>NC_140958.1:138138869-138848869 GCF_014529385.1 Adiantum capillus-veneris | reverse complement strand
CTTAATCTTATACTGCTCTTTGTAACGTAGATGTCAGACGAGAGATCAACTGGTGAGGATCAGCCAGCCAGGTAGGGTGGAAAGCTTAATCTTATATTTCTCTTTGTAATGTAGATGTCAGAGAACATACCAACTGGTGAGGAGCAGCCAAATGGCTCTTGTTTTGGTTGGTTCACATCTCAGGTGGGCTCCCACCCGAGGTGGACATTGCCTCCAGTGGACCCGAGTCTTGAGTCCGTGAGAACAAGCAAAGAAATAAATAATGTTTCTACGTAGTTAACCATAAACCATGAGTGTCATAGGTTTTTTTTTTGTTATTTGCAGGCATGACCATCCTACACCTACCCTTCTCAGATTCCTCCACCGGTCATAGATCCTGACTTATAGCGGGCTATCTCTTTACGAGAGTAGTACCTCCATTCGACGGAGGATTTGTTTGGCCGCTACACTCCGAAACAGCTTGCGACCTACGACATTTCTCTGTAGAATACACCATGGGGGAGTCAGGGAGGGACTCCTTACCTACAGAGCCTCGCACCGACGGCATCTCCCTCTACTCTCCCTTCATATCATACTACTCCTATTCCATCGCAGGGTCCTACTCCCCTTGCATCGCAAGGTCCTACTCTCATGGCATCACAGGGTCCTACGCCACTCCATTCCACTCCGACTTTGCCAGAACATCGTCGACGGACTTCCTCTCGCAATGCGCATCGACGCTCGTCTCAGGGCAGCGAGCGCTATGAGAGACGAAGCGGTGGCGGATCTTGTGGTTTTGCATGTTTTGGTAGTGCCGGGGAAACGAAGTCCCCACTTTTAGAGCGTGCCGTCCCTGACGCAGAGGAGGATACTGACGCACCTGTATCAGACACGCATGGGTGCTACTATAGGGTTAAATATGGCGGGGAGGTTGATTTCGGCACAGCACAGGGCAGGGCATTTCGACGCCATCTACAAATTCTTATACATTCAACGTATAAGAATTGTTTTATAAAGTTCAGAGACCAAGTGCCCGATCATGCACGGTACATTGAGGATGCTCTATTAGCTAGATTTCTAAACGCCCCCGATCAACGTTTTTCACAACAATGGTTGGAGGGCTACATAAAGACATTTCTAAAAAACAAGCAGTCTAGTGTGCAGCGCGCAGTAGCCAACCAGGTCAGACAGGAGTTACCGCGGTGGCAACATGGAAGAGGTGGAGTGGGATTGGGAAATTCAAGAGAAGAGAGATCAAGCTACGACGGGCTCATCATATAGACAACAACGCGAGGCCCGTGCAAGACAAACTCCCACGCACTATGGCTCACGAGGCAGGGGAGCTTGGAAGGATAAATATGTAAGATTATTTGATTTATAACGTCGATCGGTGATTATAAAGATTTTAGTTGATAATTTGGTATTGTTATTGCTAACTTAGGAAAATGTCACTCTCTCTCGACCAACTAGAGAGATGGTCAAGTATTGGGAGCAACATACAGAATTTGATACTTGGCGATGGTTGTTTGAAAGCAACCACATCTCTTGCGAGCAATTCCACGCGGCGGTTTGACCACTACAAGCAGTGAGTTTAAACAAGTAAATTTGTATCAATTGTTTGAGCTGTGGATAATTGTTTAATTTGGTTTGGGTTTATGTAGAGTCAAAGTGATCTGACACTGCTTAAATGAAAGATTCAATGGTGAGTTGGTACAGATTCTTTCGAAAGTGACAGAGCACCAAGGAAAGAATTGGGATTTGGAATTACCTAGTGCATTATGGGCTTACCGTACTTCGGTGAAGATAGGTACAGGGTTTACTCCATTTCATTTGGTGTATGGAAAAGAAGCACTATTGCCTGTGGAAGTAGAGTTGCCTGCGGTCAAGATGTTAGAGAAGTTGCTTGGGCCGCCTAGTGATGCATTCGAAGAGAGGCTCTTACAGCTACAAGAGGTTCAGCTGGATAGGATGAGTGCATTGGAACATTATGGGCAGATGTAAGATAGGGCTTTAGCAAAGATAAATGAAAAGGTCAAAAGTAAGGGTATCAAGAAGCATGACTTGGTTTTGCGCTACAACAGTAAGCTGGACAACACCTTCCAAAAGAAGTTTCAAATTAAGTGGGAAGGCCCTTTCAAGGTAGTGGAGTGTTTTCCAAATGGCACATATCAGCTGGCTAACCTGGATGGTGTTCTACATAAGTCAAGGGTAAATGGATTGCGTCTTAAATTTTATCATGCTAGATTGATGATGGTGGAGCAAGATGAACTGTCTGTGGAGCAAGCAATGTTGGTGAAGGATGAGGAGACCTGTGATGCGGCGAGTCTCATATCGCTCTTTGCTGTTGCTGATCATGAATGATCTAGCAGGTTAGGGGATGGGCAAACACGTTGTCAGGAGTTTTTTGGAGCAAGGGATTGCACATATGTACATATACATGCATGGTGCATCAAATAAAGAATTGCCCATTTTTCAGAGCCAGGTGGTTACGTGGGGCCCACATGTGTACAGGTACGACAGGGTGTACATAGTGCATCGATTTTCACTATTACCAGTACCACTGTGTTTTTTCTACAATAAGGAGGAGTTGGTAGCACGTAAAACTTCTTGAGGAAGCTATCGGCAGGGCCGACGACATGAGGTAAGCAGGTGCGTCAGATGGCATCGAGTGGCGTCAAGAGGCCGAATGGGGTCAATATTTGCACATGGATGAATACGGACACAAAGTGGTGTTTTCTTGTGAGAGTTATGCAGAAAGGTCATCATTAGGACCACTTTTTGGGGCCACTTCACGTGGTTGCGAGACGCATTATTGAAAAGAAATGAGTGCAAGGTGTGCGGATGATGCAAAAAAGGTGACAACTATGCACTGCGAGGTCAGTTTTTGGCCTGTTCGGGGTCCGTTTGAGGTCATCTAAAAGGCCAAGGGTGCCCAACTAATAAATCTAAGTGTGGGAACTGAAAAAACAGAGAGAAGACCAGAAAAAACGTGGAGAAGAGAGGAGGAACAGCCGCAGGTGTGTTTTTGGGGTTTTTGGAGCTTGTTTTGGCCGTAAACTGCTCATCCGAGGTCGGATTTGAGCACTTTGACATTGTAGATTGGGGTTTTGGGCCGTTCCGGACGCGATGGAGTTGTCCATTTTGCCAAATTCCTCACTCTTTTCCTGCTATTTTTCTGTGTAAGTTTCTCCTATGAGCGAAGTTTCTGCTCCAGTTTGTGATTGTATCTGGTATCTTTTACCCATATTGTGTGAGCTGTTTGCCCCATTGGTGTTGGGCCAAGCTTATTTGTATCTAAACATCAGAAATTCTCCTCTTTTGAGCTGAGTGTTTTGAGTGTGTGTGTGTGTGTGTGTGTGTGTCTGTGTAGAGTGGGCAAGTGGATAGTCTCTCTCCTCTCACTCCAGAGGTGTGTTCCCTGTCTCGGCCAGGTGTGTTGTGTAAGCCGAGTGGTGCCCCATAGTGTGTGTGTGTATCTTCCCAAGAGTGTGTGTCGGGTCGTTATAGAGGCGCTGTGTGTGTTTTCATCCCGCTCACAACGTGTGTCTAGATTGAAGGCGCTCCTAGTTCTTCTCAGCAAGCCCTTGCTTCCTCTTGATCCTCCTAGTAACCCTCTTGTATGCTCCAAAAACCCCCCCTAATAATAGCCTCCCCTTCCCTTAGCAACGATGGCATCATCGTTGTTGCTAGGGAGCATAGGAATCCTCCCATGGTGATGTGGGAGTAGTTCTCATGAGGTATGTCATTCCGCATACAAGCAATTCCAAAAAGGAACACCAGGACACAGTGATCAACTTTCACTTCATGCTCATCTGGTTCTGAGCCCCTTGCAGGCCGCTGTGTGTCTTCTCCTCCCCTACGTAGCTGGCGCTCTTCGGTGCTTCCTAGTCTACACCATCCCGTTTCCCTTATATTTTTCTTCACACTCATTCACACCCTATTAGTTTCTTGGGAGGCCAGTCTTGCCTTTGGCCCTTTTGGTTGGGCGGCCATTTGGCCCCTTTGCTTCTTAAAAGCACCACATTTGGCCAAAGCATTGCCTAGCAACACATCTTTCTTGAGCAGTCATTGACTAACAATATCATCATGAATTTCAACGTCCGTAAAAGGTCTTGAATAGTGCCACATGCCCTCAAGACGCAAGCATAATTGATTACATTCGCCGGAATGCAAACCCTTTCCACTCGGTGAAAATAGCCTAGAGCTCCTTACCGGAGTCGGGTTGGGCATTCCCCGCAATCATTGCAATTCAAGAGACGACATTCCGAACACGATGCTCCTAGAGCACTCATTGATCTTTTAATTGCATTGTATTCCAGAGCCTAGTTGAACCCCAAAAAATCCCAGATGCCACATCGACCGAGCGGACTGACTGGTATGAAACCGGCCCCAAATGAATCTTTAACGGCCAATATCTTGGCAACCGTAAATCCGATCACTGATCTAAAAAGATCAACACGCTCCACAAAGTGAGCGCTTTAGGCCCATGCATTCACTCCATTTTTGTCCCCTCAGCTATAGTTGCCCAATCCGGTATGGATTTGCATCAACTTAAACTTCAACCTGTGATAACTTCCTCTCCGTAGCTCCAATCGACAAGCCGTAAAGTCAGGCTGGTAGAGCACTTCAAGCTTGAATGCAGTTCTAGATCATAATCTCCCATATGTGCTCACTTCAAGCATACCCTTTTTAGCGTCATTAAGGAATCTGTTGTCCCTTTAAAGCCACATCTGACATACATTAATCATTGAACTTGGCCTGTTAGCAAGCCCTGATCACTACTCAATAATTGTGTAGGCTTCAAAGAAGCTTAGCTTGCATTTCTTTGCTCTTTTTCCCATCATGGAACCGAAGCTGCACCACAACAACTAATGTAACTATCTGTCAGTCAAGGCTCAATACGAGCTCTTTTTGTGAGCTTTATATATACATGTGGATATCTGCATTCATACTATGTGTGTGTGTGTGTGTGTTAAATGGTACCATTATGAATGTAAAAAATGCATAAAATAGGTAAAAATCCCTTGTGGAAAATCTAGGTGCTACTCTTACTTTTTATAAGTGAGTCCGTTGAAGTGAGAACCAAAGGGGTACACAAAAAAAATTAAGAAAATGTGAAAAATTATTAAAAAAATAGGAGAACAGTTTGGTTGTGTATGCAAAACAACTTGCCCCCTATCTCCAACAACCAACCTCCCCCATTCTATCAAGGTGTGTGCCCACCCTCCCTTGATCGTAAGCTCAATGCCCACCCTACACACCCCTTTCTACCAACTCTCATAGCACACTCAGTTTGTGTACACACATATACACACCCTCTCCCTGCCATCCCATGCTTATTACCCCCTCCCTAACACACATTCTTGCCTTCTTCTATCCTCTCACCCCCTCGGTACGTTACTCACTCTATTAGTCCCCATCCTCTCACACCCTCCCTCCATCACTCTCTCACATTGTCTTTTTTCCATTCTCACATTCTCTCTCTCTCTCTCTCTCTCTCTCTCTCTCTCTCGTATTCTCTCATACACATGCATTCTCTCACTCAATCACTCACTCTTTCTCTTCCTCTCCCATCTCACATTCTCACACACCTTTATGTACTCTCTCTCTCTCTCTCTCTCTCATGTTCTCTCATATGCATGCATTCTCTCACTCAATCACCCACTCTCTCTTTTCCTCTCCCATTCTGACACACCTTTATGTACTCTCTCTCTCTCTCTCTCTCTCTCTCTCTCACTCACACACACACACACACACACACACACACACACACACACACACACACACACACACACACACACACACACACACACACACACACACACACACACACACACACACACACACACACACACACACACTCTTTCTTTCTCTCTTTGATCTCTCTCATACTCTCCCTCTCCCTTGTTCTCACACACATTTACACATTCTCTCTCCCTCCCTTTTATTCTACTCTTATGAAATCCATAGAGGTGAGGATGTTGATCATGATTTACACAAGCTCTTCCTAGGCAAAAACCAAACTCGTATACATCCTTCATCTAGAAATCTCCTCACTAGATATTCTCCTTTAGAGCCTATGTAAGTCCATGATCAATACTCACTTGTTTGCTAGCAGCACATCATTGTGTTTCTCAAGATCAGCATAAAACAACAATTTGAGCTTGTGATTAATAAAGATAACAACCAAATTCTTGAGTGGTAACTCAATAAACGTATGCCTTGGAATCATGGAGAAGCTAATAGCGGTTGATGTCATATCCTTGCGGCTAAAGCATCATGAAAAACTTGGAAAGCAAGTGCAGAAGAAATCAAAATAAAGAAACATGGATTGCACCAATATTTTTGAACTTGTTCATTTACTTGGCAATTGATGCATCAAAACTCTTACGATTTGAGATGGCAGGAATGCTTGCATGTTCTCATTTAGGTCCTTGATAAAGCAAGTGTAAGTGTACCAATGTGGTGTTCACAAGGAAGGAGCATGTGTTGGAACCCAAGGATCAACAAGGTAACTAGCGTCCAATACTACAATGGGGTAATTATGGGTATCCTCACCATAATGGTAACCATCTTTGGATCTAGGGGATCTACTTGGAGTAGCTTCAATGGTAGTTTTCCTTTACTTTAGATATGAGAAGATCCCTTCTAGGTTGGGTGTTTACAAGAGCTCATGGTTTATTAGCGGCTAAGTGCAAGGTAAGATAACACATGCAGTTACAATGGCTTTACTCATTAGATTGTAAACTTATGCACTCAGGGTAATTGATTCAGATTGGTATTCGAGGGTCTACTATAAATGATCAACATGAATGCAGAATGGCCGACAGGGATTTCATTAACATGATCACAAACATGTGAACATGTTAATAACATTGAGTGATTACACATAGAACATGTAATCACGTTAAATATTAACGTAACTCATTTAGGAACCTGTAGAAACCACCCTAGCGGTAAGCCCGCCAGGATTTCTTGTTTTCTTAGTGAGCCCACCGAGAAAACCAAAAAGTATGATGGGCTATTCTGTATATAGAAAAAACTCTACCACTTTTAGAAGTTTGACTAGGTAAATCCCTAGGGAGTGTATCCTTGTGACGGGTATAGTTATTTCTCCTTGTGAGCTAACCTAAGGTTACTAAGTCACAGGTCCTAATTATGGATTGAACGTGATTCTTAATATGGTAAGACATTTTAAAGATTAAAAATATTGGCCTAAGACAAAGGTACAATGCTTAACAAATTGGGTCTCTTTAGGATCATGCTCATTGCAACGAAGCCACTGGTCCGTAAAGGGGCTGAAACTGGTTCTAGAATATGAGCATATACTAAAATAGAGTCATTAGTCAAGGGCTGGATGTCATGTACTAGTGTACTGAGTATATAAAGATCCTTGAAGTCTTGCATTTCACATCACCATAGGTTTTATTTAATATATGTTGTTTGTCACTGCAAAATATAAGAGCTACAATCCTTATTTGGGTTAAAACAACTCTTATATATTTAATCAAATGTATAAGGGGGCACAATGAATTATTGGGTAAAAGTAATCCGCAAGAGAGTACGTGCATTCAAGATTTCATAGTTTTGTTTAATGCATAATGTCAGATAGATATTGCATTGTGTACTGTGAAAGATTGTTGGTGCATGAAATTTAAATCATAGGTATTAATATTTTTGTTTCTGTTTTGCAATTAGATATCATTTTTATCTTGTTTGAAGACTCAAGAGTTGATTAATATTTGATAAATGTAAAAACAAATTGTCTACTATGAAAGATCTAGTGCATGAGATTTAAATCATATGTATTGACATTTTTGTTTGTGTTTTGCAATTAGCTATCATTGTTATCATGTTTGAAGTTTCAAGATTTCAATATCATCTAATGAATGTGAAAAAATAGAACAAATAATACAAATTACCACCACAAAATAAAGATAATGTGATTTGACAAATCACACAATGTGTGAATTTGATTGCTTTCTTAATGAAATCTTTTGTCAGTTGGTGGCTTTGAATGCTAAATTGAGGAGGCAGTGGACCAAGTGTGTGAGTACGCGGCTTCCTTCCAAGAAGGAAAAGCGTCAAAGCATGGTGTCATCTTTGAGGGTTGGTCACCCAGTGGATATGGTGCCAATAGTTGAAGCTATGCTGGGAAAGAAGACGGAAGTGCAAGCATATGTGGATGGTGGTGCCCAGGTGTGTGTCATGACCGAGGCTATCATGAAGGAAGCAGGCGTTAAGATGTCAACGAATGCTTCGATCCGTATGAGGATGGCCAACCACAAAAAGGCAAGGTGTCTTGGAATAGCTGAAGATGTGAAGATAAAAGTCTTGGGGATTGAGTGCTTGGTTGATTGCTACGTGATGCAAGCGGGTGAGAATGCTTATCCGATCATTTTAGGGAGGCCATGGCTTATAACCCTTGGTGCATGAAGAGGCGACGAAGCTTTTGAAAGCAGATTTCATCTTTCGAGTGGAGGAGTCTGAATGGGTCTCTCCAGTTGTTATTGTGCCCAAGAAGAACGGAAGATTTAGGATATGTGTTGATTTCAAACCTTTGAATGCTTCCACAAAAAGAAATCATTATCCTTCCTAGAAGAAATCCTCAATCAGGTTGCCGGTCATGAATGTTACTCAATCATGGATGGATTTTTTGGCTACTTTCAGATCTTGATAGCGATTGAAGATCGATTGAAAACGACCTTCATTACTCCTTGGGGTTGTTTTGCCTACAAAAGAATGCCTTTTGGGCTGGTTAATGCATATGCTACCTTCCAAGGATGGATGAATAGAGTGTTTGGTCCCTACTTGGGTAAGTTCACTCGTGTTTTCATGGATGACATTGGGTGTTATAGCTCAAGGGTCACACATTTGGAGAAGCTGAGGTTGAGTTTTGAAAGGCTTCAACAAGAGGGTGGGCAACTCAACCCAAAGAAGTGTAAATTTGCTCATGCCAGAGTCCATTTGCTAGGACATGTGGTTTCCCAAAATGGAATAGAAGCTGACCCAGAGAAAGTTAAGGCTTTTTTGCTTATGGATCCGCCCAACAACACAAAGGATTTAGCATCATTTGTGCATAAGCTCAGGTACTTGTCACGTTTTTTTTGGATGCTATGTCAGTATGTGTATCCTCTCCAGAAATTGAGTCAAAGAGTTCAAGGGTTTGAATGGAATGAAGACATGCAACATGCTTTTGATGGCATCAAGGAGGTATTGTGTGGTTTACCAATAGTGAGTCCTCCTGACTTGCAGTCAATTTTCTATGTATCTATTAGTGTGGGGTCAGTAGCTTTTCGGTTGGTTCTCTTACAAAAGCAAGGAAGGAACTTCAAGCCAATTTATTTTGAGAGAAAGATGAAGAATCGAAGCGAGTTCTCCTACACAGAAATGGAACAGTGGGTATTTGCCTTGGTTCTTGCTTGTCGAAGGTTCAAAACCTATTTGTTGCCCCAAAAGTTCTATGTGCTCACCACATCGAATCTTTTGCCTGATGTAGTACAACATTTGAAGCCTAGCAAGCGCATCTTAAAGTGGACTTTGGAGCTTCAAGAGTATGAGTTTGAGTTTAAAGTGGATCATTATGTTAAAGCTCACTTGACAGACATAGTGGTACATAAGGGGGGGGAGCTTCCATCTTACCCAAGGGTTGACAAGGATGATCATGAAGAGGAAGTAGATATTACAGATGCGTATACAATGATGTTTGATGGTGCATACATGAAAGTTCTTCACAAGGCAAGTGGTGGGGTAGTCATTAAGAACCCAAAAGGCGATGTGATCTTTTCTAGAGCTTACGATCTTGATGAAGCTGAAAGTAACAATGAGGCCGAGTACCTCATGCTTTTCCTTGGGTTGAAGCAGTGTGTTGATTTTGGATTGAAGAGGGTCATTGCAAAAGGGGATGCATTGCTAGTCATGAATCAGTTGCTTGGTTTGTGGAATGTTAAAAAAGAAAATTTGAAGAAGTGGTTCTATGGAATCAAGAAGCTTTTGCATGAGTTTGAGAAGATACAGTTTAAGCATGTTCCTCGTGAGAAAAATAAAGAAGCTGATGAATTGTCTAGGGACAAGTTGGATGACTTGGTAGCTCCTTTAAAGGTCAAGGAAGCCTTGTATGCAGGAAGGGAATCATTGCAAGATGTAGAAGTATTTCTTAGTAAAGGGAAATGTCGAGAGGGCATGTCAAAAGTTCGGCGTTAGAGAATAGTTGCAAAAGCAGGAAACTACATATTAATAGGTGAGGATCTCATGCTTTATGGCAAGGATAGCATTTTGAGAAAAGTGCCATATAAAGAAGAGATAGGCTTGATTTTGGAGCACTGCCATGAAGAAACAGGCCATTAAGGCAAGGATCAGGTTGTCTTTCGTGTTTTGAGAGCAGGTTATTGCTGGCCCTCTATGATGAGAGATGATTATTTTTGGTGCAAGTCATGCCATGAATGCCAAGTGTTTGCAAATCGGAAGCTTTTGGCTGAGCCTCAGAAAGCTATAATGTCTTTTGATGCATTTGCAAAATGGGGAGTAGATGCTGTAGGTCCAATGCCAAGGAACAACAATGGCAAAAGGTATATCCTTGTGGCTGTGGACTATTTGACAAAATGGGTTGAGGCAAGAGCAATAAAAGATGTAACAGCAGGAAGAGTGGCCTCTTTTTTATATGAACAGGTGTGTTGCAGGTTTGGAGCTCCTATGGTTATCATTTCTGATCGTGGACCAATTTTTAGGGGAAAACTTGTTGCTGCTCTCATGGAGAAATTGAAAATTCAGCATAGGCATTCTTCTCCTTATTACCCACAATGCAATGGGTTGGTTGAGAACTGCAATGGTCAAATTGTGAAGATGCTATCAAAGTATGCTAGAGAGCATCCTAAAGAGTGGGACTTGGACTTGGAAAAGTGTTTGTGGGCTTATAGAACTGCCTATAGAGTGTCAACACAGTTTACACCATATGAACTTGTTTATGGAAAGGAAGCTCTTATGCACATACAAGTGCAGTTGGATGCCTTGAAGTTGTTGTGCAGAATGCAAGGTGAGCATAGTGACAAGCTGCAAGAAAGAATTCTTTCTCTAGAGTTGTTGCGAATGAATAGAGAGAAAGCTAGTGATTATTATCTTCAACAAGCAGAAACAAGGATGGAGAAAATGAATAAGAGGCTGCCAGAGAAAGAGATCAAAGAAGGAGATTTGGTGATGAAGTACGATTCTCGCTTGGATTTTACTTTTCAGAAGAAATTGAGGGACAAATGGTTGGGTCCATATAGAGTGAAGCATGTATTTTCTAATGGCACCTATGAGTTGGAAAAATTGTCTGGTGAACGTTTGCGCTATAGGATAAATGGTTATAGACTGAAGAAATATTTTGCAAGGGATGTGGTTCCAGATGCAAATAGTCTCTTGGTTGAGCATAAATGCTCTACCTAAAGGGTGGGCAATGATGATAGACCGCTTTTGACGTGTACAAAGTAGCACTTATATGCATGGTCATATGTACAGAAAGATGTAAATACATGCATTTGGGAGCTTTGCAATGTGGTTTCAAGTTCAAAAAAAGATGCAACGTGTACACATTGTGAATAGTCAGGTTCGCGCGCTAGCAGTCGAACACATGTACATGCTCGTATAGGGTATCGGGGCCTTGGATATGGTTCTAGGTGGATTATTTTGGCTCTATATAATGTGTTTGAGCTTTCTAGAATGTAAATAATGCAAGTGACAAGTGTGGGTACTCTCATCCGGCTCGAGAAGTTTGACACATAAGGTAACTGTCTATTTGCGGCGCTTGATCTGCGGTGATACGTGCATCGCCCTAGAAGTGGTCAAAAATGGAATGTGGGGATTTGGAAATGTGATTTGGATATCGAGGATCAAGCGTGCAAAATTTGGTGAATTTTGGAGTCCGTTTGGGATTTTTCCCGCAAAATATGCCCGTCGGGGGTCAAAACTGGCCAAAACTGGGCCAAAAGAGGTCAAAAAAAGGTCACAAAAGGTGTGAAAAGGCATCAAAGTGCCACATCAGTGACAGTGCCGTGAGTGCTTGGGATGATAGAGCATTTTGGAAGCCATGTTTGGGGTCTTTCACCTCTCTGTGTGGGGAAGGAAGCAGGGTTCCTACAGGTGGTCTAATGCAGTCCCGTTGCGTTCCTGTCCTGTTTTCGAGTGTATGGAGGAGTGAATGAGAGCTTTCTCTCTTAAATTTTGCACTTGGGAGAGTCTATGGAAGTTCTGAGGTTTTCATGGATGTATGTGTGCAAGGAATTGAGGGAAGAAGGTGCGGCTTTCTGCAAGACTATGTGACCCTGTATCGGTGCCATTAGGGTTGGCGCTACTCCAAAGAGTCCAACAGAGTGGAGTTTGGTGAAGGCTTTGAAATGGTTTGAGAGTGGCCTTTTGTGGCTGGAGTTTTTGGGGTTTTGATGGTTTTTCTTGTATATTTTGGTCACCATCAAGCGTGATTTCCAATGTTGATCACCTTGACTCACCTTGTAGTGTCTGTGGGCAGGCAAGGGCTTGTAGGTCGAGGCATTTGGAGTTTGAATTGAGCTTGTGGGTAGAATTTTTAGGGAGCTTTTGAGTGGTGGTGAGTGAGGTGAGGAATTTAAGTAAATTCCTTGTATTGTGTTGAGTTTTCTGGGTGTGTGAGTGTGCGCACGACATCTTTTGCTCCATCAACGTACTTAACGTTCTTATTAGTTAAGTGATGTAGTGGTCCTGCTACTTGGGAGAATTTTGCTATGAAGCGTCTATAGTATGCGGACATACCAATAACTTGCTTCTTAGCTCATGTAGATTCCTTGGGTTAGGTCATGCTTTTATTACCTCTAACTTGGATGGATCCATACGGATACCATCTTGAGAGATAATATGACCTAAGTGTTGAATCTCTTGAAGGAAAAATTCACTTTTCTTTTGGTTGAGAAAAAGCTTATTCTCCCTCAATGCTTGAAAAATCACTTGGAGATGTTGCTTATGTTCCTCCAAAGACTTGGAGTAGATGATGATATTGATAGCCGTTTTTCGGCTCTCCATAATTGCCATAGTAAGCTATCTCACCCTACCAAAATCACCCAAACACTATGGCTATCCCTACCATTTCACTGCAAATAGGCGTGTGTGAGTTAGGGGGCTTTTCCTATATTTTCTTAAAAAACCCTCAGCTAGCTAGTCACTGGGCTAGGTGAGCCAAAAAAAATAAAAAAAATAAAAAATAAAAGTATATTATGGCCTCTTTGTGTGTAAATATTTCATTGTATATATGGCCTAAATATAGGGATTTTTTATAATTATTTTGGTATTTTATTTAAATATTTCTACTTAGGTGTGTGTTTTATTAAACCTATGTACACCTTCTTTCATCCTCTTACACCATAAGTATATTTTTTGCCAATATGTACATATTCTAACCTCATTTTTTTCCTTTATACAAATCACTCCCACATTTTCACCCTCACCCTCGTGAAAACAAAAAATTGATTTCTACTCATTAGTTACGTTTATTATATTATTTACTTGCATACCTTTTTCTCTTTCACCCAAAATAATTCAAGGAGGGACCATATCATATGATTCCAATATCTTTCCATATCCATAACTCCTCCATATTTTTATTATTATTTTTACTCATTATTCTAACACCATGTGCTCATTGAGCTAAAGTCCATGAATAGTCCATACACTAGTTCCACCATGTATATATTTCTTATTTCACCAATAATCCTCCTCCATGCATGGGTCAAGGGCAACTTGAATGCTTTGTATTATAATATGACAAAGGAGGGGCTCACTCTTGGATGCATTGTACAAATTCAACAAAGGAGGGGGCCACTAAAAGACTTTTGCAGGCATAAAAAACAGGCTTTTTGGTGAGAATTTTGGCACCTATCTCCACTCCGAATTTGGAGCGGTGGTCAAAAGAGAAAATGTAGCCCACACTCTGAATAATCACCTCAAATTTTTTCATGATTTTTGGAGCTACCAGCGGTGAGCTATGATTTTTTGAGTGGACCCCAATCTGCCCACTTTTCTCACAAGTAGCCTTTAGTCTTCTCTCACCCTTCCACACACCTACTCACTCTTACACATCCCTCCCTCTCCTTCCCTCACTCAAACCTGCAATTTCCATGGCTTCTCCCACCCTCTTCACCATTACCCTTCTCTCTCATCCCTATAGTTCTTTTATGAACCTCTACATACATACACCCTCTCCATGTCTCTCTCTATTGCTTCTATGTTACAATTTCATTTACCTCTCCTAAAATATCTAAAATTCAGCATCTTAACCATGATAACTTCTGCAAATTGAGGATTTTTCATCAACAAATCCTCTTTTCATCGTGGTGGTCAATCGTGGCGGCGGAGTAAAGAAGCGAAGAAGAAGAAGAAGACCAGCGGTCATTTTTTCCACAATCTACACAAGGGTGAGTTCAAGCTTCTTCAAAGCTTCACCATCTCAATGATTCTCTTTTAATTCACCCCTCTTCCTTCATCAAATCAACTCACTCTACCCATTGTAAATGTAACATTAACTTTCTAGTGATTACTAACGACTAACATACTAACACAAAATAGCATTGACCTAACCATAAAAGACACCTCACCTCAAGACATGTATAGTAACTCTCTCTCTCTCTCTCTCTCTCTCTCTCTCTCTCTCTCTCTCCCCTTCCTTAAAACTTACTTTCACCTTATCTACCATCAATAATGCTCTCTTTTGAGCCCACACCCATGACTCAAGCAGACAAAGAAGGCCCGCAATGTTTTGATATTCAAAAAAAATCATAATCCTGATTTGTTAGCTTGTAAATTAGGATTTCCAATAATCTTAATGAGGGGTCTCCAACCTATAAATAGGCCCCTCTCCTTCTTGTAAAACAACCTCCAACATCTCACATAGCACCCCAACACGCTATGTGTGAGGAGAGACTTAGGTGTAGCAACCACTTGTGAGCTTTACTCTTGGTGTGAGAGAAGCCTTCAAGCTACACATTGCAAGTGAGAGAGCGTGAGTTCCACAAATCTCAAAACCACTATTGTACATGCTCCTTCATCATCAATAAATTGAGGTTTGGTGCATCAAAGGCGTGATTCGACGTTCAAATCTTCGTCCTTCCATTTGTGCAAGACGGTTTGGTGAATTCAAGGTGACTTGTGTATTTGAGTTTTTATCGGTTGATTTTGATTTTGGAAAGTGTTTTAGTGTGTTTTTCATTGCCAGTTTTGTGTCCATTGTAAGAGGGTATTGTGGTGAGAGGTCTCCTACACCCTAAGACAGTGTGTGTGCGTTTTGGCAATGTTTTAGCAATCACTAAGCATTGAGTGAGTTTTATACAAGTTCTACGATAGCATCATAACGAACCATCTCCATTTGCAAGTCACAAATAAGGTATTACGCAAGATCCTTTTCTCTCTCTCTTCCCTTTGCTCTAGCTCTCTCTGGTCCAGTTTGTGTGTGTCTTGGTGTGAGGTTGTTTGTGTGTGTTGTGTGGTGCATCTTCTTGGTTGTGCCAAAATCTCTCTTGCGTCCTAGTTCGCATACCATAACTAGGTGGTGCCCCTATCTTGTTTGGGTTTGGCTGCGGGTTGGTTGTTGTGTTGTGCTTGTGGTTGCCCCAGCCCCAATTGAGCAGCACGGGAGCCTTGAGGGGTGTTTAGAGGTCGCCTCTCTTGTTGCCCGCCCCGGACCGCCTCAATTTTGGTGCCCCCACGGAGGAAAGACTTGTGTATGTTTTGTGTAGGCTCAACCTTTAGCATAATCAAGTAGCTTGTATGAATCACGAGAATTTGTATGATCCCTTCATTCCCATTGCAAGGCAAAAGGTACACATAATTGTTAGTACTAAGTTGCAATTTCAACGTGTAATTCGTAGAATTTTAGGTCCTCTTAGGTTGGCAGAGATAAACGCATCAGTAAATCCTTTTATTTTGCCTCTCATTAGGTACGACCTTAGTTTGGACGTCTATATTTCTGTTTTGTTTTAAGCATAAGGTCATGCATAGACAATGGATAATGGCCCAAGAATAGAGGTTTTCCCCTTTCATTTCACTCCACACATTAGAATAAACATTGCAATTAGTAGAAAAATCCATTTTCAACAACGTATGGTGTTCATGTTTGGTGCCCAAAGAGTAGGAGAAATTCTCGCGTCACCAAACCCTGTCATCCTACCTCTCATTGATTATCATAGGTCATTTGATGTGAATATTTTTATTTTGTTGTAGAATAGATTGCAATTTAGAGAATATTATTGTGTAGATCTTTTAAAGAAAGAAAAAACAAAACGCGTCACTTTGAAATCAATTCAATGGAGAACCAACGCCAAATGTCTGGATATCCTCTTTTCTTTGGAGAGCCTGGAGAGGATGCATAATTATTTTTGGCAAATTTCAAGATGTCTTGTCGTATCAAGAGGATAGTAACTGATCAAGAACGTGTAGAAATGTTTGAGGTAGTCCTTAGGAAAGATGCTAGCACTTGGTTTGACTCTTTGCTTGAGGAAGTTAAAGAAAATTACATGGAAGTTGTCAATCATTTCAAGAGATACTTCTTTGATCCCCAAAACACTCAAAAGCTATGGCAAGACATTGTTTCTCATAAGCAAAAAGACTTAGATGACTACTACTTGTACAAGCAAGAGTTCCTACGTCTTTGGGCTCTATGGATACGAAATGTTGCTAACCCTGGTGATGGTGCAAAATTTCTAAAGAAGGAGAGGTTCATAGCCGGACTCTTTCCTGACCTTAAGGTAAAAGTTGAGGCGGGTGCACCTGCTACCTTTGATGCAGCTGAAACTAGGGCTGCTGAGAAATATAGGAAACTCAAGTGCTTAAGGGGGGAGGTTCCAATAGAAGGTCTTAGACCCAAAGGTAAGTCACAAGCATCAACATCTAAGGAGCTTCCTGAGGTAACGGTTGAAGTGATTGAGAAGTTAAATGAATCCTTAAGCAGCCTGTCAATTCACCTTGCACAAGCTGTAGGTCCAAAGGGACAAGCAAAGAAGTCTGAAGAGCGAGATCCACGACCTAGGAGAGTCTTGCAATGTTGGAATTGCGGAGAGTCTGGACATGGGATGTATAATTGTCCTTGGCCCCGTGGGGAGCCAGGGAGGCCTAACTTGAATTACCCAGTGATGAATGCAGGTGAAGGAACTGGTCAACAACCAAGGCTTCTACAAAGGCCAAATGGACCAAGACCACCTCCACAAGGGGTAAAAGGAGTTCCACCTTTGCCAGATCCAAATGTGCATGTGGTAGAGGTGACAAATTCAAATGAGGTTGACATGGAAGCCAATGGAATTAAGCGTGGCCGAGGAAAAGGTAAAGAGAAAGAAGGAGTCACATCACAGAGTGACCATGGACAAGGCAAGAAGGCAAAGGGAACCAAGGAAACCAAGAGGACTCGACGTCGTATCAACCTCCAAGACTTCCCTCTTGGACATGGTATGGCTCCGTACAACTTGTTGGAAGACATGAGAGGTAAGGGTCCTGATATTTCATGGCTTCAATTTCTTGCATTATGTCCACAAGTTAGGAGGGATTTAACAAGGGCAGTTAGCACTAGGAGAAAGGTAAAAGAGAGTGTGCCTGTTGTAAAAATTGCACAAGCTGAAATGAATGAGGACATTACACCGGTGCTAGACTGTTACATCAAAGGGAGATTGGTTAGGAAAGGTCTAGTGGATGGGGGTGCACAAATTTGCATCATGACAGAGGGACTCATGCAAAAACTAGGCATGCACATCCATGAGACACCTGAAATTAGGGTCAAGATGGCAAACAATAGCAAGGCTAGGTGCGTAGGCATTTGTAAAAATGTTTTTGTGGAGGCCTTTGGCATTAAGAAGGCAGTGGATTTCTATGTCATGTCTACCAAGGGAAATGGTTACCCATTTATCCTAGGAAGACCATGGCTAATGAAAATGCGAGCTTTGCAGGATTGGGAGAGTGGAAAGCTAATTTGCAGGAATGACAATCACAAGAAGGTTGTCTTTGACATGAAGGAGCAACGCCAAGAGGAGCTCCATGAAGAATCATCTCAAAGTGAGACGGAAGAAGGTTGGACCGATAGCACTTCAGAAGAAGAAAGTAGCGGCAGCATTACTGAAGAGGAGTCTTCCATCGAAGTCATGGGGGTAAGGTTTAAGCCAAGCAACCAAGAGACCTCTTGTCAAGGCTTGGAGGAGGTAGGTCCTCAAGAGAACGAAGGTGATCAAGATGAAGGGATGCTGGAAGGTATGCTATCAACAACACTTACAAAGAATGAAAGAGAGGAGTTCAAATGTGTGCTAAGGAAGTTTCCTAGGCTTTTTGCTAAAGACTACACCGATGTGCGTGGAGTAGATGCTGTTCAACACAAAATTGAGTTGAAGCCAGAGGCCACACCTAAGGCTCAGAAGCTACGAAGGCTAGGAGTCATCAAGGAGCAGGCTTTACTCAAGGAGGTAAGAAAGCTTCTAGCAGCAGGGTTCATTTATCCAGTGGAGAATTCAGAGTGGGTCTCTCCTGTTGTTGTCACTCCTAAGAAGAACGGCAAGTGGAGGGTGTGTGTGGATTACCGTCCCCTCAATGAGGCAACAAAGAGAGATCACTTTCCCCTCCCATTCCAGGATGAGATACTAAATGAGGTAGCTGGTCATGAGAAGTACACTGTGTGCGATGGTTACTCAGGTTACTTTCAAATAGGGATTGCACTGGAGGATCAATTGAAAACAACCTTTATCACTCCTTGGGGTTGTTATGCTTTTAGAGTCATGCCATTTGGTCTGACAAATTCTCCTGCAACATTCCAACGTTTCATGAATATGGTGTTTCAAGCATTCTTTGGAAAGTCAATCAGGGTGTTCATTGATGATTTCTGTATTTATAGCTCAAAATCATTGCATCTACAAAGGGTAGAAGAAGGTTTAAAGAAGCTCTACGACATGGGAGGTCAACTCAACCCCGACAAGTGCCACATAGGTGAGGATGAAGTAATCTTGCTTGGTCATAAAGTTTCTTACAAAGGCATTGAAGTGGATCCTTCGAAGGCAAAGGCTCTTATTGAGCTACCATCACCCGAGAGTCTTAAGGAGGTCATCTCATTCATTCAAAAGGTGAAGTATATGTCACGCTTCATTCACTTAGCCTCGGAGTTACTTCACCCTTTGCAAAAGTTGACACAACAAGTAGAATTTGCATGGTCTGATGAGCTTGAAGAGTACTTTTGTAACATTAAAGTCATTTTGTCAGAGCTACCAACACTCATGCCTCCTTGTTGGGAGTACACATTCTTTGTTAGCTCTAGTGCTGGGAAAGAAACAATTGGTGCTGTGTTGCTACAACAAGATCCCCACAGTACAAGGATGCGACCCATCTACTTTGCTAGTAGGGTCATGAATGCTTTGGAGAGAGACTACACAGAAGCAGAACTCATGATGCTTTCTCTCATGTTTGCGGTGAGAAAGTTTAGATCCTACCTGCTACCAAAACCTTTTGTAATTCTCACTGCAGAAAATTTGTTCCCTTGGGTGTCATCTCAAATGAATCTTAGTACTAGGATCTCAAAGTGGATTATGGAGTTGCAAGAGTTTCAATACTCTTTCAAGGTAGAAGATAGTGTGCATGCACAATTGGCAGGGATTCTCACTTATAGGGTGCACGAAAAGGAGATTAAGGTGCCTGAAGTAAAGACCCTACCATTGCCACCACCAAAAAGTATTCCTAATGCTTTTACTTTGTTCTTTGATGGAGCTTTTCGTCGAGCCACAGGAAAAGCAGGGGGAGGGCTAGTGTTGCTCAACCCAAGTGGAGAGGTGGTCATGAAAGAGAAGTTCAATCTACCAAGTTCAGCTAGCAACAATGAAGCAGAATATGACACTCTACTTCATGGTTTGAAGATGTGCATTGGCCAAGGGATACAACGCCTCATGGTAAAGGGAGATGCACTTCTCATTGTTAAACAGATTTTAGGCATTTGGGCATGCAAGAATGAGAGCTTACGGACAAAAGTTCATGCCATTCGTAGATTGTTTAATCAATTTGAAGAAGTACAACTATATCATATTCCTAGGAAACAGAATGAAGATGCTGATTTACTTGCACAACAAGCCGTTGCATGTGTAAAGAAAGAAGTGCAGGTCATCATGGTGGCGGCTGCTGTGAAGCAACCGAGGTACCAGGGATTGGAGTCATTGGCTCCCATCATTGGCTACATTTTGGAGGGTGAGTTTCCACCAGACTTCACAAAAGCTCAGAAGAGGAGACTCATGAAGAAGGCAAGCGTATATCTCTTCCTAGAAGGCTCCCTCTATCAAAGAGGGAAGGATCAAGTGTGCAGACGAGTACCAACTATCAAGGAAATTCCAGCCATTCTAAAAGGTTTGCATGAAGAGGCATGTGGTGGTCATTTTGCCCAAGAATCAACTGTGAAGAAGATTTTGCTTTCGGGGTATGTTTGGCCAAGTTTGCATGTGGATGTTCAACATTGGTGTAAAAGCTGTCACACTTGTCAGATAAATGGAAATAGAAGGTTGGTGCATGGCCGGAGGCAAATAGTGCTTGCAAATGGACCCTTTGAAAAGTGGGGCATTGATGCTATGGGTCCTCTGCCTAGGACAAAAAATGGTAAACTCTACATTCTAGTGGCTGTAGACTATATGACTAGGTGGGTGGAAGCACAAAGTGTGGCAAAGGTAAATGAGAAGACAGTAAGCAAATTCGTCTACACTCACATTTGTTGTAGATTTGGCACACCTTTGGAGATTGTTTCTGATAATGGTCCAGGGTTTAGAAAAGGATTGCTCACAGAAGTTTGTGAAGAGCTTCACATTCTACGTCGTCATAGCACACCATACTACCCACAGTCAAATGGTTTGGTGGAGAAGGCTAATGGTGTCATTGCAGGAATCATTAGAAAGATGGTGCAAAACAAGACAAAATTATGGGATGACTTCTTGGATGGTGCCTTGTGGGCGTATCGAACCACATATAGGGAAGCCACGGAGTTCACACCATTTCACTTGGTCTATGGTCAAGAGGCTTTACAGCCAATTGAGCTAAACATTCCAACAATGCGACTTCATGGCAAATCAGCACAAGATGATCAAGAGGTATGGATGGATCGACTTCTTACGTTAGTGGAGCTTGAGTGGAAAAGAGAAGCAGCATACGAGTGCTACAAGAGGAAAGCCACACAAGCGAAAGAAACGCACGACAAGAAACTGAAGGACAAAGCCATCAAGGAAGGAGAGCTTGTGCTAAGGTATGACAATCGACTTGACAATCGTTTTGATGCCAAGTTTGAAACTAGATGGCAAGGGCCATACATAGTCAAGAAGGCTTTCAATTCTAGCTACTATCAGCTTATGGACTTGAATGGTAAAGAGCTCTCTAGGAAGGTAAACGGGTATCGCTTGAAGCCCTATTTGAGTCGCCTTCTACCAAAGGATCTACCAAAGATCTGTCCAAAGGCCGCTGTCTCATGTAAGTATTGTTACATGAAGCATGAGTGTAACTCCAGCCAAAATTCTGAGGGGCCAAACAATGAAGATCTCGTCAAGGACTCTGAAGCACTCTCTTTGGAAAAGATGCTCTATGATGGTACATGAATATACCATCATCCTGGGGGGAGGGCTATTGATAGCCGTTTTTCGGCTCTCCATAATTGCCATAGTAAGCTATCTCACCCTACCAAAATCACCCAAACACTATGGCTATCCCTACCATTTCACTGCAAATAGGCGTGTGTGAGTTAGGGGGCTTTTCCTATATTTTCTTAAAAAACCCTCAGCTAGCTAGTCACTGGGCTAGGTGAGCCAAAAAAAATAAAAAAAATAAAAAATAAAAGTATATTATGGACTCTTTGTGTGTAAATATTTCATTGTATATATGGCCTAAATATAGGGATTTTTAATAATTATTTTGGTATTTTATTTAAATATTTCTACTTAGATGTGTGTTTTATTAAACCTATGTACACCTTCTTTCATCCTCTTACACCATAAGTATATTTTTTGCCAATATGTACATATTCTAACCTCATTTTTTTCCTTTATACAAATCACTCCCACATTTTCACCCTCACCCTCTTGAAAACAAAAAATTGATTTCTACTCATTAGTTACGTTTATTATATTATTTACTTGCATACCTTTTCCTCTTTCACCCAAAATAATTCAAGGAGGGACCATATCATATGATTCCAATATCTTTCCATATCCATAACTCCTCCATATTTTTATTACTATTTTTACTCATTATTCTAACACCATGTGCTCATTGAGCTAAAGTCCATGAATAGTCCATACACTAGTCCCACCATGTATATATTTCTTATTTCACCAATAATCCTCCTCCATGCATGGGTCAAGGGCAACTTGAATGCTTTGTATTATAATATGACAAAGGAGGGGCTCACTCTTGGATGCATTGTACAAATTCAACAAAGGAGGGGGCCACTAAAAGACTTTTGCAGGCATAAAACACAGGCTTTTTGGTGAGAATTTTGGCACCTATCTCCACTCCGAATTTGGAGCGGTGGTCAAAAGAGAAAATGTAGCCCACACTCTGAATAATCACCTCAAATTTTTTCATGATTTTTGGAGCTACCAGCGGTGAGCTATGATTTTTTGAGTGGACCCCAATCTGCCCACTTTTCTCACAAGTAGCCTTTAGTCTTCTCTCACCCTTCCACACACCTACTCACTCTTACACATCCCTCCCTCTCCTTCCCTCACTCAAACCTGAAATTTCCATGGCTTCTCCCACCCTCTTCACCATTACCCTTCTCTCTCATCCCTATAGTTCTTTTATGAACCTCTACATACATACACCCTCTCCATGTCTCTCTCTATTGCTTCTATGTTACAATTTCATTTACCTCTCCTAAAATATCTAAAATTCAGCATCTTAACCATGATAACTTCTGAAAATTGAGGATTTTTCATCAACAAATCCTCTTTTCATCGTGGTGGTCAACCGTGGCGGCGGAGTAAAGAAGCGAAGAAGAAGAAGAAGACCAGCGGTCATTTTTTCCACAATCTACACAAGGGTGAGTTCAAGCTTCTTCAAAGCTTCACCATCTCAATGATTCTCTTTTAATTCACCCCTCTTCCTTCATCAAATCAACTCACTCTACCCATTGTAAATGTAACATTAACTTTCTAGTGATTACTAACGACTAACATACTAACACAAAATAGCATTGACCTAACCATAAAAGACACCTCACCTCAAGACATGTATAGTAACTCTCTCTCTCTCTCTCTCACTCTCTCTCTCTCTCTCTCTCTCTCTCTCCCCTTCCTTAAAACTTACTTTCACCTTATCTACCATCAATAATGCTCTCTTTTGAGCCCACACCCATGACTCAAGCAGACAAAGAAGGCCCGCAATGTTTTGATATTCAAAAAAAATCATAATCCTGATTTGTTAGCTTGTAAATTAGGATTTCCAATAATCTTAATGAGGGGTCTCCAACCTATAAATAGGCCCCTCTCCTTCTTGTAAAACAACCTCCAACATCTCACATAGCACCCCAACACTCTATGTGTGAGGAGAGACTTAGGTGTAGCAACCACTTGTGAGCTTTACTCTTGGTGTGAGAGAAGCCTTCAAGCTACACATTGCAAGTGAGAGAGCGTGAGTTCCACAAATCTCAAAACCACTATTGTACATGCTCCTTCATCATTAATAAATTGAGGTTTGGTGCATCAAAGGCGTGATTCGACGTTCAAATCTTCGTCCTTCCATTTGTGCAAAACGGTTTGGTGAATTCAAGGTGACTTGTGTATTTGAGTTTTTATCGGTTGATTTTGATTTTGGAAAGTGTTTTAGTGTGTTTTTCATTGCCAGTTTTGTGTCCATTGTAAGAGGGTATTGTGGTGAGAGGTCTCCCACACCCTAAGACAGTGTGTGTGCGTTTTGGCAATGTTTTAGCAATCACTAAGCATTGAGTGAGTTTTATACAAGTTCTACGATAGCATCATAACGAACCATCTCCATTTGCAAGTCACAAATAAGGTATTACGCAAGATCCTTTTCTCTCTCTCTTCCCTTTGCTCTAGCTCTCTCTGGTCCAGTTTGTGTGTGTCTTGGTGTGAGGTTGTTTGTGTGTGTTGTGTGGTGCATCTTCTTGGTTGTGCCAAAATCTCTCTTGCGTCCTAGTTCGCATACCATAACTAGGTGGTGCCCCTATCTTGTTTGGGTTTGGCTGCGGGTTGGTTGTTGTGTTGTGCTTGTGGTTGCCCCAGCCCCAATTGAGCAGCACGGGAGCCTTGAGGGGTGTTTAGAGGTCGCCTCTCTTGTTGCCCGCCCCGGACCGCCTCAATATCATCAAAGAACACTCTAGTGAATTTACGATAAGGTTTAAATTAGACGATTGAACAAAGCTGGTGAATTAATCAAGCCAAAAGGCATGACTAGATATTCATAAAGACCAAATATTGTGCGAAACGTGGTCTTTAGGATATCTTCATCCACTATCCTTATTTGATGATAGCCACTTTTAAGGTCAATCCTACTGAAGTAAGTAGATCCTTGTACCTTATCAAAACATATCTTCTATCCGAGGCATGGGAAATCTGTTTTTGAAAGCGATATGGTTTAGTGCTCGAGAGTCCACACATATACGGTATGTACCATCTTTCTTTTGCACTAAAAGGACTATAGAACAAAAGGGAGAGGAACTAGGCCTTACCGTCCCTTTGTCTACCAATTCTTGTACTTACGTCATGCTCTCCTCTTGTTGAGCTTGGGAGACTTGATAAGGAGGCTTGTTAGGCGGTGAGCTTCCTAGAAGGAGCTCAATGCGATGGTCATCATACACTCGTTTTGGAGGTAAGCCCATAGGGATATCATTGATGAAAACATCTTGGAATCCTTTTAGAAAATAAACAGTTTTAACTCTTCTTGATTCCTACCATTTACGTTTGATGAAACATTAGGATCTTTTAGAGACTCTTTGAAAAAGATCATGTACGTAGAAATTGAGCTCTTCAGTGACTTATCAAAAGCAGGAGGATTTACAAGTGGAATAGTGATCATGCTCACTAGAATCTATATACATTTTCTTGCCCCAGTAGGTGAAGTAGATTCTCCTTTCAGGGAACTTCATATTGGCGGCCATGCGATCAAACCATGGCGCCCCTAGGATAGCATCCTCATGTTGGAGAGGAGAGATGAATAAATCTTCTTTGTCGACATATCTTTGTACTTGAAGCCTCAACTTCCCAATCAAGGGAGTAATGGAGGCTTGATGTCCCTTGAAAGCTGCCTCAGCCATTACCATATCTCTCATCTCGAAAGCTTGAATGTCCAACTTGGTGGCCAACTCCATTGATATGAAGTTGTGAGTAGAGCGAGGGTCAAACAAGATGAAGGAATCATGCTCTCTTACCTTTCCCCAAGCATAGGAAAGTGATGATCCTTTGCAATGAGCATCCTCATTTGGAGCTTTGATGGTGGAAGCCCTTGGAGTTTCATTGCGAGTATTCTTCTTAGGGCAAGAATGATAGCCATGTCCTTGCTCCCCACACTTGAAACACTTATGGTCCTTGCAAAAAGCTTCAATCTCTTCAGGAGAGAGTTTGTTTTTACCTTTATAAACTCAAGCTTCTCCTTGGACCGATTGTTATTGTTGTTGTTGGAAGTGCCTTGGAAAGAATTTTGAACATTGGTTTTCCCCTTTGCATCATTTTTTCCTTTGTTGTCCATGGGATTGACATTATGTCTAGCCCCTTGATGGAAATTGATGCGTGAAGCAACCATGGTGTGATGGATTAATTTGCTAATAGTACCAGGTCGGTGACAGTTGATGTATATGGATATCTCTTGAGCTAATCCCGCACAGAATTGTCACCTTTGCTCTGCAAAGTCTATCTTTTGAAAGACAGTAGCCTTGAGATGTAAATCTTCAAACTTTTCTACATACTTATGGACAGACTCATGAGAGAGAAGTTTTCAAGCTGCAACATTTGGTAAGCACTTTGTCCTTTGCATCGCTTGCGAGGAATTGCTTCATGATGGAAACTTGTAGAGTTTTCCATGCCTTTGGGGCTTCACATTTTCCATGAAGGCTAGCTCACCATTGATGAGCTGATTTTTGAAAGTGCATAGCTACATGGCATAGCTTGGAGGACTCTGTAAAGCCCTCATCTCCAAAAGCCACATCAAATTGCTGGATGAAGGCCAACACTTTGTTGGTAGCACCAAATGTGACATCATAGGTGAGAAAAGAGATACTCTTTCCCCCCTCTTTGAACTTCTTTAGCTTTTGTGACCTTCACCATGCATGGAATGATTTGTGATGTCCTCCCCTCTTGTATTCTCTAGGAGAATAGCCATAGCTTTTGCTGGAAGAGGAGGAAGGTGAAGAAGAAGGAGAAGAGGATGACCTCTTCCTAGCCCTTTTCTTGCTTTGTTTCATCTCTTCACTTTTAGAGTGACAAGGAGAAGGACTATGCGTTGATCTTTTCCTCTTGGAAGGAGTGGGCGATCGTCTAGACTGCCATCTTTGTGGAGCCACATCTTCATAGGAACTTAAACTTTCATTGCTTTCTTGATCTTTGGAATAGTCCTCTCAAATGGGAGAGAGTCTTCTTTTGGGGGTCTCTTCAAGACGCCTCCTAAGCTCTCTCTCCTCTTGGAGAGGAAGGGAAATTCCATAAGCACGAACTTGTTGAGTAACTTTAGCTTGCAAACCAGGGTTGCTTGTTGCAACCTAGTGACGAGATAATTCACAAACAAGGGAGCATCATCTTTAGCACCTTCATGTGCATAATCAAAGCTATCAATGTTCATTCTACTCTCTTGATTATTGTCACCCATGTTAACAAAATTTATTTATGTACTTAGTGTATGCTTTCACAATTCAAAACCTTAGTTGCCACTCCTCTTAGCCTTTGAATATAGGCTCTAAAGTATCTACACCCATGGCTCGAAGTGGTTAATTATAGAGAGTAGAGGAGTAGGTCTAGCATAGCAGAGTTGCCAAGGGCTAGATCCTTTTGGACTTCTTATGGATCAATAATGGTAAAGCTGTAGGCAAGTCTAAAAACACTCCATTATTAAGTCCAAATCTCCCAAGGTGTGGACCATATCCCACATAGTGGGCTCAACAAAACCGATAATAGATCCCAGTTCCACTTACCCTAATATAATTAACAAGATCAACCATTTATAGGCTACTTAAGGACCTCTCTTCTTAAGCAAGAAAAGAGAAACCAAATGCTTTGATACCAATGTAATGAAATTGGCCTATTTAACTTGAGAGGAGCGGGAATTAATGAGAGTACTTTTGAGAAATGACTGTGAGCATAGAGCGGATGTACATAATTCAAGATATCAACATAATCATAGCAATTAGTTAACTTGGCCTGAAAAATACTTTTGCAAGTGAGAGAATTTAGAGAACATGACAATAGTTGAGGACCGGATTTATGTGGAGCCGGTCCCCTCTGCAATAGGCATTTGTATTATGATTTCTCCCATTAAGAGAGACTTGTTACAATACAATCTTTGTGTTCCTTGTGACCTAGGTGATGCAATGAAGCTGGAAAGATTCATGCATCATAAGCATAACATAAACTTGAAGAAAGATTTAACTATCCCAAGCCTCAATCCCAAGACCTCAAACACCTTCGAAGATGGAGAGAGCTAGCAGCGAATAAGGGTAGGGAAGAGAAAGAAGAAACATTTCATAGGAGAAAGAATTAGTTCCTCGCTTATCATAACTCTTCTTGCTAGCATACATAATAGCATAGTAATGAAGATGGAGAAGATGGCAAGCTCAACCATTGAAGCATGGCTCGCGGTTGGATTTGCACTCCATAGCCAAGAGTGTTGGTGTAGGCTCTCAACTAGGCACACAATGAGATTTTTTGTGAGTGTGTGTGGGTGAGTATACTCCCTAAGAAACCCCCTAGCTTGATTGGGTGAGTATACTCCCTAAGACCCCCCCTTCTAGCTCATGCTTGAAGCTCATTGGACCCTTCCAGGCCTAGCCAATGACAAGTTGGAGGCATTATAAGAAACAATGGTAGCCTTGGGACAAGTGTCCCCCTTTCCCCTTTGAGAAAGAGGACTTGATCAATGAAAAATCAATTAATTAAATCTCCTAAATTATCACTCGACCCCTTGGGTGGCAAACCAATAGGCTTCAGGTACACCATGAGGGCAACATGAGGAGGAACTTAACAAGTGTCCCTTTTGCTTTCTTTGAACCATGCATGGCTTGTGTGAGTGTGTGGGTGTTCTCTCTCATCCCCCATATTGTAGGGCTCGGCCCCTCCCTGTAGGGAATGAATCTTGACCTTTTGACACATCAAGCCCCTCATGCATAGGTCCAGTTCCCACCACAAGCTTGGCCCTTAAGCACTTTAAGCTTGGGATGAGTTCTCACCTCAAGTGCAACCCCTAGCATCTCAAGCATGACAAGCATCTCAATCGTCAAGCACCTCAAGCACCTTAATCTTGGGCCAGGTTCCCACCTCAAGCACCTCAAGCTTGGGCCGTGTCCCACCTCAAGCTCAACCCTAGCTTACCTAAGGTCAAAGGACTTTTACACTAACTATTGGAGGTATTCAATGAAGCTAACCCTAAGGTCTTATGCTCCATAGGTTAGCCTTGCTCTTTGATAGACCATCTCTCATTTGGGTCCCTTTACCACTGGCCCGATGTTGAGATGATCTATAAGCACATCTCAATATCTTAACCCTTCTTCCCGTTTATTCTCCCACAATAAGTGATTAGTGTAATATGAGAAAATCATTTGGGTTGGTTAGATATTATTTTTTATGACAAATAACAAGTTTTGAGCTCAATTCTCCTTGTCGAACAGATCTTTAAGGTCTCTTGGGATAGTTTCCTACAGTGTTAAAATTCTCTTCTTCTTCTTCTTCTCTCTCTCTCTCTCTCTCTCTCTCTCTATCTATCTATCTCTATCTCTCGGAGTAAGAAGGGTGCCTCAGAGACGGGTTTCTGATCTAGAGACTAAATGGCCAGTGATATTACTATGTTGAATGCAAATATATAAATAAACTAATCAAAGTAGGTTAAGGAGTAGGGTTTATGCATAATGATTAAGCTGCAACCATTTGCTCGATCTAAGTGTCCACTTTATTAGCGCTCTATCATATAGTGGGCTCTATGGGACAACTTATTTCTTCCCAGTGGTCATCCAATCTCAATCTAAGCCATTGTTGTTTGAATACCAATTGGTTCTACTTATCCGCTTGTGTTTCACAACAATAGAAGAGGTGACAATGACTATAATTTTTAAAAATATTGCCAATGCACTATGCACTTGTTTACTTCTGTGTTAGATGCTTGATGTTAATCTGCATATGTCTTCTTATCTTCTATATAAATCCCACCAAGAAAGGCTACTTTTACATCTGAATATGTAGTTCTTATGCCTTTAGCTATAATTGCAATCAATGGGAGAAAATGTCGGCACAAGTAGTATGCAGTTAGGAAAGAAAAAAAAGCCTAGTTGGGTACGAAAGTGTTTGCAATGAGAAAATGCTGCACAGTTGGATGTACGATCGTCGAAGAAAAGATGAAGATGAGTTCAATGTTGGCATACCCCAATAAGTAAAATCAAAGAGAATCTCACATTATATGTAGAAAATTTAACATACAATGGTAAGACTCAAAGCAAAACAATGACTATTCGGACTCAGCTTAAGATGTCACAAAATTGCAAGATGTGAACTGTAACTAAAGATTATATTTTAAAATTATTTTTGAATATATACAATGATGTGTTAAGGCAAAATTACAGAGGCTATTGTTGTGAAGGTTGATGATCTGATAGTGCTTCTTCAACACTAAATAGAATTCTAATTGTACTAGGGGTGCTTTGTCATGTTTGCTTGAATTTATACTCATTGGACATCCCAAACATATAATATACACCTTGAAAAATTTCTATTGAATAGATTCCACATCGGCTATTGTTTTGCATTAGTCAAATTAAGCAAATTAAGTGATAATAGTGGCCACATGCCAATGTGGAGAATCCACTTCATCCATTAAAAGTCTTGTAGCATACTGGGCATTGAGAAATTGAAGATGCATTTGAGTGTGATACGGGGACTGACTCTAGATGTAAAACCAAGTGACTTATGTATGTCCCTTGAACATGTGGGGGATCCACTCACTGTGTCAAGTTTTGAACGTCTTAGTGCAGGTGATGAAGAGTTCTTTCATTCTAGCACTACAAGAGGTCCTTCAATGTAGCGACGCTCGTAGTGCGATGCTCAAATGGGAAAAAGCCCGGTGTCGCTATAGGCATCGCTATATAACAAAGACTATAGAGATGCCTATAGCGACGCTCATAGAGACTCTTATAGAGACGCTCACAGAGACGCTCATAGCGACATTGACCTTGTGAAAATAATTTGAGGGCACACGAAACTCAGATCTGCAGATCTGAGTTTTGGTGCTCTCTGCACAATAGGTATACTTGCCCCCCCCCCCCCCCCCCCCCCTCTCTCTCTCTCTCTCTCTCTCTCACACACACACACACACACACACACACACACATGAGGAGAGGAGGGAGAGCCAGGTATGCTCGCTCCCTCTCCTCTCTCTTATGTTCCCTTCCCTTATTTCTTTCTCTCTCTCTCTCTACACTGTGTGTGTGTGTGTGAGAGTGAGAGAGAGAGAGAGAGAGTGAGAGAGAGATAAATAAATGAAATGAAATGATATATTTAACGTCTTCAAAATTCCATAATGACTTATGAGACCAATCTGATAAACTCTTTGTGGATCTAATCTAATGTCTAGGTACAAACATAAAAGTGAAGTAAAGTGGAAGACTAAAATCATCATCATCTTCATCAATTTCCAACATTGGGCGTTGTCTGAGAAAGTAGTGCATTGGTCAATGAAGAGCTTCATCAATGTCCGCCTTTGTAAATAGACGTAATGGATATCTCCCATATCGCGCTAGAGTAGTCTTGATCCTCTGATGGAGCCTCGATTGATATCGTGGACGTCTAGCTCTCCCGAGCTCAATGGCTCTTTCGACTACTATATCTTTAGTATGAGAGAGAGAGAGAGAGAGAGAGAGAGAGAGAGAGAGAGAGAGAGAGAGAGAGAGAGAGAGAGAGAGAGAGAGATAGATAGATTGAATTATCATCGACGGAGGTCATATATGACCCATGAGAACAAAAACACAACATTACAAAAATTGCTTCTCAGTGCGGGCTGATACATATCAGTTAAGGACTGAGGGTCCATCAAGAGGGTAGAGTAGGAAAAAAGAGAGAGCCAGTTAAATTCCTGGATGATCGCTTTGCCACCTTGGTAGACTGCCCATTTGCCTTGCTTGGATGCTTTGTGCATTTTCTTGAGCTTACTTGCTTTACTCTTGAGTTGATTCATGGTCCATTCTTCTGCATTCCAAAGCTTTTTTCCCTTGAGAAGTCGAGATTGACGTAGCAACTTCATACGCTCATCTTTGTCATTCAAAGTGAGTATGCAATGCTTGGATGGCACATGTATGTGTATCATTGATCCAAGCAACAGTTTCGGGCTTGATGTAGATAGGTTGAAGAATGTCATTGAGCTTGGTTATTTCTTCCTGAAGGGTGTCCTCCGCGGTACACCACGATAAGTGTAGCCCCCCAATGCTGACCTTGAGGCCAAGAGATTCTTGTAGCTGGAATTATTGTAGGGCCGCCTATATCTTGGTGTCAATCTTCTTATGTGTTGTTTCATGTGATTCTTTCTCCACTGTCACTTTGAACGCGTGTTCTTTTTCAAGCAGAGCTTCGATCTCTTCTTCCTTCGCATCTTCAAGCTTTCGTAAACGTTCTTTAAGTCTCTCATTCTCCCCAGTGAGTTCTTGAATATGAGCCTCAAGGGTTGTGATTCATACTTCTTGGTGGGCGGCGGGGTCCTTCTTTAGTGCCACTGCCACCACAAGAGCAACAGGGGTACCAAAGGACAACATCAGGCTACAGAAGAGAATTCCTATTGTTGAAACACATAGTGGTGCATGAGATCAAGGGCTTATTTTGATTTAATTTTTTTAATATATTTGGCGTTTTTTTCTTGCGGTTTTGTCTATGGCTTGCCATACGTGCTCTTGACTTTAACTTTTGTGTTTGGTGTTTCTTCTTGCAGTTTTACTACGGATTTTCGTATGCGCTATTGACTTTGCCTAAAGCTTACCTAATCAACTATAGATGGTTTGGGCAAGTGTCGAAGCCGTTTCCTAAGTCCGTTTGCATTTTCTCGTAGAAAAACACAAACGGACAGAAACGGCTTGTGTTTGGTGTTTTTTCTTGTGGTTTTTCCTACGGCTTGACATACGCACTCTTGACATTGCCTAAAGCTTACCTAATCAAATATTCATGGTTTGGGCAAGTGTTAAAGCCGTTTTCGAAGTCCGTTTGCATTTTTCCGTAGAAAAACACGAACGGACTTCAGAAACGGCTTGTATATTTGGTGTTTCTTCTTGCGGTTTTGTCTACGGCTTTCCATACGCGCTCTTGACTTAGCTTAAAGCTTATCTAATCAACTATGGATGGTTTGGACAAGCCGTGTCATAGACAAAACCGCAAGAAGAAACGCCAAATATACAAGCCGTTTTTGAAGTCCGTTTGCATTTTTCCGTAGAAAAACGCGAACAGACTTCAGAAACGGCTTATATATTTGGTGTTTCTTCTTATAGTTTTATTTACGGCTTGCCATACGTGCTCTTGAATTTTCCTAAAGCTTACCTAATCAACTATAAATGGTTTGGGCAAGCACACAAGTCATTTCCAAAGTCTGTTTGCGTTTTTCCAAAAAAATATGTGGACTTAAGAAACGGCTTTTGTGTTTGGCATTTCTTCTTGCAAATTTGCCTACGGCTTGTCTTATGCAAATATATTGAATTTTCCTAAATCTTACCTAATTAACTATGGATGGTTTGGGCAAGTGTTGAAGCCGTTTCTTAAGTCCGTTTGTGTTTTTCCGTAGAAAAACGCAAACGGACTTTAGAAACGGCTTGTGTGTTTGGCGTTTCTTCTTGCGGTTTTGCCTACGGCTTGACATACGTGCTCTTGACATTGCCTAAATATTACCTAATTAATTATGAATGGTTTGGGCAAGCGCACAAGCTGTTTCCGAAGTCCGTTTGTGTTTTTTTGTAGAAAGACGCGAACGGACTTTAGAAACGGCTTGTATATGTGACGTTTCTTCTTACGATTTTGTCTACGGCTTACCATACATGCTCTTGACTTTGCATAAATCTTACCTAATCAACTATAGATGGTTTATGCAAGCGCACAAGCTATTTTTGAAGTCCGTTTGTATTTTTTCGTAGAAAAACGCGAACGGACTTCAGAAACGGCTTGTATATTTGGTGTTTCTTCTTGCGGTTTTGCTTACGGCTTGTCATACATGCTCTTGACATTGCCTAAAGCTTACCTAATCAACTATAGATGGTTTGGGAAAGATCTCAGGTATTTCGACACTACATACTAAACACCTGGAGTGAAGTGCTGAATGACGCGAATGAACTTCAGAAACGGCTTGTATATTTGGCGTTTCTTCTTGCGGTTTTATCTATAGCTTTCCATACGCGCTCTTGATATTGCTTAAAGCTTACCTAAGCAACTATGGATGGTTTGGGTAAGCACACAAGCTGTTTCGGAGGTCCGTTTGTATTTTTTTGTAGAAAAACGCGAACGAACTTCAAAAACGGCTTGAATATTTGGCGTTTTTTCTTACAGCTTACCATAGGCGCTCTTGACTTTGCATAAAGCTTACCTAATCAAATGTGGATGGTTTGGGTAAGCGCGCAAGCCATTTTCAAAGTTCGTTTCTACTTTTCGATAGAAAAACGCGAACGGACTTAAAAAATGGCTTGTATAGTTGGCGTTTTTTCTTGCGGTTTTGCTTACGACTTTCCATACGCGCTCTTGACATTGCCTAAAGCTTACCTAATCAACTATAGATGGTTTGGGTAAGCTCTCAGGTATTTCAATACTACATACTAAACACCTGGAGTGAAGTGCTGAATAAATTAAATGACAAATTCATCAGCATGCTGCATGACGAGTTTCCCATGTCAAATCAGGATGAGTTCTTCAATGAAGACTTGCTGAAAGGTGCAAATGCGTGAGTACTACAAGAAGAAGCGCTCTGAAGTGTAGAAAGCAATAAAGCATGGGTGGAGCAGACTAGACTGACTGGCCAAAGAAGATCGGAAGAATGTAAAGCAAGCAGCACGTGAGAATCCCGACCAGTGGAAGCAACAAAAGGAGGTAGCCAGACCGCGAGACGAAGCAGGGAGCTCGCACACTTGGGGAGTGGCGGATGGACGTTATTTGAGGCCAATGTTGTAAGTGTTATTGCATCGCCCTTTAGGTTTGGTAGTTATGGGTATTTGTAATTTCAAATTCTCGCATAACGTTTTCTTTGACGTATGTTTTGAACAGTGATCGATGATTGGACATGAACCCACACCATACGAGCGCCAGTATGCGGATAGAAAGGTCTTAAATGTCCTTATGGACATTCAGAGTTATCGCTCCGACTTGGTTAGTATTTAACCTTACACTATTACATTTGTTATATTTTAATAATAAGCTAAAAATTAAACTGTTTTGTAATTATATATTTATACTTACATAAAGTCTTATTGTTTTGTTTTTTTTGTAGTATCCGACAGATATGCCACTCAAACGCGATGAGACGTCAGATTAGTCGACGTCAAAGTAGCCGTAGCTAGATAATACTAGTTTTATTTTTTCACAGCATGTATTAGGAGATGACATGTGTACGTCAATTTTGTAACTATTGGCCAACAATGTATTTTTCCAATAATTAATGACAATTGCGTTGTAGCTAGTACATTTTAATCAAAGCTTAACAATAAAGTGATTTTGCCTATGATGTGTATAATTTTGTCAATTTATTACTTTGTCAATTCACTTTTGTCGATATACTTTTGTCAGTTTTGTATCTTAGTTTTGGAAGGGGTGGCAGGGTAATGTATGCCCTGCCATCAAAAAAATTTATTCTCGGGCCTCGCTATATACGTCGCTATTTTTGGACTTGTAGCGTTGCTGAGTTGTCTGCAGTACAAGTAATGTATGTGAGGGATGAGGAGACCTGTGACGCGGAGAGTCTCATATCTCTTTTTGTTGTTGCTGATCATGAACGATCTACCATGCACGCTAGGGGATGGTCAAATTATGTTAGGAATTTTTTGGAAGAAGTGATTGTGTATTTGTACATACACATGCATGGTGCATCAAGTAAATAATTGCTCATTTTCCAGAGGCAGGTGGTTACGTGGGGCCCACATATGTACAGGTAAAACAACGCATACATAGTACGTCGATTTTCATTATCACCGGTGTCAGTGTGTTTTTCTATAATAATGAGGAGTTGGTGCAACATAAAACTTCTTGAGGAAGCTATCAACAGGCCGATGCCATGAGGTAAGCAGGTGCGCCAGATGCTATCCAATGGCGTCAGGAGGTCAAATGGGCTCAATATTTGCACGTGGTAAGCGAGGACACAATGGGGGTATTTTCTTGTGATGAATTATGAAAAAAAGTTCATCATGAGAACTATATTTGGGGCCACTTCACGTGATTGCGGGATGCATTATTGAAAGAAGTTGAGTGCCAAGTGTGCGGATGGATGTAGAAGGGTAACAAAAATGCACTGCATGGCCATTTTTTGGCCTGTTCGGGGTCCGTTTGAGATCAATCAAAAGGCCAAATGTGCCAAAGGGATAAACTGGAGTGTGGAAACTGAAAAAACTGAGAAGAAAACCAGCAAAACATGGAGATAAGAGGAGGAACAGCCGCAACTCAATTTTGCTATGTTTGGAGCCGGTTTGGCTATAAACTGCTCATCTGAGGTTGGATTTGAGCACTTTGATATTGCAGATTGGGGTTTTGGGCCGTTCTAGAGGCAATGGTGCTATCCATTTTGCCAAATTCTTAACTATTTTTCTGCTATTTTGGTTGTGTAAGTTTCTCTTGTGAGCAAAGCCTGTGCTCAAATTTGTAATTATATCTAGCATATTTCATCCATATTGTGTGAGCTATTTGTCCCATTGGTGTTGCTCAATTGTATCTAAACATCATGAATCTTCCTCTTTTGAGCTAAGTTTTTTGGGTGTGTGTGTGTCTGTGTTGAGTGGGAAAATGAATAGTCTCTCTCCTCTCACTCCATCGGTGTGTTCCCTGTCTCGGCCAAGTGGATTGTGTAAGCCGAGTGGTGCCCTATAGTGTGTTTTAGTATCATCCCAAGAGTGCGTGTTGGGTGATTATAGAGGCATTGTGTGTGTCTCCATCCCGCTCACGTTGTGAACCCAATCATAATCTAAAATTGTTATGTATTAGAAAGGGCTCCACTCAAATAATAAGGTGAAAGGTGCACATTACACATCATTATTTGAAGACAAAATAAAATGAAAAAGAAATAAAATAAAAACAGTACAATATAAAACACATTAAAGACTACAACAAAAGAATATATTAATGCTTTTATTAAAAAGATAGATTTAATAAGCGTAGAGAATGATAAGTAAATTGATAATTTAATAGATTGAATCTTTGTGAAGTCTTTAAATAAAAGGACTCTTTACAAGAAGGGGGTACCAACTGGAGAAAAATGAAAAAATGGTGACCAGTGTTAATTTGATATGAAAAAAAGAAGGGTTTACAAGGGACTCATGGAGGGCAAAGGAAAGATGAGGAGGTAGGTAGGCCACATGGAAAAGGGGCATTCTTTCCCTTTATCTCTCTCTCTCTCTCTCTCTCTCCTCTCTGTCTGTCTCTCTCTCAGGCTTGCTAAAATTTTGGTTGCTTTGTGCACCCAGTGCTTTGTAGTCCCACTACAAAACTTTCCACGTGAAGAAGGGCGATTAGAATGCACATATTGCACGAGAGAGAGAGAGAAAGAGATAGAGAGAGGTTTGCAATATACATCGCAAGTGAGTGTGTGTGTGTGTGTGTGAGAGAGAGAGAGAGAGAGAGAGAGAGAGAGAGAGAGAGGTCTACAACAGACGTCGCAAGAGCGAGAGAGAGAGAGAGAAGAAAGGGGGAGGGGGGGAAATGAGAATATTCTCTCTCAATGCATTTTTTTATCGTGCGAGCACTACTATATTGAAAAAAAAATATTGAATCAATACTTCATATTATGGATCAAACTCCTATGAAGTCTCTTCAATCCTTTGTTCTTTCAAGCCTTTTTGAGCATGCCAAAAAATAATGAAAGCATCCTTGGGATGTAGCATCTATACTATATATGAAGCAGCTTAAATTTTTCAAGCAAGGAGAAGGCATCCATGTGTCACTCCTAGGTTCACTTCAAAGAAAACTTTGCAAAATGTTTCATTTCTATGAACCTTGGAACCTGTGAACCATTTCAACTTTCAACTTGATTAGTTTATAAAAGGTGAAAGGGTCACAATGGATTTCTAAAACAATATGTGATAAAATCATTATGTTGAGTTTAACTAGAATTATAGGTGAAACATTCTTCAAAAATGTCTCTTTTATGAAGAAGCCGAGTTTCTTTCTTGCAAAGAAGCAATCGGAAATACTAGAAGAAATATTAAAATCTGTGGATTTTTGAACTAAGTTCTCACATATTTAATCGATTTTTCTTCTCCTTACCATGGCTTGCTCATATATATATATATATATATATATATATATATATATATATATATATATATATATATATATATATATATATATATATATATATATATATGTATGTGTGTGTGTATATAAGTGTGTGTGTGTAGAATTTATTAGAATCATGCAAGGTGAAGTTGGACTTTAGTATTTTAAAAGAATAGAATGCAAGAGAAGTCAAGCTACATGTTTTAAAACCAAAATAACATTTAAGGTAATTCTCCATCATGGCGCTGAAAACAATGAAAGTCTTCATAACCCAACACAGTAGTAAGGTTTGCTTTAGAAAGCCAAAAAAGGGATTGACTTTAATTTTTCTTTTAAGGCATACTTTACTTATCCTTGTGAAAGCCAATCATGGATGGCTCAACTTTTCTTTTCAAAGGCCAATGGCCATAAAATTCAAAAATTTAAGGAATTGTTTGTATGTGCACTAGCAAAATCTTAGCGATTTACTTCAAGGAAAACTTGGAATCTAGCTAGGATTTTGCAATTTAGACCATTAAAAATATACTAAAGCCCACTTTCTATCTAACACCAGACTCGAACAATCTCAAAATAATAGGATCTGTGTGTGTGTGTGGGGGGGGGGGGTCTTAAAGAGGGCACCAAATCTTTTTTCGTGATCGAAATAATTTAAAGTAAATAAGGAGAACACTAAAAACTCTTTTGAAGAATTGATGGTATTTATTCTAAAACTTGCAGAATTTTGTTGGTTTTCTTCAAGGTAAGCTTGGAATCCTCGTGAGAAGGTCACTATATGTAAAACCTATATCACATGTGTTCAAACACTATTTATAAAATCCTTAGCTGTGAATTTCTCACAAATAAAAGCGAGTATTTTTCTATTCAATTTGTAAAGTTTTTTTCAAGGATAGTGTTTCAACACCCTTTTGTATGTAAAATTGTGAAAAATACATATAATAAAATAACCGACAATGTTTAACCCACGTGATATGTATTTTTTTTATTGGAGTGACCCCCTTGAGTTGGAATCTATTTGGGATTTTACAATTTAAGCTGGTTAAAAACCCCGAGGACATGATTTTTTGTGGATATAGGGTTTGAATAACCCAAAAATAAAAGAGGATGATAGACGTAGAAAAGTTGGATGCTTGTTACATTCAATATTACTCTCCCCACCCCGAGGACATGATTTGCAAAGAGAGGAGGGAAGTACCTGTTGAAAATCTTTTAGATCCTCATGTGCAACACTAACATGAGGGAGAGAGAGAGAGAGAGAGGGAGGGAGGGAGGGAGGTCACCATATCTAAAATCTATATCACGTGTGTTCAAGCCCTATTTATTAAACCCTTATTTGTAAATTTCTCACCAATAAAAGGGATAATTTTTCTATTCAATTTGTAAGCTTTTCTTCAAAAATAGTTTTTCAAGACCCTTTCGTATGTAAAATTGTGAGAAAAGTATATAATAAAATAATCCACAACGTTGATTCCATGTGATAGGCTTTTGTTTATTGTAGTGACCCCCCTGAGTTGGAGTCTATCTGGGATCTTACAATTTAAGCTGGTTAAAAACATAATAAAACTTGGTTTTTTGTGAACAATGATTTTGAATAGCCCCAAAATAGACGGAGATGATAGACATATAAAATTTGGATGCTTGGTACATCCAAGATTACTCTCCCACCTCGAGGACATGCTTTGTGAAGAGATGAGGGAAGTACCTCTTGAAAATCTCTTCGATCCTCACGTACAACACTAACGAGAGAGAGAGAGAGAGAGAGAGAGAGAGAGAGAGAGAGAGAGAGAGAGAGGAGCTCTAGAAGCGTAACATTGCTTGATGAAGGGTGACTCTATTTTTCCTCTTGTAGGCAATTTGAAGTGTGGCTCTAATTTTCCTTTTGAATGCTTTAAAGAAACCCCCCTTTCTTTCCACACAAATCCACAAAGAGCTCTCAAATTTGAAGGCTAACTCTATTTTGATATTTTATCATTTTAAATATCTATAGAAATACTCAGAAGGGTTAATAGATTAAAAGCATGCATCGTAAATATGCCTCATGCCAAGAAATTGCCATTGCCATGAGGAGAAAACACAACTCACCATATCAATTCACAATGCTATCTACAAGGAAGTAACCTACTAGGTACATGTAATAGTGCCATCATAAGGCCAGCTCATCACATTGAGGAACATTCTGCCCATATGAACATGGACCATGAACCATACTAAGAAAAAGGAGATGAAGTCCTCAGAATCGCACATGTTAAGCTCTCCATGATTCCACACGTCAGGGAATGCTGAGGAAAAACCTTGTGATTGACACCTAAATGCGTAGCTATTCTACTAACCTCGAGGGCATGCACACTTCATGTTACAACCTCACCCAAAGAGGCGAAGTCAGATGGTCTCGCAGTCAGGCTGGCACCACCTGTGCCTCACATGGGACAACATAAGCATGTGGCATGTGAGGTCTCAAACAGGGCATGCCAAAAACATTTTTCCTTATCAAACTAATTTGCTCGGCTTGCAAAAAAAAAAAAAGTACTCGAAGTAAAGAAGGGCACAATTAAAACTTTGGTGTTTAGGCCAAAATTTGAGAAATTATCGCTAAAACTTGCAAAACATTTCCAACTTTTTTCAAGACAAGCTTGGAAACTAGCCAAGATTTTTCAATTCTAGTTGATTACAAATATTGTAAATCTTGGTTTTTGACAAACATTGGAAATATATAAAGGTATAATGAAAGATCTTTTGATTTTTGAGTCAAAATTTGAAGAATTGACAATATCTACACTAAAACTTAGAAACTTTTGTCGGTTTTCTTGAAAAGCTTGGAATATAGCCCAATTTTTGTAAGTTTATCCAATCACAAAAACATATAGCCCCACAGTTTTGTAAACATGGGCCTCAAGTAGTCCCAAATTGGAAGGGCACAATGCATGTAGAAGGGTTGGAAGCTCGATACATCCACTGTCACTCTCTTCCCACCCATAGATAGTATGTGATGAAAGGAGGCATGCATCTATCAAAAATTTGTTACATCCTCATGTGGGGCACCGACATGAGAGAGAGAGAGAGAGAGAGAGAGAGAGAGGAGAGAGAGAGAGAGTTTCCCCAAAAACCTGGTAGCCAACCAAAAGCGATGGCATATTATTTCAAGAAAAAGGGAGTCAATTTTATGATAAGAAATTCTTAATATACTTATATTATTTTTTCTAATTGTAGTAATTTGTTAAATAAGGACACAAATAAAACTCTTCTTGATTTTAGGTTACAGTTTGAAGAACTGTCGATTTTCTTAAACGGAAGCTTGGAATGTAGCCTAGGTCTTTCAATTTTAGTAGGTTAAAAATTCACTAAGCCCTTTTTTTTGTGAACATAGGTCTCAAATAGACCCAAAATGGAAGGGTATAAGAGGCACTAAAAACTTGGATGTAAAGTACATCCTTGGTCACTCTTTTGCCACCTCAAGCACAAGATATGCACGAAGAGGAAAGTGGACATGTCAAAAGTGTATTACACTCTTGCATGGGACACTGGCATATGTGTGTGTGTGTGTGTGTGTGTGTGTGTGTGTGTGTGTGTGTGTGTGTGAGAGAGAGAGAGAGAGAGAGAGAGAGAGAGAGAGAGATGAATGGAAATGGCCTAATAACTTGTAGAATAGCAGAATTAAGAGAATTAGAGTAAGCAACTTTGTGAGACTACTTTGAGAGCATAGAGGGTGAACTTAATTGGTAGTAGAAACTTTATCATAACACTTGCTTAAATAGGCATGAACAATACTTTTGCAAGAGAGAGTTTAGAGAGCATGACAACAATTGAGGACCATATTTATGTGGATCCGGTCCCCCCTCCAATATGCATTTTTATTATAGATTCTCCCATTAAGGGAGACATGGTACAATACAATTTTTGCGTTCCTTGAGACCTCTTTGGCGGTATAAAGAAGGAAGCTTCATACATCAAGCTTTTGCTTAAGAGAAAAAATCAATCTTAGCTTGAAAACAATCAAGAACTTATCAGCATCATTAATCATTGTGTTCCCTAAATCATTTGAATGCATGAAGATGTAATCTTTTATGCATCAACTTGTGCCCAAAGCAACAATTAATATACTTTGCAATAGAAATTAATCTACTTGCATTAAGTAATTAATCTACTTGAAATAATCCATTAGCCTTGTTGCAATAAGCATAACATAAACTTTGTAGAAAGCATTAACTATCCCAAGCCTCAATCCCAAGACCTCAGACACCTTTGAAGGTGGAGAGAGTTAGCAGGGAATGACGGTAGGGAAGAGGAAGAAGAAGTATTCCATAGGAGAAAGAAACAATTCCTCACTTATCATCACTCTTCTTGCTTAGCATGCAGAATAGCATAGTAATGAAGATGGAGAAGATGGAAAGTTGAACCATTGAAGCATAGCTCTTTGTTGGTTTTGCATTCCACAGCCAAGAATGTTGGTGTAGGCTCTCAACTTCTCAAGAAGCTTGGAGAAGGAGATGGAGATCTTACACTTTGCATAGACACCATGAGAGTGTGTGCGGGTGAGTATAGCCCCTAAGCAATCCCCTAGCTTGCGCTAGTCAACCCCTCCTTGTAGCTCATGCTTGAAGCTCATTGGAATCCTCTAGGCCTAGCCAATCACAAGCACATTACAAGCAACAAGGGTAGCCTTGCGACAAGTGTCCCCTTTTTCCCTTTGAGAGAGAGGACTTGATAAATGCAAAATCTATTAATTAAAGCTCCTAAATTATCATTGGACCCCTTGGGTGGCCAACCAATAGGCTTCAGAGACACCATGAGGGCAAGGTGAGGAGGAACTTGACAAGTGTCCCCTTTGCTTTCTTTGTACCAAGCATGCCTTGTGTGAGTGTGTGGGTGTTCTCTCGTATTCCCCCTCTTGTAGGGCTCACCCCCTCCTTGTAGGGATTGGATCTTTGAATTTTAACACATCAATCCCCTCAAGATTAGGCCCAGCTCCCACCACAAGCTTGGCCCTTAAGCACTTCAAACTTGGGTTGGGTTCTCACATCAAGTACAGTCGTAGTATCGCAAGCATGTCAATCACCTCAAGCACCTCGAGCACCTCAATCATCAAGAATGACAAGCACCTCAAACACCTTAAGCTTGGGCCGATGGATTCCGACTTCAAGGTCAGTCCTAGCCTACCTAAGGTCAAAGGACTTTTACACTAACTATTGGAGGTCTTCAATGAAGCTAACCCTAAGGTCTTATGCTCCATTTATTATCCTTCCTCTTTGATAGACCATCCCTCATTTGGGTCCCTTTACCATTGGCACTGTGTTGAGATAGACCTATAAGCACATGTATATATGTTAACCCTTGTTCCTAATTATTCTCCCACATTAAGTGACTACTTAAATATGAGAAAATCATTTGGTTTGGTTAGATATTAGATTTATGAAATTAACTTTCTCTTGAAATCATAGTCGTCCTCGACTATGAGGTAGAATAAATAAAGCTGTGACCGTTAGTCGATCTTACTTAGCGGGTAGAGGATCCCTTTTTAACCCTACGACATCTGTCCAAGGTGATGACTAATCCATTTGGTGCTTGGGAGACATAGCTACCGCAAGCATGTCTACTGTTTAGTCCACTTCATTCTCCCAAAGTAGAGTACGTGACAAATTCTACTTGGTGTTTGAGATACTTGGTCACCGTAAACATGATCCTAAGTATGGATACTTCTTAAGTTTTGTGCACAGAAACATAAAGAGAGAGTCTTATAAGACAAAAACATTGATCATTTAAAATGCATTTCTTTTACATTTGCTTACTCTTCTGTGTCATTGTAAACATCATTAACAAGGTTCATACTATCCTTAAGATATGTTCTTTGCATGCATTTAGCATCTTTGAAAGGATAATTCTTAAATTAAATAAGGTATTGTCAGTAATCTTACCATTTCTTAATTCCTTGTCTTCATGTCAAAGGATGAACTTGGTTTGTAGCTCTTGCCTCAATCTCTGGTGGACCTCCAATTATGGCATCTCTTGGTGGCTCTCCTTTATAAGGCTTGAATAGGCTCTCATGAAAAATATTATGTATGACCCAGTAGTCGGGCAAATTTAATTGATAAGCCATCTTATGGATGATGGGCTTGAAAATTTAGAAGGGGCCATAGTATCTTTGTGCTCGCTTAGCATAATACCTTTAGTGGCCCGTAGGATTTTTGCGTGGAAATTGCCTTAGATGAGCCTTGGGGATGTTTAGTAAGACCCAATTTTTTTCTTTTTCTTTAAAGGCTAAGATTCTTTTGTGCTTAGTAGCAGCAACCCATTTTTCCTTTATACTGAAGGCTAAGTCTCTTTTGTGCCTAGTGGCAACAACCTCTTTTGCCTAGCTATTAGATGGATATAGCCTTTTTAACCTTCTAAAAATATTCGTCTTGATCTTGGCTATACTCATTTGTAATGAATATCTTCCCAGGTACCTTATGCTACAAGGGACTTGTGGATCTTCCATTTTTAACCCTAAAAGGTACTATCATCGTAGAAGTATATTCAATGTCATTAGAGACATACCATTGATAGGGTAAGTAGTTCTCCCATTTTGAGCGTTGATCTACTTCCAATCATAAGCTTTTAGTAGATCAATAATCATTAGTTTAGCTATTTTCCTTTTGGCCATCTGTTGGGAATAGTAGGCCAAGAAAAGAGGGTTAATCTAGTTCTGATAGAGACTCTACCAAAAATTAGCGGTCATGGTAGGATTTCTATCCAAAACGCAATTAGATGTTGGCAAACCATGGTCCCTTTTTCATACTTCGTCTTTTGGTATACCATGAAACATACTCTTGTATGTTCTGGTTTCTTGGTAAGCCAATACAAGTATGCTTCTATCCCTAGATGAGTAGGTTTGAATACTTGTTTTCCATATATATATGGGAGGAGTATGGGAAGTGATTAAGACATAGCCTATTGAGGTATGGAAGATTTCAACCGTCCTCTAAAGTGAATGGTTATTTTTTCTTCCATTTGTAAAGGCTATTACCATATTACCATAGGCTATTAAGACATAGCCTATTGAGGTATGGAAGATTTAAACCATCCTCTAAAGTGAATGGTTCTTTTTTCTTCCGTTTGTAAAGTCTCGGTTAGTAGCATATTTAACTATCATAAAAGATGGTTCATTATAAGTTGATATTGTTACCCTAGATCTACTCTTGGCCATCCTGAAAGTGCATTGGTCACCTGATTGTGCTTGCTAGCAATGTGAGCAATAAAAATGAAATTGCAAAAGGAAACTTGCCCACATTATTTGTTTGGCGGATAGCTTGTTTTGCATCATGGATGGAGTCCTCAAGAAGTATTTTCATGTGTCTACGGCATATAAAATAGCTCGTAGCTTATTTTGTATATGCCTAACACTTGCTCATTGGATTGACTCTTGTATGCTATGGCATGCCCTTGTGGAGGGAAATCACCCAAGCATTACATTGGACTTCAAACAGCTTTGAGATATCCCATGGTGTGAGCATGAGTTGAGAGATAAGCTTCGCTTTGAACTTTTCAAAAGTATTTTGCTCTTTTGCAGTCCAACATTATTTTTTGTTAAGTCATGTATTGGACCAACTATAAGCATGAATTTTTCCTATAACGAAGCTTATGTAGTATGCACTCATACCTTTAGAGCTTCGTATCTCATGTAGATTCCTTGGATTAGGCCATCCTCTTATTACCTCTACCTTAACTTTTGTGGATCCATATAGATACCACTTTTAGAGATAATGTGACCTAATTAATGAATCTCTTGAAAAAAAATTCACTTTTCTTTTGATTAGAATAAAGCCTAATCCCTCTCAAAACTTACCAATTCATGTTATTGCCTCTTGATCTCCTCTTGTGGAGCCTATGAAGCTCAATAAGGAGGCTTATTAGGTAGTGAGCTTCGTGGTAGAAACTCCATTGCATGGCCATTGTCCCCTCATTGTGGAGACAGTTCACGGGAGTATCATTAATAAAAACATTTTGGAATCCATTTAGGAACTTAGACAACTCTAATTCCTCTTGATTACTGTCTTTTTTTATTATTAGTGGTTGAAACATTAAATTCATTTACAGAATTTCTGACGTGCATTTCTTTGGGGACAAGCACGATAGACACGCCCTTGCTGCCCACACTTGTAGCATTTATTATCCTTACGATAACACTCTAGCTCTTTTGGAGAGAGTCTATTCTTACCTTTGTAGACTCCTCTCTCCTTGATTTTGTTATCATTGTTGGTAGTTTTCCCTTTGAAGTGAGTTTGAGCATTTATTCTGCCTCTAGAAACATTTTGATCCTTCATTTCCATGGGCTTATAATTTCTCTAACCCCTTGTTGGAAGTCAGTTTGAGAGGCGACCATAGTGTGGTGTATGACAACCATTATGGTGCTAGGCCTTTGTGAGTTAACTTACTTGGCCATTGCTTCAGAACGACCAGCATGAAATTGTTGCTTTTGCTTCCCCAAAGTCTCTCTTTTTGTGGACAATGGCTTTGAGATGTAAATCCCAAAACTTATCTACATACTTGTGAATAGACTCATAAGAGAGAAGCTTCAAGCTGCACCATTGAGTAAGCACTTTTTCCTTTGCATCGCTTGGAAGGAATTTATTTTTGATGGATACTCGTAGAGTTTTCCATGTCTTTGGGGCTTCATCATTGCCTCAAAGGCTAGTTCACCATTGAAAAATTGATTTTTGGAAGTGCATAGCTACATGGTGTAGCTTGGAGGACTCTGTGAAGCCCTTGTCTCCAATGGCCGCACCATATTACTGGATGAAGGCCAACACTTTGTCGGTAGCACCAAAGGTGCCATCATAGGTGATAAAAGAGATACTCGTTCCTCCTCCTTGAACTTCTTGAGCTTTTGCGACCTTCACCATGCAGGGTAAGATTTGTGATGTCCTTCCCTCTTGTATTCTCTAGAAGAATAGTCGTAGCTTTCATTAGAAGAGGAGGAAGGTGAATAAGAAGGAGAGGAGGGTGAACTCTTCCTTTCCCTTTCTTCCTTGGTTTCCTCTCTTCCCTTTTGGGGTTACGAGGATATCAAGGCTTTGCAACTTACATATACATTTTTGTAGAGACAATTTGTATGACATGCTTCTTGAATAGTCATAGCGTTCATTAGAAGAGAAGGAAGGTGGAGAAGAAGGAGAGGAGGGTGACCTCTTCCTTGCCCTTTTCTTCCTTGGTTTCCTCTCTTTCCTTTCGGGGTGACGAGGAGATCAAGGCTTTGCAACTTACATATACATTTTTGTAGAGACAATTTATATGACATGCTTCCAGAATAGTCTTAGCTTTCATTAGAAGAGAAGGAAGGTGAAGAAGAAGGAGAGGAGGGTGGCCTCTTCCTTGCCCTTTTCTTCCTTGGTTTCCTCTCTTCCCTTTTGGGGTGACGAGGAGATCAAGACTTTGCAACTTACATATACATTTTTGTAGAGACAACTTGTATAACATGCTTCCAATTACAATTTCCTAAGTTTGAGTGTGTGTGTGTGTGTGTGTGTGTGTGTGTGTGTGTGTGTGAGAGAGAGAGAGAGAGAGAGAGAGAGAGAGAGAGAGAGAGAGAGAGAGAGAGAAGTGGCAACACCTTTTGGGCATTCATTTTTCCATTAAAAGAGAATGATGGAGGGAGATAGAGAGGGTGATCATAGGGTTGAATGCTAGTATGCACGTGTGTGTGTGTGCGTGTATGTGTGTGTGTGTGTGTATGTGAGAGAGAGAGAGAGAGAGAGAGAGAGAGAGAGAGAGAGAGAGAGAGAGAGAGAGAGAGATAGATTTTATTATCATCCTCGGAGGTCAAATATGACCTATGGGACCAAAGTTACATGTGATGTAGTATGTGTATGGCTGATGAGTGACTCTCGATGCTCCAAAATTGTAGTGATGAGAGTCGCAATGGAAAGCCCACACTTTGGCTGGGAGAGGAAAGTGTGTAGGTCTAAGTTATGGCTGAAAATGTGAGAGAAGCAAGTTCGGATGTGATCAAAAGCTGAGCACTCTAGTAGTGTGTGGTACTCAGACTCTCGAACTTGCATTGAGCATAATGTGCACAATCGATTTGACTCTTCTCCATTGCCCCAACGTCCTATCTCGCATCGAAGGAAATGGGAGCTAAGCCGAATTGCTGCGATAGTGCGTATCGCGGACAAGGGAATAGGCTCAAGCATGTAAGTGTGAGTACGGTTTCCTCTCTCAGCGAAGAACATGGTTTTGTAGTTGGGGGCAATATAGGTGGTGTAATGTATGAAGCGTGACCCACCGGATTTCTCCCAAGACGTAATACATTGGCGTTGTAGAAAAGCTTCATTCACTTGAGAGTCAATTGAAGCATCATGTAGCAAGTGTAATGCATCCCATCTCCCAAACCACTTCTTTATGTCTTGCATCCATCCCGTGCTCAAGATCTTGCTTTTATGCGTCTTTTGAACTTTTTTGCTTGCTTCCCATGCAATTGTAGGAAGTCGATATGAGGGGTTTTGACGCATCTTTATCATGTACGCCACAACCCTTTCCATGTCCATAACCTCAATTGGAAGAGATCCCGACTCAAGAAGTAGGAGCATATATGGTGTTTGTGTCTTAACTTGGAGAAAGTTTGTAAGAAAACGCTTTTGGACATTCTCAAACTCTTTCCAAGTAGACTTTGAAATGCTCCCGCCCCACACTTCAACTCCATAAAGAAGAACCGGTGTCACCAATGCATCAAAAAGATACTTCTTGAGAACCCAACACTTGATGTTTCCCGCATTACACATGTTCTCAAATGCATAATGTGCTCTCTTTCCCGCTTCCAAACGACGCATAGCACATTCATGCCACTTGTGATTGGATGGAACCTCAAGGCCAAGGTACTTAAAGCTCTCAACAACTTCAAGTGTCTCGTTGTTGTACACAATGCATGGCTTCTCCTTATGGTTGGTTTTCACAAGCATGACCTTTGTTTTGGATTCATTTACAATCAGCCCACTATGCAAGCAAAAGTTCTCAAGGACAACCATAAGCTTTCGTGCATCTTCTAAAGTGTGTGCTAGAAGCACTACATCATCCGCATACAACAAAAGCATGATTACCGCATTGCAAATAGTGACCTCTTCAATGCCTTCTTCTTGCATAAAGTCAAGTACCATTTGTTCCAATTGATCGATGCATAGACCAAAGAGAGTTGGTGACAATGGACATTTTTGTTTAACCCCAATAGCGCTTACAAAAATTTCTGAAATTTCTCTTCCCATGTGCAATTGACAAATCACCTTCTCATAGATTCGAGAAACCGCAAGCATAAACTCACTTGGCACTTGGAGTTCTTCCATCCTTCTCCACAAATTGTTACGTGGAATCATATCAAAGTCTTTCTTAAAGTCCACAAAACAACAATACAATCGCTTGCCTTTCAACCGACTTTCCTTCATGAGAACACGAAGAGTGACAAGATGATCAATGGTGCTATGGCATCGACGAAAACCCGCTTGTCCCTTTGCACGCTTGTCATTCTCTTCAGCCCAATCACTCAATTTCATCTCCATTATGCACCCAAACAACTTTGCCATAAGAGACCCAATCATTATAGTCCGGTAGTTGCTTACATTCTTTACATCCCCTCCTTTATGCAAAGGCTTAACCCAATTAGTACTCCAATCATAAGGCATACCATGTTGAAGTGCAAGGTTGAACATATCACACATCCACTCATGGGTAAAATCTCCCATCCATTTGATCATCTCCGGCTTGATACCTTGAAGATCTCCCGCTTTGCGAGTGGCCAACTTTTCAAGCCCACCACATACATCCTCAATAGTAAAAAAAGACGGCATACATGGGAGTGAACCATAAAATGGCATTTTTTCAGTATTTGCTTGCTCATATAATTGCCTACAATGTGTGTACATATCCACTAGACTCAAGTTACCAAAATTCTCAACCCGCTTGCCTCTCAAGTTTCTCCAAAATCTTCCACATGCATGTGCCTTTTCTTGGACTTGAAATTCTTGTTGCTTTACTTTCCATCTTCTTGTCTTCTTTTGAATCAATGTCTTGTATGTATGCAAATGACTTTGATAGTTGTCTTTGTCCACAGTTGCATCAAGCTTTATCAAGGACTTTCGAGCATCTTGACATTCTTTATCAAACCACCTTTTGCGTGATCTATCTTTGTTGATACCATGGAGATGCTTTATGGCAAAGCATTCTTCCGCACAAGAACAAATAGCTTTCTTGAAAGCTTCCCATTTAGTTCCCAATGGTGCATCACATTGAAGCTTTGTCATCCATAATTTTTGCTCAACCATTTCAATGTACATTGGTGCCCGTTTGAAATCCATACATAGTGATAACTTCTCTTTCCTTTGGCTGAGATTATCATGCTTAGTTGCTTCTCCACATGAAAGGTCAATACATAAGGTGCGATGGTCGGATTCTGGGGTCCATTGACCAAACATAAAACTCTTTATGCGATACATGATGGCTTCAGAGAGTAGCATATAGTCAATCACACTATCCCCATTATGTCTCCTACATGTAAATCCATTGGTTCCACTCCACAAAGATACACCATTGGCAATGAGCATACCCGTGCTATTACACATGTGTAAAAGTAACTTTCCATAATGATCCGGCTCTTTCTCATCCATTGAAGTACGATCATACAAGTGAACTTCCTCCAACTCCCTTGAAATGTATGACATATCAAATTGTTGAGTATCATGTTGCAATGTTTTTGTGCGAGCATTCATATCCCCAAATACAATAACATCACCTTCACCTTTGAAATAAGCAATGTCCTCTTCCAAATCAGAAAATGGTTGATCTCTATCCATGCAAGCATAAAAGGGAGAATCATGATGAGGAATGTAGTAACCGGCTACAACAATGGGTGCTCTTTTTGGTGTCATAATTTTCAGCCATACATAACGTTTGTACTTGTCATCTTTCACAATTGATACAAAATATTCCAATCCTTTCTTAACCATACATGCTAACCCTCCTTGTCCTCTTCGTTGCTTGAGATTCTTTGACCACATCAATTAATGTACATTGTAATCCTCCAAGCCGTTAATCCTTTGTGTATCATGCTCCCAAGTTTCAACAAGAAGTACAACATCGGCTTTGCTTGTTAGTTCATCAATGCCAACCCCCGCATTCCATGGGTATCCATTACAATTCCAAAAGCATATTCTCAATTGTAACTCGGTCTCATAGGTCACGCATCCCTATTTTCTTGAGAGACTTTCCTCCTCCTTGGGCACATTTTCTTCATGAGAGATCCCCTTGTTTTTATTATTCTTTTCCTCATATGCCTTGCGACGCATATTTTGTTGCTTAATAGTGAAATCTTCACATACAAAACATTTTGTATCCCTCAAATAGATCCAACTATTATCAAGGATAATCTTTCGCTTGGTCTCATCTGGCATGGTGCATACAATTGGCCATTCTCCCGAGCGAGGAGCTCCTTGCTTCCCCACTCTATGTGCTCCATAGACCATAACTCCGGACATGCCAAAGTGGGTTTTGAAGAAATCTTCAATAACAATGGAAAGTGAAGGAGGTGTCTCTAACTTCTCTTCGGGAATTCCACGAATAAAAATGTTCTTGGAACGTCGCTCCCGTTCCTTCAACTCCTCCACATCCACATTCTCAACATTCTTTGTTTGAACCATAGCTTGCATGAGTGAGGAATTAGAAACCACATTGCTACCACATACATCAGCCCAAGACTTGTTTGTGCATACATTTTTCATGTCGCATACATCCCGACTCATAGTGTCAAATTTCTCCTCTTTCAATACATGGTCATGCTCTACTTTGCTCATCCGCTCCTTCAAAGCATTAAAGTCCACAAGAGAGCGTTTACATTCCTTGACTTCCTCTTCAAGTTGCATCAAACGTGTTGTTTGCATCTCAAGTGTCCTCTTGAGATTCTCATTCTCAACCACAAGTACCCTTAGTGTGGCATTCTCCATTGCAAGTGCTCGTAAGTCTTCGCTTTGTTTGTTTACAGTCTCTTGCAATGATACCAAGTACGCCATGATCATGGTTTCCGATGTCGTTGGTTGGGTGGTTGTGTTGCTATCTCCACACTTAGGAGATTTTGGATCATTTTCCACAATGGTTGTGGACCTTGTTGAAGAAGAAGAACCCTTGCGAGTGCCGGAAGACATTGTATGTAAAATAGGAGATGAGAATCAATTTTGTTGAACCTGTTCACTTCAGAAATACTGCTACAGAAACGCCTTCCATAACTCTGAAAATTTCTGTCTTTACATCAATGCGTAGAGGACTTCATGCTCTTCGATTGAGGCTATAGATCACCCAAATCGGAGTTCGGATGAAGAAGTTATGATCAAAAGAGTGAACTGCTGTCTACTAGGTCAAAAAACAACTGCGTTTTTTTAGAGAGAGAGAGAGAGAGAGAGAGAGAGAGAGAGAGAGAGAGAGAGAGAGAGAGAGAGAGAGAGAACAATGGTAGCTCCTGGGTTTGAATTTTTCCATAGGGAGAGAAATATTGATGAAGGGAAACAAAGAGGGTAATTGAGGGGTTGTGCACCAGCATGTACGTGTGTATGTGTGTGTGTTTGAGAGAGAGAAAGAGAGAGTGAGTGAGTGTGTGTGTGTGTGTGTGTGTGTGTGTGTGAGAGAGAGAGAGAGAGAGAGAGAGAGAGAATTTTTAATATCATAGGAACACACTAACAGATCTCAAATTTCTAACCTGAAAAGTCTTTAATTTAAGAGTTGGTTTTTAAGAGGGAAGTTTGCTAACCAATCCACCACAGTCAATGGTTATTATAGTTTCCTTTTTTTATTCATTGAGAGTTATCTCAAAGATTTACTTGACAAATATCCACCTCAAAAACTTTATGTGTGCCTGTGTGTGTGTGTGTGTGTGTGTGTGTGAGAGAGAGAGAGAGAGAGAGAGAGAAAGAGAATTGTCATCTTTTTGGAGTGATCCACTCTCTCCACTTGTGTGCATACAAACACTCATCCACAACTACAAATGTGTGTGTGTGTGTGTGTGTGTGTGTGTGTGTGTGTCCCAATGGCATGCTTTTCTTGGCCGCAGCAATGCGTAGGTCTCACACTAGTTGGAAAATATTTTCTTTCTTTCTCTTCAATTTTTAAACGGACACATTTCAAGCAAACAAATTTGAATGACCTTCACCCATATATATACTAAGGTCTTTAGCAGGCCAAAAACTAGTCAATTTATTCATAAAGTAAGAATAGATTACACATTTACTACTTCAAGCAATAAATTTAAGACCAAGGAAAATAATAAGTGTAGACAAAAATTATTTAGATTAAATGAGGATGATAAGTAAGTAATAAGAAAGACAATACATATGCCATGATATAAAAAGTAGATAAAAGCTTCACATTAATGTATATCTATATCTATACTATATATATATAATCTATACTATATATAATGGAGCTTAAAATTTTTGAGGAAGGAGAGAGTCTCCACGTGTCACTCTTAGATTCACTTTAAAGAGTACTTTACAAAATGTTTCATTTTTATGAACCTTGGAACTATGAACCTTTTCAACTTTCAACCTGACAAGTTAAAAAAAAAAAAAAAGTTAACTTCAGTTTCTATTGTATGACATCCTTTTACTTTTCCTACTTTTCCTTGTGAAAGGCAATTGAGGGTGGCTTAACTTTGCTTTTTGAAGGCCAATGCTCATAAAAATGTAGAATTTAAGGAATTGTTTGTATATACACTAGCAAATTTTATCGATTTACTTCAAGGGAAACTCAGAATCTAGCTAAGTTTTTGCAATTTTAAATTGTTCAAAAATATATCATACCCTAGTTTTTATCAAACAGCGGTCTTGAACAGTCCCAAAATGGAAGGGTACACATGCGTGCATTGTGTGTTTGTGCGTGTGTGTATGTGTGTGTGTGTGTGTGTGTGTGTGTGTGTGTGTGTGTGTGTGTGTGTGAGAGAGAGAGAGAGAGAGAGAGAGAGAGAGAGAGAGAGAGAGAGACAGAAGCAGGTGGGGTGGGGGGTTCTCGAGGAGGGCGTCGAATCTTCTTTCTTGATAGAAATAATTTTAAAGTAAGTAAGGGGCACACTAGAACCTCTTTCAATTCTAGGTCAAAATTAAAAGAGTTGATGATATCTATACTTAAACTTGCAAAAACAATTTTGTTTTCTTTAAGGTAAGCTTGCAATCTATCTGGGATTTAACAATTTAGGCTGGTTAAAAACATATTAAACCTTGGTCTTTTGCGAGCACTAATTTTGAATAGCCCCAAAATGGAAGGAGATGGCAAGCGTAGAAAAGTTGTATGCTTAGTACATCCAAGATTACTCTCCCCACTAAGAGGACGTGCTTTGCAAAGAAAAGAGGGAAGCACTACTGAATATCTATTACATCCTCACATGCGGCACTAGCATCAGAGAGAGAGAGAGAGAGAGAGAGAGAGAGAGAGAGAGAGAGAGAGAGAGAGAGAGAGAGAAGAGCCCTGGAAGCATAACATTGCTCGATGAAGGGTGACTCTATTTTTCCTCTTGAAGGCAATTTGAAGAGAGTCTCTAATTCTCCCTTTGAATGCCTCTTCCCAAGAAATTATCATTTCTGTGGGACACATTTCTAACCAGCATCCTATCTTATTGCAGTATTAGCAAGAACCACCATTAATTTGTCAATCCATGGATGAAGCTGACTCGACTGGTGCATAGAGGCTACAAGAGGTTTTCAATCTCTCGGAAAACAACTAACAACTCGCATCTAACTCAAGCTACACTCAAGTGACTGAAATCACCAAAAGCCAATTGCTCATCAGCAAACAAATCACATCTGTTACAGCATCAAATGACATCCACATGTAATGAAACTTCTAGAAATGTTTATAAGACCTAAACAACATGCTTATGGTCTCAAACCCCCCTTTAGGTCAAACTCCAAAATCGTGATTATTGACAGCAGTGGATTTTTGACCTAGTCGTTTTCGACCCAGAATGCATCTAAATGCTTAGCAATGATGCCCCAATACCCCACCTATGCTTAGTTTTTGATTTGAAAGTATAAATTACTAGTTATGATGAAATTAGGCCGCGGGTCAGTGATGCGAAAAGCTACGAATTACTGTGAACTGCTTACGCCAATGCGTAGAGCTTTTACCTCTGGTTGCAATGCAACAAACGCGACTACAGTGTGACAACCGAGGAGGGATTATGAAGCACGAGTGAGCTTCTTTAGCTCACGCTATGTATTTCATTATCCAAAACTTATAAAAACTGGCTTTTATACCTTAGCTAAGGTTTTTGGGTGATCAAAACTAATAATCTGGAGTTCTACCAAAGTTGGGCATTAGCAGGTTGATACAATCTGAAAGCTTGTAGCCCCGGCTCATTAATTACAGAGTTTATCCGAGAAAGCAAGAGTAACAATTTTCCCGATTTATCAAAATAATAAGTGTTTAACAAAGAGAACTCCAAAAAATGGTATCCGTGTTAGCTTCTTCCAACAATCCCCCCCTCCTTGCCTGTGTCGTCCCTTGACATAGCTTTATGGGCTGAAATAGTCTTCGGACTGGCGGCTGTCAAGTCAGTCTTTAAGCGCATTAAGTGCCTTTTGGTATCTAATTTTCTTTCTTTATCTAGCACTTGCAAAAACTGCATGGTTACTCTGTTCTTCAGCTCCGCCGCTGAGTATCCTACAAACCTGGATGTGAGGTTGCTGATCACTGGTGCAAATATCTTCGTTCACCAAGTGAAGTATCTTGAGTGAAAATCTTCCTCGAATTCCAACATATTATGTGATGATAAGAACATACACCGGGCGTAGAAGCCATAGAGGACTTCTTCAGAAAGCTGACCACTCAGATTATAGCATAAATCTTTATTTTACTCGAGGAATGACATCCACGGGGTGTCTGCTTGCTGTGGCTCATGAAAAACTTCAATACAAGTGAGCAGCATTCGGCATATTTTATATAGCGTTGCACAGGAGAGATCCGGTAGACTTTTGAAGAAAGACATGGCGCCCGTTAGGGTTTTCACCATGTATTCCTCTGTGGGTTGTCCTTTCTCTGGAGCTCGAAGTCATGGGTAGTTCAGCCAGTTTGGCCTCTTCTTCGTTAGTACCTCATGCTCTTGCCAAGTCCTTACCCTTGGTACAGGATAGAAAATGGGATATCTTTGCAGGGCTGCAAGTGCTCTTGTGAACATAATCAAATACCTCAGATTCTTGTTCAACCAGCTCAGCCTCCACTTTGGGTGGTCTTTATCTGCGCCATCTATTTTCATGTCTGCGTACAACCTTTCTTTTACTTGGAGTAACTCCACCTTTATGAAGGGGTATGGAAGGGATTGCTAATTCCATTGTGCATTGATCTGATTGGGAGTGAGTTGAGTGACGTTGAGAGAGTGAAGAACTCTCAACTCCCAATCCATCACTGCCTTCCACTGCTCATCCACCTCTTGTGTGATCTTTTCTTTCAGTGTGTCTTCTTGAGCTTTTGAGAGATGGACCATGTGCACCGTGTCTGCATCTGTAATGTTTATCTGAAAATCATCTTCACCACTCATCTCTGTTGTGGACTATTTCTCCAATTCAACAAATGAGACTGAGGGTATATCTATTTAAGGCAGCTTTGAAGTGCTTGCCTCTTCTTGGGTTTCCGTCTTCCCTTCTCTCAGGAGATGGTTAACTCTTTTGAGCTTAGCTATTTCTTTTAGGAGCTCTTCTTCTCTCTGGACCCACATCAAAGCCAGTTCCCTGTGGTGAGATTGCTCTAACTTTAACTCCAGCTCAAGGTCCTTGTTCTTCTTCTCCGATGCTTTATAGACCTCATCTGTTCCTTTGATCGAGGCTATGGCTGGATTATCTCTTATATGCCGTAAGAAGACTGCGTGATCATTTATTCTTTGTTCGGAGTATTGTAAAGAAGCATTTGCGACATCCAATTGCACTTGAAATTTTGGAGCTGACAGGGTTGTCGTTAGAAGTTCATTTGTAACTTCTGTCAGCTATTCGTCTTTCACTTTGGAAGAATCTGATAACTTTGTGAGAAGGTCACCTAGCTCTTCCATCTCCTTCTTCTCTCTATCCCTAGCTAGCTGATGTTGTTCAACTTCGGCTTTCATCTCCTGCACTTGCCTCTGAAGATTAGTGGATGACGTTCATTCTGTCTTCTAACTCTCCTTGGAGAGCGTCAAATCACCATCACTAACTCCTTGGCCTTTGTGCTATGGCCAAGTGCTACTGATCGGAGTCTCTCCGTCATATCTTGGATTTGCCTTGCATATTGATTTACTTGCAGGATTACCTCGTCATTAGACTGACAGTTCTCCTGTCTTGCTAGCTGAGTTGATGTGCCTGCAGCCTCTTGTGTGTCCTTCTGCTGTGTCGTGGCTGCTGGTTCTTCTTGCCCTTGAGGATGTGGCAGTTCTTTTTTTTCCTTGTCTTCCTGAGGCTTTGTGGATGCCACGACTGTTTCTTGTTGTGTGGAAGTAGAAGGTACTGGCTCAGACTGTTTTGTGTCCTCTTGTGTAGTGGTGGGCCTGTTGTGTAGATTCTTCTGCCTTTTGTGGTTTAGGTTCATCTTCTTTCTCCTTTTGTTGCTCTTGCTGGTCAGCCTCTTGTGTAGATTCTTTCGTTTTTTTTGATTCCGGCTCTGTCTCTTTGGTGGGATCAACTTCTGTGGCTTTCTCTTTCTCAGGCTCGAGTTCTTTAGTGGTGTCTTTAATTGCAGTTGATGGTGGTGGGCTCGCCATAGGATTTTCTTGCTATTCAGTAGACGGTGAAGTGGGTCGGGGAGACCCTTGACCTTGGTTGTGTGCTTCTTTCCTTGCCCTTTCCTCGGCTTGTCTCTGTTCCTCCACCTCTTTTGCTTTCCTTGCCTCTTCCTGGGCTTCTTTCAGCTTGAGGGCTTCTACTTCTTGGTACATTTTTTCTAAAGACTCTGTCGGACCTTCAATCTCTTTTCTGGTGTGATGCTTTGTCCTTGGGCCCTTAAGTCCGCTAGGTACCCATTTTTTGGGGTCCTTTCCTTGTGCTTGTTCGACTGCGCTGGTAGGCATATTTTTCTCTTTCAAAATGAGCTTGTTGCACTGGCTCTTCTTGGTGGGTGGCCATAGCTTTTCTCTTCATCTCCTCTCTTCTTGCCCTCTTTTTCTCATTATCAGAGGTCTCGCTGTTGTGCCTTTCCGACGAGCTTTCAACCGATTCTTCATCAGATTTATAAGATCTTTTGGCTAACCTTGTAGCTCTAGGAGATGGTTGTGCTGCCAATATCCATATGTTTTGGTCTGGGGCAGGAGGTAGGTTGTCGGCCATGCGGATGGCATGGTACGCAATCCTTGTCAAGACCTCTTGTGCACCCAAGTAAGTGATCTTCCATTCTTTATTTGTGCCCTTCAGAGTGGTCAGAACGTACTGGGCGTGGTCCACCGGTTGCTTGGTTGTTGACTTGAGAACTTGTGTGAAACTGGTGGCAACCGCGTGATTTGGCATGGTGTACCTTGGTGGCCTTTTTGCCAAGAAGTGGAAGTACTGGTGGTATAATGGGCTGGCTCTTCCACTTGTTTGTGAATTAAATATGCAAAGGTGACCATGACACTTTCCTTGGTGAAGGTACCTACCGTTTTCTTGTCCCTTGCTCTCATGGTCATTCTTTCTATGGGCAGTCTGAGTGCTTCTACCACTATATCTTTGGTTATTACCATTTTGGCCTTATTTCCTTGCGTGTCAAAAATTTATGCAGTACCATTCTCTTTAATAGTGGATAAAAGCTCGTAATCTTTCTGGAAATCCACACCGCACTGCTCCTATTCATAAAGTCTCTGAGTCCTAGCGTACGGTTGGCTTCTTTGGTCTCAGGCTTCGCAGCAACATCATATACTTCCTTAGGTAGGAGTTGCAACTCGACCTGATGTCCCTCCTTACTCTTGAATTTGCTGGTGAAGACTGTGGTATGATGCTCTTATAGCTCTTCTTTGGAGAGATAAGCTGCCTTGGCGGATTTGACTGAATTTGGATCCAATTGATATGCGGGCAGTTCCTGTAACTTTTCCTTCTTGTTGAGGCTTTTCTTGGCCCTCTTTGCTGCTTGCATGGCTCTTGTTCAGTGAACAGGTTATCAAAGTTAACAGATTTGTTGGAATTTTATCTGAAATGTCCTTTAGTTTGAAATGCTAACAATTTGGTCCAATTTGCTTCAAACCAATTTTTGAACAAGCATAGATGCATAAAAACATGCAAGCAACAAAACTGTAAAGTCAAAACAAATTTTTGCAACCAAAGTAAATAATCGCGATTATTTACAGATGAGTATTTTTTTCAACTTTTTGCAAATGGTATCACACGCTTGAAGTAAATACCAAATACATGCTCTGAGTGAAATATGAGCTCATTTGGATGCATAGGATGCAAATGGTACCAGATTTTGGCTTTAAGTCTCTGAAAGAGTAGATATAAAGGGAATTTGAGATTTTGAGCTCCAAATTGGTTCAAACTTGTCTAGTGGGCTTAACACATCATGTACTTTGGATGTATGATGGCAAAATATCAAAACTACCCCAATTTGGCTAGAAAGTAAATAATCGCGATTATTAACTTTTTTTATCAAAATCAACATTTTTTCATACAAATTGGTTCTAGGCATTGTATAGACCCTGTGTATGAGATATAAGGTGATTTGGATCAAGAAATGTTATCCACAACCCAAAAATTGGCTTGCAACTTCTTTGCGTTTTCTGGCAATTTTCCAAGTTATAGGTGCTCATTTTGGCTCATACTTGATTTTTGGCATGTAATAGGTGTATACACATGATAGGTGAGGCGATGATACAATTTCCAAGCAAAAATAGTGCAAAAATAAATAGTATTTTTTTTTGCAAAGCTTACAAATTTTGACCTAAACACATTGTATACACCTAAAACAAGTCCTAAATTGAATTTGGTCAAGTTTGGTTATGCCGGCATTACTTTGGGCTTTGTCGACTCTGAAATCACCGTTTTTTGTGACTACACTCCTTGTTGGGTTCGTCAGCCAACTTTGAGGCTTTAGACTTGTCTGCAACATAGTCGTGAAGCAACTCATCCAATCCTAGCTCATTTGGAGTCAAGTTGACCCCGTATGTCGAATTTGATGCTTTGTAGCCTTCGAGCCATTTTCTATTTTTTGAGGGCTTTGCTTGATTGATTTCACTAAACCAATCATATACATTGTATATGAACCCCGTAGACAAGCTATATGTGGAGTCAGATCGGAATTCTAGCATTTGCCAAAAACCTAGCTTTTCTATTGGGGACCCCTTGACCCCTGTTGAATGGTCAGTTGATGATATAGAAAGGTTCTATTATGTTAGGGCATGATGCAGTTCAAATCTCATCTGATTTGGTCAAGCTGACAGGCCGTTATGGTCAGTTTTTGGTCGTAGGTTTGCGTGCATTGCTCGGTTTCTAGGGTTTTTTCTAGGGGTTTATACTAGCTACCGGCTGTACATAATGGATCGTTGACGAGTAAAGAACTTACCCCTCATGTTTCGTGTGAGACGGCGCTGAAAACGGGCAACTGCGGACTCCAGAAAAGACGCACGAAAGAGGTCGAAAGCTCTCTCTGCAAAGGCTGCAAGTGGAAATGAGGTGGTTTTAGCCTACCTTGGATATCTATACCTGGACTTCCTGAACCAATTTTCCCCAGATTCCCCCATTAGTCCTACTAGGCCGTGAAATCTATGCTAGACTCAAAAATTTCCTTGATCGGATTCTTGTAGCTCATTCTGCAAGAATTTTGCAAAAGTAGGTCTGGCCGCCTAATTTAGGCTTCTCGCTTCCATCTTCTGATTTCATTTGAATTTTTTTTTTCTTGTCTGCCTTGTCTTTCAGATCACCATCGTGTATTTCGTTTTACCATCTCAGCTTCCCTGCTATTTATTATTAATTTTCTACCTGTTTATTTGAAAAAATAATAGAAAATAGAGAAATGCTCTAAAAAAGTAAAGTGAAAATCCAATAATTAAGAAAACCCATTGAAAAACATAGCTTTATTGGTTTTTGTTGGATTTTTCTATTTTTAAGTCTCTTTATCAATAATTATGATGAAAAATATTCAAAAAGGACTTTTTTGAAATGATTTTTTGATAGTATACACACTATTTATACTCATCGGCAAGATATTATCAGTGAATTTTTCCTTGATGATAAATTATAAGGGCATTAGTAGGTAGTTTTGCAAAAAATCACACGTTAACATCAAACTTTTTCCTCCCTCTTCAAACATTGCCCTTAATTACTTAGTACTTAGTGCCCTTCCACCCCTCCTAGATGGCGTACTCCGGAACGACTGTGTGCTTAGGTTGAACAATCGTGTCTATGCATAGCTGTGGTTGGCTCTACCATGCTTTGAAGATCAATGCAGTTCAAACCACTATGTTGTGCAAGAGCTGGGTCTTGAGTAATTAACTAAAGGGTTTCTGATGTCGACGTTTGCTGATGATGTCTTCTAGAGAGAAAATCTTGTGGTTTGTGTGCTCTCTCTTTGATTGTACCATCAGGATGCTTCAGTAGACTGATTGCTTGAGCTGTTGGCAGAACTTTTGACTGTTGTCGAGCTTTTTCTCGCCATTGGTAGCTTGATTTGCTTGTTGCTATATGGTATGGTGGAGTCTTTTGAGACTTTACTCACCATTGCATGATTGGTTTTATGGTTTGTGGAGAAGATAAGTGCTCCTTTTTTCTTCCAAACCAATTTCATGTTAGGTTCCTTGCCCGGAGATGCTCGTCTCTGTGTTTTTACCCTTGTAACCTTCTTTTGTTTTGTCGGTGAATTTTGAGGCACCCATATTTGAATCGGGTTATCCCTAAGCCGTGCTTTTGGAACCCAAATTTGCCTGAATCCTTGCATGCTACTTGTAGTATTTGTTCGTCGGGGGGATAGAGAAGATTGACTACTTTGTGGTTTGGTCTGTTGATTACTTATTTTTCATTCATCTTTACTTGGTGCAATTGGAAGAATGAGTTGTGTGCCTTTAGGTGATAGCTTTAGCTGATTTGTATCCCAATCTGGTACTGCTTTGTATGTTCGCATTGAGGGAATTCCAAGAATCATCGTCTCATTCATGTGTTCATCTGGTAAGCATACAAACTGATCAGGACATGAAAATCCATGTACTATCACATTCAATTTGACCACTCCCAATGTTAAGGTTGGGTTCTTGTTGCATCCCTTGATTGTCGATATTCCTCTTGTCAATGCTTGACTTGTTGCCTTTTTGTACGTGGAATATCTTACTCCATTTACTCTAGCTCATGTGTTGACCAAAGCATTGGTGCTATGATTGTTGAGTTGTACTTTGATGCGCAGGTCCATTCTGTCTAACTAGTCATCATCTATTGAAACTAAGTCTTCAGGTAATTCCCATTGTCTGTCATCTATTTCCAGAGTATTGATGGGAATTGGTATCTGTTGATTTCTTGAGAGAAGCTTTCCGTTTGAGTACCCGAAGCGAGCTTCCTCTTGGGCTTCATCAGCAACCTCTTGTTGTTTAATCTTTCTTTGCTTGGCTGCATGCAATTCGTGCACCATCTAGGGTGGACAATTTTATTTCTCCACTTGGAGATACATCTTCAATGATAAATGGTCTGTTTCCCTTTTTCTTAAACTTGGGAATGTGTTGCTTAAGGGAATAGATTAAAACTAAGTCCCCTTTCTTGAAGATTTTTGTGATTAAGTGGGAATCAAAAAACTGTTTTTGTTTCTGCTTTTGTGCATAGATGTGAGCTACATTAGTTAGCCTTTTCTCATCTAGATTTTCCAAATCTTCAGGTCTTTCTGAAAATTCATATCCAGTCCACTCAAGATTCCGTGCTACCCTTAATGTCAGCAATAGAAATTCTATTGGCAGCATGGCATCAAGACCATTAACAAGGTTAAAAGGTATAGCATTTAAAGCTATTTTGAATGAAACTCGATAAGCCCATAGAGAAGCATGGAGATTCATTTCCCAATTTGTCCTTCCTGAACTAACGACTTTAATTAGTCAGCACCGAGCTCAAAATTTTGCTCGTATGCTCAACTTTTCCGTTTGCTTGTGGGTGATAGGGAGCTGATTTGTTATGGATGACCATAAACTCATTAAGCAAATACTCAATTACCTCATTGAGGAAACGAGTTCCCCGATCACTAAGAATTTCTATTAGTAGTTCATATCTTGCGAATACATACTCATATAAGAATGCAGCAGTGGTTCTGGCATCATTCTTTTGAGTAGCTTTAGCCTCGGCCCACTTGGTCAAATAGTTTGTAGATACAATGATGTATTGAGCTTGGGTTCTATAAGCAGGTGTCTATATTGGCCCAACAAAATCTATACCCCATTTTGCGAAATCTCTAGCCTCCATCATTGGTCATCTCAATGGCATGCTATCTACACATGTTGGCAGTTTTTCTCATTGACAAGTATCACACCTTCGAACATATTCTTTGGCATCTGTAAAAAGTGTTGGCCACCATATGCCTACCATCAAGATTTCTCTTGCGGTGGTCTTGCTAGGAAAGTGACCTCCAGCTAATCCAGGATGTACTTATTCTATAATCAAAATATACTCGTCTTCATTTGCACAAAGACGCAAATGTTGATCCTTACCTCTCCGATACAATTGGTTCCCAATTAAAGCATAGTCTCTTGCTTCAGTTTCAATTGCTCTTTGATGGCGTTTACTCAATGTATCCTCAGGAATTGTTTGGCTTGTTAAGTAAGTAACTAGATAGTTACTCCACTTAGGAACATGTGACATTTGAAACAATGAGGTATGTGTGTTTTCTTTTGACATTGAGGGAAATACTTTACAAAAGATCGAACATCGCTCCTCATAGTCGGCCAAAATACTCCAAGTCTCAAGATTCGTTGCATAGTTTGGTCTTCCGCAAAGTGAAGTCCTACTATGGTAACATGTGCTTGACACAGGTACTATTGTTTTTCTTCAGGATTAATGCATAAGAGCAATATCCCATCTCGATTTCTTTTGTATAGTCTACCAGCTAGTAATTGATACATAACCGATTGCTTGATTAATTTGTTCGTGATAAGAAGTGGTATTTGTGAATCCACTTGAGCTATTGTCATCAATGACACAATGTTTTTGGACCATCTAGGTATCATTTCCACAAAGAACAAATAGGCATTTGGTAGATCATCGTCTAACCCTTTAGGTGATTCTCCTGAAACAATCCTTGACAAATGATCTGCTCGTTCATGTGTAGTGCCCTTTTTTACAACCATAGTGAAATAAAATTCCAGAATAATGATGAACCATCATACTATTCTTCATGTGGTGCATGGATTGTTGGCCAAATACAACAAAGCTTGGTGGTCTACAAAGAACACAAACTTGTTGGGTAATAGGTAATGTCTATACTTTTTAACGGCATAGATCATTCCTAATCCTTCCCTTTTGGTGGTGGTGTAGTTCTTTTATGCCATGTTCAATTGTTGGCTAGCATAAGAAATAGGAAAGTCAATTTTCCCGTCTCCTGGTTGCCACTAGTATACAACCAATAGCAAAATTGGAAGCATCTACATATACGTGAAATATGTTATTCCAATATGGTGCTTTCAACATTGGAGCTGAGGTGAGAGCTTGCTTAAGCTTCATGAAGGATTCTTCACATGCTTCGGTCCACTCAAAGTGTGTAATCCAGATATACATGGGTTTTGCAGTTATAGCGTACATGTAGATGAACCGTTGGTAAGATCCGCAATGCCCCATGAAGGCTTGTACCCCCTTGACTGTTGTTGGTCTAGGAAAATCAACAATGACATGAATCTTATCAATATCAGTAGATATGCCATTTTTAGACACTATATGTCCAAGAATTTTCCTTTTCTGCCCATGAATGTGCACTTTTCAGGATTTAAGTAAACCCTCTAAAGTCTTAATTTTTTGAATACCTTTTTGAGGTGTTCAAAATGATCATCCCAGAGTGATGAATGTATCCATAGATCATCCATAAATACTTCTAAGAATTTCCTAAGATATTCTTTGAAAGCATGGCTCATCAACCTTTGAAATGTGGCTGGAGCATTAGTTAACCCAAACGGCATAACCCGATAGGCACAAATACCCCATTCTATTGCAAAATCAGTTTTATGTTGATCTTTTGGGTCAACCAAAAGTTGATTGTATCCCAAAAAGCCATCTAAGAAGATGTAAGCTTCTTTTCTTGCAACTCGTTCCAAAACATGCTCAGATATCGGAAGAGGAAAGTTGTCTTTAATGGTAGTGAGGGGTGTCTTTTGAAATCAACCCATCTCTCTCTATAGACCCCCCCCCCTTCTCAAAAAACTTTTTTATCAAGCACAGGGCGTGCGAACGACCACTTGAGAATCAAGATAAACAAAATCTCCAGTAAAAGCTTTCACCGAAGCAAAAAATCTTGTATGGTAAGGAGCCTTTGTCCTCAAGTACTGACGGAGCCACTGGAATCATTTTTCTCCCTCTTTTATTTTCTCCTCAAAAGGCTCCACTTTCAAAATAATTGATAGCTATATTAGTAAATAAGAGGGCACTCAATGGTTTGTACAACCATGGCCACCACCTTCTTACAAAAGTAAATAAAGGGGGTGTCCTTCTCATTATCAACTCTTTCCACCTTGTCCTCTTTCATCCATGGAGCCCTCCCTCTCCTTGTCTTCTCTCTCCCTCTTACTCTCTCTCTTGGCTGAAATTTTCACTTTTTTGTCCCTTTTCTCTCTCCCTCTCTCTCTCTCTCTCTCTTTGACCAACAAAAAAAACTTTATCTTCCTCCACACACACAAAGCTGAAAACAGCCAATTTTCAGCACACATAGAGTACATGCACACACTTACACCCTTCTCTCTCACTCTCATGTATTTCCCAAGCTCTCCATAGCTGAAAATTGCTGTTTTTCAACCACACCCACACATACACACACACACACATACACAACTTACCATCAACACACACCCCACTCTCATAATCACCACCAAACACTCTCACAAATCAGCCCATAAGCCCAAAATAGTCAAGTTACATCCACCATCAATTTTCACACATGCAGATGCTCTTGTATATACGCGCTTCATGCCAATGGCTTCAATGAAGTGACGACCATGGTGACAACCGCAAAGGCATTCGACTACGACCACTACAAACGACACGACGCAAGGGAGGCTTTTCCGAGCGAAGCATCAAGTTACGAAAGCGCCAATTAGGTGGGCCATGCCTAAGTTCATCAATTACAAACGGCAACATCAACCTTGCAATCATCTTTTACTCCAGCTACGCCCCCATAATCACTCTTTTGTGTGTTAACACAAAATCACTGTATATTTTTACTCTAGATTTGAAATCTAGGGCATGAATGAGAGAAACAAAGCCACAATAAATGAAGTCTTGGCCAAAGATAGAGCTACTACCGCTATAAGTGGGGAATTTATCTTCACCAACGACAAACCACCTTCGGCAACCTCTTGTAAAAAACCCTCTCTCCTCTCTCAAATAAGCTAGCTACAACTAGCATACCTTGTAAAAACCCCATTCTCTCCTCTCTTTTCCCCTCCATCTCTCTCTTTCCGTACTATTTTCTCTCTGTGGACCTCTATCACAAGTATCATTGCATCACACATGGCTGACCCATGGTCACATGGTGTGGGTCATGTCCCAATAAAATATAAGAAAATCTCACCCTCTTTTCCTATATAAGAAGGGGTTTCTATCACCAAAAGAACAACGCTCAGACTAGAACACAAGCTCCACGTATTAGAAGTTAGGAGCATTTTGAGGCGTAGGCACCATGCCTCCACACTTCTAATATAGCTAGAAGTGTTAGTCCATGTAAAAGAGCATTGGGAGACACCGACACACTATAATGGTAAGGAGGTTATGTACACACAAGCTACTCATCAACATATTCCACCTCCATCATCATCAAACGCTATGACTTGGTGCAATTTGAAGAGGAGGATTTGGCATTCAACAAGAGTGAAGGTTAGCCTCACACCATTCCTTGACATCATCTCCACCCATTGACGAAGCACCCATGGTATCCTCCTTCCTCTCTTGTCCTCATCTCTCTCTCTCTCTCTCTCTCTCTCTCTCTCTCTCTCTCTCTCTCTCTCTCTACCTTGAAGCAACTGAGGAGGAACGAAGGAGAGAAAGAGCATCAGGGCAAGCTTGGCAGGCCAATTAAGACAAAGACAAAAACACTGTCATCCTTAGTACTATGATCATCGACTTTGACATTATTATCGTGGAGATAGTTGAAATTTGATTTTCTCTATTATCACCTGAATAAGTCTGGTTAAACCTCTGTGTAGCATTTATTTTAAGTAACGATGTTGTTAATAGTCCTCTTTGAGTAGTCACGCTTCGGAATCTTGTTCAAGCAGTCAGTTTTAAGCTTTGTCTACATTGTGTCTGCTTTGAAACACTCTTTCTCACACCTCTCACAGCTAGAGGCCCCGTGCTTTCTCGGCTCACCTTTCAAATACAAATCCCCTGACAATGGATCCTTGTAATCTATGTTTGTTTTGAGTATATACTCCTTTCGTTATGTCATTCCTTCTATTGTGCTGGATTTGTGAGTATGTCACATAGTTGTTTATTTCATTTATGTTGTATGTAGAGGTGTGCCGGTTCGCCACGTTAGGATTGTTTTGTTGTTGATATGTACCTTGCAAATCCGCTTCTCATTTGGTGCCCCCATTGAGGAGGGCTCTTGTAACCTTCAATTAACAAGACTCACATGTTTGCTTCTCTTCATGGATGAGTGGCTTCTTGAATTCTCCAGCTGGACCACTGAAGAGGAGTAGCTTCAAGAAAGCTTGAAATAAGTCATCAAGACACTATTGCCAGGGTGTTTTATTGTTAGCATAGAAGAGGTGGTAAGACACTCTTTCCCTACCCAAACTATTTACATTTCTCATCATCCGCACAAGTGTAAGAGCAAGGCACAAGCCGCATCATGCTCACACAGTTACCCAAAACCACACCTCCAACATGAGTGCAGTCCAAAGAGAAGAAAAATCCATCATTTTCTCCCTTGACATTCGCACGGGCATTCATACTTTGGTAGGCTTTCAAGTAGCACCAATGTTCTCTACACCTACACCCCCCATCTTTGCCACCTATTGCACCTATGCCCACAACAAGCCTGTGCAACTTGAGGAAGCTACTACGAATGCGTGGTCTCTTCCTCTCCCTTGCACCAAAAGATTCAAGGGTATCCCAATGTCGACAATCACTGCATCTTCAAAACAAAAGAGTAAATCTTCGAAATTCCTTTTATACCTCACTCTCTTCTCATGAACCAAGAACTAGAGAAACCATCATGGATTCTACGTCGTCTACCGAGTGAAGCGGTGGAGCTTGTCATCGACAAGGTCTTTGACACGGGGTTTTCTTGGCGGAAAGACAAGACCCTCCACCTTCAAGGAGTGTTGCTTGTGGATGAAGGATATGATGACGACTTTACAGCTTGCTATGTATCAATCCAACTTGGATTAATACAAGTGGTACGACTCACTGTCTACCTCATCACACCTGTGTATGCACTGGATGGAACTCTATCTTGCACAAAAGTGAAGTTGCTCAAAGAGAGAGAGTTCAAGTTTTTTCAAGAGATTGCTAGAGGGACAGTCCTAGAGCTAGAAGACGAAGAAAACCTTGTCTCATGTTACTACAAATTTGACCTCAACTACCAAGAGCTCTACACCTCCGACTATAACCTTCCACCACAAAGGAGGGAGCCTTTCCGCATTATCATGTGATGGATCCAGTGCATCAATCTTTTGCAAGGGACCAGACATATGTACCACAACACATTCAATCAATGAAAGTAATCTTAGACCACAAGATGTTTTATCACCAGCTCATTAGAACCAGGTTTGGTAGAGAACGAGTGCAAGAGATAAACACCTCTTCTCTACCCTTTAACCTCCCTATGATTAACCATGAAGTATCTTTTGATGTAGTTATTTTCATCCTTGTATATGTTTTTCATCTACCAAGCACCCATGTATTGAATCTTTAAAGAAAAAAATATTTGTGATCGAGTTAATTTTCTCTCTCACAATGGCAAGTGTAGCATTTCCAACACTTACTGGTAAGGTGGGTGAGGATGCTACCGACTTTCTAAACAACTTGGAAATAGCATGTGTCATATCAGGGAGAGATGATGATGCTTTGTGCTTGTGCATCTTCCCACTTCTAATGAAGGTGGAGGCATGTCATGGTACAATGCCTTGGCACAAGCAACCAAGGAACGATGGGACTTATTAAGAGAAGCCTTTGTCAAGCGTTTTGGAGAGGGCACAACATCGAAGAAGCTATGGAAATTGTTGACGGAGTTGAAGCAAGGTAGCATGCTAGAGTACGCATCATACGAGTCAAGGTTTGTAGGTATATGGGGGTGATGGGTTGCATCGCTAAGAGAGGAGGATTGGTTTGTGGCTGGGTTATGGCTAACTCTTAAAGAGAAGGTGAAGGGAAGGTTTCCTGCTACGTATGAGCTAGCAGTTGAAGTGGCCCACCTTAAAGACGAGAAGTTGCACCTACAAGCCAGGAATGATGATGAAGAGGAAGCCATTAGGACCCAACCGCCTCTAGCACCACCTACAACAGACGACCAGAGGATTCAACCACAAGAACCAATTGAGGATCACCAAGACCTACTCAAGCGAATCACCAACCATCTTGAGAATCTGTCAATCCATTTGGTGCAACAAGGACATGCACACAATCGCCACCAAGATGAAGGGAGAGGACAACGAAGACAGAACCAAGAGTACCACTACTACAATTGTGGAGAAGATGGCCATGGTTTGTATTACTGCCCACTCCGAAGGAGGCAAAATTTTAATAGAGGAGCAAGGAAAAACCAAGTTACACCACCAAGAGCAAGACCAACACCACCCAGAGCACCACAACAAAAAAACACCTATGCAAATACTACAACGACTTGTTCAACCCCAACCACCACCACTAGCTGGGAACCAGGTAGTGAGCTTCATCAGTCTTGAAGATAAGGGCACGATGAAAGTGGAGAAACACATCAAAGAAGTGGCAAAAGGTAAGACCAAGGTAGAGGAGGTAGAAACCATGGGATTTCATCACTTTATACATGAAAAAGCTTCACAAAAGGAAGAAAAGATGAAGGCCAAGGGGGAGTCAATCAAGAGGAAGTCTAAGCCATGACTAATAACTAGCATTTTAGATTTCACAATTGGTGAGTATACAGAGTCCTATGATTTTGTGAATGATGTTTCTATGTAGGACTCCAAGGTCCCTAAGGGGGTGGGCTACCCAATTATCTCAGAGAGAGCATGGCTCATGACCATGAGAGAAAAGCAATATTTAGACACAAGAAGTCTCAAGATGAAAGGTAGAAAGGGCAAGGAGATCTCATACAAGAGGAAGGCCAATAAGCATCAAGAGATGAGCCTTGATAGTACTGCGGATGCACTCTCTAGGAATTCTACTACAATATCAGGGGAGGAATCTACCACAACGAATCATAGTGACAACTCTCTTGAAATCATGGGTCTCATTCTCACTAATCACAACAAGTTGGATCCACCAAATATACAATTCCAAGAAGGTGTCATGAAGACTTTGGCACTACATATCCAAACAGGAATGGCTATTACCAAGAAATGGGATTGTGAAGTCCACCCTAAGGATATTCTTAAGCAAGTGGATGTAGTGGAAACTTATTGGACACCTAGGTTTGGCAACCTAGATGTAGAGGTTATGTTTGATCATACTATGTTAAATGAATTTACGAAAAGCTTTAAATAATCCTTAGCACAATGGATGGTCATAAGGATCAGAGAAATTGGACCCCAACATGAGAAAGATTGGAGAATGGTCTTGCATGCATCTGGTCGAGATGAAAATGTTTTTCAGCAAGTGGATTGCAACTTATCTTTTGTATATGCTATGCATGTTGGTACAACATGTATCAAGCTTGTCTTTGAGCTACAAGGTTGGTGGCTTAGTACCAATGTTAGGAAAGGAAATGGACCTTTTTGGCAGCATCCAAGAGGATAGTGACTCTTTTGCTCGCTTCAATAATAGCGGTTAGCTAGGTTCTGAAGAAAACAGGGACTTGCCACATCAACAAGGAGGCCATAGATGGAGGAATCTGGGTACACCCTTGGGGATCATGATCTTAAGTTTTGTCGTGGAAGGAGCTAAGATAGTCATTCATCCTTTCACTTATGGTGGTTACAAATCCTATCATTTTTGGCATGAATAAAGAAGTCCTATTGTCAGGACATTGCAGGTTACTATCCAATTCTTTACATGGGATCTTGGTGGATATTGGAACAAAGTTTTGGAAGCCATGGGCTTCCCATCTACTTTAGGGAAACTAGAGTCATTGGTTATTGATGCTCTTGCTAACGAGCCTTTCCAAGACGTAGTGAATTTAATGGAAGCATGTGAATATCCCATAGATCTCACTACTAGCCACATACAATGTCTTGCTCAAAAGGCAACTAGATATCGAAAATTCTACTACTGAGTCGAATCAAGCATGGAGCTAGACACATAAATGTCTCTAGCTTAAAGGGGAGGTCTAATAAAGGCCACCTTTTGAAATCAACCCATCTCTCTCTATAGAACCCCCCCCCCCCCGCCCCCCCCCTTCTCAAAAAACTTTTTTATCAAGCACAGGGCGTGTGAACGACCACTTGAGCATCAAGATAACCAAAATCTCCAGTAAAATCTTTCACCGAAGGAAACAATTTTGCATGGTAAGAAGCCTTTGTCCTCAAGTACCGACGGAGCCATTGGTAATCATTTTTCTCCCTCTTTTATTTTCTCCTCAAAGGGCTCCATTTTCAAAATAATTGATAACTATATTAGTAAATAAGAGGGCACTCACTGGTTTGTACAACCATGGCCACCACCTTCTTACAAAAGTAAATAATGGGGGCCTCCTTCTCATTATCACCTCTTTCCACCTTATCCTCTTTCATCCATGGAGCCCTCCCTCTCCTTGCCTTCTCTCTCCCTCTCACTCTCTCTCTTGGCTGAAATTTTTACTTTTTTGTCCCTTTTCTCTCTCCCCCTCTTTCTCTCTCTCTCTCTCTTTGACCAACAAAAAAAACTTTATCTTCCTCCACACACACACACACACAAAGCTGAAATCAGCCAATTTTCAGCACACATAGATTACATGCACACACTCATACTCTTCTCTCTCTCTCTCTCTCTCTCTCTCTCTCTCTCATGTCTTTCCCAAGCTCTCCATAGCTAAAAAATAGTGTTTTTCATCCATACACACACCCACACACACACACTCAGATATACAACTTACCGTCAACACACACCCCACTCTCATAATCACCACCAAACACTCTCACAAATCAGCCCATAAGCCCAAAATAGTCAAGTTACATCCACCATTAATTTGCACACATGCACATGCTCTTGTATATACGCACTTCACGCCAACGGCTTAAATGAAGTGACAACTATTGTGCCAACCACAAAGATATCCACTATGACCACTACAAACGACACGAGGCAAGGGAGGCTTGTTCGAGCGAAGCATCAAGTTATGGAAGCACCAATTAGGTGGGCCATGCATACGTTCATCAATTACAAACAGCAACATCAACCTTGCAATCATCTTTTACTCCACCTACGCCCTCATAATCAGTCTTTTGTGTGTTAAACACAAAATCATTGTATATTTTTACTCTAGATTTGAAATCTAGTGCATGAGTGAGAGAAACAAAGCCACAATAAATGAAGTCTTGGCCAAAGATAGAGCTACTACTGCTATAAGTGAAGAATTTATCTTCTCCAACGACAAACCACCTTCAGCAACCTCTTGTAAAAATCTCTCTCTCCTCTCTCAAATAAGCTAGCTATAACTAGCATACCTTGTAGAAACCCCATTCCTCTACTCTCCTTTCCCCTCCATCTCTCTCTTCCCCTACGATTTTCTCTCTGTGGACCTCTATAACAAGCATCATTTCATCACACATGGATGACCCATGGTCACATGGTGCGGGTCATGTCCCAATAAAGTATAAGAAAATCCCACCCTCTTTCCTATATAAGAAGGGGTTTCTATCACCAAAAGAACAACGCTCAGACCATAACACAAGCTCTACGTATTAGAAGTTAGGAGCATTTTGAGGCGTAGGCACCATGCCTCCACACTTTTAATATAGCTAGAAGTGTTAGTCCATGTAAAAGAGCATTGGGAGACACCATCACACCATAATGGTAAGGAGGTTCTACACACACAAGCTACTCATCAACATATTCGACCTCCATCATCGTCAAATGCTATGCGTTGGTGCAACTTGAAGTGGAGGATTGGGCATTCAACAAGAGTTAAGGTTAGACTCACACCATTCCTTGACATCATCTCCACCCATTGACGAGGCACCCATGGTCTCCTCTTTCCTCTCTTGTCCCTCTCTATCCATTATCTCTCCCCACAAATAATCTACTCTTTTTGTTATGTCATTTCTTCTATTCTGTTGGATTTGTGAGTATGTCACATAGTTGGTTATTTCTCTTATGTTGTATGTAGAGGTGTGCCGGTTCACCACCTTGGGATTGTTTTGTTGTTGATCTATATGTATTGGTGTGCGGTTTTGCCACCTTTTTCTTGTGAATAGTAGTCCACGCACCTACATTCACAACTATCACTATTTATCTCCACTTCTTTCTCTACCACCTCATACCATGTTCATCTACGTGACATGGTGTATGGTGTGCTGTATAGTATTGTCATTGCATCCTTGCTGCACTTCAAGCTAGGTGTGCCCTATTGTTTGGATTTCGTGGTGAGGCTCTCATGCGTTAGCCCTTGTGTTGAGGCCACCAGGTCTATCTTGCAAATCCGCTTATCATTTGGTGCCCCCACTTAGGAGGGCTCTTGTAACCTTCGGTTTACAAGACTCACATGTTTACTTCTCTTCATGGATGAGTGGCTTCTTTAATTCTCCAACTAGACCACCGAAGAGGGGTAGCTTCAAGAAAGCTTAACACAAGTCATCAAGACACTAGTGCCAGGGTGTTTTATTGTTAGCATAGAAGAGGTAGTAAGACGCTCTTTCCCTACTTAAACTGTTTACATTTCTCATCATCCCCACAAGCATAAAATCAAGGCATAAGCCGCATCATGCTCACACTGTTGCCAAAAACCACACCTCTGACATGAGTGCAGTCCAAAGCGAAGAAAAAGCCATCATTTTCTCTCTTGACATCCGCACGGGCGTTCATAGTAGGGTAGGCTTTCAAGTAGCACCAGGCTTCTCTACACCTATACCCCCCATCTTTGCCACATATTCCACCTATGCCCACAACAAGCCTTCGCAACTTGAGGAAGGTAATATGAATGCATGGTTCCTCCCTCTCCCTTGCAACAAAAGATTCAAGGGTATCCCAACGCCGACAATGGTCTTCAAATCAAAAGGGAAAATCTTTCAAATTCTTTGTATACCTTACTCTCATCTCATGAGCCAAGAACTAGAGACATCAGCTTGGATTCTACGTTGTCTACCGAGTGAAGTGGTGGAGCTTGTCATCGACATGGGGTTTTCTTGGCGGAAAGACAAGACCCTCCACCTTCAAGGAGTGTTGCTTGTGGATGAAGGCTATGATGATGACTTTACAGCTTGCTATGTATCAATCCAACTTGGATTAATACAAGTGGTAAGACTCACTGCCTACCTCAGCACACACGTGTATGCATTGGATGGCACTCTATCTTGCACGAAAGTGAAGTTGCTCAAAGAGAGAGAGTTCAAGTTTTTTCAAGAGATTGCTAGAGGGACAGTCCTAGAGCTAGAAGCCAAAGACAACCTTGTCCTATGGTACTACAAATTTGACCTCAACTACCAAGAGCTCTACACCGCCGACTATAACCTTCCACAACAAAGGAGGGTACCTTTTTGCATTATCATGTGATGGATCCAGTGTATCAATCTTTTGCAAGGGACCAAACTTATGTACCACAACGCACTCAATCAATCAAAGTAATCTTGGACCACAAGATGTTTTATCAGCAGCTCATTACAACCATGTTGGTAGAGAACGACTGCAAGAGATAAACACCTCTTCACTGCCGTTTATCCTCCCTATGATTAACCATGAAGTATATTCTGATGTAGTTATTTTCATCCTTGTATAGTATGTTTTCCATCTACCAAGCACCCATGTATTGAATCTTTAAAGAAAAAACATTTGTCGAGTTAATTTTCTCTCTCACAATGGCAAGTGTAGCATTTCCAACCTTTACTGGTAAGGTGGGTAAGGATGTTACAGACTTTCTAGAGAACTTGGAAATAGCATGTGTCATCTCAGGGAGAGATATGATGCTTTGCGCTTGTGCATCTTTCCACTTTTAATAAAGGTGGAGGCAAGGTCATGGTGCAATGCCTTGGCACAAGCAACCAAGGAACGGTGGGACTTATTAAGAGCAGCCTTTGTCAAGCATTTTGGAGAGGGCACAACATCGAAGAAGCTATGGATATTGTTGATGGAGTTGAAGCAAGGTAGCATGCTACATTACGCATCATACGAGTCAAAGTTTGTAGATATATGGGGGTGATGGGTTGCATCGCTAAGAGAGGAGGAGGGGGCACCTGATTTCCTAAAGAAGGATTGGTTTGTGGTTGGGTTATGGCCAACTCTTAAAGAGAAGGTGAAGGGAAGGTTTCCTGATACGTATGAGAAACACCACCTATGACAATACTACAACGAACTGTTCAACCCCAACCACCACCACTAGCTGGCAACCAGGTAGTGAGCTTCATCAGTCTTGAAGATAAGGGCAAGATGAAAGTGGAGAAACACATCAAAGAAGTGGAAAAAGTTAAGACCAAGGTAGAGGAGGTAGACACCATGGGATTTCATCACTTTATACATGAGGAAGCTTCACAAAAGGAAGAAAAGATGAAGGCCAAGGGGGAGTCAATCAAGAGGAAGTCTAAGCCACGACTAAAAACTACCAATTTAGATTTCACAATTGGTGAGTATACAAAATCCTATGATTTTCTGAATGATGTTTCTATGTAGGACTCCAAGGTCCCTAAGGTGGTGGGCTACCCAATTATCTCAGAGAGACCATGGCTCATGACCATGAGAGAAAAGAAATATTTAGACACATGAATTCTCAAGATGCAAGGTAGAAAGGGCAAGGAGATCTGATACAAGAGGAAGGCCAATAAGAATCAAGAGATGAGCCTTGAGACTACTGTGGATGCACTTTCTAGTAATTCTACTACAATATCAAGGGAGGAATCTACCAAAACGAATCATAGTGACAACTCTCTTGAAATCATGGGTCTCATTCTCACTGATCACAACAAGATGGATCCACCAGATATACAATTCCAAGAAGGTGGGATGAAGACGTTGGCACTACATATCCAAACTAGAATGGCTATTACCAAGAAATGGGATTGTGAAATCCACCCTAAGGATATTATTAAGTGAGTGGATGCAATGGCAACTTATTGGAAATCTAGGTTTGGAAACCTAGATGTAGAGGGTATGTTTGATCATACTATGTTAAATGCATTTACGACAAGCTTTAAAGAATCCTTAGCACAAAGGATGGTCATAAGGATCAGAGAAATTGGACCCCAACATGAGAAATATTGGAGTATGGTCTTGCATTGATATAGTTGAGATGAAATGTTTTTCAGCAAGTGGATTGCAACTTATCTTTTGTATATGCTAGGCACGTTGGTACAACATGTATCAAGATTGTCTTTGAGCTACAAGGTTGGTGGATTATTACCAATGTTAGGAAAGGAAATGGACCTTTTTGGCAGCATCCAAGAGGATAGTGACTCTTTTGCTTGCTTCAATAGCGGTAAGCTAGGTTCTGAAGAAAATAGGGACTTGCCACATCAACAAGGAGGCCATAGATGGAGGAATCTGGGTACACCCTTGGGGATCATGATATTAAGTTTTGTCCTGGAAGGAGCCAAGATAGTCATTCATCCTTTCACTTATGGTGGTTACAAATCCTATCATTTTTGGCATGAAGAAAGAAGTCCTATTGTCAGGACATTGCAGGTTACTATCCTATTCTTTACATGGGATCCTGGTGGATACTGGAACAAAATTTTGGAAGCCATGGGCTTCCCATCTACTTCAGGGAAACTAGAGTCGTTGATTATTGATGCTCTTGCTAACGAGCCTTTTCAAGACGTAGTGAATTTAATGGAAGCATGCGAATATCCCATAGATCTCACTAATAGCCACATATACTGGCTTGCTCAAAAGGCAACTAGATATCAAAAATTATACTACTCAATCGAATCAAGAATGGAGCCAGAGGCATAAATGTCTCTAGCTTAAAGGGGAGGGCGAATGACGGCCGCCTTTTGAAATCAACCCATCTCTCTCTATAGACCCCCCCCTTTCTCAAAAAACATTATTATCAAGCGCAGGGCGTGTGAATGACCACTTGAGAATTAAAATCTCCACTAAAAGCTTTCACCGAAGCAAAAAATCTTGTATGGTAAGGAGCCTTTGTCCTCAAGTACCGACGGAGCCACTAGTAATCATTTTTCTCCCTCTTTTATTTTCTCCTCAAAGGGCTCCACTTTCAAAATAATTAATAACTATATTAGTAAATAAGAGGACACTCAATGCTTTGTACAACCATGGCCACCACCTTCTTACAAAAGTAAATAAAGGGGGCCTCCTTCTCATTATCACCTCTTTCCACCTTATCCTCTTTCATCCGTGGAGCCCTCCCTCTCCTTGTCCTTTCTCTCCCTCTCTCTCTCTCTCTTGGCTGAAATTTTCACTTTTTTGTCCCTTTTCTCTCTCTCTCTCTCTCTCTCTCTCTCTCTCTCTCTTTTCTCTCTCTCTCTCTCTCTCTCTCTCTCTCTCTCTCTCTCTCTCTCTCTCTCTTTGACCAACAAAAAAAACTTTTATCTCCCTCCACACACACACACACAAAGCTGAAAACAGCCAATTTTCAACACATATAGAGTACATGCACACACTCACACTCTTCTCTCTCACTCTCATGTCTTTCCCAAACTCTCCATAGCTTAAAAACAATTGTTTTTCAACCATACACACACACACACACACACACAAACACAGATATACAACTTACCATCAACACACACCCCACTCTCATAATCACCACCAAACACACTCACAAATCAGCCCATAAGACCAAAATAGTCAAGCTACATCCACCATCAATTTGCACACATGCACATGGTCTCGTATATACACGCTTCATGCCAACAGCTTCAATGAAGTGACGACCATTGTGACAACCGCAAAGGCATTCGATTACGACCACTACAAATGACTCGACGCAAGGGAGGCTTGGCCGAGAAAAGCATCAAGTTACGGAAGCACCAATTAGGTGGGCCATGCCTACGTTCATCAATTACAAAGGACAATATCAACCTTGCAATCATCTTCTACTCCACCTACGCCCTCATAATCACTCTTTTGTGTGTTAACACAAAATCATTGTATATTTTTACTCTAGATTTGAAATCTAGGGCATGAGTAAGAGAAACAAAGCCATAATAAATGAAGTCTTGGCCAAAGATAGAGCTACTACCGCTATAAGTAGCGAATTTATCTTCTCCAACGACAAACCACCTTCGGCAACCTCTTGTAAAAAACCCTCTATCCTCTCTCAAATAAGCTGGCTACAACTAGAATACCTTGTAAAAACCCCATTCGTCTACTCTCCTTTCCCCTCCATCTCTCTCTTCCCCTACTATTTTCTCTCTGTGGACCTCTATCGCAAGCATCATTGCATCACACATGGCTGACCCATGGTCACATGGTGTGGGTCATGTCCCAATAAAACATAAGAAAATCCCACCCTCTTTTCCTATATAAGAAGGGGTCTCTATCACCAAAAGAACAACACTCTCACCACAACACAAGCTCTACGTATTAGAAGTTAGGAGAATTTTGAGGCATAGGCACCATGCCTTCATACTTCTAATATAGCTAGAAGTGTTAGTCCATGTAAAAGAGCATTTGGAGACACCATCACACCATAATGGTAAGGCGGTTATGCACACACAAACTACTCATCAACATATTCCACCTCCGTCTCATCAAACGATACGCCTTGGTTGAATTTGAAGTGGAGGATCGGGCCCTTAACAAGAGTTAAGGTTAATTTCATACCATTCCTTGACATCATCTCCACACATTGACGAGGCACCCATGGTCTCCTACTTCCTCTCTTGTCCCTCTCTATCCATTATCTCTCCCCACAAATAATCTACTCTTTTCATTATGTCATTCCTTCTATTGTGTTGGATTTGTGAGTACGTCACATAGTTGTTTATTTCTTTTGTGTTGTATGTAGAGGTGTGCGGGTTCGACACCTTAGGGTTGTTTTGTTCTTGATTTGTATGTATTGGTCTGTGGATTTTCCACCTTTTCTTGTGAATAGTAGTCCACGCACCTATTTTCACAACTCTCACTATCTATCTCCACTTCTTTCACTACCACCTCATACCACAATTCATACCATGTTTAGCTGCGTGACATGGTGTATGGTGTGCTCTATAGTATTGTCATTGCATCCTAGACACATTTCAAGCTAGGTGGTGCCCTATTCTTTGCCTTTCATGGTGAGGCTGTCATGCGTTAGCCCTTATGTTGAGGCCACCAGGTCTATCTTGTAAATCTGCTTCTCAGTAGCTGCATTCACCTTTTTGAGATTAACACACACTCATAATTTTCCATTCTTCTTGGGTACTACCATGTCATAATAATCAATATCTAATTCTCGTAAATGATTTTCTCATGTTAAAATGATCATTTAATATGGGGAAGTGGCAGGGGAGAAAAAGCTAGAATATTGGTTAAGCTAGCAGACCGGCCACAATAGGGATCCAGAGGAGGGAAAATAGGGATCGAGGGGGGGGGGGGGGGGGGGGGGGGCATCTGTAAAAGATCCATGTGCAAAAATGGGCTTAAAAGACCCTAAGGTTCACCCCATTAAGACTTCCAAAATGTTAACGTTCCAAAATTAAAAGGTTGTGTGCAAAGGTCAAACATGGGGGGAATTCGATGCTTTGTGTGTGTCCCAAAAGTCTTTGGAAATCCCTATACAGGAGGGGGCGAGACTTGCAAGTATGGGATGAGAGAGAAACTCACACACACACACACACACACTCACAAGCTTCCTTTACACAAAAGGAATGACGTACACATGTCGGCTCCCTAGCCCAGATGCCCACAAGGGGTACCCATTCCTATTGGATGGCCTTGGAGGTGGACCAATGAGAATTAGACTAGAGTAAATCTAGTTTAATTAATTTAAAACACTTAATAAAATAACCAATAAGAATTAATCTCTCTAGAAGACTTGGACAGTCTCCCAAGGGGACCAATGAGCATTCCGCAACCCTATGGCTTGCTTGATTTCTATTGGCCAGGAGGCAAAGGGGTCCAATGAGAGTTTAGTTGAATTAAATAATTACCTAAAGCTCTCACAAAAGGGGAATGAGGGACACATGTTAGAAGTCTATCACTTATGGTGCTTAATTACCATTGGCTAAGCCTGGGTGGTCCAATAGGATGCTAGCAAGAGAAAATAGCAAGAGGGGTCGACCAAGAGAGAGAGGGGGATGATTTTTGCAAGGAATTATCACCTAAACACTCACACAATCTCATGTGTGAAGTAAAGAATACTCTCTCTCTCCTTCTCAAGCTTTAATGGAAAGCTTATCACCTACTCCAAGCTTGTGAGAAGGAAGGCCTACACCAACAACTCTTGGCTTTGTGATGCAAATCCAACCAAGAGCCAAGCTTCAATGCATGCTCATCTCCTCTACCATGGTAATTACTAAGCTAATCTATGCTAATATGAGTCATTATGGGAGGAGATGTACATCTTTCTTGTAAGAATACTCCTTATTCCTCTCAACCTACTCTCATACCCCGCAACCTCTCAACATCTTTGAAGGTGTGTGAGGTCTTGGGTCTGAGACCGTGACGGAATCGATGTTGTGTTTGATAAGTGTTTTGTGTATTGCATGAAGTTTCCATCTTCATTGCACTAGCTAGTATTGAGGGAACACAAGAAATTGTATTGTAAAATGTCTCTCTTGATGGGAGAAACCATAATACAAATCCTTTTGGAAGGGGGACCGGCTCCATGCAAATCCGGTCCTCAACTGTTTACAATTGCTTAATTTCTCTCTCTCTTGAAGTATTGTTCATTCTATCTAACTAGGTGTTATGTTTTTTGTTGCTCTCTCCACCCAAGCACTCTTGTTAATCTCATTAGGAATCTATTCTAATGAAATGCTCACTATGTTCATGGTAATTTCCGCTACACACAAGTTACTAGGCCACTAAATGTTACATTGGTATCAGAGCACAAGGTTTCTCTTTTCTTGCTCAAGAAGGGAGGTCCTTGAGCTAGCTATAAATGGTTTGTACTATTAATTGAATGTGAGTAAGTAGAATAGGGAATTTTCAGCCTTGCAATGCGTCTGCCTTTGTGCATTTAATGGGGCACCACCGTCAAGAGCTATGGTCTAATAGTGGAGTCCTACGAGGCTATTAGAAGCTTCATAGGATCCGGTGCTATTTTGGTGTTGAACGACCCTATCTTCTATTCCTTGCAATTAATGGTATTCGAACCACGGGTACAATAGCTTGAGTGCTTTTTCTAAAGGGGTAAAGAGGAGTAGCAAGTAGGGCTTGAAGTGCCAAAGTACACCTAATAAGTTTAAACCTAAAAGTTGTTAGAATGGTTGACAATAGTAAAGAGAGTGAAATTAATGTTGATAAGTTTGATTTTCTCATGAGCAAGTTACTAATGATGCCCCGATGCTTGTTAACCATGGGCCATGGGTAATCCATCCCTCGGAAGTGAAGTGCAACGGGAGCTTCGTGCTCATGGGATTCTCCAAGCTTCCCACCATGATGAGAGAACACCTAGGAAGCCTCCTTGTGATACTTCCAAAAGAGGTCTCTGGCCGATTCGGGAAGAAGAAGAGGATCCCTATGAAGGACTCATAAATTTTCTCCTTGATGACCCCTCTCCTTCTCAAAGGACAACTCAAGAGCCTTCACCAAAGTAACGCAAAAGAAGTAAGTCTCTCGCCACCTCGGCAGAGATGGCTCCACGAAGACGACGGGCTAAACACTCTCCATCATCATCACCTCTGAAATGGAGAAGACCATCACATACTTCAAAGAGGGATGACAAAAAGCAAGAGAAGAAAAAGGCGAGAAAGAGAACACCCTCTTCTCCATCTTCTTCATCCTCTTCCTCTTATCAAAGTGATGGTCAAGACAACAAAGATATGGGGAAGAAAAAGGTGAGAAAGAGGTCACCCTCTTCTCCATCTTCCTCAAATTCTTCATCTTCTGAAGAAAGTGATGTGGCAACCGTTGAATCATCAAAAAGAAGAGGCCATAGGAAATCCTATGCCTCATGGAAGAGGTCATCAAAGCTCAAGAAGTTCAAAGAGGGAGGGAAGAGCATCTCTTTCCTTACCTACAATGGCACCTTTGGTTCTACGGACAAAGTCTTGGCCTTTATCCAACAATTCGATGCGACGTTTGGAGATGAGGGCTTCACGGAGTCCGCTAAGATACACCATGTAGCTATGCACTTTCAAAAGTCCGCCAAACAATTGTGGTCTAGCCTATGGGCCAACGGTGAAGCTCCACGAACATGGAAAGCTTTAAGAGATTCCATTATGAAGCATTTTTTGGGCACTGATGCCAAAGATAAAGTACTCACTGAATGGTGAATCTTAAAGCTCTCTCCCTATGAATCCATCCACAAATATGTAGACAAGTTTTGGGACCTACAACTCAAAGCCTCTGTCTTCAAAAAGTTGGATTTTGGGGAGCAAAAGAAGCAATTTTGTGCGAGCTTTACCGAAGAAATGGCGGAGTATGTCAACTCCCAAAGGCCACGCACCATATTGGCGGTAATACATCATACTATGGTGGCCTCTCGAATTAATTTCCAAACAGGGGCTAAGAGGAATTCTAAGCCCCCTGAAAACAAGGGTTCCAATGAGCCTAAGGGGAAGGACAATGTCCAAAAGTCTCATAAGGGCAATTCCAACAAAGCTAAGGAGAAGGGAGTTTACAAAGGCAAAAATAAAATCTCTCTTGAAGACCTTGAGCGTTATCGCAAGGATAACCAGTGTTTCAAGTGTGAGGAACAAGGGCAAGTGTACCGTGCTTGTCCCCAAAGGAACAACCGCCATGATCCTCCTAGAGCTACCTTGGTCGAAATCCAAGAGGAGGAAACTCACCACAAAGGATCTCCTCTATGCCATGCTTGGGGAAAGGTAAGAGAACATGATGCTTTTATTCTCTTTGACCCCGGTTCTACTCACAATTTTATACCAAGCTAGGCATACAAGCCTATGAGATGGGAGATGTCCTACCCACAGATGGTGCTTTCAAGGGGCAGAAGCTTTAGTCACTCCCTTAATCGGGAAATTGAGGGTCCATGTCCAAAGCTATGTGGACAAAGAGGACTTCTTTATCTCTCCTCTCAAGCATGAGGATGTAATCCTAGGGGCACCATGGTTTGATCGCTGGTTGCCAATGTTAAATTCCCTGAAAGGAGAATCTCCTTTAAGTTCAAGGAAAAAGATATGTATATAGATACTAAGGAAATGGGTAACACTATACCCATTGTACATACACAAGCTTTAAACAATTCAATAAAGAGATCTATTTCCGTGCACATGATTTTTGTTAAAGATTCTCAAAAGGAACCTAATGTTTTAGCAAAAGAAAATATACACAATCAAAGGAATTAGAGTTATCCAATTTTCTCAAGGGGTTTCAAGATGTCTTTATTGATGACATCCCCTGTGAGCTACCTCCTAAACGAGGCAATGATTACCATGCAATTGAACTTCTTCCAAGAAGTTCACCACCTAACAAACCTCCTTATGGAGTTTCTCAAGCTTAACAAGAGGAGATTATGCGGCAAGTGTATGAGTTAGTTGAAAAGGGCATGGTTAGGCCTAGATCATCTCCATTTTGTTCTCCTGTGCTACTAATGCAAAAGAAAGACGACACATATCATATGTGTGTTGACTATAGAGCACTATATAGGATCACTATCAAAAATAGGTTTCATGTTCCACGAATAGAAGACCTATTTGATAAGCTACAAGGGTCCAACTACTTCAATAGGATTGACCTAAAAAGTGGCTATCATCAAATAAAGATAGATGATCAAGACATTGTAAAGATTGCATTTCGCACTACATCGGGGGAATTGGATGCTTTGGCAATCCCTACATAGGAGGGGGCGAGCCTCGCAAGTAGGGGATGAGAGAGAAACTCACGCACACACACACACACTCACAAGCTCCCTTTACACAAAGGCAATGAGGGACACATGTCAGCTCCCTAGCTCAGATGCCCACAAGGTGTACCCAATTCCTATTGGATGGCCTTGGAGGTGGACCAATGAGAATTAGGCTAGAGTAAATCTAGTTTAATTAATTTACAAACACTTCATAAAAGAACCAATTAAGAATTAAGCTCTCTAGAAGACTATTGGACAGTCTCCCAAGGGGACCAATAAGCATTCAACAACCCTATGGCTTGCCTGATTTCTATTGGCCAAGAGGCAAAGGGGTCCAATGAGAGTTTAGTTGAATTAAATAATTACCTAAAGCTCTCACAAAAGGGGAATGAGGGACACATGTCAGAAGTATATCACTTATGCTGCTTAATTACCATTGGCTAAGCCTGGGGAAGTCCAATAGGATGGTAGCAAGAGAAAATAGCAAGAGGGGTCCAACAAGAGAGAGAGCGGGCTGATTTTTGCAAGGCATTATCACCTACACACTCACACAATCTCATGTGTGAAGTAAGTAAGACTCTCTCTCCTTCTCAAGCTTTAATGGAAAGCTTATCACCTACTCCAATCTTATGAGAAGGAAGGCCTACACCAACAACTTTTGGCTTTGTGATACAAATCCAACCAAGCACCAAGCTTCAATGCATGCGCATCTCCTCTACCATGCTAATTACTAAGCTAAGATATGCTCATATGAGTGATTATGTGAGGAGATGTACATCTTTCTCGTAAGAATACTCCTTCTTCCTCTCAATCTACTCTCCTACCCCGCTAGCTCTCACCATCTTCAAAGGTGTGTGACGTCTTGGGTCTGAGACCATGAGGGAATCGATGTTGTGTTTGATAAGTGTTTTGCATAATGCATGAAGTTTCCATCTTCATTGCACTAGCTAGTATTGAGGGAACACAAGAAATTGTATTGTAAAATGTCTCTCTTGATGGTAGAAACCATAATACAAAGCCTTTTGGAGGGGGGACCGGCTCCATGAAAATCTGGTCCTAAACTGTTTACAATTGCTTAATTTCTCTCTCTTTTGAAGTATTGTTCATGCTATCTAACTAGGTGTTATGCGTTTTGTTGCTCTCTCCACCCAAGCACTCTTGTTAATCTCATTAGGAATCTATTCTAATGAAATGCTCACTATGTTCATGGTAATTTCCGCTACACACAAGTTACTAGGCCATTAAATGTTTCATTGGTATCAGAGTACAAGGTTTCTCTTTTCTTTCTCAAGAAGGGAGGTCCTTGAGCTACCTATAAATGGTTGGTACTATTAATTGCATGTGAGTAAGTAGAATAGGGAATTTTCATCCTTGCAATGCGTTTGCCTTTGTGCAGGTAGCGCGGCATCACCGTCAAGAGCTATGGTCTTAATAGTGGAGTCCTATGGGACTTGCCTATGGCTTAACCTCTATTGAGCTATTAGAAGCTTGACAAGAGCCGACGCTATTTTGGTGTTGAACAACCCTCTCTTCTATTCCTTGCAACTAATGGTGTTGAACGGATACGCCACGACGGACGCCAGCACAGCGAGAAATCACCTAACATATAATGTTAGCTAAGAACGAAGCTCGACCCGTAGGCGCGTGGAAGCAAGCATAAGGTCTCAACCTACACTCGACCGACTCCTAAAAAATTCCTACAGAGGTCTCTACCAATTGTCTAAGTCACAGCCTTGAAGAGTGCATAAGAGGAAACTTTGTACAACGTTGTCTAGAGCCTAGAGCCGAACATCCATCAAACAATCTTAAAACACCATAGAACTTGAAGGAGACCCTACTAACACCAATAGGTCACTCTCCCTAAGGTCTATGAACCAAAACCCCAACCCAAAACACCTGGTGCAAAATCACGTAGGATGTTTGGCCGAAATTTGCAGGTCTTCGTTTCTGAAATCTAAAGTGCCTAATGGGTAGTTCTACTCATTGTGAACGTGTGGATATGCTGCATTGCAAAATCGGACAAAGTATGCTCACCCAATCACCATATGAAGCTGGTAGAAGGATCTTGTAAAACCGGACCGTACGCGCGCAATGTAGGTATTGGCGCGTAGCTCTCATCGGGGGCAACACGCTGCACTTCTCCGCACTCGATTCCGACCACCGGTGCACACGTAGCGTCAAGATGAAGCTCATGCTCTCTCTCGTACACAGTATGCTCACTCACAGACTTCAAAACTTGTTTTTAAAGATGACAAAAGGTTTTTTCATTAAGGTCAAAAAGTGGTATATATACCTTACAATTCTCAAAGCCTAAAGTTCCAAAATCAACCAACTACTCTATCTATCGATCAAAACTGGGATACAATCTGGAAACTTCTGTAAGTCCCAATATTTACAAGGTGAATCAGGTTTCCTCAATAAATGAATAATTACAAAAAATGATAATCCTCCGCGTACTTAGTTTCCGTGGGTGTGTCCAGCTTCTAACACTCCCCCCCTCCTTGCTCATGTCGTCCCCGACATGGCCGCTGATCCGCTTCTTCATCGTATGGTCTCACGCATCTTGATTAGTGATTCGTATCTTGCCAAAAATATATGTATATTGTGAAGAAGCCGCTGTAGAACGCTTCTTTAAAGGCCTGGAGGTGATAGGATGGTAGAAACATTATACTTTGATACAATGCATGTATCACCTCCTTGGAAGGCTGACCAGCATCATAGGCGCATTTGTAAGTATTTTGGAAGAAGAGGATATTGTCTGTCACCTGGCTTGGATTGAATGTCTCAAATACTGCTAAGAGGCTTTTGCAGATTTTCTTCATCATGATGCACGTAAGGTCAGGTGAGCCAGTGAACAATTTGATGGCGCCCGTTAGGGTTTTCACCATGTATTGGACACTTATTCTCTGACCTGCCTTCAAGCCCGACAGCTTAGGGTAATTCAACCAAGTGGGTTGGCTCCTTTGCAAGATCTCCTACACTTTCCACGTCCTGATCCTTGGTAGAGGACAAAAGCTGAGGTTGTCTCTGGAGTTTTTCGGTGCCTCTACCAAGTGGATTAGGTATTGTGGGTACTTTGTGAGCCAGGCCTTCCTCCATTTTGGCTGAGAGTCAACAATTAGCCTGACCTCTTCTGGTTGTGAGGTATCTGCGTTGTAAAGTGGTACGGTTGGCTCTTCCCTTGTGTTAGATCCTGTGGCTCTTCAGAGGATCCTTCTAGGATTTCCTCTTGCATAGGCGTTGTGAGTGGGATGAAAATACACACTGTGCCTCTATAACGACCCGACACACACTCTTGGGAAGATACACACACACACTATGGGGTACCACTCGGCTTAGACAACACACCTGGCCGAGACAGGGAACACACCTCTGGAGTGAGAGGAGAGAGACTATTCGTTTACCCACCCCACACAGAGAGATATGCACACACACACACACACACACACACACCCAAAAAACTCAGCTCAAAAGAGGAGAATTTTTGATGTTTAGATACAATAGAGCTTGGGTCAACACAAATGGGCAAGCAGCTCACACAATACGGGTAAAATATGCCAGATACAATCACAAACTGGAGCAAAAGCTTCGCTCATAGGAGAAACTTACACAGCAAAAACAACAGAAAAATAGTGAGGAATTTGGCAAAATGGACAGAGCCATCGCGTCTGGAATGGCCCAAAACCCCAGTCTACAATGTCAAAGTGCTCAAATCCGACCTTGGATGAGCAGTTTACGGCCAAAACAGGCTCCAAAATGAGCAAAAACACACCTGCGACTGTTCCTTCTCTCTTCTCCACATTTTTTCTGGTCTTCTCTCAGTTTTTTCGGTTCCCACACTTAGCTTTATTAGTTGGGCACCCTTGGCCTTTTAGATGACCTCAAACGGACCTCGGACAGGCCAAAAACTGACCTCGCAGTGCATAGTTGTCACCCTGTTGCATCCATGCGCACACCTGGCACTCATTTCTTTTCAATAATGCGTCTCGCAACCACATGAAGTGACGCAATCCATTTACCCTTGACTTATGTAGAACACCATCCAGGTTAGCCAGCTGATATGTGCCATTTGGAAAACACTCCACTACCTTGAAAGGGCCTTCCCACTTAATTTGAAACTTCTCTTGGAAGGTGTTGTCGAGCTTACTGTTGTAGCGCAAAACCAAGTCATGCTTCTTGATACCCTTACTTTTGACCTTTTCATTTATCTTTGCCAAAGCCCTATCTTGCATCTGCCCATAATGTTCCAATGCACTCATCCTATCCAACTGAACCTCTTGTAGCTGTAAGAGCCTCTCTTCGAATGTATCACTAGGAGGCCCAAGCAACTTCTCTAACATCTTGACCGCAGGCAACTCTACTTCCACAGGCAATAGTGCTTCTTTTCCATACACCAAATGAAATGGAGTAAAACCCGTACCTGTCTTCACCGAAGTACGGTAAGCCCATAATGCACTAGGCAATTCCAAATCCCAATTCTTTCCTTGGTGCTCTGTCACTTTCGAAAGAATCTGTACCAACTCACCATTGAATCTTTCATTTAAGCCATTACACTGTGGGTAATAAGGAGTGGTATGTTGGTGCCTAATATTCATCTTTGCACATAAAAAATCTAGCAGTTTAGCTCTAAAGCCAGGCCCCTTATCTGAAAGTAGCTCCAGTGGCACCCCAAACTTGCAACATATTTCATCATACACAAATTTTGCCACATCCTTTGCAATGATCTGTTTTACTTCTATAGCCTCTGCCCATCTAGAAAGATAGTCCGTTGCCATCAAAATATAGCTTTTGCCCCTGCTTGTGATAGGTAACGGGCCTATTGCATCAATCCCCCACTTTTCAAACACATCAAACGCCATAATGGTTTTTCGTAGCTCTGGCTTCAACACTCTCTTCCCAAATGGTGGACACCTATTGCAAGACCTACACCAATGGTGAACATCCTTGTGCAAACTAGGCCATACATACCCCTCTTGCAGAATCTTATGCAAGGTGATCTTTAGAGCAAAATGGCCACCACACGCGCCTTCATGATTCTCTTCCAACACTCTGTAAATCTCCTCCCGCCAAGGTACACGTCTCAACACGAGATCAGCCCCTTTCATGTATAAGAAATCACCAATCAATTTGTACCTGTATGCTCTACGCACAAAGCCATACTTCTTAGACTAAACCAAACTCCTGTATTTCTTTGTCCATCAAAAGAAATGTAACATTAGCATCCTCATCACTGCTGGTAGTGCTATCACTGTCCTCATCTGTCACCGTGGAAGATTCTTCATCACTAGACTCATCCTCATCTTCATAAAGCTCCTCTAACCATTTCCTTGTTTCCATATTATAAAGCTTCTTGGTACCTGTCTTTCCATAGAGGCTAATCGTACCATGTCGCCAATCTTGAACAACTCCCACTGCACGTAACCATGTTCTGCCCAGTATAATAGGATATGCTCCCAACCCTGGTGGCATCACATGAAAATCAACCACTGCCTTTGCATCATATGCCTCCACTTCTAAGCTCTTTACAACACCCAAGCATTTTACTTTTTGATGGTTTGCCAATCTGATCCAAAACCCTGACACCCCAGCCACTGTGAGACCCATCTTCTCAACGCATGAGTGTGTTATGACGCATATTTGGGCTCCGCCATCCACATAACCTTGTCCCAAATTTTTCCTTTTATGCCACACATCTACTATTGGACAAATGTCTGGTAGCTCATCCATTGCCAACACCTTTACTGAACCTCTCTCTGGCTCTTTCTCCATTGGGTTAACCATCCTCTTCCACTGTCGCTTTAGCTTAGGCACCATCTCTATAAGCTACCCAAAAGTAACATCTGCCTTCCTGCTCGTCAGATCCTCCTTCAAGTCATAGCTTAATTCCCCATCCCCTAGTGGAAAATCTGAAACATGAAACTTTCGACAAGCTCTCCTTTTCCTCTTGGCCTTGACATCCTCGCCTTCATGGCTCTTTCCTTTCTTCTTACTAGGACCTAGGGCACTTCTTCCTTCCTTATCCTCTGTGGTCCTCTTCCCAATAGGCATCACTAATGTATCCTCTAGCTTTGATGCCTTCTCCAAGGTGACTACACTTAGCACTTTTGTCTTTCCCTTTTCCTCCTGGGTCAGTCCACTGGTTCCTTCGTCTCCCTTAATTTCGATGCCATAATCATTTGACCTAGTTAGCACCTGTCTTGGCAATGGATACATGTCTCCCCCCATCCTTGGTGGCTTATCACATTGCGGGCTGATGTGACCCAACTCTCCACAATTATAACATGTGGCCGTCTGCCTCCAAAACCTACCATTTCTTTGTCCAACACCATTCCTAGGCCTTTCTTCACCTCCTGGCTGATTTGCAAACCTCCCTCGACCTCGATTATTTCCCACTTGACCTAGCATGTTTAGGCTGAGATTCTTCATCAAATCTACCATTTGCCTCATGTCTTGCCTTAGCCCATCATCTTGCACAGCTGTAGTGACCACTACTGGCATAACCTAAGTAGTAACAGGAACCATTGGTTCGTGATGAACCCCGGACATGCGACCTTGTAAAGACTCTATAGGCTGAGATTCAGACCTCATGAGCAAAGACTCCACCCCTAACTGGCTCATTTTCCTCAACTTCCACTCTTTGTTCCTTGATACCTCTAGTGCATCTTCATATGTCCTAGGCTTCTTTAGCTCCACTCTCCAACGTATATTCTCCCAAAGAGCAGCTAAGAACCTGTCCTTCTTCATCATGTCAGGCGGGGGTACCTGTGGTGCTAAGGCCTTGCACATCCGCTCCCATGCCAATGAAAACTTACGTATGTACGCATCTATTGGCTCACCTTCCTTTTGCACCAAAGCCTGTACTTCTTGCCACACTTTGTCAGGATCTTCTATCTTCACAAACTCCACTTCCAACCCATGTCGTAGATTGTCCCAACTCAACCTTACAGGTGGATCAGCCACACGCAACTCCTCTTCAAATGCTTTAGACCAAACTCGTGCATCACTCTTCAAACAAATTTGGAGAAGGCGTAACATCTGCACAGGGTCATGAATCTGGTTGCTAATGCAGGCAACCTCCATCTTTTCCAAAAATTCTTCCACATCTTCATCACTTCTTCCATGAAACTCCGGATAAGAGAAAGCCATGGCTACCCAAGTTATAATGCTTTGAGAACCCCTTCGAACACACGTGCAAGAACCCAAAACTTTTCACTACTTAATCCCCAGAAACTTCAATGGTGCTCAACTTTAGATAAGGACAAACACATGCACATCAAATGAGTTTTCATAGTTAATCATCGGAACTACAACAGGCAAAGGACATTCCAAGATCTCTCGTAATCTTCTTGGCCCGAACATAAAGACTATGCACTGCTGGAAAAAAATCTTCCTGGACACATGAACATTTATCTGCATTCTTTGAGTTAAATGAAATGGAGTGAATTGAGGGCCATTTTGATCATCCATTAAAGCCAACCATGAAGCTCCCAAGAAGGCACACCTGACTTAACCTCTGATTTTGCCAAAATTTCAGCAGCATAACAGCATAAATGGCTCAAAAGACCAAAAAACCAGCCATCATAACTTGGAAAAATTTTGGCAGAGTTTCCCTAGAAATAGAGCAGTAGGAACCCAAAATATAGACTGTATATGTATGCATAAACTGTCAACAATAGAACCCGAGCATCAAGTAGGACTCACTAGTACATAGACTATGGCGAGGTCACAAAAAGGGTGCTCCAGCTACCTATATCACCGAAAGGATCTCCACATTTGAGAATCCCCCAGCTCAATAAAAACCTCACGCTATCGATCCTCACACGAAGGCTAGCTAATGTAAATCGCGTATAGTCAAGTCTCGGAAATGACTATCTTCCATACCAAGTCTCAAAAATGGCTGGGACTGCCAAATACAACCAAGTATAGCTCCACAAATGCGTACAATGGCAGTTTCCACAAGTAACGTACAATCCAGCAGACAATGCGCTCAAATAGGCGCCAAGTGATGCATACCCATAAGAACTGTAAGTGACATCACTGCTACTATATCACTGTACTCCAGCTACCTGTACCTGTGTGAAGCACCTGTAGCTGTACCTGTCCCTGTAACCTATAATCTGCAACCTGTAATCCCGAATCTCGAAGCTTGAAGCTCGAAGCAGAAGATACTCGAAGAAGATCCTCCGTGGGGGCGCCAAAAGAATGTGAGCGGGATGAAAACACACACTGCGCCTCTATAACGACCCGACACACACTCTTGGGAAGATACACACACACACTATGGGGCACCACTCGGCTTAGACAACACACCTGGCCGAGACAGGGAACACACCTATGGAGTGAGAGGAGAGAGACTATTCGTTTACCCACCCCACACAGAGAGATACGCGCACACACACACACACACACACACACCCCCAAAAAAACTCAGCTCAAAAGAGGAGAATTTTTGATGTTTAGATACAATAGAGCTTGGGCCAACACAAATGGGCAAGCAGCTCACACAATACGGGTAAAATATGCCAGATACAATCACAAACTGGAGCAGAAGCTTCGCTCATAGGAGAAACTTACACAGCAAAAACAGCAGAAAAAGAGTGAGGAATTTAGAAAAATGGACAGTGCTATCGCATCTGGAACGGCCCAAAACCCCAGTCTACAATGTCAAAGTGCTCAAATCCGACCTCGGATGAGCAGTTTACGGCCAAAACAGGCTCCAAAATGAGCAAAAACACACCTGCGGCTGTTCCTCCTCTCTTCTCCACGTTTTTTATGGTCTTCTCTCAGTTTTTTCAGTTCCCACACTTAGCTTTATTAGTTGGGCACCCTTGGCCTTTTAGATGACCTCAAACGGACCCCGGACAGGCCAAAAACTCACCTCGCAGTGCATAGTTGTCACCCTGTTGCATCCATGCGCACACCTGGCACTCATTTCTTTTCAATAATGCGTCTCGCAACCACGTGAAGTGGCCCCAAAAATTGGTCCTAATGATGACCTTTCTGCATAACTCTCACAAGAAAACACCACTTTGTGTCTGTATTCATCCACGTGCAAATATTGACCCCGTTCGCCCTCCTGAAGCCACTCGATGCCATCTGACGCACCTGCTTACCTCATGTCGTTAGCCGGCGGATAGCTTCCTTGAGAATTTTTACGCGCTAGAAACTCCTCATTATTGTAGAAAAAAAAATTTGGTACTGGTAACAATGAAAATCGATGCACTATGTACACCTTGTCCTACCTGTACACATGTGGGCCCCACGTAACCACCTGGCTCTGGAAAATGGGCAATCCTTTATTCGATGCACCATGCATGTGTATGTACATATGCGCAATCCCTTGCTCCAAAAAACTCCTGACAGTGTGTCCACCAGATCTGCCACATTCTCTAAATCGATGCCCTCATTGGCTGTCGGCCTTGTGCCCTCTTGCTCTCCTGCCTGCTATCCTCGCAGCTGCTCAATCTGCTTTAGGAGTTTTTGCTTTTCTAATTCAGCTGCTTCTCCCATATTCACGAGGTCATTTTATTCGGTGTTTATTCTCTCCGTCTCTTCGAACTTTCTTTTCATACTTTCTACTTCCTCTTGCAGGGCTTTTTGGTCTTCTTCCATTCTTGTTTGCATGATGATAGACCCTTCTGCCGTCATCAATCTTTACTTTTTCTCTAGATTCAGCTCCTTCTGAAGTTCTTGCATCTGTTCTTCATAGAGTTAACTTTCCATAGTGATGTGAGTCGAGCTAGTAGCTCCGACTCTGGCAGGGGATGCTCGCAGCCTCTGGATGGTCTGATCTTTCACTTTGAGTTGGTCCTTAAGCTCAAAGACCTCATCCTGGCTGGCTTCTTGATCTATATCCGCCTTTTCTTTGGCGTTTCTCATGGCTTCAACTTCTTTAGACTCTTCCGTCAGCTGTAGGGTCAGGTTATCTCTTTCCCTCTCGGCATCTATCAGTGATGTACTGAGCTGCTGACATTCCTCTTCAACTCCTTGCATTCTTTTTGCTGCTGCTTGATTTTCTTCCTCCATTGCCTAGCATCTTTGCAGGGCCCTTTCTAGGCTGGCTTCTAGCTCAGCTTCTCTCTCTTTCTGCCTTTGGCTTTGTCCTTGTAGAGAATCTACTTCCAGCTTTATCTTTATTTCCGTGGCCTTGAGAGCTGCCATCTCACTTTCTAAAAACATGGACTGAGCTCTCAACCCGGTTATCTTCGTCATCACCACGTCCCAGTCGTTGGAGGGCGGGTGTAGATCCACTGTATCTGTGGCAATTTATTTTAGTTCCACTAGCCTGATGCCTTGCATTTGTTCCTTAGGCCCTCTGCTTGCCAAGTCGAATGCAACTGTGGCAGCCTCTTCTTTTGTATATCCTGCAGCTAGTAGGTCCAAAAATGTGTGATATGAATCATCCGATTCTTGTTGCTCACTTCGAGGCTTAGCCTCTTCCTTTTTCTTCAACTCCTGGCTCTGCTTTTGCTTGGTCTCTTTCTGTTCTTCTGGTTTGTCTTCAGCCTCTTCATCTTCTTGTGGAGGGCTGCTAGGAGGTGGTGAGGGCGGTGGTGAGGGCTATGGGCTGGGTTTAGGGCTGGCCGGTAGAGATGTAGGCTTGCCCTTTAAATCTCTGTCTACTTTAGTTTTTCTTTCTCTCTCTTGGCTCTCTTGCTCATCTAGCAGTTTCTGCCTAATTTGTTCCACTTCCTCCTCTGTGAAAGGGACATGCGGTATATTCTCTGATGCGGCATCAAGAATCTCAAATTCTTGATATAATCCTCGAATCTGTCCCTTTGTACTCTTCGGGATGATCCCGAAATAGCTTCTAGAGAAGGCTTCCAGAGTTCACTTAAATCACCTTTAAGAGCTCTCTCTGGTCTGAAGCTCTCCATCAGCCTCTCTAATCTTGCCGCTTTTTGTGACTTTGTTTCTTTCACCGGCACTTGGGCAAACTATTTCTTCCCCTTCTTTTGCTCGGGGTGCTCTTCTAGGACCGGCTCTAGCCGTCTTTTCAGTCTTGTGGAAACCCTTGATGCTCTTTGTGGCTCATCCTCTTTGTCTTCTTTTAGCCTTAGCCAGTCAATCTGAGACGGGGGTTCATGCCACCTTCCTTTTGCGTGTAGTGCCCCATAAATCACATTAGTGATTAGTTCTCCTAGCACAATATATGTTGGCTTCTTGTTACCCATCTTTACTAGGTTGTCATGTATATACGCTGCATAATTGATTATCTTTGGGGTGCCTTTCGTCATTGCCGAAGTGAATGTCGTGGCAATTGCAACTGGCGGCATTCTGTACTTCTGTGGCCTCTTCGTACACATGTGGAAGTATTGGTTGTACAACTGGCTCATGATTGCCACCCTTGGGTTTGCAATATCTTCAAAGGTGTAGTTTCCTTTCTTCTCATTGTACACCTTGACCTCATCCCTTCTTTTAGTTACACTATCCCCCTTGTTGGAGAGGTCTAGTGCATCTGCTACAGCCTACTCAGTGATGATTATTTCTGTTTATGGCCTGACTTGTAGATCTGTTACTTTGGCCACTCCATCTTCTTTGATGCATAGGATGTCTCCTGGCTAGAAATTAATTTTTTTCCTGAGAGAAATGCTCCTGATGCTCTGTAGCTCTATCAGAAACACTCACAGTAACTTTTGGGCTTCTCTTAGGCTTTCAAACACACTTTTGCGTCTTTTACAAACTTGTGATGAATTTACCAAGCAAGTATACATGCATGAAGTGCTCTAGATCTTGAATCATGATGTCCTACTTACTCTACTCCTACTTATCATGTGAAATGGTGATAATGGTGTTTTGGTTGCTTTCTGGCCTCTCCGGAGTCTCAAGCTCTCCTCTCACCGCTTCTACCACTCCAACTCCTACTCAAGAACTCGACTACTACCTAAAACTATCTTGGTCTACCTAATCTACCTAAGTCGAAGGATCTAGGCCAGACACACGCTTCCTAAACTTCCTCTAAGACCTAGAGAGTCCTCCACCCTCTGATCCTATCTAAATGTAAAACAACACTTTTGGCAAGCCAAAAATCCCTATCCTCAAGGATTAGTCTCGGTCACCTACCTAAGGTTTTCGTCCCCAGCAGTGGCGCCAATATTGGACGGATACGCCGTGACAGACGTCAGCACACCGAGAACTCACCTAACACATAATCTCAGCTAAGGACAAAGCTCGACCAACAGGCGCATGGAAGCAAGCATAAGTTTTCAACCTACACTCGACCGACTCCTAACTAATTCCTACAAAGGTCTCTACCAATTTTCTAAGTCATAGCCTTCAAGAGTGCATAAGAGGAAACTTCCTACAACGCTGTCTAGAGTTGACACCCATCAAACAATCTCGAAACACCATAGAACTTGAAGGAGACCCTACTAACACCAATAGGTCACTCTCCCTAAGGTCTATGAACCAAAACCCCAACCCAAAACACCCTATGAAAAATCACGTAGGATGTCTGACCAAAATTTGCAGGTCCTCGTTTCCAAAATCTAAAGTGCCTAATGTGTAGTTCAACTCATTGTGAACGCGTGGATATGCTGCAATGCAAACTTGGACAAGGTATGCTCACCCAATCACCAGATGAAGCTCGTAGAAGGAGCTCGCAAAACCGGACCATAGGCACGCAATGTAGGTATTGGCACGTAGCTCTCATTGGGGGCAACACGCTGCACTTCTCCGCACTCGATTCTGACCACCGGTGCACACATAGCGTCAAGATGAAGCTCACACTCTCTCTCGTACACAGTATGCTCACTCACAGACTTCAAAACTTGTTTTTAAAAATGACAAAAGGCTTTTTCATTAAGGTCAAAAAGTGGTATATATACCTTACAATTCTCAAACCCTAAAGTTCCAAAATCAACCAACTACTCCATCTATGTATCAAAACTAGGATACAATCTGGATACAAGGTGAGAAATCAGGTTTCCTCAATAAATGAATAATTACAAAAAATGATAATCCTCGGAGTAGTTAGTTTCCGTGGGTGTGTCCAGCTTCTAACAAATGGTATTCGAACCACGGGTACAGTAGCTTGAGTGCTTTTTCTAAAGGGGTAAAGAGGAGTAGCAACTAGGGCTTGAAGTGCCAAAGTACACCTAAAGAGTTTACACCTAAGTTGTTAGAATGGCTGACAATAGTAAAGAGAGTGAAATTAATGTTGATAACTTTGATTTTTCTCATGAGCAAGTTACTAATGATGCCCCGATGCTTGTTAACTATCTTGTTTCTAGGCTTCAACAAGCCATGGGCAATCCATCCCTCCAAAGTGAAGTGCAATGGCAGCTTCATGCTGATGGGATTCTCCAAGCTCCCCACCATGACGAGAGAACACCTAGGAAGCCTCCTTGAGAGACTTCCAAAACAGGTGTCTCTCTGATTTGAGAAGAAGAAGAGGAACCCTATGAAGGGCTCAAAAATTTTCTCCTTGATGACGCATCTCCTTCTCAAAGGAGAACTCAAGATCCTCTACCAAAGTAACGAGAAAGAAGTAAGTTTCTAGCCACGTCGTTAGAGATGTCTCCAGGAAGACGGTGAGCTAAACGCTCTCCATTAACTCCAAAACGGAGAAGACAATCGCATACTTCTTTGCACCATACTTCAAAGAGGGATGCCAAAATTCAAGGCGAGAAAGAGGACATCCTCTTCTCCATATTCTTCATCCTATTCCTCTTCTGAAAGTGATGGTTTAGAAAACAAAGATCAAGGCAAGAAAAAGGTGAGAAAGAGGTCACCCTCTTCTCCATCTTCCTCAAATTATTCATCTTCTAAAGAAAGTGATGGTGCAACCTTTGAACCATTAAAAAGAAGAGGCCATAGGAAATCCTATGCTGCATGGAAGTGGTCGTCCAAGCTCAAGAAGTTCAAAGAGGGAGGGAAGAGCATCTCTTTCCTTACCTACGATGGCACCTTTGGTGCTATGGAGAAAGTCTTGGCCTTTATCTAGCGATTCAATGTGGCGTTTGGAGATGAGGGCTTCATGGAATCCTCTAAGCTATGCCATGTAGGTATGCACTTTCAAAAGTCCGCCAAACAATGGTGGTCTAGCCTACGGGCCAACAGTGAAGCTCCAGGAACATGGAAAGATTTAAGAGCTTCCATTATGAAGCAAGTTTTGGCCACCGATGCCAAAGACAAAGTACTCACCGAATGGTGAAGCCTAAAGCTCTCTCCCTATGAATCCATCCAGAAACATGTAGACAAGTTTTGGGACCTACAACTGAAAGCCACTGTCTTCAAAAAGTTGGATTTTGGAGAGAAAAAGAAGCAATTTTGTGCGGGCTTAACCGAAGAAATGGCGGAGTATGTCAACTCCCAGAGGCCACGTACCATATTGGCGGTAATACATTAAATAAATACCTAAAGCTCTCACAAAAGGGGAATGAGGGACACATGTCATAAGGCTATCACTTATGCTGCTTAATTACCATTGGCTAGCAAGAGAAAATAGCAAGAGGGGTTGACCAAGAGAGAGAGGGGGCTGATTTTTGTAAGGCATTACCACCTACAGACTCACACAATCTCATGTGTGAAGTAAACAAGACTGTCTCTCCTTCTCAAGATTTAATGGAAAGCTTATCATCTAATCCAAGCTTGTGAGAAGGAAGGCCTAAACCAACAACTTTTGGCTTTGTGATGCAAATCCAACCAAGAGCCAAGCTTCAATGCATGCTCATCTCCTCTACCATGCTAATTACTAACCTAAGCTATGCTAGTATGAGTGATTATGTGAGGAGATGTATATCTTTCTCGTAAGAATACTCCTTCTTCCTCTCAATCTACTCTCATACCCCGCTAGCTCTCACCGTCTTTGAAGGTGTGTGAGGTCTTGGGTCTGAGACCGTGAGGGAATTGATGTTGTGTTTGATAAGTGTTTTGCGTAGTGCATGAAGCTTCCATCTTCATTGCACTAGCTAGTATTGAAGGAACACAAGAGATTGTATTGTAAAATGTCTCTCTTGATGGGAGAAACCATAATACAAATCCTTTTGGAGGGGGGACCCCGGCTCCATGCAAATCCGGTCCTCAACTGTTGACAACTGTTTAATTTCTCTCTCTTTTGAAGTATTATTCATGCTATCTAACTAGGTGTTATGCTTTTTGTTGCTCTCTTCACCCAAGAATTCTTGTTTATCTCATTAGGAATCTATTCTAATGAAATGCTCACTATGTTCATGCTAATTTCTGCTACACACAAGTTACTAGGCCATTAAATGTTACATACCACGATTGGAGACACCCAATTTGTGTGTTCAATTTTGTAAATGAATTCAGCTTCCTTTAGTTTTTCAGTCTCTTCTTTTATCTTCCTCGCAAATGTTTTATTATATGTGTATGGCCTTTTTCTACTTGGTTTCGCATCATCTCTCATGGATATGGTATGTTGGCAAATTTGTGGATCATCATCCTTGAGATCCTTGTATGACCAAGCGAAGATATCTCAGTATTCCTTCAGCAAGCTCAGCAAGAGCTCTTCTTCTTCTTCTATTAGGTCATTTGCAATGTAAGCATGTCTAGGCTCTTCTCCTGGTTCAGCCAAGTCTATCTTTTTAGCGTTTTCAGGCCGTTCATAAGACTCGCCCTATTTCCGTAGTTCCCTAAGAGGTTGTTTGACTATGATTTTACGATCTTGGAGAGTATACTTTTTGTAATGGAATGGAACACTCATTACATCCTTACCACCCTCTTTCTTGGTGTCCATTTTGGTCGTATATACCTCCTTTGGGGCTTTTTTCAACTCTTGATATTTCTTTTTCCGCTCGACTTGGGTCATGAGTGGTTTCTTATCCCGTGGGTTTGCCTGAGTATCATTCCTTGTTTTTCTCCATGTTTGAGACATTTTTGAATTTTTGTTTGAAGGATATTTGTCAGTGATTTTGTCCTTAACACAATAATTTGCATCTATCTGCATCAAGAATTGTGTTCTACTTGACACTGATGGCATAGGTCATGTTTTCACAATTTTGGTGTCTCTTTTTTGTCTATACCATTTTTGTCTTCTTGATTTTTGGTTTGGAAAGTCGAAAAAAAATTCCTCACCTCCTTTTAAGAGTAGCTTAGCTCTCATACGTTCTTTTTCTGACCCCGAATCTTTTGAGGTAGCTGAGTGTTCATCTAACTCATCGGTTGCATCGTAGTAGAGGTCTGAAAAGACTTGTTGAGCTTTCATTAAGTCCTTGGGTTCCTCATCTTCGTCTTCAATGTTGAGGATTGAAATCATTTGGATGGGAATTATGTCATAGCTATCCTCATTGCAAAATTGAGTAGGCATAACGTATTCACACATACATCCATTGTTGCTAAAATTTGAGTCCACACAAATGGCTCAAACAAATGCTTTGGAAAGGGTTCAGGTACGTAGGCTTCGTCTGTGCAATCCCTTTCTAGGATACATTCTTCTCGTCTCAAGCTTCCATTTTCTAAAGCTCCACACATCCAAATAGGAGTGTCTTTGTTTAACCAGGATGGAAACTTAATTTCAACAAAAGAGGTTGAATCAAACTCCTGTATAGGTGTTTTCAAGAAATCTCTATAAGTGTGATCTTTTAAATTTACTCTTGTTATAGATCCCACTTGCTTCAAGTATATATAATTCTTTCCCCAACCTTGGATAAGTTGTACCTGTCGCATGAAAGGTCTTCCCAATATGATTTCATAGTTGAGTTTTTTCCCAAAGTCTATTATGGCAAAAGTGTGTTGATATTCAATTCCACAAGAATTGACTATCACTTCTCAAGAAACCCTAATGGTCTCTCAATGTGTCCGTCAGCTAATTGCAATTTTATTCGAGTTTGTCTAATGGTTGGTTGTCCCCAGGATTCCCATACTGCTTTCGTGGCTATGGCTATGCCTGCTCCACTATCCAGTATTGCCATGGTTTCAATGTCATTATATTTCACTAGAAGGGTGGTGTTTCCTTCTTCCCCTTTGTAATATTCTCCGACATTGTTCATGGGAGCATATCAAATCTCCTTGTTGTCCATTTCATTTTTCAAGTCTCCCAAATTTTTCAAGATTAGCTCCGCTATCCCCACCCTCTCTAGGGTTTTTGGTAGATCATTCCATAAGTATGGTCTGAGTTTTAACAGTTTTCCCAAGGTAAGAGTTCATTGGATGGGTGTAGGCATGATTGAATGAATGTTGTCTACTTCTAGGGTCTGTTCAGCTCTTTTTACTCGAGTGGTCTTACACACTATGTATTCATCTTCGTTATCTCCCAAGTAAGAAGGTAATGTTTTTAAAGTCAATGGTTTTGACATTACTGAAGCTTCAGATCCGCAATCCCCATACAAGGATTGTATGTCCATGTTCACATCCAAAGGTAGGTTATCCAACTAGACTTCCTCTATAGAAGCTCATTTTAGAGTCTCTCTCCCATCATTGATCTCTCTCACTTTTTCCCATAAGTGTCCTGGCAGTCTTTCTCTACGAAGGGAATTCTTTCAGAGGCATCTTCGCTGTCTTGCACTATAAGTTCCGGTTCTTTTGTTTCAAGGTGGGGTTTTGCCACCACATCGAATTTTTCTTTAGTGTCTCTTACCACAAGCTCCTCAGGTTTTGCAATACTTTCAAGCTTGGGTTTTTGTTTTTCCAGCATTTCTTGCATGATTCTTACCAAGTTTTGATAAGCTTCCAACTTAGCTGCTTTCATACCTGGAGAAGAATAGTTTTTCCATTTGTTTTCCATGTTTTGGCCTGCTTTAAGTCCTGCTTGGTAGGATTCTAAGGTGGCATTAATAAGCTCAAAAATTTTATCAACCAGAATGGATCCTCCTAATTTCATGGTTGTTTCCTTGATTTCACTTGCAGTTTCTTTCAACTTTTCCTACAATAGCTTTTTTTATTTCTCCTCAATTTCAACCCGTTGCTTTTGTTTTCTCATCTCATATCTTTTGCTTCTACTCCTTTTGATTCTTTGAGAGGAAACTTTCATATTTTCCGAATCATCAGAGGACTTGTATTTCTTCTTCTTGGCCTAGGCTCTAGTGATGACCTTGATTGGAACAATCGGTTCACTCTCTAATGAGCTACTAGGTATCACTTGGACTACGTTTACTATTGTTTTAGCCTTGTTCAAAGGATTTTTAGGACAATCTTCCAAAAAGTGTCCTCCCTTTTTGCAACATTGTATGCAATAGGATTCAGCTGGTTTGAGGTTTTTGTCAGGCTCTGGACATTCATTTTTCAAGTGATCAGCAACACCACAGCTATGACAGTTTCTTGTTCTTGGCTTAATCATGGGTATTACCGTGGGAGTTCTCACACCTTGATTAGCTAAATAATACATTGGTGCGAGCTCTGATGGAGCATAAGTCAGGGTTTCTTCCATTGGTGGTGGGTGTGAATTATACCAATCTCCTTCTACCATTATTGTAGATGGACTAGGCTCAACATAGGGTGTAACATGCACTAATACTTGTCCATCTATGATTCCTTCAAAGTGCATGTACTTTACAAGCACTGCATTATGTCCTGGGTACGGAGGTTTTTGTCCCAACATAGGTTGAGGTCTTTCCGTACGCATTGGTGGTCTTTGAGCTTGGTCCATATTAGGTTGATATATGTACATGGGTTGTCCTTGTGGGCACGTATTGAACATTCCCATCGTACTTTGGTCTGAAGTAGCACTTGTGGGTCTTATGGTTGGTCCACTTACCCTCAATTGCACACCATTTTTGTGTCCTAACTGGTTGTCCCTGTTGAGGGATCCCTTGTCCTGGTCCCCTCATAGGTGCTTTTTGCATGTTGTTCATTATGTCGTTCATCTTTTTGAGCATGCCTTCTATGGCTGAAAGTGGTGCTGCAGCAGCCGTTCCCACTTGTGCTAGTTTAGTGGATGTTGTTTTCTCACTTTGGTTATCCTTAGGGACATCTTCTTCATTAAATATCACAATTTTATCCTAAGTCAATAGCATCTGTCACACACTCTTCTAGGGTCGTATGCTTTTTACTATACAGTATAGCATGAAGTTCTTTGTTTAAACAATCCCTCTAGAAACAAAGATACAAGTTGTTCTTTTGTAGGTATCTCTAGCCTTGTGCATCTGGCAATGTATTGCTTCATTCGAGTTGCACAATCCCTAACAGACTCACCATGTTTATGTTTAAAGCTGTAGATTTGAGATACCATATTATGGTTGATCTCCATTTTGAAACAAGCAACTACAAAACCTTGAGCTAATGTGTTCAAGTCCACGATTGACCTTGCTGGAATGTTTTGGAACCATGTCAATGCTTTTCCTTCTAATATCATTCCAAACCCCTCGAATTGAGTATAAAAATGGAATATACGTTCTGCTCTTAGCACTTGCTTAAAGCTAGCTAAGTGGTCGTATGGATCTCCTGATCCACTATATTTTCTGATCCATTTTTGAAAATCAGCTGGTCTGACACGTCTGTTTGGTTCAACTCCCGGTCTCCTGGCAGTTGGTTCTGTTTCGAGTCCTTCAAACCAGTCTGTTGGAAATATTGACTCATGTAGCCCTGGACTAGCCTTAGTGTCACGCGGTTTTCTACATGATGAGTTGGTTTCTGGTTTCTTTACATTACTCTCATATGATCTCTCACAGTTTTCATCTCTTGGAATTGTTTCTGGTCCTTGTCCCAATATCCAATCCCGTATAGAATACCCTTGGTATCTGGTTTGTTCTACCTCCTCAGGACTCATCATAACAAATTTGTTGTTATAACAATCCCTAAACAGGTAGGTTGGTAGGTCCACTGACCCCTTATCTTTGATCTTGAAGATATAGATGATCTTTATGGCTGTTAGTTGTCCTAGTTTGGCATGCGAAGTCAATAGAAGAACTTTTATGTTTCTACCTTCCCAACAATAGACTCTGATACTAGGATTTTCCGTACTAATCCATTGGAGAGGGGGAAAGGGGAACACACCCAGCACACAACACAATGTCTCACTATAGCCCAAGGTATACAGAGCGCCCCAATCCACTAGAGTTCACCTTGAAAACTCAACACTACCCGCAAGCCACACCGCTTTCCCACAACTATACGCACATGCGCCTTGCAATGCACCAGACAGACTCAATCACTCCACTTTACTCAATAACACACGCACACAAGCAGAAAAGAGAAAGAGGGAGGGGGAATGACGCCTACAAACAATAGAGAATAGCCTTCTAGCATACGCAATACCATATACAACCAACACACCACCGGCATGAACCTCGGCAACCCAAAAATAATGGCTCAAAAGCCTTGGCAAAAAAAACTCACATTGGTCAAAGACCCAAAAAATGATCATAGGCCTCCTTTTATAGGAGTGTGTCTAGAAAACTTAAAAAAAGAAATAAAGGGTGAGCTCTTATGTTGTGCACTTCACTTGGAACTCTATTTAGAATCTACTTGCATTGCCACCACTTGGCACCTTTCAATTTTTGAAATATTTGCATGGTGTACTTTGTCCCTTGAATTTGGCCGCCCTGGCCGGTTCACACCTCTACTGGGAGACCCCTCCCCTCCTTGAGCAGTAGCAATGTCGCTATTATGGGGCGGGGGGGGGGGGGAGGGTATACCCCTTTACTTTAAAATTTTGGCTCATGTGAACCTGGCCCTAAGCAGGCGTGCTATGCCACATCAGCACTCGCCGTCACAGGCCGCCGGCCACCGTCGTGCCACCCTGCTCCGCCTCTGCAGGCCAAAACCGTCGACAGACGCCCCCGTGCGCCTTGCGCAGTGCCCACATCCGCACGCCATGGCCAAGAGCTCACGAGATCTCCTCTTCACTCTTGCATACCAACGGGGAGCCACGGCCACATGACAGCACCACAGATCTCAAGACTCAAAGTATCCCAAAAAAAACCCCATTACATTTTTTTAGCAAAAATCTTTTTTTGGCCTTCCTTTACCTGGTTTCTATAATCTGCTCCAATGTCACACTGCCAAGCCTTCAAACCCGGGTGAAAACTTGCATTTCTGGCCTGCTTCTCCATAATCTACATTGCTTCTCAACTTTTCGAGGCCCGCGATCCGAGGCTGCAAAAAAATAGGAAATGCATCTGCATGCACTCAACCGCCAACTGCTCCATTTTTCTCGGCACTATAACTTAATTCTCGGGGCTCAGAATCACGAGCCGTAACTTCATGCTAAATCCACATTGTGTATACTATCATTGAGAACTTTGCCGAGGCCCCAAAGATGCCAGATGGCACATCCTACAATGCAACCAAGTGGGCTCAGACCCGGCCCCCGAAAAAAACTTCAACTGGCCATATCTTGCTAACCAGAGCTCTGGTCTGCAATCAGAAAAGACGGGTAGACTCCATGAATTGAGCTCTATACACTTGTACCTTGACTTCCACTTGGACCACCTGTCCCCAGTTGCCCTGTCTAGCAAGAATCTGCAAATTACTGAAACTTCAACCTTCAATAACTTGGGCTCCGTAGCTCGGTTTGATGAGAAGTCTGAACCTGCTCCTTCATCACTTCAAGCTCTCCATTCCTGGACTCAGAAGCTACACTTTGTATCTCCTTCATCTGCTACCCAAATTAGCCCCTCATGGAGCCTTCCTTGGCCTATAAACCACATCATGCATACACTTATGCTGCTACCTGTCATACCGTACTTCTCCCAGCTGCTCCAGACCTTTCCCATACTTCTGCTAGCCTGCATATATCTGTCCATGCCACCTTCTAGAGTCGACACACTTTGGCTGCACCATCATTGCCCACCCCACAGTTGAGAATTTATGCTCAACCACAAAAGAGCTTTATTCCACTACTAACTGCATAACCTAGCACACACACTATGAGAAAACTAAAACCATATGTACATAGTTCTATTGCATCCTACTACCAAACCTTCAAGTGGGTTGGCCCACCCCTTGCATCACATAGCTTCCACCTGGATCGAACACTTGCCTTTGATATCCTCCACCCATCTGTAACTGCTCACCATAGTACTGTACCTCAGCATCCAGACCACCATGTGTGTAGGCTTCCCATAGCCTATCTTCTACACTCCATGACTTCCTCTGCAACCTTCTACTCCATACCAAGAAACACCAAGCATATCATCATAAAAAAAACATGTTTCTGACACCAAGCTCCAACAAATGTATGACCCTCCCTGCCAACCAAGTCAAGTGGAGGCCTTGAGCCTATACCCGTGCACCTGCTGAACCAGCCTCCATAGAGTTGTATGTACCATCATATGCATCAACCATAGCTTACATACCTTTAATGGAAGTAAAGCCACTACTTGAGACTCTCCTTTCTCCACCATTGGACATGTCAACAACATTGGAATCTCCACCATCTTTGGCATCACAACCTCCTCTTTGACCGCACATTCCATTCCAGCATCATCGAGCCCTTCCTTGTCTACCTGTCCTTCAAGGTTGATCAGCACCACCGCTTTGTCACCTGCACTTGCCTGCTCTTCAATCACCTCTTCTACCGCTGCATCATGCTCCTCTTGGGAAGAAAGCAACTCGTTCTCTACTGCATCCACCTTGACTTCCTCCTTAGACACGGCGGCTTTATCTCTCTTGGCAAAATTCTTCACATGCTACACCACCATGGAACATTCCACTGCTACTTTCATCAACACAGCCATTAGCATGGAACCACACACTACCTTTACCTACATATCACCATCGGTGGGTCCAGACCGCACCACCTGGCTTTCATCAAGCATCTCGGCTTGATCTGTTCCCTGCTCTTCTTGCACATGGGCTATTACCATATCATCAAACATATAAGAGGGTAGCTTTAACTTTACCAGTTCAGGATCATCAGATTCTGTCTCTTCCTCATAGGATGTGGACTCATCCGCTCTATCCTCCTCGCTTTTCTCCCAGCTAATCGAGCTTTTATCATCATCAGCATCGTATACCGACTCCGTATCAGCATCTGCATCCAATTGCTGCTCCACAAAATCTTGACCATCTTCGCTGCTTTGCAAACTTTCTTCATTAGCTTCCGAACCCTTGGTATCTGCATCTTGATTGCATTCTGCTACCTTTTCATGCAAACTCTCCACAAGAACATGCTTTACCTCTTCAATCCATACTAGAACCCCCACATCTGCTACCACTTTTGCATCTTGGTTAACCTCAACATGGAGCTTCTCCTCGTTGACAAGCTCTTCCACCCTCGGCACATGCACATCACAAACCGGAAACCTCCAAGGAACATAACCAATAGTAGGTCTTACCTCAACAGGCTGAGCATTTTGAACAATTGGAATCACCTTAGGTCGGACCAAAGAGAACTTCGCTACCTCTGCAACAAGCATATAATCTGTTGGCTTTAACATTCCCAACTCCAACTTCCGCTTCACCTTCCTGCTCTTTATCTTTGCCAGATAGACCATGTCTTCATAGGTATCTGCACCATCTTCGACCTTTTCTCTAATCCTCGGATGCAAGCACTCTAACAGCTTTGACAACTTCAAAGATTGATTGCTTTTGAAGCCAGTAGCAATCTCTAACTGCTTCCAAAAAGCTTCAAACTGCTCAATGAAAATAGAGAAATCTTTACTTACATCCTGGTGTACCGCCTTCAGCATTGCACTGGCTTTTTCCACCGTAATCATCTCTCAAAACCGCTCCTAAAACTGACTCTGCAACCTTTGCCATGAGTCTCGATCACTGCTCTTTAAGCCATCGAACCACACCTTGGATCGTCCTTGCATCAACAGCGGCATCATCTATAACCGTTTTGCATCCGTTGACATACGCATCGAATGCAGCCATAATTCATAATCTGCTAACCAATCCTCGGGATCTTTGACGCCCGTAAATATGGGGCCAAACCTCGCTCCACCATCTCTGTCAGCTTCAAACTCGACCATCAAACATCTCAACCATCACCCATCCGCTTTGTCGGCTAAAAACCACCACTTTCAACCGCAAATTGGAGCATAAGATAGCTCCTCAGTGCGGTCACTAGAAGATGGAGAGGGGGAAAGGGGAACACACCCAGCACACAACACAATGCCTCACTATAGCCTAGGGTATACACAACGCCCCAATCCACTGGAGTTCACCTTCAAAACTCAACACTACCCGCAAGCCAACCACCGCTGTCACACAAATATACGCACATATGCCTTGCAATGCACCAGACAGACTCAATCACTCCGCTCCGCTCAATTCATAGCCTTCCACACTCACACAACCTCTCTCTATCTCTCTTTGCACGACAAACCTTGGGGGGGCACACACGCCTACACACTCCCGGAAACACACGCATACAAGCAAAAAAGAGAAGGGGGAAGAGGGAATGACGCCCAGGAACAGTAGAGAATAGCCTTCTAGCATACGCAATACCATATACAACCAGCACACCGCCGGTATGAACCTCGACAACCCAGAAACAGTGGCTCAAAAGCCTTGGCAAAAAAACCTCAAGCAAAAAAACTCACATGGGTCAAAGACCCCAAAAAATGAACATAGGCCTCCTTTTATAGGAGTGTGTCTAGGAAACTTCAAAAAAGAAATAAAGGATGAGCTCTTATGTCGTGCACTCACTTGGAACTCTATTTAGAATCTACTTGCATTGCCAACACTTGGCACCTTTATTTGGCCGCCCTGGCCGGCTCACACCTCTGCTGCGAGACCCCTCCCCTCCTTGAGCAGTAGCGATGTCGCTATTTGGGGGGGGGGGGGGGGGGGGGGGGGGTTATACTCCTTTCCTCAAAAATTTTGGCGCATGTGAACCTGGCCCTAAGCAGGCGTGCTATGCCATGTCAGCACTCGCCATCACAAGCCGCCGGCCACCGTCATGCTGCCCTACTCCACCTCTGCAGGCCAAAACCGCTAACAGACACCCACGTGCGCCCTGCGCAACGTCCGCGCCCGTACGCCATGGCCAAGAGCTCACGAGCTCTCCACTTCCTTCTTGCATACCAATGGGGAGCCACGACCCAGGCTATATACTATACCTCTCCGGCATCCCGCTGAGCATGTGGGTTTTACCCTACTACCAGGTGGCGGAACCACAGATCGCAAGGCTCAAAGGCTCCCAAAAAAAATCCCAGTAAATTTTTTTAACAAATATCTCTTTTTGGCCTTCCTTTACCTGGCTTCTATAACCTGCTCCAATGTCACACTGCCAAGCCTTCAAACCCGGGTGAAAACTTGCATTGCCGGCTTGCTTCTCCATAATTTTCATTGCTTCTTGAATTTTCTAGGCCTGCGATCCGAGGCTGCAAAAAAACAGGAAATGCATCTGCATGCACTCAACTACCAACTGCTCCATTTTTCTCCGGACTGTAACTCAATGCTTGAGGCTCAGAATCACGAGCCGCGAATTTGTGCTAACTCCACATTGTGTATACTATCATCCAAATCTTTGGCGAGGCCCCAAAGATTCCAGATGGCACATGCTCCAATGCAGCCAAGTGGGCTCAGACCCGACCCCCAGAAAAACTTTAACTGGCCATATCTTGCTAACCAGAGCTCTGATCCGCAATCCGAAAAGACGGGTAGACTCCATGAATTGAGCTCTACACACCTGTACCTTGACTTTCACTTGGACCACTTGTCCCCATCTGCCTTGTTCGGCAAGAATCTGCAAACGACTAAAACTTCAACCTTCAATAACTTGGGCTCCGTAGCTCGGTTTGATGAGCCGTCTGTACCTTCTCCTTCAGCACTTCAAGCTCTCCATTCTTGTACCCAGAAGCTGCACTTTGCATCTCCTTCATCTGCTACTCAAATTAGCCCCTCATGGAGCCTTCCTTGGCTTATAAACCGCATCATGCATACACTGCCGCTGCTACCTTACATCCCGTACTTCTCCTAGCGGCTCCAACCCTTTGCCATACTTCTGCTAGCCTGCATATATCTGTCCATGCCACCTTCTAGAGTCGACACACTTTGGTTGCACCACCGTTTCAAAGGCTTCAAATCTACTTGATCGTATCCCTCGAATTCTAAAATTGGTGGTCCTTCTTTTGCTGACATATCAGGGATTATGGTGTTTACTTCTAGCCCCCATTTGTCTACCACATTAGGGTTTTTAACTTGTACATACTGAGTTTCATTTTTGTCCATGTACATTTTCCTTTTTTGTTTGCCCTAATCTCTTCTTTGAACTCAATACCATGGTCATCAATGCGAATAACATACTCTTCATTAGGGTCCAAGTAAACCTGGGCTCCATGGCGGTTAGTCTTGTAAAAAGAGAGTATATGCTTATAGCGCATTGTCGTTCTGGTTTCCAAGTGAGTCGGGTAAGAAGACATTTCGGATGTTGAATCTGAAAAAGTATTTGAGACTTCTTCAAGAATTGTGTGCAAGGGATTGTCTTGATTCACGCTTTCTTCGGTGGATACTCTACTGAAAATTTCTCCAAGTATGGTCTGATTTCCTAGTACACCATCAGATCTAAGGTTCATATAGACTTATGAAGCCCTAGATAGAGTACTCACCTTTGGATTGACTTGTCGTCAATTTCCACTTGATTCAATTGAAATGCCTGCTGTCAAGCCACTGATTCCTCGTCTGCAACCTCATTCCTGTTCCAAATTTGATCAACTTAGCTATTCTTCTATAAAGACTGTAGAGTTTTTGCTAACTCTCTTGATTGGTCTATGTGTATCACTTCAAATCGAGCTATGGGAGTCAAAATTTGACTTTCAGATTCGACTTTAGCAAAAAATCAAAGGTTTAATCTGCAACCTGGAAACTGAGTGAACAGGTACTAATTTTGATCCGATTGAACCCAAAATTTCCTGGTGGCTTTGTATTATGTTGGTCTAACACTGTATAAGTTCAAAAGTCAAAATTAATGTCGTGGGTAGCAATAGTAAATAATCACAATTATTTATTTTTGCTAGTTTTTTTTCACCTTTTGGATTTGTTTGGCAAGTATACAACGTGTTAAAGTCCTTGGACGAGTTTCAACAATTTTGGACAAATTCTGACCAAGTTTATCAACTGTTTTGTGTCCACAGACTCTGATTTCAAAAATCTGGCTTAAGTCTCACTTTTGTAATCCAAATTTCATGAAAATTGATTTGTGAGGTCTACTTGATATGCTGGACCTTGTGGTATACTCAAATGTGCAAAATTCTCAAGTTTTGAAGCAGATGTAACTAATTGCGATTATTTACTCCAGGTATATTTTTGCAACTTTTTGCCCCAAATTTGACATAGATCTGTTAAGCACCTCAAGTTAAGGTCACTAGCCAAGTTTCATAAAGCTTGGACAATTTTTGGTCAAATGGTCATCAATATTCTGTCCGCATACTAACTTTGCAAATTTGGTCACAATTTTCAATCTAGTGATCCAAATCTTACCAAATTTGGTTTGTGAGCTTATTACAACATGGTTAAACTAGTGGTATGCTGACTTGGTAAAAGAAAGTGAAAAATGGGACAAGTGTAAATAATCGAGGTTATTTACAACTAACAACTTTTTGCATGTACACATGTTTATCACATCAATATAGGCCTATGAATCAATTTTCAACAATTTTGGGCAAATTTTTCCCCAATTTACACTCAAGATTTAAAAAGTCAGTACAAACTTTAGTTTTTACCCAGTTAAGTGATCCAAATCTTTTGGGTCTTTATAAAAGTTGTTTGTACACATGAGATGAGTCAATGGTATGAACCTTGGTCAATTTGAAGCAAAAAGTTAATAATCGCGATTATTAACTTCAGGCTTGAAATGAACACTTTTATGCAATTGTTTCAAAGACAGTCTTTACATGAACTTTAAGCCTATGAATCAAGTCAAAACCTAATTTGGCCAAAAATGTCAAGAAAAAGTAAATAATCTGAGTGTTGGCAAGCTCTTGAAATTTTTACCTCGAAGTGTCTTTGAGCTTACCAACTGATTTACACAACCTTTTTAAGATTACTCTCCAATTGGATTGAGTGGTTTCGAGCTATTTTTAGCCATAGACCTGAAATTCTGCAACTTCCAATAACAACTCACACTTGATTCTTTTAGAGAGAGCAATGTTCTGAAATCCATCTCGGATCCTACTTACCCTACTCCTAGATTCTCATGCAATGGGGTTGTGGAAAGTGTCCACAAACACTCGTTTTCTTGTCTTTTATGGTTTTCTGAGCACTGATCTTAAGACTTGTCTCATCTACCAATCATTCTCAAAATCCTAATCTATTTCTACAATCCTACAATCCTAAAGCCACTCAGCAAGTACGATTACTTCTAAGCTACCTCTACACAGCAAAAGAGGACAATCTTAAGCTATGGGGTTCCTAAAAGAAATTTTTAAACTCTAGGCATGTCAGGACAAGGGCAAGGCCAGGGAGTCATGGACTGGGCCAAGGGTTGGACTAGGCAGTGTGGACAGGGGAATCCGGCTAGGGAAAAAGGCTAGGAGCATTGCCTATATAGTGGGAGGTTGGGAGGTGGATTTAACGCTCTAGTCACCCCATGCATTACACTGGTATCAAGAGCAAGTTCTATTCTAGGAAAGAGGGTTGGGTCGTGGACCTCTACTTTTTTTAGCATGCATATGCAAGCTTAGAGGGGGAAGGAGTTGGAGGCGGGCATGGATGCCTACTAAGCAACAAAAAAACTCGCACCAAGGCAGGGTGGGTAGGCGGGCTTGTGCTGAGGGAGGGAGCAAGCTTGACCTCCGCCATCCCTGGTGCTGTGGAGCTCTATGAACTCGCGTTGCCCTGGTAAACACTTTGCGTTTCTTGGGCAACCTCGGTGGAGCACAACACAGGGTGCTACGGCTTTCCTCATCAAGACAACGGCGGCCTGCAGCGCCATAGCTTCTCACAGGAGCTTCTTTTTTACATTGGCTTGCCCTAAGCTCCAAAATTGGACAAATTTTTTGAATAAGGGGGCATGCCCACTGAACATGCAATCGATGCCCACGAAACATGCAATCGACATTACTTGAGGGTACAAGAAAATTGAAGATGACACTCAAGAAGGCAGTGCGTTTGTTGCAAATATTTGCAAAGTGCAAAAATTTTTGATTGTCCCCTCAGTGTCCATCATCAATAGTTGTTTTGGAACTTTAAGCCAACTACGACAAATCTCGCAGTAAATTCATCCTTGAACTGGTGAATTTACCGGTACACTAAAGCTTGGACTACCAACAAATTTACCGGTTGCTTCTAGCTTGGATCACTAACGTAATTAGCACGACTAATGACCTATTGCAGTGCATCATATGGCTACGGGATTAGTTTTTGACTACAGGTATTTTTACTTCTATTACTTCCACTACACGGTGTTGCCATGGATTGAGATATCAATATGACTTTTGATTTCGAGCATCATACGCCTGATCTTGCCTGTGATGGCTTGCGGCCTGATGCTCTCACGAAGAGTTCTCGCGATGCTACAGTGGGTGACGATGCTTATGAACTACTTGATATTCAAGAATTTTGTGCACTTGAGACGCACATATTAGTCATGGAAGGAAAATTTGCATCGTTCAATGAAAATGTCACTAAATTATCTACATTAGGGATACAACTTACGCAACAGCAGGCCAAGGTCCCTGTTGACACACACATGCATGAGCAAAATGCTACTCAGGGGCAAGGATCTTCTGATCATGGACAAGGTCCATCTCTAGATTCTTTGCACACTCTCATTGCAAAGGAGCTAGATGAGTTGTTGCAAAACACCAATTCATCAACTTTTAAAGGGAGAAGACCGAGATCGCAATAAGAATGCAGTGAATATCTTTCTCAGCAAGTGGGATGGAATTCACGCCTTACGACGTACTTCGGATGCAGTCAGAGCACTGCAGACAAGCTTAGCTCTGGAAGGCAAGGCGTAGAAGTGGTGGATGTCTCTCAAGGAGAAGAATATCATACCACAGAGTTGGGAAACCTTTGAGTCTATGTTTTACAAAGAATTATTGCCTGAGGTAGATCGGAATTGGATGGCTTGGAACACGTTTTTCATGCACCAACACCCATCATTACTTGAATATATCTTTCACTATCAGGATTTTATACTCAAGTTGGAAGGACTAGACACCTTTCAGCAAGTACGTGGGTTTATCCGCAGTCTGATGACAGAGCTTAAGAAGCACATCAAGACTCAGGACCCTAAAACACTTGAGGAGGCCATAGTGAAAACACACATTCATGATGATCGAGATGAAAAGAAATCACTTGAGAAGGCCATAGTGAAAACACACATTCATGCTGATCCACATGAAAAGAAATCACATAATTATCACGTGCGTGCTAATACACATGGTAATACATGCACACAATATGGGCATAACAAAAGAAAATTTATAGTAGCCAATTCTAAAGCAGCTAAAAAACACAAGGGGTCGAGAGGTCCTCTCTCCTGAGGACTTTGATAAGGCTAAAAAAAGAGAAATTATGTTTTCAATGCTTGGGAAGCGGTCATGGAAAAAAGGATTGACCCAAGGGGAAATTTGCTGCTCATGGCAAGGAGAAAGTAGTGCACACGGTGCAACTGTTGCCTCTTGAGTCTTCCTCACGGTTCTCTATAGTGGAAGTAACACACACTGAGGTGGTGCGTGAATATTGTCTCATAGCTTCCATGTGGCAACAAACCTTTGGACCACATGAGTTAGTACATATGCACGGATCTCTGCAAGGCACAACGTGCGCATCTTGGTAGATGCCGGTGCTACTCACAATTTCATTAATTATGGATTGGTGAAAAAACTCAAATTGCCTCAAACTCCGAGTACCCACCACTACAAGGTAGCAATGATGAATGGATATGATGCCGAAATCTGGGATACTCAAGTCCGAGCTGTATTGTTGGAAGTATAAGGCTACTCCACATCCTTGGATTTTCAACGGATGCCAGTGACTATGCTATTGGAGCAGTCCTGCTACAAGAAGGGTAGCCAATTGTATTTGAAATCAAGAAGCTTGATTCAACACAACAGAATTACTTTGCTTCTGAACATGAACTCTATGCAATAGTATCTGCCTTGAAAACATGGAGACATTATTTGTATGGTGCTCAGTTTGAGATTGTGTTTGACCATGAAAGCATTAAATGGTTTACACAACAAACCGATTTGAAGCTTCAAAAAGCAATATGGGCTGAGATTTTGCAGGAATATGACGCCAAGGTCCGATATCGTAAAGAACGATACAATGTGGTGGATGACGCTCTTAGTCGTATGCCAGAGATCAATTGTCTCTTGTTCATGGAACTTCGTAGTGAATTTTTGGATTCTCCAAAGGGAAAATATGAGTAGGATGACGCTTATTGCAAAGTGTGGAGCCATGTACAAATGAGGGATCCTTCTCACTCCAATGATGGTAGTGTATCGTTAACATCCACAAAGAGTTCTCCTCTATCGAGTGATGAACTACAGTGATGGAAGAATTTTACCATCAACAATGGGTACCTACTCCATAAGGGGAGAGTTTGTGTACCGACAGACAGAGACATTCGGTGCCAAATTCTTTATGAATGTCATGATAGTCCAAGTGCAGGTCACCCAGGTATTCAAAAGATTTATGCTCTCGTACGAAGACAGTTTTATTGGCCAGGTTTACATGGATTTTTTCAAGATTATGTCTTGCATTGCCAAAAAAATATCAGGATTTGTTCAAGATTATGTCTTGCATTTGTTCAAGATTATGTCTTGCATTGCCAAAAATATCAGGTTAACAAAGGAGAGGGCCTGAAATCAGGAGGACTCTTACATCCTTTGGAGACTCCCAATGGTAAATGGGAAAGTATATCTATGGATTTTATGGTGGGTTTACCAACCACTGTACGAGGTCATGACTCAGTATGGGTGATTGTAGACCAGTTGACTAAACTATGTAAGTTTATTCCAACCAAATCAACGACTAAGACTCCAAAATTCACCAAGTTATTTATGGACAACCTATACAAGTTGTATGGCTTGCCAAGTAACATTGTCAGTGATCGTGATGCCAAGTTTAACAATCATTTTTGGAGGGCTGTGTTTAAACGATTGGGTACACAACTAAACCTCGGTACAGCCGATCATCCAAAAACAGATGGTCAAACTGAACGAGTTAACCAAGTGCTAGAGGATATGCTACTTGCATACATTAGCAAGAAACAAACAGACTGGGAAGAATATCTACCTCTTCTTGAGTTTGCTTACAACAGTGCTAAGCATGTCACGATTGGATTTAGTCCTTTCATGCTCATGTATGGTTTTCAACCTCCGTCACGAGTTACGATGGGGTTGGCAACGAAAAAACTCCAAGATGTGAAGGATTTTCTCCAAGGCCACGTGGATATGCTGAAACTCGCTCGTCAGAACATCCGACAAGTGTAGGATCGGTATAAGAAGAAGTACGTTGATGAGAAACGTCGGCAAGTTACCTTTGAGGAAGGGGAGGAAGTATTTTTATGTGTGCTATAGCATTTCAAAAGTCTGAAAACTAGGCCAACACCTAAATTATCTCCACCATATTGTGGGCCTTTCAAAATACTCAAGTGAGTGGGTGATTGTTCCTACAAACTATTGCTACCTACACATTCTCATAATCATCCGGTGTTTCATGTAAGCCATTTACGTAAGCAGTTACATGGGGACGACAATGTCCTTGGCCAAACAATTTTGGTCAATTTCGTTGAACCTCCTACCTTACCACATGAACCTGAACGATTTCTTGACTATCATGATTTCCGTATGCATCATCATGTACGTCGACAAGCTTTAATCAAGTGGAAAGATCGACCTGAGGAAGGTGCCACTTGGGAAAACATTAGTGTTCTTAAGAAGAAGTTTCCCACTTTTGTTTTCGAGGACGAAAACTCTTCCTTAAGGGGGGAGTAATGCCAGGACAAGGGCAAGACCAGGGAGTCATGGAGTGGGCCAAGGGCCGGACTAGGCAGTGTGGACAAGGGAATCCGGCTAGGGCAAAAGTCTGGGAGCATTGCCTATATAGTGAGAGGTTGGGAGGTGGATTTCCAAGATCTAGTCACCCCATGCATTACAAGGCGATCCTAGAGGAATTTAAAGGATAACTTCACGAGACGCTCGTGTTTTTCCCTAGTTTAGGTCTCTTTGATCCCCGACAATGGTGCCAAATGTGGGACGCATGTCTAACCTCACCATCCTATCTTATTGCAGTATTAGCGAGAATCACGGTTAGTTTGTCAATCCATGGGATGAAGCTGGCCCGAGTAGTGCATAGAGGCTACAAGAGGTTGTCAATCTCTCAAAAAACAACTAAAAACTCGCATCTCAATCAAGCTACACTCAAGTGACTGAAATCACCAAAAGCCAATCGCTCATCGACAAACAAATCACATCCGTTACAGCATCAAATGGCATCCAAACGTAATGACACTTCTAAGACATGTCTATAAGACCTAAGCACACATGGTTATGGTCTCAAACCCCACCGTCAAGTTCCAAAATTGCGATTATTTACAACAGTGGATTTTGGACCTAGTCATTTTTGACCCAAAATGCATCTAAATGCTTAGCAATGATGCCCCAATAGCCCGCCTATACTTAGTTTCTTATTTGAAAGTGTAAATTACTAGTTATGATGAAATTAGGCCGCGGGTCGGTGACGCCAAAAGCTACAAATTACTATGAACTGCTTACGTCAATGCATAGAGCTCTTACCTGCGGTTGCAATGCAACAAACATGACTGCAATGTGACAATCGGGGAGGGAGTAAAAAGCACGAGAAGGAGAGGAGTCTGCGCCGTTAGCTCACGTTGTGTATTTCATTATCCAGAAACTTATAAAAACTTACAAAAATTGGCTTTTATACCTTATCCAAGGTTTTTGGGTGATCAAAACTAATAATCAGGAGTTCTACCAAAGCTTGGTAATGACAGGTTGATACAATCTGGAACCTTGTAGCCCCAACTCATTAATTATAGAGTTTATCCAAGAAAATAGGAGTTACAATATTCCCAATTTATCAAAATAATAAGTGTTTTACAAAGAGAACTCCGAAAAATGGTTTCTGTTGTCTTGTCGTGGCCCATGCATGGTGGGAATGGAATCTAAGCCCTACAATATTATGGATTTTATGTGTATACCGTAAGCATGCATAAGTATATGCATTTTCTATTTAGCATGTAAAAAGCTAGTCGAAGTTTGATGTGTCACTCTTGTTGGGAATGGCCTTCGATCCTGAGCTTCTTTGTGAACGTCTTCTTGGAGCCATGATGAAATGAGCCTATAAAACTTACCTCCTATCTACTAGGCATCCGTGGCATATGACATGTATAGCATGGCCAAAAGTGGCCTTAGTCATAGTATACCCCATGAGGTGTCATTCTACACATAGTAGGTGCACTTTGGAGTGATTATGGACCTAGAAAAATCCCTTAGAAAAGTGGTTACGAGTTTGTTTGATGTCATCCATGATGTATGCCAAGCTCTCTCTCAAATTTTTATAAAGCTACTCTTGGAGGCTTATGACGGCAAGGAGAAGATATTTGGAGAAAAATCCAAAAGAACCTCTAGATAATTCTTAAAGAGAAAGATCTAGAAGAACCTCTAGATATTTCTTGATGAGAAAGATCTAGAAACTTTAAAGATAATTTCAAGATATTTTTGAAAAGGGAGACACTTGTCACACAAATCCCTTAGATATTTCTAAGCAAATATCTTCTTCAAGAGGAAACCTCACGCTAGGCAAAATACCTACATCTTTGTAAGCATTAAGTTTCAGTTTCAAAGAACCATTCACAGTCTATTGGGAGCACAACGACTTGCTGTTATAAATGCATCAATGAACCCTTTCATCTTACCTTTGATTAGATACGATCAAAGCCTTGATTCTTTCATCTTTGTTTTGTTTTGAGGGTTTCATGTGTGCGTATGTGTGTGTCTGCGTGTAAGATTCCAATGGCTATACACAATGTATTTTCTACAAACCCTAAGCTTGCTTAAGTGAAAATTTTTACAGTCCCCCCACAAACCCTCACAGCTAGAGGCCCAACGCCTTCCTGGCAAGACTGCCAACTCTTTGACACACTTTTTGGTGAACCCAACGCGAAGTTTGTCAGGGTGAGTTAGTGGGGATCTGTAAGCTACTTCAACCATGGGTGATCATCATCCGCAGCAGCAACGTATGCCTTTTGATCCCGCTACAATGCAAATGTTTCAAGCATTTGCCTTGTTTATGAAGCAACAGCATGCTACAGAAAGAAGAGAAGTGTCAGCAACCAAAGCTACTCAAGCAGTAGTGCACAAAATGGATCAGTTTAATGGGAAAGATGTGACAAAGTATCTTCGTGTCTATGTAAAGGAGATGTAGTTGCATCGTGTGCCAGAAGATGAGATGCTCCAAAGCTTTGATCTTGTTGTGACTCCTGAGATTAGAGAGCATGTGAGAGGAATCAGGAATGAGCATGGAATAAATTGGGAGGAGTTCAAGCTAGCGATGAAGGAGAAGTATTTCATGGAGGACATCTGAGAGAGTAACAAAGAGAACTTTCCTGTAGTGGGTAGCCAAGCCAAAGGAGGGGCTCTCTCCAACAGAGCTACTCAGGGAGTTTGAGCGACGATATGCTCAACTCATAGGGATAGAGAAGGACACACTTGACTCAGAAAAGACAGAGCTCTTCTTACAAGCAATAGGAAAGGAGCTCCAGGAGCAATTGGAGTTACTTCTTAAGGACAAAGATGCTGAGCAGGGACTGAAGCCATATTGGAATGAAGTTGAAGCTGTTGTTTCATTACTTGCCAAGCGTCAAAGGAGACGGGATAAGATGAATGTTGGTAGTGCACCATCTACCTCCACAACTTCTGAAAAGATGGTAAAGCCTTCTTCCTTTATACTTCCAAAAGTTGATGACGCTGTAATAGATGAGCTTATGAAAGGTATGAGGGATTTAAAAGTAAAACTCACAAAGCTTGAAGAGAAGGGGCAACCATTGGCACATCCTCAAGGCAAAAACAACAACTTAAAGAAGATTTTGTTCATAGATGCATATGGTGTGACAACACAGAGCATGCTAGAAGAGAATGTGACAGCTTCAGTGAAGCTTTGAGAAAAGATATTGTCTTCTTCAAGGATGGGAAGATTCACTTAAGGGAGACAGGTTTACCCTTAAGGACTAAGTTTGGGAAAGGAGGAATGCAGAGTCTGGTAGAGGATATGGCCACTACCCATGCCATCTCTGCATCTAAGGCATCTAATTATACAGTCAAGATTGAACCATTGAGGAGTTTTGAAGAAAATGGTAAGATGTGGCCAAGTGCTATGGAGCTAGCAAGGAAAGGAAAGCTTACAAGAGAAGTCCTACATGAAGCAGGTGACTGTACTCGTCTAGAAATAGGATGGAATGACCCTGTGGACTCCTTGTCAGTGCATGCCTATATTGCAAAATGTCAAAACAGCGAAGTTTTTGTGGAAGAAAATCGCAGGCGAGAGAGTGGTGACGAAGGACCATAAAAAAGAATTACTAGAAGAAGCGATACAATACCTCCTCGAGCGCCTACAACACAGGTTGCACCCCCACCTGAAGTGACTTTGGAAGAAAGTACAACTGGGAGGAAAAAGGAGTCATCAAAAGGTAAGCCTAAAACTCCAACTTATAAGTTACAGTCTGATATTGAGTCTGCTACAGACTTAAAGAAAGTTCTAGAAGAAAGAATTTTGAATAGCAAAATAAATTTTACCTTGGGGGAGGTCCTTGTCATAGCCAAGCGCGAGTTTCACGAGGAGATCATTGATATCATCAAAAGGAAGAGGAAAACTCTTGTTGACACCATTTGCCCGCAATCTCAAGGAGAAAGCTTAAAGACACAGGTAATACATGTAGAAGACAGAGAGCATGATGAGGATGTTGTAGGGTGCTACCATTCTTCAGGAAGAGCAAAGCAAGTACAGTTTTCAAATGGAGATGAGGAGTACGAAGCCATTCCAAGAAGTTACTTTTCCAAGAACCATTGGGCAAGAGCTACGACAGAGACAATGGTCAAGGTGGGTGATCTTGAAGAGCCATTTGTTGCCTTAATTGATCATTGTTGAGCCAGCAGAGGATCACACCCACATTTTTGCTCACACTCATCATTTTGTAACCATTGATTGTAATAAATGTCTTTCCGACATTAATTTTGATTTGAGCCATTCATTAAGTAACGGAACTCAATTGAGTTTCCACCTTGTAATCCCGAAGTAATTTCACTTGCTGATGTAATTAGTTAGTGATGTTCTCACCTCCAAGGCTGAGGTATATAAGTAATTTCACTTGCTGATGTAATTAGTTAGAGATGTTCTCACCTCCAAGGCTGAGGTATATAAGCCAAAGTTTTTGTAACCTAAAGGATTCAGATTATTAATCAAAGTGGGTTTTTGAGCGCCGTGACTGTGTCTGAGAGAGAGAGAGAGAGTGAGAGAGAGTCTTATCTACTTGCTACGCGAGCTACGGAGCCGCCATTGGAGAAGAGACACCGCCATTGTGTTAGCAACGGCGAGAGCTACGCACAGATACCAAGAGTGGGCGCTATCGGCTTCTATGTGTGCTAAGTTCCTACGAGCTTCGGTGTGATTTTTCTTCCAACTCGTGTGTCGGAATGGAGCGTGCAGCATATCTATAGAACCACAACGAGTAGAGCTACACATTAGTACCATCGGGGTCAAGTTTCGATCACCTGTATTTTTCGGCCTGTCTTCATACGCGTTTACCGCACGGAGTGGTTATAGGTTGATTTTGCAGTTCAAGTCTTTAGGGTGTTGTTATTACCTAGTGTATAGACTTCCCCTTGAGTTTGAGATCGATTCAATGATTCTAGATCTTGTTTCGTATAGCATTCGTTCGTAGTACGAATTTCAGTCACTTGCGTATTTTAGAACTTAGATTTGATTTCCTTAGTAGTGATTGTCATTAGAAGGTAGAGTAGGTGATTTGACACCCACCTAGTTGTTTCCATGCGCCTGCGGGTCAAGCTCCGTCCTCGTCTGACAAATTCTGTTGTTGGTTGAGTTCTCGCTATTTAGCTTCCGCTAGCAGTGCAACCGCCTTAACATTTGGCGCCGCTGCCGGGGACGAGAGCCCTAAGTAGGTGACCTTAGACTAATCCTACGAGGTGAGTCGTATAAACTACTTTGTATACTTTAGTTAGAAAAGATCTAGGAGTGGTGGACTCCAGAGATCTCGAGAGATACTAGGAAGTGGGGTATTCCTGGGTCTTCCGTGTTGACAGTATTTTTAGTTTAGCTTAGATTTGTTTATTGTTTTGTTGGTGTTGAGTAGTTGTTGATAGAAGAAGAATTTGCTAGTCCGTGAGTGATAGTGGATCTCTTTAAAATCACAATTACCAAACCCATTTTATGATTAGGAATAGCTTAGGTAGGACTTCATTTGATCCTGATCTAGAGCTAGTAATCATTGGAGTATTTGCTTGATATGGTTGATTGCCATGTTAGATCACTAAACCGTCGAGTTAGTAGTGAAACTTGCAATAAACAAAAGTCAGAGAAATTTTTTGTGTATCTGGGAGCTGCTGAGCACTTGAGAAAGCTTTAGGAAGGATTCTGTGCCAAAAAACTGGAAATCTGCAACTTTAAACATCATACGCGTATGATGTCTAAATGACCAAACAGAGACCAAAACAGAAATTTTGACTTTACCAGAGTGTTAAAAAGGGGGGTTATACCCTAATTTCAACTTAAAACAAGAGCATTAACACTCAAAGAAACCCAAAAAGACAAGCAGGAGTCCAAGAAACGCAAAGAATAGGAAATTTTGGATTCAGATCTTGTTTTTACATTCAAACCTGACAAAAACACTTGAAACTCAATTATAAACATTGGAGAAGGCTTAAAACCAAAAATAGTCCAAATCTGTGAAAAAAGACATCATACGCGTATAATGTCTTTTAGCACATCCACTACTTATTTTTGATATCTAACCTGACAAAATTGTTACAAACACTGTAGAAAGCATAAATATCAAGTCTTGACCCAAATTGATGAAAAAGACATCATACGCGTATGATGTATTTTACCTAATTTTGGACATATTTTGATACTTTGCCAACACAGATCCATCGTAATAGCTGTCTAGAGGTTATATTTCAAGTTTCATCCCATTTGGATCACAATTGACCCAAAACAAGTCAAAAGCGGAAAATTGCCAAGAAAAGCCTAAACTAGCCATAACTTGCTCAAACAGAGTTCAAACTGAATTTTGTGAGTGGACAGAGCATAAGGGGGCTACTGAGAGTGAGCATAACCAAAATAGTCCAAATCTGTGAAAAAGGACATCATACACGTATAATGTCTTTTTCAGCATAACTGCAACAAAATTCTCACTTGATGAAACAGAAGTTGTCCAACTGACAAGATTAAACAATTGACCAAGTATCAATCAGTTTGGATCAATTCTGACCACAAAAACTTGGGAAAACAAATTGTCGAGACGGAAAAGTTAAAGTCCTTTAGGGGAATTGATGAATTTGAGATCGGGCAGGAATCTCCAGAATAACCAACCAAAACAAGGGGAACAAGCAAGTGTCATATTAACCAAGGCAAGTGTAAACCAAAGTTGGGTGCAACCATTAGAGCCGATCTTTGAAGGAAGTGTTTCTGATACTTCTTCGGAGAGATCTTACGAGATTTTCACCGAACACTTGGAACACTTGAACCTGAACAACAGAAAAAATATGGCAGCAGGATCATCAAACCCTTCCGCCACAATGAAGCTATTGTTCATAAAATACCAGTACGACAATGAGCAAGGTGCAAAGATCTACAAAGATGGAATGGACCGCTATTGTGTAAAGATAGAAGAGAGACCTAGTGAGTTCAAGGACTTAGTGCGTGTGAGCTATAGCAGAGATAGATATCTAGATGATGAGGGTACCATGTACTTGGTAGTACTAAACCCTAACATTGTGGACAAGTGGGGATTGATGGGCACTAAAGCCAAAGTAGATGAAGAACTTGAGGAGAAAGCACCAATAATGAACTTCCCTGATGCGAGGTTAAGAAGAGAGAATGAAACTACAAGGATCAACACTGATAACATCTATGTGGGGCTATACAAATATAATAATGGGGAGCAAGATCTCTATTATAGATGTGAAGAACCCTACACTGGAGAGTTGACAGACCAAAAAAGACTTTATGTCTTTACCTACACAGAGGGATCGGAAGTGAAAATTGCCGCTTACGACAAGTATGGGAGGCAATACTCAACAATGGGCAAGAAAGAATTAGAAGGATATACATACTTTCGGGGACCACTACATCATTATTATGTTACTTCTAGCTCACAAAGACCAGCACCAACAAATGGAGTGCAAAACACAATGACGACAGGAGGACAAAGAACTCAGGCTGCTGACTCTTTCAGTCAACCTCAGTACTCGAAGCCCGGACCAATGGGATCATTACATTCCAGAGAGTCAATGGATACGAATCGAGGTAGTGCAATTCCAATCCCCACGTATACCACTCCAGGTCCAAGGTTCGAAGAGGAACCATCACATTTACCTCCTAGTAGTAGATTCAGGGCAGGGGAACCGACAAGGGTAACCCATGAAGTCCATGATGCTAGAGAAAGCTTTAGCCGGGACACAGGAGCAATGAGATTGGTAGCAGACCATAGACATATGAGACCATCTCAAGTAGCCAAGTGTATGCCAAAGAAGTATGGTGGTTCAGGAGATCCGTATGCACATGTGTCACTCTTTAAGCAAGTCTTAAGAGCTGAGCAGATAACCGATTTCCATACACAATACGAGGGATTTGGTCTTACTCTAGAAGGTACGGCATTCACATGGTTTCAACCACTGAACATAGGGGGATTATATGACATTGACCATTTGCTAAGAGAGTTTGCTGAGGAATTCTCAAAACGAGGGATTAAGCACAATACGGTCTCACAAATATATGCTTTTAAACAGAGAGAACACGAAAAAGTGAAGGAAGCTTCACTTCGCTTCAAACAATACATTGAGAGATGTCCAGTACGTGAACGACCACAAGATGACAGACTATCTGTTCTCTTTATTGAGGGATTGAGAAACGACACTCTCAAGAAGGACTTGCACTTGAAAGCTTGTACAAGTTTCGAGCAAGTAACGCGAGAAGCATTGTACTTAGTGGATAACTGTACGGTTTATGGAGAGGTGTTAGCGGATACAGATTTTGCATCCGGTAGCTCTTCCTCCGTAGCGAGCGAGACTACCACTAAAAAGAATGTTCAAACAACAACCATGCCAAATGTAGAGCAAATGATAGAAGAGGCTCTAAAAAGGATGGCACCATACCAAAAACCATTGCCAAAACCACTGAAATGGTGTGCTATTGAACAAAAATGGACAAACCATCCAACAGAGGAGTGCTATTACAAAAAAGGGTATGTAAGGGAGCGTCAGTATGCACCTCCTGCTCAATTAGCACCACCTCAGGTACATCCAGTACCTTGATACCCAACAGGAAATGTACCAGGACCTATGGGGATAGAATGGCTGCAACCGGTATTGGGACAACAACCGCCTTTACCAGGAGCAAGACCAGTGGGCATTAGATATGCACCAACCTTAGAGAATCAGGAAGAACAAGACTTAGTGTCTGTTCAAGCCTCTTATGAAGAATCTGGTGCACACATGTCTCCAACTGTGTATTACCCACCAGAAGAACCCAAACAACCAGAACCATGGGGCATGATTGGGAATGCTGGAATACCAACAGTTACAAGTGCTTCTGATGAAGAGAGATACAATTTGGACGCAAGAACATTGATGTTCATAGCTCATGGAGGGTTAACAGGACAAAGACCATCCTATCCACAAAGGACGAATCAAATGGGACCAAGACCAGCACTAGGACCCTGTTACAAATGTGGAGGTGAACATCTGATGAATGTTTGTCCACATACGGAAATCATTAGAATTAACGCTTATTGCACTGAGTGTGGGGTTACTCACTTCATTGAGGATTATTCAAAGAATCCAAACAAAGTGCAAAAGACGACATTGAATATGCTAGAAACTATTCCTACCAGCAGTGGGTCTGAAAATGAAACTCTGATACCAACGCAAGTTGTTACTAGAGCCCAAGCTAAGAAAACCACTAGAGAACCTGAGAATGGAAAGTTAGCGACTGAAGTGGTTAGTCAAGGATCGCAGAGTCAGAGAAACACATGGAAAGCTAGAAAAGCACGCATGAAGTTGAGAAAAGAACGTGAAGACGCTATTCTAGCTGAGGAACTAAAGCGAACTAAAGATAGATTAGAAAAACTTGAGAGTCAAAACGGGAAATGAGAGATGAGCCAGGAAAGAACGAAACAAAAGAGTATCAAAGAAACAACAAGCTTAAGCTCAGGGGGATCAGTGCTAGTCGACAAAGTATACGAACCATTGGACACACTGATGAGAGCTTACGAAGCTAGGTTAAAGAACAACCAAACACAAGAACAGAGGTGGATGACATACCCAAACGCGGAATTGGAAAAGCAGAGACTTGAAATGTGCCAGAGAATGATCGAGACTGCACAAGCCTTATTAGAACCACCAAGAGAAACAATGAATTGTGGAACGGAAAACCCAATTCAGCAAGAGACTATCATTTCACGGGTAGCTGAATAGACTCACAGTGCACAAAAGTCTAAAGATACACACAAGGATGACCGCATAGTATTGAACACAACCGATCAGGAGATAGAGAGTTTTCATCCGGTCATACAGAGGATTTACGGAAGAGATGAGGATTACAATGAATTTTGGAAACAAGTGAGAGAGGCAAACCTTGCAAACGAGCTAAGTTGCCAAGCTAATCAGACAAATTAGGAAAAGGACATCAGGAATCCTCCCATAGTGGAATTTGAGGCAGGATCTCAAGTGGATTTGGATCTACAATCTTACTGGGGAGATGGGGGCTCTGTTAGAACAATGGAGAGCAAACCTTATTCACTGAATACCTTACCTTCATACTTAGGAGAGTATGAAGCAAAATCCGAGATTAGAGCACTTCCCTCACGAAGAATCTCATCAGAAAAAGTCATGGACTCGCAAGGATTGATAGAGATCTTGTCAACACCAGTGACATGCACTATCACTCTAGCTGAGCTTTTGAGGCTAAGACCACATATGTGGATCACTGTAGGAAAATGCTTGGAGAAATTTGGGATAAAAGACCCAACATCGAGACTGCAAGAGGGTATACAAGAGCTGAGAAAACCAAAAAATAACGCTAAGCCTGTACCCTTAAACAAGGTCGGAGAGTATTGCAAAGGTGAAGAGGGGAATACAACCTTACCAGTTGAATTCCAAGGAGTAAACACGATGGCAATACTAGACAGCGGAGCTAGCGTAGCCATTGCTACAAAAGAAATCTAGAAAAAATGGGGGAAACCAGCAATAAGGAAGACTAGGTTGAAACTCCAATTAGCAGATGGACACATGGAGAAACCTATGGGGTTATTAGAGAAAGTCGTAGTGATTTCTTGCGGCATTGAATACGAACATACTTTTGCTATTGTCGATTTTGGCAAGGAGAATAACTATGATATCATATTGGGAAGACCATTCATGAGACAGTTGAAAATGGTCCAGGATTGGGGCTACGATCACATATACCTGAGAAATATTGAAACCACTACACGTGTGAACCTGAGAGACCATAGCTACAAAGATGTGAACCGAACACCGGTAGAGGAGTTTGATTCAACTACTTTGGCGGGATCCGAATTTCCAGCTTGGTTAGGTAAGCCCAAGGAGTTATGGATGTGTGGAGCCTCGAAATGTGGAAGTCTGAGGCGAGAAGAATATGTTTTAGAAAGGGCTATCAAAGACGAAACTTATATAGGAGAACCCTTTCCAGAGGACACTCTTGAACCATTAGAATGGACACACATTCTAGCAACCCTAGATGTTTGTTCAATTCCGGACGGTCCCACAACAAAATTTTGCGACAAGGACAGGTACGACGTGGTTCCGTACTTCATGCTGAGAACTACACTCGAAAAAGGAACTGAAAAGAACAATACACTGGAAAAGGAAGATGAAGTAGAGGTGTTTCATGACATTCTCGATCATCCAGAGTGGGGAAATGAAGCAGACAAAGAGTCAACAGACAATTCAAGCGGAAACGAAGAAATTATAACGGATGTCAGATTTTATGACTTTCCGAACCAAACTAAACAACGCCAGAAACGCTATAGAGCAAAGAGAAAAACAAAGGGGGTTAGAACCAATCCTATGCCTAGAATAAGAGGAAAAAATCAATTCCTAATGCTAGTAAAGGCGGAAGATTGTGTTAAGGAAAATATTTCTGGAAGAATGAGAGGCAATGATCAAAAGAGCTTACGAAAAGACAAAAGAGGCTCAAGAAATCAAGTTCAAAGGAATGAAACGAAAACTGAAACAGAAAAATCAGAAAAGAACAAGCTCAATAGAGAACACACGGAGTCCAAGTTAGAACGTAGAAACAAGTACAGAGAGCTCAAGAAAACTCTGAAAGAAGTTTGGACGACAGAAATTGAGAGTGGAGAGGATGAAAACGCCAAAATCAAGGAAAACATGGATGTTCCCTCTCACTACAGGAAATTCACAATTGAGGATAGGAAGGTGGTATTAACCCAACCTATTCGAGAGAGAAGGGAGAACGAATCTTATGACGGACCGGAGGATGCAAAAAAAGTGGATTTAGCAGCTCCAGGTGAGACACCTAGACCGGTGTACATAGCCACAGATTTGTCTCCAGGCGAGGAAGAGAGACTTTTGAGTCTTCTCAGAGAGTACAGGGATGTGTTTGCATGGTCTTATAAGGACTTAAAGGGAGTTGACCCATCGATATGCCAACACACAATCCCACTAAAACAAGATACAAAGCCTAGCAGACAAAGACCATACACATATAATGATACGTTTGCTAAGCGAATCAAAGAAGAGATAGATAAGCTAATGGAAGCTGAATTCATATACGAGATTGAACACACCGATTGGGTATCTCCAATTGTGTTGGTACCCAAGAAGAACGGAAAACTCCGAGTGTGTGTCAACTTAAAGAAAGTGAATGCTGCAACAATCAGGGACAATTATCCCTTGCCGATAACTGATCATGTTCTAGAGCGTGTATCAGGAAAAACAGCATACTCCTTTCTTGATGGTTTTTCAGGATATAACCAGCTAGCCATAGCACCGACAGATCAACATAAAACAGCTTTTGCAACGGAGTGGGGAATTTATGCTTATCGGGTTATGCATTTTGGTCTAACCAATGCTCCCGCAACCTTCCAGAGGCTGATGACGCATGCTTTCAAAGAATACCTAAGGTTGTTTCTAGAAATATACATGGATGACTTATGTGTACATTCTCTTCTGAGAGATGAGCATCTAGAACACCTAGATGGATGACTTATGTGTACATTCTCTTATGAGAGATGAGCATCTAGAACACCTAAGAAAAGTATTTGAGAAATGTAGGACATATCGCATTTGTCTCAATCCTGAGAAATGTGTGTTTATGGTCCAATAGGGCAGAATTCTAGGACATATTGTCTCAGAAAACGGAATATCCACGGATTTAGAGAAGATAAAAGTTATAGTGGATATGCCTAGACCGAGAAATGCGAAACAAGTACAGAGCTTTATGGGACATTGCGGATATTATAGATGATTCATTTACATGTACGCTATAATAGGCCAACCACTTTATAGGCTAATGGTGAACTTTGAATGGAAAGAGGAGTGTGAGGAATCATTCAAGAAATTGAAAGAGGCACTCATTACTGCTCCAGTCTTGAAATCACCAGATTGGGAGAAGATATTCCATGTGCATATAGATGCTTCAGCATATGCAATAGGATGCATTCTGGCTCAGCCAGAAGAAGGAAACATGGATTTTCCTATCTGTTACGCCAGTCGACAGCTCAACAATGCAGAGAAGAATTACACCACAACAAAGCGAGAAGGATTAGGAATGATATATGCTGTGAAGAAATTTCGGCATTATCTTCTAGCTAACAAGTTTGTGTTTTTTACGGATCACCAAGCCTTGCTCTACCTAGTGAATAAACCATGCAATACCGGGAGAATAGTGAGATGGTTCATTATCTTACTGGAATTCGACTTCACGGTAGTAGTAAAGAAAGGAAAAACACATCTTAGAGCTGATCATCTTTCGCGATTGACGAATGGAGAAGACCCTATAGGAGTAGATGACGACATGCCAGACGCGTACTTGTTCAACATAGAAATGATACCGAAGTGGTCTCAAAATGTCGTTAGCTTATTAACCTATGGAGGAGAGTTTGATATAAGAGAATACAACCAGAAACATATTGCTATTCAGGAATCCAAGAATCTTCAATTGGTTGCAGGAAGGTTGTATCAATTGGGAAATGATCATGTTTTACGACTATGCATCAATCCTGAGGAATATAATATATATCTGCGCGAAGCACATATTCAGGAATGTGCATTTCATTGTTCAAGAAGGAACACATATAGGAATTTGTTACAATTGGGAGTCTATTGGCCAGGAATGAAAGAAAGCATACATGAATATGTCACTATATGTATTGTATGTTCATCAAAACCGCCAGCAGAGTATTCAACATTATATCAGATAATGATAGCTCCGGAATGGAGTCAGTATATTGTTGAATATCTCACAAATAGAACTTTCCTAGAAGGAATGTCAAAAGCTCGTCAGAAATCTGTAGAGACAGAAACTAGAGATTACGCTTTAATAGGAGATCAACTCTACAAGAGAGGTAAAGACAACCAGCTTAGGATTTGCGCATTAGAGTCTGAGTATGTGATAATCCTGGAGCAAGCTCATGGAGGAGTAGGTGGAGGCCATTTCTTAGGAGATAAGACAACAAAACTTGTCTTAGTCGTAGGAATATGGTGGCCAACATTACATATGGACGTTGAGGAATACGTTAAACGGTGTGATGACTGTCAGCGGACCAAAGTACCACTTAAAAGAGATGATATGCCGCTTAGACCAATGATGGGGGCAAGAGCTTTTGCAAAATGGGGGATTGATTATGTCGGACCCATTTCACCTCCTGCATATAAGACTCATGCACAATACATCGTTGTGGCTACAGACTATCTAACAAAGTGGGTCGAAAGCAAAGGCAACTCAAAAAGCAGATGCCAGGACCACAACACAACTTCTATATGAATACGTCTTTGTACGATATGGATTGCCAATAGAAATTGTGAGTGATCGAGGCACACATTTTATAAATGAAGTGATAGAGATCCTTCTAGATGAATTCATGGTAATCCATAGGAAATCAGCCCCGTATCATCCACAAGCAAACGGACAAGCTGAAGCAACAAACAAAACCATATGCACGGTCCTTACGAAGATTGTATCTGAGTCGAGAACTGACTGGGACGAGAAGTTGCATTCAACATTATGGGCATATAGGGTAGCATATAAAACATCAATAGGAACGACCCCATATAACATGGTTTTTGGGCTAAATGCTATCTTACCAATAGAAATCTTGATTTCAACCTTAAGGGTGGCTAAGGATCTAGAGTGGACAGGGCACGAGCTTTCTGATAGAATAGATGACCTGGAAAAGCTAGACGAGCTTTGCCTAAAAGCAGTAGCTTCTATCTACGCTCAAAAAAGGCGACAAAAGGAATTTTTTGATAAGCATGTGCGGACTAAAGAGTTTAAGGTTGGGGATTATGTCCTAGTTTACACTCTGAAACAGCATGCTAAGAAGCTTAAAAAGCAAGGGATGGGACCTCTGGTGATTAAAGGTCTATCACCAAGTGGAGCCGTCAAGCTTGCTACACTAGACAGAGAAGAAATGTCCAATTGGATTAGTGGATGCAGAGTGAAAAAGTATCTTTTGCCGCTAACCCAAGACATGCTTCTCAAAATACATCAAGAAAAGCTGCGTGTTCAGAAAAAGAAAAAGATTGTGGAGGAAGCGCAAGCCGAGGCGAAGGAAAGAATGGAGAAAAGAAGACTACTACATCAGAAACAGCGCAATGAAGGAGCAATACGAATAAACGCAGTCAGTATAACAGAAATGGATAATGACAAAGAAGAACCCATCATTGAATGCAAAGTAGGAACCAACCAAATCAAAGCCAGCGCACTATTGGATTCAGGAGCTCAAACTAACCTACTTTCACTCAGTTTGTACAGACAATTGACAAATGACACTAAATTACAAACTACCAAGCAAGAGTTAAAGAGTTACTCTGAGAATTCAATCAAAACTGTCGGATGCACAATTTTACATATACAGATTAACAAGTATGTGTATCCTCATATGTTTTACGTGGTTGAAGACCAAGCTACACAACATTCATTATTGCTAGGACAACCATGGCAGAAGCAATACAATGCAATGATTGACTGGAGATCTAAATCAGTGCTTATCAAATACGAAGGTGAAAGTCAATCAGTTAAGTTCACCAAAGGATCAGAGACAACTCCAAAGGAAGAATCCAAGAACAAAGGGAAACAACAACCAGAGAAAAAGAAGAAGAAATGGCAACCAAAAATTTCTATACAACTGGATTGCTCTTCGACGAGGAACTCTCAACAGTGGATAAGGAAGACAAGTAATAATATAACAGCTCAACCTTGGAAAAAAACCGAATCAAAGTTGGTATGGAGACCAAAAAAGGTTGTGCCACAGAACACAAAGGTGGAAAACAGAGTCTTCAATACCAGATAATAGAGTGATTCCAGACAATCAAGGACAGTGAAATAGATCTCGATTCCAAAGAAGTTCATGACGGCACAAAGCTATAGCAAGCAAATTTGGATCCCAAGGATTTGTAGACAGGAACTCCCTTCAGTACAATCCACAGAAACTCCTAGGCATTTCAAGGCGAGGAAATCAACACAAAGAACAAAGCAGGTTTGGGTCGCAAAGAGTTTGTGGCAAGCACAAGCGAAGCGGAAGCAGATTTGGATTGTGAAAAAGAACAACAAGGTAAAGAAGAATCCATCTACTGATTCTACTACCGAAGTGTTAAAACCAACCCAATCCTTCAATCAAACAAAGAGCAGCTTTATTGGAAAGACTGTTGTTTCATCGCTCTACAATTGCATTGGGAACTTATGACCAAAACAACTACAATGCTTCGCCCACAGACACTTCATAGTCGTCCAGGAGGACTCAGACTAGGAGGGGGGGAGGTATACAGGTATACAGGAGCTACAAAGCAGCTACAAGCGACAAAATATATATATATATATATATATATAATATATATATATATATATACAAGGGCAGTGTCTTACATGATTTTGCAATTTTTATGTTTGATTGCGGATATTGATAATATTTATGCCCTTATATACCTTGATTTGCAACAAGAAGAGATCAAATGATGAATTTGGGTCTCGAGACGTGTAAATATCACTAAATAAGAGTGTTTTTGGAGCTAAAAAGTGGAAAAAGTGGTAATCCAAGTCCAAAAATCACAAATAAGTGTATATTCATATACACAGGGTTACCAACTATTTATTGTGTATGTTTGGAGTTTTTTGGCTTCAATTTGCTATTTTCCTTTAATTTTATGATTTTCTTGATAAAAGTAAAAGAAAAATAAAAAAGCAGGTGAAACGAGATCAGAAAAAAGAAAAAAAAAGATGGTGATGATCCTAATGACAAGGGCAACCCATGGGAAAAATTGAGTACAATTCGGGAAAAGTTGCGGAAAGCCCGAAATGACAAAATTTTGGCAAAGTGGACAGATTTCTTAGAAAGAGGTCAAATGGAGTCCAAGTTGAGAAATTTCAAATCCTAAAGTGCATCTCACGACGAGATAGGAGCACATGTCAAATTTGGTAACAAGTGATCCGGGAAGTCCGAAGTTAAGTATTTTTCACATCACTTTCAAGCTCATTTCCACTATTACCTTCTTGGAGAGAGCAAAGAGCACACAGGAGCATCCAACCTTCTACAGCCTTCTACGACTGCTACGAGAGCTCAGAGGACACCAGACATGAGAGGTAGACTCGTTGCCATAAGCTTTTGATGATAATCATTAAATTTTGTCACGAAAACTGACCAAAACCAAGAAACAAGAGCAGACGGGGAATGCGGTAGAATGCTAGGTAGTGGCACAACCGCCTAACCAAACCTTGCAAGAACTTATAGGTGGGTTACCCTAGTATAGAAGATGGGTTTCTAACACTTAAAGCTCGAGAAAGAACGACTGGAAAAACCCTAGGTCAACAGAGCCTGCAAGAGGCAAACAGGAAAAAGTTGTCGAAACGACACAAAACTCCTCAGGAAGCTTAACAACATCGAGGGCAATGTAACCATGGAGTATCTCCAGGTTTGGACCACCAAAAGTGGGTCAAAACAACCGATTCGACGACAGACACACAAAGCGTCATTTTGGCATAACGGCTGAAATTGACGACCGAATGAAATGAAACTTCACAAGGAGCTTCAAATATTCATGGATGACTTATGTTTGCAAGCAAAACCCAAAAGAAAGCTGATTCACTTACCGATGGTGAAAAAGACGCTTTCGGGCAACCAAAAGGAGAAAGATGGAGAACGGGGAGCCAAAGTCAAGTTCAACCAAATAGATGGCTTCACAACATATCCAATGAGCTGGAAATGCAACTCTTGAGAAGAAAAGTTGAAGAAATTCAACTCCAAGGCAAAAAGACGACTTCGGAGATTGAAATGCCTATAAGGGGGCTTTTTAGCTAAACTGATGACTTTTTAAGTTGAAAACTAGTTAGCAGGGCTTAGGGCACTAGCACAAAGCATTCTTTGCACAAAAAGACCAACATTTCAAGAAAAGACATCATACGCGTATGATGTCTCACAGCATGAATTTCACATCCATTTCAACATTTGAGTGCATAACCTCATTCCACATGTTAATCACATCCTATGAACCAAGTATCATGAGAATTGGAGTTAGAAAACCCAAGGAAAACAAAAAAGACGCAAAGTAGGCCATAAAATTGATTTTTGGTCCTAATTTTGTCAAAATAACTCCAAACTCATTGAAACTTTGTAGGATTGTTGATTAACACATCTACAAGCTATCTGGAACCAAAAAGCACCATTTTGACACAAAGACATCATACGCGTATGATGTCTATTTACACTTACAGAGCCAAAACTGCTCATTTGTCATCATACATCCATTATATATATCTAATACATGCTACATATGAAGTTTGGAACCATTTGGTCAAGAGGATCACCCCATTAGCCCAATTGAGGGAAAATCCTTCACCTAAAGCCTATTTTTGGCCCAAATCCAACATACTCAAGTCCAAACCAAGATTTGAGTAGGGACAGTCCTTCACTAGTACATGGGGAGTCCACAGAACCAACCCCATGCAAAATTGATGAAAAAGACATCATACGCGTATGATGTCTCCAGAGCCATTTTTAGACCAAAATCTATCCAAACTTCATAAATCCACTGAATAAGCCTATCTAAAGCCAAATCCAATCTTATAGAGAAATTTGATCCAAAAATACACTAAAAGACATCATACGCGTATAATGTCTCACTATGTGATTTTGGCACCTCAGGGCTTCAACCACCAAACAGAAGTGATCTACATGCTATTTGAAAGTGAACCACCAAGTTTTATCCAATTTGGATCATAAAATCCAAATCCCTTTCAAAAATTTTCCAAGAGCTGGAACTGGACTAAACTAGCCAAAACTTGACCAAATGGGATCCAAACTCAAATCCAAGCATATGATACTCATGTATACACTATCAGCTACAAGCACAACCAATATGAAGTCATTTTGACACAAAAGACATCATACGCGTATGATGTCTCCAGCATGATTTTGAGCCCATTTTGCATATTTTCTCACCTACCTTGCATCCTTAGGCCCTGAATAGCTCATGTTTCAATTTTCAAGTCATTTGAATAGTTAAAAGCTTCATTTCGGCTTTCAGTACTAAAAAGACGCTAACTTCTGAAATTGGAGTTACAGGATCCATGGATTCCGCCAAGTCATCGGCAACGAAGAGAAAAAGACCGACAATTAAAGATGCTCTTGTATAAGCGGAACCCTTTGACATTCCAGCAGAAACCCTCAAGCCAACCAAAACTTGGGTGGAGGAAGCAGTATTGGAGAAAGAGGGAATAAAGATCTACCAGGGGACTTTCAGAGATCCTCAAGGGCAAGCGGTGGATGTACCGATGATCCCACAGGAATTGGTAGATTATAGCAGGTCAAAAGACATCAGCAGGTACCTGGAAAGGGCAGACTTGCACAGTTTCTTCACCTCGAGACCATCAGGTGTGGATACAAGAAGAGTGTACGAGTTGGCAACATCCATTCAGAAGGATGGAAAAGCCACATTGACAGCCATGGATGGAGAGAAAGTAGAAGTACAAATCACTCCACAGCTCATTGCAGACGCATTGAAGCTGCACAACAAAGGGAGCTCGGTCAGGGAAAGAAGGAAGGCCATAGAGGTCTATGGGCCCAAGAAGCAAAATGCAACCTATGGAGATATGGCGGACCCAAGAGCGGCAACCCTTTGCCGACTGTACAACCAATTTCTTCATGTTTGCAGTAAAAGACCGCAAAAGTATACGACACCACCCCATGCCATTGCGACCACCATCACATGGGCATTAAAGAGCAATATGCCAAAAGAGGTGAATTACGCTCAACACATCCACGAGCAAGTAATTGCCATGCACAACGAGAAGCCAAATTACATAGGAGGAGCGAAAATTCTGACAAGAATAGCTTATGAAGCTATTGGAGCTAGAGATCAGTGGCCAAAGGTTCCCTCCCAGAATGAGTGGCTTAGAGAAGCCGACGAGGAGGAAGAACAGCCCGAAGTATCCAAGAGGGCATCCACAAGAGCACGCCAGAAACTAGAAGTAGTTTCAGAACCTGCAGAGGATGTGGACGAGCCGCTTAAGAAGAAAGAAAGGAAGAAGGTTGCTCCCAAACAAATCAAAAGTCAGAAGGCGGCAAGAATGGAAAGACTAGTGGAGCAGTTTAGAGCGGAAAGAGCTCTAAAGGGTGACTTTGAAGAAAAGTGGGTGCCAGACCCCACTAAAGTCGGAACTAGCTCAGCTAGGCCACATATTGATCAATACGATCAATATATTAAAGCTTATGAGGAGTCGGAGGCTATTCTGGAGCAGCAACCTGTCGAGCCATAGACTGAAGAGGAGGTACAGCAATTAAAAGCTGAGCTGAAAAAAGACGACAAGGGGAAAAGGAAAGTAGATGAGTCTACTAAGCCGACAAAGGGAAAGTCAAGGAAGCTGAGGACAGATATCCCTCTATGGCTGATGTACCAAGCCCTAAGAAGACGGAAAAAATTGTGGAGGAGACCACAGTAGAGGTGGACACAGATGATTTGGAAAAGCCAGAGGCCGAGACCAAAGAAAAGAAGATAGATCCAGTTTAGCAAAAGAGAAATGATTATGAGGATCTGGTAGAGATAGGATACACCGAAGAAGAGACCCTTGAGGCAGTTTATGGGATCACCCTACAAAAACAGGATGAACGGAGAGGAACGGAGGAAAAAACAAAGAGTAAAAAAGAAAGTGAAGAGAAATTGGACGAACCGAAAGTATTAGAAGAGCCAAAGCCAGTGGAGGTGGTGGCAGAAAGAGCTTTAGAGTTGACAGATGATGATGAAAAAGACATGCACATGGTGCATGAACTGCTCAGCAAGATAAAAGAAAGGTCCAAGGCAAAGGAAGTAGAGATTGAGACAGCCAAACAAAGGGAAGCGGAGTTGTAGAGAAAATTAGAGAATGCTATGACTGAATCTGAAAGTCATAAAGCATCACTCTATGACGCGGAAAACGAGAGAGACGGCTTGATACTCCAGCAAGCTGAGGCTTCGAGAGAAGTAACAGGTGCAGAGGAAGCAAGGGAGTGAATAGAGGACGAGTTGGAGGCGGCCAAGGATGAGCTCATTGAGCTAAGGGAGAGAGTCGAGCTCCAAGAAAGAACAATCACTAGACTCAGGACTACCCGTAGAGCTAGCAGAGCAGAAACCGAACAAGAGGGAGTTATCATACCAGCTTTGGAAGACTAGGTCCGAAGCTTACAAAGAGAGCTGAGATTAGAGCAAGTGCAAAGGTTGCACATTGCGGAGGGATCATTGGCCGCAGAGGAGAGGCTCACATTAGAAAATCAAACACTACGGATAGAGAATGAGGCCCTCCGCAAACAGCTCCAAGATCTACAAGAGCAACAAAGAAGAGAGACAGAGACACCACAAGAAGAAACAGGTGGAGCAACCATAGAGCTACCAGAAACTGGAGAGGCAACCACAATTGAAGATCCAACCCCAGCTCAAGAGGTGGCCTCGACTTCAAGAATCTCTGAAGAAGAAGAACAAAGGCTCCATGACCAAATAGAAAAGTCATCAGAGGAGAGTGCCAAGGCGGAAATGTAATGGGAGAGGAGACTCCTAATATCCATTAGACTTCAGGGACTAGACACAAAAGTGCTCCATGAACAGTGGATGCAACCCAGCCTGCCTTTCCCTTTGATGAAATTTGAAGTGCTAAAGATGAAAAAGAGAATAGAGGAGGAGCAGTATGTTGCTCTTTACGAAGGCGACATCACAAAGGAGGAACAATCAAAGAAGATAGTAGATTCACAACCTAGATGGAGGAAAGGTTGGCTGAAAAAATACCCAGCCTACCTCATCTACTTGGTGGAGGCACCAAAGGAGATTCGGGAGGATGCAACCTTCTGCCCGGTGCCAAGAGTCAGAAACTGGAAAGAGCATGGCAGGATTGCAGAAAAGAAGCCAAATTGGCTTAATTATCCCAGGATGCCAGGACCAAAGGCAAGAGAGAGAATAGGTAAAGCCTACATGGTGAAAACCCTAATGGGCACCATCAAGCTCTTTACTGGCTCTCCTGACCTTTCGTGTCAGATGCTCAAGAAAATCTGCAGGACTCTCTTAGCTTGCATTGAAGTGTTCGCGCCAGATAAAGCCACGACCTCGAGTCTACTATCAACGGCCGACACAGTGACTGATATGATGTACGATCTTTCATTGCAGCCTTCTCCAAAAGTGTTACACCTCCTATACCAAAGGATTATGTTTTTGCCTAGCTTCCACATGCAAACATTCGAAGAAGCTTTCTACACTCGGCCCAACCTTGACCATCACAACCTACGATACGAATCACATTTGCAGATGCTCAAGACGACAGGACTTTATTGACGAAGCATAAAAGTCATATCAGGGACGACATGAACGCGGAGGGGGGGAGTGTTGAGCCAGCAGAGGATCACACCCACATTTTTGCTCACACTCATCATTTTGTAACCATTGATTGTAATAAATGTCTTTCCGACATTAATTTTGATTTGAGCCATTCATTAAGTAACGGGACTCAATTGAGTTTCCACCTTGTAATCCCGAAGTAATTTCACTTGCTAATGTAATTAGTTAGAGATGTTCTCACCTCCAAGGCTGAGGTATATAAGCCAAAGTTTTTGTAACTTAAAGGATTCAGATTATTAATCAAAGTGGGTTTTTGAGCGCTGTGACTGTGTCTAAGAGAGAGTGAGAGAGAGAGAGAGAGTCTTATCTACTTGCTACGCAAGCTACGGAGCCGCGATCGGAGAAGCGACACCGCCATTGTGTTAGCAATGGCGAGAGCTACGCACAGATACCAAGAGTGCGCGCTATCGGCTTCTATGTGTGGTAAGTTCCTACGAGCTTCGGTGTGAATTTTCTTCCAACTCGTGTGTCGGAATGGAGCGTGCAGCATATCTATAGAACCACAACGAGTAGAGCTACACATTAGTACCATCGGGGTCAAGTTTCGATCACCTGTATGTTTCGGCCTGTCTTCATACGCGTTTACCGCACGGAGTGGTTATAGGTTGATTTTGCAGTTCAAGTCTTTAGGGTGTTGTTCTTACCTAGTGTATAGACTTCCCCTTGAGTTTGAGATCGATTCAATGATTCTAGATCTTGTTTCGTATAGCATTCGTTCGTAGTACGGATTTCACTCACTTGCGTATTTTAGAACTTAGATTTGATTTCCTTAGTAGTGATTGTCATTAGAAGGTCGAGTAGGTGATTTGACACCCACCTCGTTGTTTCCATGCGTCTGCGGGTCAAGCTCCGTCCTCGTCTGACAAATTCTGTTGTTGGTTGAGTTCTCGCTATTTAGCTTCCGCTAGCAGCGTAATCACCTTAACAATCATGGTTCAGAAATAAACATAATGTCAAAGAGCTTATTCAACAAGTGCAAATTACCAATGGACACAGATCATGTATGGACGGTTAAGGTAGCCAATAATTCATCAAGTGAGTTATATGCAGCTTGTCCTAGTGTGAAAGTGACTATTGGAGATGTAAAGGAAGAGTAGAATTTCTTTGTACAGGACACATCTTCTTATGATCTCATCCTTGGACAACCCTACATTGTAGGGGTTAGAATGGAAACAAAGATAATGGATGATGGTACTGCTTATGCTAGAATAAGAAGTAAAGATGGAAAACGTGATGTTCAATTTCTCACTGTCTATGTGAACCATGAAAGAAATCGTGACAGTCTCCGAGAGCTCCCATTACCCAGATTGAGTAAAGAGTTTTATGATCATCGAGAGAATGGGTTTTGGCCAGGTACCATTGTAGAGCGGGATTACGATGGTACAAAAAGGGAAAGTTTCTCACATAAGGAGTATTTCTGTACAGGTTTTACAGGTCTAACAGAATATGGATATGTCTCTTTTCTAAAATGTGAGAACTTGAGTCAATGTTCCGGCAAACATATACATAGTCTACAAAAGGAGGAGAAAGAGCATGGTCTACTAGGTAACAATGAAAACATAACAAGTATGTTTGAGGATTTTTCTTTTGTGGACACATGACAGGATCTGCAGTCTATAGTAGATTATCCTTCACATGACCAAAATGAGATAGTGAAAGTGTGCTCACTTGAAATGTACAATGTGATTGAGGCATTTCAAAAGGAACAGGAGGATAGAAAGCAAAAACATGAAGTAAAGGTGGACACCAAGTACAAGACTGTGGCAAAGAAGGTAAAACCAGTGGCACTTCCTTTGCCAAAGGACTGCAAGGAAAATCTAGAACAGGCTTCTTTGCAACCTAGTCTCAGAAATCCAAAAGAGATTGGACACAGGTTTAAAAAGGAGTCTCTAGAGCAATTGAAGATTGGGAATGAGGACTCCTTGACACAGGTTGAAAGGGAATGTTTTGAAGAGATGCTCTCTAAACATGGAAAAGCATTTGCATTTGAGCCACATGAGATAGGATGTGTAGATCCTACCATTGTTTCTCCTATGGTGATCTTTACCATCCCTCATGTACCTTGGAACTTACGGCCAATACCAGTTCCAAAGGCTCACTTACCAAAGTTCATTGAGTTGCTAAATGAGAAGATCAAGATGGGTATTTTGGAGCCTTCATCTGCTCCATACTCAAACAGGTGGTTCACAGTACCAAAGAAGAATGGAGCTTTGCGTTTCATCCAAGATATGCAGCCGGTCAACAAATTCACAATCATGAATATGGGTACATGGCCAATTGTGGATGAGTTTGTAGAAGCATTTGCAGGAAGGGCAATATATTCCATGGGAGATTTGTACTCAGGGTATGATCAGTTCCAATTAGCAATAGAAAGCAGGGATCTGACTACCATGAGGACACCTTTGGGTTTGGTGAGGATGTGTACCTTACCACAGGGAGCAACCAATTTGTTTGCGCATATGATGAATGGTATGAATAAGGTCTTGCATGACTTTATTCCCCAAGTAGCTATGCCCTTTCTTGATGATGTTCCTATCAAAGGATGTGAAGAAAGTAATAAAGATGAAGCTTTGGATTCCAAGGGGTGCCGCAACTTTGTGGCACAACACATAGATGATTGTGACAAGATCCTATCCAGAATGAAAGAGGTGACCCTTACCCTCTCAGGACAAAAGTCTGTGTTTGGAGTGAAGGAGGTGTTGATTGTTCGGCACATGTGTGGCCCCAATGGGAGACAACCTTGTCCAGCAAAAATTGATGCAATTCAAAAGATGAAGGAGGTATGCATATCTGTGAGTGAAGTTCGTAGATTTCTTGGTGCATGTGTGTTTTATGTTATATGGATCCCACATTATACACATGTAGCATATCCTTTGTATCAAGTGTTAAGAAAAAACCAAAAGTTTCATTGGGGAGACGCACAAGCAAGGGCTATGAGAAAGCTAAAGGATTTACTACAACAAGCACCAACTTTAAAAAAGGTAAACTATGATTATGGAAAGGCAGTAATAGTGACAGTGGATACGAGTCTGACAGGAATTGGATGGGCAATACGGCACGATGATGAAGAGGGACATAGGTATGTGGTAAGGTTTGGAGCCAAGGTTCTAAGTACTCGACAAACGAACTACCCACAGGTAAAACGGGAGTTGTGGGACATGGTTACAACACTAAGAGTGAAAAGGAGTACTTGATTGGAGCATATGTGGTTGTGGAAACAGATTGTCTGCCACTCCTTGGAATGATTACAAGATGCTCAACATTAGACATTGCCATGCTAAGATGGATTGCCTACATCAAGTCCTTGAATCCTGAGTTCAAGCATATTGCAGGAAAAGACAACCCGGTAGCGGATATGTTGTCAAGGGCAAGGTATGAGGATGAGCAAGACATGGTAGATGATAGTGAAGATGTAGGCACAAAGTTCTACTCCATTAATCATGTTGAGCATAATGATGTTGGCACACCAAGTGCAGTTGAGTTGTTTTTAGAAGATGGGTATGAAGGAGATTGGTTGCTTATTGGTCGTTATTTGAGTACTTTAACAAAACAGGGTGATTGGTCTGAGCATGAGTTTAAGAGGATACGCAGAAAAGCATATGGGTACTTTCTGTAGGATGGTTACTTACGGAAACATCCAAAATAGAAGGGTGCTATACCGCAAAAGGTAGTATGTAACAAACAGAGTCAGGTAAAGCTCATGCAGAAGTTTCATGAGAACCTATGGGTTGGACACCGTGGTGTGTGGGCAACCTTTTCAAAGCTAAAGGAAAGGTATTGGTGGAAAGGTATGTACAAGGATGTATCCCACTTTGTGGAATCATGTGTAACATGTCAAATGTATTCAAATGTCCGACATCGTGATGGATTGCACTCTACATATCCACTAGCCATGCACTATAAATGGGTTGTGGATCTAGTCACCATGCCTTAAGGACTCTGGTAGATGAGGTACTTGGTTCTTGCAAGAGAAGACTTGACTAATCAGGTTGAAGGGTGAGCTTTAAGGACAAAGACTACAGAGGAAGTATGTAAATTTCTCCTTGAGGAAGTAATCTGCCGCTATGGTTGTGTGGGAAAGATAACTGCAGACAGAGGAGATCTGGATGCCGAGGAAGCAAGGGAATTCTTTTCCAGGATAGGAATCAAGATTTCCCTTACCACCACTTACAATCCGGAAGGCAACGGAAAAAGTGAAAGAGGGCATCTGCCAATCATCAAAGCCTTGGCTAAATCTTGTGAAGGGAGAATTAGTGAGTGGCCAAAACTATTGCCATATGCTCTATGGGTTGATTGCACGACACACAACTCAGTAACTGGCTACATGCCTGTAGAATTGATGTATGGTCAAAAACCTGTAATGCCCATTGAAGAGACCATTCCCACATGGAATGTGCTAACAAGCCAAGATGGGCTTAGCAGAGAAGAGCTCCTTGCCTTGCGTATAAGACATCTAGAAAGAAGGCCTGAAGACATTGAGGTTGCAAAAGAAAGATTGAAGAATGCTAGGTTGAAAAGCAAGGACTACTTTGATAGACGACACAGGCTAAGAAGGAAGGTAATTAAGCAAGGAGATTGGGTTTTAGTGTATGACAGTAGTCTTGATAACCAGAATACTGTCATGCGAAAGGTTTCAAAAAGATGGTTTGGACCGTATATAGTCAAGTACGTACATGACAATGCCACTTACACCCTGGCTGAATTGGATGGAACAGAGATAAAGATATCCATTGCAGGAAAGATAATCAAGGTATTCAAAAGAAGAGAGGATAGTCATCCGACTGATCAAGTAAGCGAGAATGAAGGTTTGGAATCACCACGTGAAGATGAATAAAAAGAAACTCCAAGAGAGTCGAACCTGCAAACATTGGTTGTGGCACATACCAGAGGATGTGTAAGTTTAGAGGGGGTGGACATCGTGTCGGAAGCTAAGCCCTACAATATTAGGGATTTTATGTGTATACCTTAAGTATGCATAAGTATATGTATTTTCTATTTAGCATGCAAAAAGCTAGTCGAAATCTGATGTGTCACTCTTGTTGGGAATGGGATTCCATCCCGAGCTTCTTTGTGAACGTCTTCTTGAAGCCATGATGAAATGAGCCTATAAAACTTACCTCCTATCTACTAGGCATCCTAGGTGGCATATGACATGTATAGCATGGTCAAAAGTGGCCTTAGTCATAGTATACCCCATGAGGTGTCATTCTACACATAGTAGGTGCACTTTGGAGTGATTATGGACCTAGAAAAATCCCTTAGAAAAGTGGTTACGAGTTTTTTTGATGTCATCCATGATGTATGCCAAGCTCTCTCTCAAATTTTTATAAAGCTACTCTTGGAGACTTATGGCGGCAAGGAGAAGATATTTGAAGAAAAATCTAGAAGAACCTCTAGATAATTCTTAAAGAGAAAGATCTAGAAGAACCTCTAGATATTTCTTGAAGAGAAAGATCTAGAAGAACCTCTAGATATTTCTTGATGAGAAAGATCTAGATACTTTGAAGATAATTTCAAGATATTTTTGAAAAGGGAGACACTTGTCACACAAATCCCTTAGATATTTCTAAGCAAATATCTTCTTCAAGAGGCAACATCACCTATAATTAGATCCTCTTGCTCCTCACTTAGGCATCAAGCAAACCATCAAGCAACCAAGCGCTCAAGAAATCCCCATAATCAAGCCACTCTATCAAGCCATCACCCAACCTCCTAGCCATCTCCGTGAGGAAAACTCTCTCTCAATCTCAGCCCAACACATCTTGAGCTTTCTACTTCATGCCTCAATCCTTCTATGTCCTCACTTGTAATACTCATACACTCTATGTAACCTTCTTTCATCAATAAAGACCCATTGTTGGTGGCTTGCAAACGGTGTTGGGGACTACTACGCATCATCTACTTCATCAAGTTGGCTACAATACCACAAGTCTTGAGGTGTGCTTCACTTCTTTGGATTAAGCTTGTGTGGGTCTTTATGTGTTGGTTGTCTCTCTTATCTCTTTCCTCCATTGTTTTGACTACTTTCTGAGATTTCTTACATGAATAACCCCAATGGTGTGACTTTTCAACCCTTCCACTTTGTGCAACATATTAGAATTAACGTTTGTATTAGCCGTAAAATCCACTTCCAACAGAGAATTGTGTTTCTCTTTGGGCCGGAAAGACTGCAAGAAATTCTTCTTTCTCCACATCCTCTTATTTTTCCACTACTAGACTACTCTAATTCTTTCAATGTGCACATATTTATTTTTCTCTAGGGGTTGAGTCTTACTTTCTTGATATTACTATGAACCAAGAAGACTTGTACACACAGCTCACTCCTATCGCTAGGCAAAATATCTACATCTTTGTAATCACTAAGTTATAGTTTCAAAGAACCATTCGCAGTCTATTTGGAACACAACGACTTGCTGTTATAAATGCATCAGTGAACCCTTTCATCTTACCTTTGATTAGATACAATCAAAGCCTTGATGTTTTCATCTTTGTTTTGTTTTAAGGGTTTCATGTGTGCGTATGTGAGTGTCTGCGTGTAAGATTCCAATGGCTATACACAATGTGTTTGCTACAAACCCTAAGCTTGCTTAAGTGAAAAGTTTCACAGTCCCCCCACAAACCCTCAGAGCTAGAGGCCCGGCGCCTTCCTGGCAATACCGCCAACTCTTTGACACCATGTTATCTTGCTGCTAGCAATTTCCATAAGGAGAAAATATAACCACCATACCAATTCCCAAGGCTATTTACAAGCAAGCGTAACCCATAACCATGTACATGTATTGGTGCCTACCTGGTTGCAAACCATGATAAAGGGAAGAAAACTAGTGAAATATGTGAGAAAATAGTTCAAATATCCTACAAATTTTAAAATTATGTTATTTTTTCCGGTTCACTTCTTTGTGGGAAGAAAAATCTGTTGACGGCCGCTTAATAACAGAGACTTTCCTAAGTATTGACTAGAATTAAGTTATAGAATGTAAGAAAAGTCAAGCCATGTGAGGCTGTGAAATGAAATATGAAATTAAAAAAACCCATTAATATATATATATATATATATATACGTGTGTGTGTGTGTGAGTGTGTGTGTGTGTGTCCATAGAGTTTACTAGAATTATGCAAGTGAAGTTTCACTTTAACATTCTAAAACAATAGAATGCAAAAAAATTCAAGACATGTTAGGATATGTGAAATGAAATGTGAAATTAAAAAAACTCATTAATATATATGTGTGTGTGTATCCATAGAATTTACTAGAATTATGCAAGTGAAGTTTTGCTTTAACATTCTAAAATAATAGAATGCAAAAAATGTCAAGACATGTCAGGGTATGAAATGAAAGTGAAGTAAACATTTAAAGTAAGTCTCCATCATGTACTGAAAACAATAAAAGTCCCTCTAGCCGAACACAACACTAAGATTTCTTTTAGAAAGCATAAAGGGGTTGTGATGCATGACAAAGTTCTCGCCCCGAAGTGGTCTTATGGTAGATCTCGTGGACTCTCAAGGGAGCTGATGAGGAAGTGAAAAAGTGCAGTTGAGGTTTTTGAATGGGGGGAAAGTAACCAGATACTTTAAGAACTCCATTTTGCACTATTGGGGCCGACGCAAAACCCCTATTGGATAGAAATGGCCAGGAATGTGAATAATAAGGGGCTCGTTTGACTAGAGCAATTCTGGGATGGCAATAGGAAATGCTAGAAAACTGCTGACTCTCTGGCCATCCAATTTCAAATGAATGGCTTTGAGATCTTACTAGTCTTCAGGGTGATGAACGAGCTTGATAAGGTGGTGATGCCAATTTGTGAATCCAACTTTGAATGGGACGCTTGGATATGGCCCGGGAGTAGCCTCTTTTGGAAAACACACTCTAAAGGCATTTACCATGCATTAATGCACGCGGATGATTGGTGTAGCCCTCTCAACAAATTATGGAAGAGGCACTAAACGGAAAAGCGGTGGGAGGGACGCATGGAGAACATCTGGAAGCCAAGGTGGCCTTATTATATGAATATATTTTTGTGAAAAGTGATGTGGGGTGCTCTGCCAACGGGAGTAAAGGTACAAGAAAGAGGCATTGGGTCCGATCGTTGCTCGGGGTATAGAATAGCTAGTGAAGACCTAGCCCACCTTTTCATGGGATGCCAAGTAATCAGGGGCATGGCTGGGAAAATATGTAAGTGGATTCAAAGGACATGGCAAATTAAGTTCTTCAAGAATGATCTGTTCTTTGGTAGTAACAGGTTGGGAAGTCCTGCTCTTCTTGTCTACACTCAAATAATCAGGTACTACTTGTTGCACCACATTTGGCAAGCAAGGAACCACCGCATATTTGAGGGGGATATGGATGTGGCAAGATTTTGTGAAATCATACAAGAGAGCAAAGTGAAGATACACATGATTGGAGGCAAACAAGCCTCAGAGGACTGGTTTAGAACAATACATAGCATCTTGTAATAGGGAAAACCTAGGAGTGGTAGTGGTTTTTCTGTCAAGCAGATAACTTGCAATCCTGTGACCCTCAAGGCTCGGTTTGAGCTCAAGGTTGTTGTATATTTTTGATGTTCTTAATACTATCGACTCACAATTGTGAGTTTTGTAAAAAACAAAGATTTCTTTTGAAAAGCAACAACAAGTGAGAGGGTCATGGTGAATCTCTAAAAAATTAAGAAAGCGTAAAAGTCTTCAAGGTTGAGTTTAACTAGAATTGGTGTTCCAAAAAGGATTGCCTCATTTTAGCCTTGAGGCAATTGAAACCTGAGACTAGCCGGTTGCAAACCTTGGTAAAGGGAAGAAAGCGATGAAATATGTGAGAAAATACTTCAAAAATCTTGCAAATTTGTTGTAGTATTAAAGGTTCGTTTCTTTGTGATAAGGAGGAAATTCAACCAATGATCGTTTAATAAAAAATAATTTCTTGAAAATTGATTAAAAAGATTTTCCAATTTTAGGTGCTTACAAATATAGTGAACCTGGTTTTTGCAAACATTGGAAATATATGAAGGCATATTAAAAGCTCTTTCAATTTCCAGGTCAAATTTTGAAGAATTGACAATAATTACACTATATATATGGAGCTTAAAAGTTTTGAGGAAGAAGAGTCTCCACGTGTCACTCTTAGGTCCAATAGTTTAGAGCATGTTTGAGGGACCTACTTTACAAAATGTTTCATTTTTATGAACCTTGGAATTGTGAACCTTTTCAACTCTCAACCTGATAAGTCAAAAAAAAAAAAAAAAAACGTGGACCTACTTTACAAAATGTTTCATTTTTATGAACCGTGGAACTGTGAACCTTTTCAACTTTCAACCTGATAAGTAAAAAAAAAAAAAGGTTGACTTCACTGTCTCTTGTATGACATCCTTTTACTTTTCCTTGTGGAAGGCAATTGAGGGTGGCTCAAATTTGCTTTTTGAAGGCCAATGGCCACAAAAATGTAAAATTTAAGGAATTGTTTGTATATACACTAGCAAATTTTAGCGGTTTACTTCAAGGGAAACTTAGAATCTAGCTAAGATTTTGCAATTTTAAAGTCTTAAAAAACATATTATACTCTAGTTTTTATCGGACACCAGTTTCAAACAATCCCAAAATGGAAGGGTACGTGCATGCATGCGTGTGTGTGTGTGTTTGAGAGAGAGAGAGAGAGAGAAGAGAGAGAAGCGGGTGAGGCGGGGGGGTCTCGAAGAGGGCACTAAATCGTTTAAAGTAAGTAAGGGGCACACTAAAACCTCTTTCAATTCTAAGTAAAAATTTAAAGAGTTGATGATATTTATACTAAAACTTGCATAAACAATTTGGTTTTCTTAAAGGTAAGCTTGAAATCTATTAGGGATTTTACAATTTACGCTGGTTAAAAACACAAACCTCAGTTTTTTGCAAACACTGGTTTTGAATAGCCCCAAAATGAAAAGAGATGGAAGACGCAAAAAAGATATATGCTTAGTATATCGAAGATTACTCTCCCCACCAGGAGGACATGCTTTGCAAAGAAAGGAGGGAAGCACCAGTTGAAAATCTATTACATCCTCATGTTTGGCACTAGCATGAGAGAGAGAGAGAGATAGAGAGAGATAGATAGAGAGAGAGATGAGCCCTGGAAGCATAACATTGCTTGATGAAGGGTGACTCTATTTTTTCACTTGAAGGCGATTTGAAGAGAGACTCTAATTTTCCCTTTGACTGCCTCTACCCAAAAAATTATATTTTCATAAGGAGAAAACACAACCGACCATACCAATACACAAGGCTATATACAAGGAAGCGTAACCCATAACCATGTGCATGTATTGATGCCACCACAAAGGCCATCTCATCACATTGAGAAACATTGTTTGCATATGAATACAGACCATGAACCATACAAAACAAAAGGAGAAAAAGACATGAGAATAGCACATGCTAAGTTCCACACATCAGGCAATGTTTAGCAGAAACCTTGTGGTAGGTACCTATACGCATAGCTATTCTACTAACCCCGAGGACGTGCACCCACACGCTACAATTTCACCAAAAGAGGCAACGTCAGATAGTCTCGCAGTTGCCAGGCTGCCACCATCTATGCCTCTTGTGGGACAACATAAGCATGTAGCACGTGAGGTCTCAAATAGGGATTGCTAAAAGCATTTTTCCTATCAAACTAATTTACGAGGCTTGCAAAAAAAAATTGTATTCAGAATAAAGAAGGGCACAATTACCTCTTTTGGTTTGTAAGCCAAAATTTGAGACTTTCACTAAAACTTTCAAAACATTTCTAGTTTTTTTCAATGAAGTCTTGAAATGTAGCCAAGATTTTCCAATTTTCGATGGTTAAAAATCTATACTATATATAATGGAGCTTAAATTTTTGAGGAAATTGAGACAGTCTCCGCATGTCACTCTTAGGTTCACTTCAAAGAGTACTTTACAAAATGTTTCATTGTTATGAACCTTGAAACTATGAACCTTTTCAACTTTCAACCTGACAAGTTAAAAAACAAGTGAAAGTATCACTTGTGGCTTTTTAAAATAATTAGAACTTGATAAAATTACAAGGTTGAGTTTAAGTAGAATTAGTGTTCAAGAAAGGATTGCCTCAGCGTAGCCTTGAGCCGGTTGAAAATGGAGACTACCTGGTTGCAAACCATGGTAAAGGAAAAAAACCTGGTGAAATATGTGAGAAAAAGGTTCAAATATCTTGCAAATTTTAAATTTATTCTACTATTTCCGTTCGCTTCTTTGTCGGAAGGAAACTCGATCGACGGCCGTTTCTTGAATATTGACTAGAATTTAGTTATAGAATGTAAAAAACCTCAAGCAATGTGAGGGTATGAAATGAAATGTGAAATTAAAAAACTCATCAATATATATATATATATATATATTAATGTACATATACATAGATATATATGCTATGGATACACACACACCACATATATATATATATATGTGTGTGTGTGTGTGTGTGTCCCCATAGAATTTACTATAATTATGCAAGTGAAGTTTTAACATTCTAAAACAATAGAATGCAAAAAAACTCAAGACATGTTAGGATATGTGAAATGAAATGTGAAATTAAACAAACTCATTAATATACATGTGTGTGTGTATATTATTAAAATTAACTAGAATTATGCAAGTGAAGTTTCACTTTAACATTCTAAAACAATAGAATGCGAAAAATGGGAAGACATGTCACGGTATGAAATGAAAGCAAAATTGACATTTAAAGTAAGTCTCCATCATGCACTGAAAACAATGAAAGTCTCCCTAACCAAACACAACACTAAGATTTTGCTTCGAAAGAAAAAATAAGTGAAAGAGTCACAATGGCTTTCGAAAAAAATAAGAAAGTGTTAAAGTCTTCAAGGTTAAGTTTAGCTGGAATCGGTGTTTTGAAAATGAAATGTGAAATGAAAAAATTTTATTAATATACATTTGTGTGTGTATCCATAGAATTTATTAGAATTATGCAAGTGAAGTTTGACTTTAACATTCTAAAACAATAGAATGCCAAAATGTGAAGACATGTCACGGTATGAAATGAAAGCGTAATAAACATTTAAAGTAAGTCTCCATCATTTAAAGTAGTTCTCCATCATGCACTGAAAACAATGAAAGTCTCCCTAGCCAAACACAATACTAAGATTTTTTTTAGAAAGCAAAAATAAGTGAAAGAGTCAAAGTGGCTTTCGAAAAAAATAAGAAAGTGTTAAAGTCTTCAAGGTTGAGTTTAACTGGAATCGGTGTTTGGAAAATGATTGCCTCAGTTTAGCCTTGAGTCAATTGAAAATAGAGACTATCCAGTGGCAAACCTTGATATAGGGAAGAAAAGCGATGACATATGTGAGAAAATAGTTCAAAAATCTTGCAAATATATTATAGTATTTCTAGTTCGTTTCTTTTTGATGAGGAGGAAATTCAACCAACGATCGTTTAATAAAAAATACTTTCTTGAATATTGATTAAAATTAAGAAATAAAATGCAAGAAAAATTAAACCATGTGAGGTTGTGAAACAAAATGTGAATGAAAAGAGCTCATCAATGTGTGTGTGTGTAGAGTGTATCTATAGAATCTACACTTTACTTTAATATTCTAAAACAATAGAATGCAAGAAAAGTCAAGATGTGAAATGAAGGGTCCCGCCCTTTTCTTTTTGCAATTTGGCGGCGGTAGCCATGTTCCTTGCTGGAACAACACAGTTCGCCATGGGTTCTTGGGTCTTGGATAGGTGGCGGGCCTGCTGTTTTTGCAGGGGTGGCTTGCTGGATATTGGCACTGTGGTGGCATCTTCAGAAAGGGCGTGGCCCCCTTAAGGCGTGGTTGGTCAGGATGTTTGCTGGTGGTTCTCGTAAAGTGGTTCAGTTGTGCGGTGGCATCTTCAGAAAGGGCGTGGCCCCCTTAAGGCCTAGTTGGTCCGTATGTTTGCTGGCAGGTTAGGAGGTGGTTATCGTCAAGTGGTTCAGTTCTTGTCAAGTGGATCAGGTCTTCTCGTTGGGGGCACGGATGTTTGAGGTGTGGAGGGAGGGTGGCAGACTCCGTACACATGGTGGCCTCGCCATCTGGCTCTCAGCCTTGTCCGGATGCGGCTGTGTTTTGGCATTTTCTTCTCTATCGGCTCTATGTGGTGGTCTTCGGGGCTCCTGTCTGGCGGACTTTGTCCTCTCTTGTTTCCCTTAAGATCTCCTTGATGAGGGGGGCATCGGGCCCCGCCCTCTCGGCCGGCTCTTCTGCTCTATTGTAGTATCCCTAGTTGGCTTGAACTTCTAGTCGGGTGGCTCCCTTATAGCCAGTGTACTTCAGTATGTTGTATGGTTCGTCCTCTGGAGGTGTTTATGGATGGGGTGGTAGCTCATGTATAAACTGTGGCAGCCTCTAGATAGGATGGCTATACTGTGTTTGGTTGATTAGAGTTTTTTGGACTTGTTTGGCTCCGTGGCTCGGTATGAGCACGGATGGAGATGTTTTTTTTTTTTTGTTTTAATCTATTTCTTCCACCCACCTATTGTAGGTTTTTCGCAAAAAAAAAAAAGATGTGAAATGAAGGTGAAATAAAAAGATTCATGTACTACTTTAAAGTTGAAATAACATTTAAGGTATTTTTCAATCATCACCGAAAACAATGAAAGTATGCCTAATCCAACACTCCTCTAAGGCTTCTTTTAGAAAGCCAAACAAGGTAAAGATTTACAGTGGCCTATACACACACATACACACAAAGCTACCTCGACTCCAATGAAGTGAGAGAATTGGGGGCACTCCAATAAGCACACACAAAAATCCAAAAACGTTCAAATGCCACATGGATAACATCCAACAATTCAATTCAATGATGAAGGGATTACACCAAAAATCTTCGTTTTTCCTTATGCCCTTATGTATGAGTGTTATATTAATCGACCTCATGAAAACATAAAGCATATAAAATATTAGTGAGAGTTTATGAATTGATCTAATACTTATATAAATATTTTAATAAAACAAATTTTACAAAAAATGATGCATGCTATTAAATGAAAGAAATCCATAATATCTTTAGGATAAAAATGAATATTGAAAATGTCTAAACCTAATCCCTAATAATAATACATGCACTAAAGTAACAAGGTGACATTTACATATCAAAACAAAAAGCTTAAAAAAAATCTTAGTTGTGAAAAAATTAAAAAGCTAATCCCTAATAATCATACATGCACTAAAGTAATAAGGTGACATTTGCATATAGAAGTAACAGTTCAAAAAAAAATCTTAGTGGTGATTTTTTTTTTTAGTTAAGGACAATTTATAATTTTTTAGTTAAAAATTGTCTCTAAATGAGAATAAAATTTACAAGAAAAAATATATATTTTAGATCAAAAAGTTGACAAGAAAGTCATTAGATCCTTAATTAAAGAAACCCATTTATAAACTAAACAAATAATAAAAAGTCAAATGAGCATTAAATAAAGGGACCAAATTACAATGATGAAAAGAGACATTTACATTTAAGAAGAAAAATATAACCTTTATAAAACTTATAAACTAAACAAAGATTTAAAAAAAGAAAAAAAGTCAAGTGAGACCAAATTACAATGATAGAAAGATTCATTTACACTATAAAAAGAATATATAACCTTTATAAAACAAGGAAGTCAATTGAGCATCAAAAGAAAGGAACAAGATACATTGATGGAAAGACGCATACACATTATAAAACAAGCTCACCTGACATGTGTCCCCAATCCGTGATTCTTGATCAACGGTCTAAAAAGTGCACCAATTCTCCACCCACTCTCCTATGGCCTTCTGAAGGCCAAGGAGAGGTTGACTTCATTTTGTGTTATATCCCAGAATTTTACTTTTCCTACTTTCCTTGTGAAAGGCAATTGAGGATGGCTCAACTTTGCTTTTTAAAGGTCAATGGCTATAAAAATGTAGAATTTAAGGAATTGTTTGTATGTACACTAGCAAAATTTTAGCAGTTTACTTCAAGGGAAACTTAGAATCTAGCTAAGATTTTGCAATTTTAAACTGATAAAAAATATATCATACCCTAGTTTTTATTGAACACCGATCTTGAACGGTCCCAAAATGGAAGGGTACGTGTGTGTGTGTGTGTGTGTGTGTGTGTGTGTGAGAGAGAGAGAGAGAGAGAGAGAGAGAGAGAGAGAGAAGCGGGTGGGGGGAGGGGGCGGGGGGGCTCTCAAAAAGGGTACCGAATCTTTTTTCTTGATCAAAATAATCTTAAAGTAAGTAAGGGGAATACTAAAACCTCTTTCAATTTTAGATCAAAATTTGAAGAGTTGATGACATTTATACTAAAATTTGCAAAAAAAAAAAGGTTTTCTTCAAGGTAAGCTTGAAATCTATCTGGAATTTTATAATTTAGGCTGGTCAAAAACACAATAAATAGATTTTAAATAGCTCCAAAATAGAAGGGGATGGCAGACGTAGAAAAGCTGGATGCTTAGTCCATCCAATATTACTCTCCCCACCAGGAGGACATGCTTTGCAAAGAAAGGAGGGAAGCACCTATTGAAAATCTATTACATCGTCATGTGCGACACTAGCATGAGAGAGAGAGAGAGAGAGAGAGAGAGAGGGAGAGAGATGAGAGATGAGAGATGAGCCTTGGAAGAATAACATTGTTCGATCAAGGGTGGTTCTATTTTTCCGCTTGAAGGAGATTTGAAGAGTGGCTCTAATTTTCCCTTTGAATGCCATAACAACACCCCCCCCCCCCAATGAAGCCCTCAAATTTGAAGGGTGACTCTGTTTTGACAGTTTGTCATTTAAGATATTTATAACAATACTGAGAAGGGTTACTAGATTAAAACCACCAACTGTACATCCCATACGAACACGGACCATCAACTATACAAAACAAAAGGAGAAGAAGACCTAAGAATAACACATGCTAAGCTCCATAAATCAGGGAATTTTCAACAAAAACCTTGTGCTAGGCACCTACATGCATAGCTATTCTACTAACCTCGAGGACGTGCACACTACATGCTATAACTTCACCAAAAGAGGCTAAGGGAGATGGTCTCACAGTTGCAGGAGGGCTAGCACCACCTATGCCTCACATGGGACAACATAAGCATGTAGCATGTGAGGTCTCAAATAGGGCTTGCTAGAAATAATTTTTCTAATCAAACTAATTTACTAGGCTTGCCAAAAAATATTGTACTCAAAATAAAGAAGGGCACAATTACAACTCTTTTGGTTTTTAGGCCAAAATTTGAGAATTTACCACTAAAACTTTCAAAATGTTTCTAGTTTTTTTCAATGCAGTCTTGGAATTTAGCCAAGACTTTCCATTTTGAGCTCCTTACAAATATAGTGAACTTGGTTTTTGCAAACGTTGAAAATATATAAAGGCATATTAAAAGCTCTTTTGATTTTTAGGTCAAAATTTGAAGAATTGACAATAATTACACTAAAAATTACAAAAATTTACCGCTTTTCTTCAAGGCAAGCTTGGAATATAGCCCAAATTTTGTAGATTTATCCAATTATAAATACAATAAACCTCAGTTTTTTGCTAACATGGACCTTGAATAGCGCATAAATGGGGCATGCTGGATATAGAAGAGTTAAAATCTCAGTACATTCATTGTCACTCTCTCACCACCGAGGACATGTGATGAAAGGAGTTGTGCACCTATCAAAAATTAGCTACCTCCTAACGTGGGGCACGGACGTGTGTGTGTGTGTGTGTGTGTGTGTGTGTGTGTGTGTGTGTGTTTGTGTGTGTGTGTGTGTCAAAGAGAGAGAGAGAGAGAGAGAGAGAGAGAGAGAGAGAGCTTCTTTAACAACCGGGTAGCCAATCAAAAGTAATGATATATTATTTCAAGAAAAAGGGAGTCAATTCTATGATGACAAATACTTCATCTACTTATATTATTTTTCCCAATTGTAGTAATTTCATAAATAAGGACACAATAAAACCCTTCTAGTGTTGGTTAAATTTGAAGAATTTTCAATATTTACACTAAAACTTGCAAAATTTTATCAATTTGTTTCAAGGCAAGCTTGGAATGTAGCATGGGTCTTACAATTTTAGCAGGTTAAAAATACAATAAACCCTTTTTTTGTGAGCACATGTCTCCAATAGCTTGAAATGGAAGGGCATGAGAGGAATTGAAAACTTGGTTGTTTAGTACAACCACGGTCACTCTCTCTCCACCTCAAGCAAGCTATGCATGAAGACGAGAGTGCAACTGTCAAAAATCTATTACACTCTTGCACGGGACACCGGAATGAGAGAGAGAGAGAGAGAGAGAGAGAGAGAGAGAGAATTCCCAACAACATGGAAACCCTCCATTAGCAATCACATATTGTTTCAAAAAAGGAGTCAATTCTATGATAAGAAATGCTTCATCTACTTATTCTATTTTTCATAATTGAAGTATATGAATAAGTAAGGGCACAAGTAAAAGTCTTCCAATCTTTAGGTTAAAATATGAAGATCTGTCGGTCTTTACATTGAAACTTGCAAAATCTATTGATTTGTCTTTAGGTTAAAACATGAAGATTTGTCGGTATTTACATTGAAACTTGCAAAATTTATTCATTTTCTTCAATACAAGGTTGGAATGTAGCCCGTGGATTATAATTTTAGCCGACTAAAAATACATTAAACTCTTTTTTTTTGGTGAGCATAGGTTTCCAATAGACCCAAAATGGAAGGTGTAAGACCTAGGGGACTAAGACATAGGATCCTCCTCCCTACCGCCCTTTATATAGGCCTAGCTCATAGCTCTTTCCCTAAGCGGATCCCCAACCCACATTGGTCCAGTCCAGGCCCTTGGCCTAGGTCCCTGACCCCCTAGGTTGGGCCTTGCCCCGTACGACCCTTTTCATGACATTACTCTCCCCTTAATGAAGAGTTTGTTTCCTCGAAAACATAAGTAGTAATATCTTCTTAAGGGTACTGGTGTTTTCTTTATTGACGTCACATATGTGAGCCAATTGTCTATATGACCGATAATTGGTGCAGTGAGGAGGTTCAATGAAACCAAGAGTAACATCTTGATTTTCAACATTGTTATCCTTTTGCAACCACTTGGGTCTAAATGGTAACTCCATTTATAACTCAATTGAGTATTGTAAAGGAGTAACCACAACTAAGAGTTGTCCAAAGGCATAACCAGTTTTCAGATCTTCTGAAGGTACTGGAATAATGCAAGGAAACCTTGGCGTAACTTTCCATGTAGTTGTGAGCCAGATTTCCTACTCGCGTGAGTATCTTGAAAAGTTCATAGATAGGGAGTGTCCTCTTGTTATAATTCTGAATAGGTTGGAACAAAAAGAACTACATGTTCATCCCTAATAAAAATTACTTGCCAACATACTTTTTCAGCACACCTGGTAAGTCCTTGATGTATGAAACTATTGAAACAATCTCCAACCCCACCACAACAGGTGTTCAAAGTTGAAAATCGTACTTAAGCAAATTCTAGAATAGGGAGAAAATCATCTATTCAGAAATGCGTTGTGCTAATGTATGCTCTTAGCAGATCCTTTAGCAAAAGAAATATTTGTAACTTGCCCATCCAACATGAGATGAATAGCGGCAGTAAGAGTGAGGTGTTGTTCCCCAACCACTTACAGACAGTCTTCCCTGATTGTCGATAAACTAGGACTTAATCATTGAATATCCAGCCATATATTTTATATGGAGTGAAGACAACCAACTAGGTTGAAAGCGTGTGGACTGGAGTAAGCTCCTAGAGTTTAGACCATCCAACCATAGACACCTATCTTGAGCCAGTGCCTTGTATAGCAGGGTGTAAACTTATAATAAATCTGCAGGAGAGATTGCACATGCAGTGCAAAAAGGTGAAGAGAGAATAAAAGTCCATGAATTGGCATGCCGCTCCAAATAAATCGGTGTTAAACATTAGGGCCTCTAACATTTAATGGCCTAATAACTTGTGTGTAGCGGAAATTAGCATGAACATAGTGGGCATTTCATTAGAATAGATTCCTAATGAGAATTACAAGAGTGCTTGGGTGGAGAGAGCAACAAAAATCATAACACCTAGTTAAATAGCATCAACAATACTTTCAAAAGAGAGAGAATTTAAGCTATTGACAAGAGTTGAGGACCGGATTTGCATGGAGCCGGTCCCCCCTCCAAAAGGCTTTGTATTATGGTTTCTCCCATCAAGAGAGACATTGTACAATACAATTCTTTGTGTTCCTTCAAGACTAGCTAGTGCAATGAAGATGAAAGCTTCATGCACTAAGCAAAACACTTAACAAACACAACTTTAATTATCCCCATTCTCAGACCTTAGAGCTCAAACACCCTCGAAGATGGTGAGAGCTAGCAGGGTATGAGAGTAGATTGAGAGGAAGAAGAAGTATCTTACGAGAAAGATGTACATCTCCTCACATAATCACTCATATTAGCATAGATTTAGCTTAGTAATTATCTTGGTAGAGGAGATGATCATGCATTGAAGCTTGGCTCTTGGTGGAATTTTCATCCACATGCCAAGAGTGTGTTGATGTAGGCTTTTATCTCACAAGCTTGAAGTAGGTGATGAGTTCTCCATTAAAGCTTGGGAAGAGATAGTCTTCTCTTTCTTCACACATGAGATTGTGTGAGTGTGTGTGTGATAATGCCTTGCAAAAATCAGCCCCCTCTCTCTCTTGGGCGAGCTCTCTTGATAAATGCTCTTGCTCTCATCCCATTGGACCTCCCCAGGGCTAGCCTATCACCATTACGCAGAATAAGTGATAGCCTTTTGACATGTGTCCCCTTTTACCCTTTTGTGAGATCTTTAGGTTAATTAATAATTCAATTCAACTCTCATTGGACCCCTTTGCCTCCTGGCCAATAGGAATCAGGCAAGCCATTGGGCTCCTGATTGCTCATTGGACCCCTTGGGAGACTGCCCAATAGTCATCTAGGAGACTTAATTCTCATTGGTTATTTTATTAAGTGTTTTTAAATTAATTAAACTAGATTTACTCTAGCCTAAATCTCATTGGTCCACCTCCAAGCCCATCCAATAGGAATTGGGCACACCTTGTGGGCATCTGGGCTAGAAAGCTAACATGTGTCCCTAATTCCCTTTGTGTAAAGGGAGCCTGTGTGTGTGTGTGTGTGTGTGTGTGTGTGTGTGTGTGTGTGACTTTCTCTCTCATCCCCTAGAAGAAGGGCTCGCCCCCTCCCATGTAGGGATTGCAAAGACTTTATTGGTACACACAAAGCATCCAATTCCCCTAGGGTTGACTTTGGACACAACCTTTGAATTTTGGAACCTTAGCATTTTGGAAGTCTTAATGGGCTGAACCTTAGGGTCTTTTTAGCCCATTGTTGCACATGGGTCTTTTGCAAATGGCCCCCCCTTTGGATCCCTACTGTGGCTGGTCTTCTAGCTTAACCAATATTCTAGCTTTTTCTCCTGTGGCACTTCCCCCCATTAAATGATGAGTTTAATATGAGAAAATCATTTAGGAGAATTAGATATTGATTATTATGACATTAACTCTCTCTTGAAATCATAGTCGTCCTCGACTATGGTGTAGAGAAGATAAAGCATATTTATGAGTCCTTTTCTTAGCGGGTAGAGGATCCCTATGTTACCCTACGACATCATTCCACAATGGATGACTAGTCCATTTGGCGCTTGAGAGCCTGAGGCTACTGCAAGCATGTCTGCACATTAGTCCTATCAATCTTCCATAGTAGAGTGACAAGCTCTACTTGGTGTTTGGGAGACGTCGTCTCCGCAAACTTGATCTAAGCATGAATACTACATTTTTGTGCACAATAAAGAAAAAGAGAGTCTTATAAGACAAAAAACTTTGTTCATTTTTAACATTTTGTACATTTGCTTACTCTTGGGAAGCATTGTAAGCATTGAAAAGGTTTAGGTTATCCTTTAATTGTATGCCTTGCATCCATCTAGCATCTTCAAAAGGATAATTCTTAAACTTAATAAGATATCATCGGATAATCTTACCGCCTCTTAATACCTTGTCTTCATGTCGGAGAATGGACTCGGGCTGCAGCACCTCCTCTTGGTCCTCGATCTCCGGTGGGTCTTCGATAGTTGGTTCTTGAGGTGGCTCTCCTTTGTAAGGCTTTAATAGGCTCACATGGAAAGCATTTTGTATGAGCCAATGATTGGGCAACTTGAGTTGATATGCCATCCCATTGATTGACCTAAGAATCTGGAAGGGACCATAGTATCTTTTTGCTATTTTAGAATAGTACTTTTGGTCGCCCGTAGGATTCTTGCCCGTCGTGTGCCTTAATCGATCCTTGGGAAACTTTAATAAGACCCAATCATTTTCTTTAAAGGCTTGGGCTCTTCTGTGCTTGTCAGCCGCAGCCTTTTGCCTTTGTTGTGAGATAGAGATAGCATCCTTAATCTTTTGAAAAGATTCTTGTAGGTCTCGGCTATACTCATCTGCAGCGAAGATCTTCCCATGTACTTTAAATAGCAAGGGACTTTTGGCTCTTCCCTCAATTACCTCGAAAGGTGCTTTTCCCGTGGAAGTATGTACAGTGTTATTGTAAGCATAATTACCTCGAAAGGTTTTGGCTCTTCCCTCAATTACCTCGAAAGGTGCTTTTCCTGTGGAAGTATGTACAGTGTTATTGTAAGCATACTCCACTAAGGGTAAGTACTTCTCCCATTGGGATCTTTGATCTACTTCCGTTACATAGGCTTTTAGTAGATCGAGAATGGTTAGGTTAGCTATTTCACTTTGGCCATCCGTTTGTGGATGATAGGCTGAAGAGAAGTTTAGCCTTGTCCCTAAATTCTCAAAGAGACTCTTCCAAAAATTACTGGTCATTCTAGGATCTCTATCCGACACTATGGACATTGGCAAGCCATGGTACTTGAAAATTTTTTAAATGAAGAGGGTTGCCATTTGATGGGCTTTGATAGTCTTTTTGACAGGTATAAAATGAGCTTGTTTACTGAACCTGTCTACTATCGTCCATATTCCCGTATTCCCATGGATAGACTTAGGCAATCCAAAGATAAAATCCATGGATATACTCTCCCATGGTGAATTATGGATTGGCAAGGGTTGAAGCAATCCAAGTTGCTTCCCTCTATCAAATTTTCTCTTTTGGCATACCACACATTTAGAAACATACTCTTGTATGTTCGCTTTCATGGTAGGCCAATAGAAATATGTTTCAATTCCCTTTAAGGTAGACTGAATCCCCCTATGCCCCGCATAAGGTGGAGCATGAGATTCATACATTACTTTCTCACGTAGTGAGTTAGTAACGCATAGTCTATTGCCATAGAGAAGATAACCATCTTGTAAGGTAAATGGTTCTTCTTTCTTCCCTAATGCAAGGGCTGAAATCACATCTCTAAAATCCGGATCAATAGCGCACTCATCTATCATTGAAGATAGATCATTGTGAGTTGCTATGGAAACCGCATTCACTCTCGGCCGTCTTGAGAGTGCATCAGCTACTTGATTATGCTTGCCAGCAATGTGAGCAATATGAAAATGAAATTGCGAAAGGAAATTTGTCCACCTCATTTGTTTGTCGGAGAGCTTGGTCTGCGTCATGAAGTACTTAAGACTTTGGTGATCCGTTCGCAGAATGAAAGGAGTCCCCAATAAATAGTGCTTCCATGAGTCTAAGGCATGTAGAACTGCAAGGAGTTCCTTTTCATATATGCCTAGAGTTTGCTCAACAGGGTCGAGCCTTCAACTCTCATAGCCTATGGCATGCCCTTCTTGGAGCAAAACAGATCCAAGGCAATCACCACAAGCATCACATTGGACCTCAAATGGTTAGTGTAAGAACAAGGTGAGAGATCAGCTTTTCTTTAAGCTTTTCGAAAGCATTGTTCTCCTTAGCAAACCATGTATACCTAACGCTTTTCTTTGTTAGGTCATGTAATGGTCCCGCAATTTGTGAGAACTTTTCTATGAAGAGTCTATAGTATGTACACATACCTATAAAGCTTCTTAGTTCATGAATATTCCTTGGTTTAGGCCATCCTTTTATTACCTCTAACTTTGATGGATCCATTTGGATGCCATCTTGAGAGATAATATGCCCTAAATACTGAATCTCTTGCAAGAAAAATTCACTTTTCTTTCGATTAACATAAAGTTTATTCTCTCTTAAAACTTGAAATAGTACCTGGAGGTGTTGCTTGTGTTCGTCTAATGAATTAGAGTAGATGATAATATCATCAAAGAACACTCCCGTGAAGGTTCGATGAGGCTTGAACAGCTTCTCCATCAAGCGGTTGAATGTGGCTGGTGCATTGGTCAAGCCAAAAGGCATGACAATGTATTTGTAAAGACCAAATGTGGTGCGAAATGCGGTCTTTACAATGTCTTGATCAACTATCCTTATTTGATGATAGCCACTTTTTAGATCAATCCTACTGAAGTAGGTCGATCCTTGTAGCTTATCAAATAGGTCTTCTACCCGTGGAACGGGAAACCTATTCTTGATAGTGATCCTATTTAGTGCTCTATAGTCGACACACATACGATATGTGTCGTCTTTCTTTTGCACTAATAGCACTGGTGAGCAAAAGGGAGATGAGCTAGGCCTAACCATGCCCTTCTCAACTAACTCATGCACTTGCCGCATAATCTCCTCTTGTTGAGCTTGAGAAACTCTATAAGGAGGTTTGTTAGGCGGTGAAATTCCTGGAAGAAGTTCAATTGCATGGTCATCATTACCTCGTTTAGGAGGTAGCTCACAAGGGATGTCGTCAATAAAAACATCCTGAAACCCCTTGAGAAAATTGGATAACTCTAATTCCTTTTGGTTGCTTTTATTTTCTTTTGCTAAAGCATTAGGTTCATTTTGAGAATCTTTAACAAAAATCATGTACACGGAAATAGAGCTCTTTATTGACTTGTTGAAAGCTGGTGTATGTACAATGGGGATAGTGTTACCCATTTCCTTAGCATCTATATACATGTCTTTTTCCCTGAACTTAAAGGAGATTCCCCTTTCAGGAAATTTAACATTGGCAGCCAGGCGGTCAAACCATGGTGCCCCTAGGATTACATCCTCATGCTTGAGAGGAGAGATAAAGAAGTCCTCTTTGTCCACATAGCCTTGGACATGAAGCCTCAATTTCCCAATTAAGGGGGTGACTAAAGCTTCTTGCCCCTTGAAGGCACTATCTGCGGGTAGGACATCTCCCATCTCGTAGGATTGTATGCCTAGCTTGGTGGCCAACTCTATAGATATAAAATTGTGAGTAGAACAAAGGTCAAAGAGAATAAAAGCATCATGTTATCTTACCTTTCTCCAAGCATGGCATAGAGGAGATCCTTTGTGATGAGTTTGGTGAGTCTCCTCCTCTTGGATTTCAACCAAGGAAGCTCTAGGAGGATCTTGGCGGTTGTTCTTTTGGGGACAAGCGTGGTACGCATGCCCTTGTTCGCCGCACTTGAAACACCGGTTATCCTTGCGATAACACTCAAGCTCTTCAGGAGAGAGTTTGTTCTTACCTTTGTAAACTCCCTTCTCTTTAGCTTTGTTGGAGTTGCCCTTAGGAGACTTTTGGACATTGTCCTTCCCCTTAGGCTCATTGGAACCCTTGTTTTCCGGGGGCTTATTATTTATTTTAGCCCCGTAGCACCAAAGGTACCATCATAGGTAAGGAAAGAGATGCTCTTTCCTTCCTCTTTGAATTTCTTCAACTTGGACGACCTCTTCCATGCGGCATAGGATTTTCTATGGTCTCTTCTTTTATGATGGTTCAAAGGTTTCACCATCACTTTCTTCAGAAGGTGAAGAATTTGAAGAAGGTGGAGAAGAGGGCGACCTCTTTCTTGCCTTTTTCTTGTCTTGATCTTTGTCGTCTTCCCCATCGCTTTCATAAGAGGAAGAGGATGAAGAAGATGGACAAGAGGGTGTCCTCTTTCTCTCCTTTTTCTTCTCTTGCTTTTTATCATCCCTCTTTGAGTTATGGCATGGAGAAGAGTATGATGGTCTTCTCCGCTTTGGTGGTGATGGAGAGCATTTAGCCAGCCGTTTTCGTGGAGCCATCTCCGCCGAGGTGGCAGGAGACTCGCTTCTTTCTCGTTCCTTCGGTGGAGGATCTTGAGTTCTCCTTTGGGAAGGAGATGCATCATTAAGAAGTAAATTCTTGAGCCCTTCATATGGATTCTCTTCTTCTTCCCAAATCGGAGAGAGACCTCTTTTGGTAGTCTCACAAGGAGGCTTCCTAGGTGTTCTCTCGTCATGGTGATGAGCTTGGAGAATCCCGTGAGCACGGAGCTGCCGTTGCACTTCACTTTGGAGAGATGGATTGCCCATGGCTTGTCGAATCCTAGAAACAAGATAGTTAACAAGCATTGAAGCATCATTAGTAGCTTGCTCTTGAGCAAAATCAAAGTTATCAACATTAATTTCACTCTCTTTACTATTGTCAGCCATTCTAACAACTTTTAGGTGTAAACTTTTTAGGCGTACTTTGGAACTTCAAGCCCTAGTTGCTACTCCTCTTTACCCCTTTAGAAAAAGCACTCAAGCTACTGTACCCACGGCTCGAATACCATTAATTGCAAGAAGTAGAAGAGAGGGTCTTTCGACACCAAGACACCACCGGCTCCTGTCAAGCTTCTAATAGCTCAATAGTGGTTAAGCCGTAGGCAAGCCCCGTAGGACTCCACTATTAAGACCATAGCTCTCAACGGTGATGCCCCGTTAACTACACGAAGGCAGGCGCACTGCAAGGCTGAAAAATCCCTATTCTACTTACTCACATGCAACTAATAATACCAACCATTTATAGCTAGCTTGAGGACCTCCCTTCTTGAGCAAGAAAAGAGAAACCTTGTGCTCTAATACCAATGTAACATTTAATGGCCTAATCACTTGTGTGTAGCGGAAATTAGCATGAACATAGTGGGCATTTCATTAGAATAGATTCCTAATGAGAATTACAAGAGTGCTTGGGTGGAGAGAGCAACAAAAAGCATAACACCTAGTTAAATAGCATCAACAATACTTTCAAAAGAGAGAGAAATTAAGCTATTGACAACAGTTGAGGACCGGATTTGCATGGATCCGGTCCCCCCTCCAAAAGGCTTTGTATTATGGTTTCTCCCATCAAGAGAGACATTGTACAATACAATTCTTTGTGTTCCTTCAAGACTATCTAGTGCAATGAAGATGAAAGCTTCATGCACTAAGCAAAAAACTTAACAAACACAACTTTAACTATCCCCGCTCTCAGACCCAAGACCTCACACACCTTCGAAGATGGTGAGAGCTAGCAGGGTATGAGAGTAGATTGAGAGGAAGAAGGAGTATCTTACGAGAAAGATGTACATCTTCTCACATAATCACTCATATTAGCATAGCTTTAGCTTAGTAATTATCTTGGTAGAGGAGATGAGCATGCATTGAAGCTTGGATCTTGGTTGGATTTGCATCCACATGCCAAGAGTGTGTTGATGTAGGTTTCTATCTCACAAGCTTGGAGTAGGTGATGAGTTCTCCATTAAATCTTGGGAAGAGATAGTCTTCTCTTTCTTCACACATGAGATTGTGTGAGTGTGTGTGTGATAATGCCTTGCAAAAATCATCCCCCTCTCTCTCTCTCTTGGGTGAGCCCTCTTGCTAAATGCTCTTGCTCTCATCCCATTGGACCTCCCCAGGGCTAGCCTATCACCATTAAGCAGCATAAGTGATAGCTTTTTGACATGTGTCCCCTTTTCCCTTTTTGTGAGAGCTTTAGGTTAATTAATAATTCAATTAAACTCTCATTGGACCCCTTTTCATCCTGGTCAATAGGAATCAGGCAAGCCATTGGGCTCCTGAATGCTCATTGGACCCCTTGGGAGACTGCCCAATAGTCATCTAGGAGACTTAATTCTCATTGGTTATTTTATTAAGTGTTTTTAAATTAATTAAACTAGATTTACTCTATCCTAAATCTCATTGGTCCACCTCCAAGCCCATCCAATAGGAATTGGGCACACCTTGTGGGCATCTGGGCTAGGGAGATGACATGTGTCCCTAATTCCCTTTGTGTAAAGGGAGCCTGTGTGTGTGTGTGTGTGTGACTTTCTCTCTCATCCCCTAGAAGAAGGGCTCGCCCCCTCCCATGTAGGGATTGCAAAGACTTTATTGGTACACACAAAGCATCCAGTTCCCCTAGGGTTGACCTTTGGACACAACCTTTCAATTTTGGAACCTTAGCATTTTGGAAGTCTTAATGGGCTGAACCTTAGGGTCTTTTTAGCCCATTGTTGCACATGGATATTTTGCAGATGGCCCCCCCTTTGGATCCCTATTTTCCCTCCTTTGGATCCCTATTGTGGCCGGTCTGCTAGCTTAACCAATATTCTAGATTTTTCTCCTGTGGCACTTCCCCACATTAAATGATCAGTTTAATATGAGAAAATCATTTAGGAGAATTAGATATTGATTATTATGACACGGCCCATAACACCTAGTGTGGATGCATTTAACACAAATTTATCCAAACCGCAATTCCATGACGAGACTTTCCACGGTAGATTAGTGAAATCCTTTGGACCATAACAGAATGTGAAAGATTAGTCACACCCAGGTACCAACCATGAGACATTCTCAGTAACCTAGCATACTTGGCTATATGTAGAAATGACCCTCCGTTAAGGTGATTTCACAGCACTTGTCATTGCAACAAATCTGTACTGAGTGCTCGATAATTTTTGGCCACTGAAATTGTTCTTGATACGGTGTGCTTCAAATGGTCTAATAAACGGATGCGACCAGCACATAGGGACTTCGTCGTGATACATCATTAAGAATTAGGCACCGCTGTATGTCCCAGAGATTCATATTCACCATATGTGGAATAGGTCTCAAATAAGGATGGCCGAAAAAGCGACATCCATCAAGTAGAAGATGTACTTGTGTGTGGAGGTAACTCTAAACATTCTGCGACAAGAGTGAGAGGGACCCTCATTCATTTCTCCACACTGGCTAAACCGAACTCCCTAATTTCCTAGACCATGGTGTATCCCATGTGACAACATCTGCCAAATTGAACCCTACAAGTAGGTTCATAACAACGTAAGGCAGAAAGATAGGCTGGACACTTGGCCCAAAATACTTTGTGCCGACATGCCCTTTGCATGACTCTATAACATTCAAGCGTACTTATACGTCTTGAAAAACCAAGCAAAGCATACTAAAAATGGAATAACACCAAATCAATAGATGCGTACCTGGAGATTTGAACGTAATGTTCACTTACCCGTATTCAAATGGAGAGGAGCACATCCCCTATCTGAAAAAACAAACAGCATTGCACTGGGAACCCTGTGTGTTGCCTTTGCAATCCAAGCCCTTGGATTAGAATCTACATAGTCAAACCCCTTGGTAAGACTCTTTGTAGAAACTGCTCAACTAGCAGATAACGGTAACCAACATAGTCAACCGTGTACAGAATGATTGGAATCAACGTGACAAGTGTGTTCATCCGCTACCGCATGGAAGATTGCGGAATTATTTCCTTGAAAGTATAACCAGGAGAGATCAACTGTGATCCTCAATGCAGATCAAATTGTGATCCTTAATGCCTATGGGGTGATGTAGCAATCACCCGCCGGGTCTTACCCCAAAACAGTATGTTCATAGACACTCCGAAGTGCTATAGAGAGAGAAAGAAATCCACACAAGTGAGATGCCTAGCTCGTATTAACAACCATGTTGTCTGAACTGTTTGCTGCCTCTAGACTCCATGGTATAGATCAACTGATGTAAGTGCAAGAGTATCAAAACTCAACGTGAGCGTCCCACTAGAAACATACAGTGCAAAAATGACACCCTAATCCTTTGAAATGACAAGACTCTTGCTCGTCCATTAACGTTGATATGTTCGATGTGTACTCCACTGGGCAAGTCTGTTCGATCCTAAGAACAATCACCCAAGGAGTGCCAATAGTTGGGTCTTACCCAAGATCTGACAATGGCTCTTAGCCTGTTTGGCTCATAGTCCTTATGCAAAATAGTGTTCAATCGACGAACCGATGAAGACTAATTTAAGTAGCATCTTAGCCACGTGCTAGTTGTGAGTTGGAGCACCTTGGCTCAAGCTGACTCACGAGCAAAACATGTATCAAAAATCTTCTTAGAAGAGTTTCATTTTTTTCCTAGAGAGAGAGATAGAGAACGAAAAGAAGAGCATGCTGGGCTGAGGAACTTTCCTTAAATTTCTAGTGTGTGTGCTCTTAGACATCTTATGCCTGACTGGCAGCTTATCTTATAAGCATGCAACAATGTGACTGGATAATGCTCGCATCGAGAGAGGTAACACAAGTCACATCTTGCCGCACCTATCGTGTAGGGCATCGTGACTGTATGAAAATGACTTAACAATGGATGGTTGCGTGTGAATGAAGTCTTATGTTTGAGATTTGGATTCCTTGTAGTGTTTTTGTGTGTTGACAGCAACCAGAAAGCATGTTGAAAGAATCCTGAAGTTTCCTCATCCTTGACAGAGTGTCTGGTGTTATAGCGGAAGCTCAATTTATGAGGCAGTGTAGTTGAGTCCACTTAACCAACATTCCTTGCATGTGAAATTGTAAGCCCTTGGCTACTATGATGGCCTCAAGCGTGAGAACCAAAGCCGTAAGTGCCTTTCACAGTCTGCATTGGTAGTGATGCATCATAACGTGATGTCACCACACAGAAAAGGGAAATAAATTTCTAATTGTAACAGTTCCCCAAACTGGCGTGCCAATGTCCTTGATATCTAATCAATAGGTAGTAGCGTGGCACGCGTGAGAAGCCTTCATTCATGCGAAATTGTCAAAGAACTTTGCTTTATACAATTGATAATATTTTTCCAAAGAAAATGTGTAAACATGGAAAAATAAACAAAACTGAATTTGGTCTAACCTGGTCATCTGGCTGGAACAAGTTTTTTGGAGATGTCGGAAGAAAAACTCGCTCAAATGTAGATCATATCCATAGCTATTGCGATCAAATTTTGCCTGAAATATCCTGCAGGCATATGGAGATATTTCCCAAAAGTGTGTGCTCATAGCATACCCCAAACGGAGAAAATCTCACTGCAAGAGTCGTAAATTGAAGCCGTGCTTCACATAAATATGTTTGTGCTGATAGCCAACGGATGTGGCTATAGATATCATAACAAAAAGGAATCGACTGTGTCGAGAAATTTCAATTGAAATTGGGTAGTACTGTGTGGTAAGCATCGTCTGTCTACTTCAAGAAACAGGAACAAGGAGTCGGCCATGCCGAGCAACTTGCTGGTCAAGATTGTGTGTACTCAAGCCAAACAGTGGTGCTTTGTAAACATTTGACTGTATATGGAAATTGTCACAAGCTGTGCTTGTGCCTGCATACAAGAGCTACATAGCATGTTTGAAAGCGTGATCATACCAAAACAAAAGCTACTGCATACCTTGGTCATGATCTCTGTTGACTCTAGAGTCGTGCTTGAGGACTTATTGTAGCCGTAACCATGGTAGGGTATATCCTTGTCGTAATCTTCTTGTTGGGATTGTTCCATGCTGGAAGACATGGCCTTTATCCGCTGTGGTCTCCACATCGTTCTTTGAAGTCCTTTATCTTTGATCGAGTGGTAAAGACATTGGAGAGGGGGAATGGGGGAACACACCCGACACAAACACAAGGGCCTCTCTATAGCTCAGGGCATTCACAACACCCCTATCCTCTCGAAAAACACCTTCAAACACACAACTCACACTGGTAGACCACCGCTTGCTCTATTTCCATCGCTCACACACTCCACAAAACCACCACACAATGCACACCTGTTGCCATGGTCTGTCTCCACCCTTACACACACTCACAACAACTCAATCTCACTCTCTAACTCAAAGCACCATCGATCCGGGGGGGCACACACTTCCACAGAGACCGCACCGGGGAGAACCATGAAAGCAGGAGAAAGAGAAGGGGGGAAGGGGAAACAACAGCGAGAAGGGGCAACAATGGCTGATTGCACTCCACAAAACACCTTTACAAACTCACCCTGACATCACCATGGCCATGTACACAAGAAGAATGCAAAGGGCTTGACAGACACACTCCTCTTTCTAAAAGCTCCACTTTGTAGGCTTCAAAAAGGGCTCCAAAGGCCAAGAAAAATCTAAGAAGAAGCCCCTAATTTGATTCATTTTTTGACTTTTATAGGGTGGGGGGTTCAATTTGGCAAAGTGCCCTTTGATTGGTCCATGGGGCACCCATTTTTGGTATTTTTTGGGAGGGGAGGCACCGCCTTTTTCCATTTGCTCTCTTCTTCTCTTTTGCTCTTGTGGGAGGGCATTAGCGACATCGCTATTGCCCCTTGGCTCTTTTATTTTTAGAATTTTCATCTTTCAATTTTCATCCTCTTTGGGCTTAGCCTTGCACTGCTTGACTAGCTTGACTTTGATTTTCTCTCTCTAGCCAACTTCTCTTACTCCACTTGGCCTTGGCCTAGTTGGCCTTTGCTTTTGCCTGGACCTTTTGCTCTACATTTGGCCGCCCTCGAGCCCATTCTCTCTCTCTCTCTGGCTCGCTGTGGGACTTTCCTCTTACCTGAGGGGGGGAGGCAATAGAGATATTGCTATTGCCCCCTTCCTCCTCCTCAAAATTTTGGGATCCCTTGGGCCGTGGGAAGTGCCCCTGCCATGTCATCACTGGGTCTCACCACCACGCAGGCGTGCCGTTGCGCCGCCCCGCCTCGCCAATTGCCGCCAAAACCGCCATCCTCTCGTGCCAACCACCACGCGCAGCGCTCAACCCAACGCACACCATAGCCCCGAGCTCACGGAGCTCTCCACGACTCCTTCTATACCAATGGTTGCCCACGGTCCAACCTATGAGGCATGTGTCCTTCGGCACTCACTGCGCATGTGGGGTTTGTCCCCCGCCACGTGGCAGTCCTTGGTGTAAGCGGCCTTCTAGCCCTCACAAAACCCACCCTTTAAACTAGAAAAAACCTCATTTTCACTTGCATTGGGTACTCTGATTTGCCTTTCCCAGTTGGCCTATGCATAGGCCTTGGAGCCCAACCACCAACCCACCGCATCCACTTTCAAATCCTCTGCCTCCTGCCCCCATTTTGGGATCTTCGATGCCGTCATTCGAGGCATCAAAAAAAGCTAAAAAGCATCTGCAAACCTCCCACTGTCAAATGCTCCCGACTTTGTCTTGCCGTGTCTTGCCGACTAAGCATCCAATTGACGCACCGTTGATTTGTATTGGCTCCTCATGACGTGCACTATCATAGAGAACTTTGGCGAGGCTCAAAAGATGCCAGATGGCGCATTTTTCAATGCCGGAAATCTTCAACTGATCATACGTTGCTATCCAGAGCTCCGATTTGCAATTTGAGAAGACAGACAGGCTCCGCAACTCAAGCTCTACACATGTATACACTGACATGAGCCCGGGACACCTGCCCCCAACTGCCCTGTCCGTCGGGGATCTCCTACACACTCTTTCTTTAAATTGCAATATCTTGCACAGTGGTGCTTTGTTTGACGAGCCGTCTGGACCGGCTTGGAAAGCACACTAAAGACCACACTATAGCACAAAAAAACCCACATCTCGGGCACAGTAGTCCACCAACCTGCTCGGCTCTTTGCGGCACGCCTTTGGCCTAAAAACCACTTCGAACATACACCTATGCTACCCTTTGGCTGCCTAGGACTTTGGTACCTTCCCTAGCCTTCTGTACTACACTCGACTACCACCTTTGCCTGGCATAGACCATCTCCTAGCTCGGACCAACTTTAGCTGCACCATCATTGCCCACCCCCTCGTTGAACATTTAAGTTCAACCACACATGGCCTTATTTCACTAAAAAAACACACCAAAAACAAACTTTCTGTACACTGCAAAACCACCTAACAAACGTACACCACTAGCACCTGCTACCCGCCGTCTTTGTTCATGCAGGTTGCCCAACCCCCTGCTTTACCTGTAATCACCCTCCTGGGTTGAACACTTTGCATTGGTCTCTTCCATCCACCTGCAACAGCTTTGCATAGTGCCACACCAAGGCACACACCCAACTGCATAACCAAACTGCCATCCACATGCTTCTACCACTCCAAGCAATCCTTGGCAAACTGCCCACTCGCAACAAAGCACCTCCAAGAACACCAAATAGAGCACCCTCATGCTCACCATTCTACCCAATCAACACTCGCGACATACTTGACCCTCCCTCCCATCCATGTAAAGCTAGATCTTCGTCTATCAAATCCTGTACTTGCTCGACAGCACACTGCACAACTCCTTTGATTAGCATTCCCTTCAACCACCACTCACAAACCTCTTTACAAAGCTTGGACACCGCATTGGAATCCTCATCACCTGTTATAGAGGGCATTGATTGCATAGGAATCACCTCTAACTTTGACTCTGCTTTGCCCTTCTCACCTGCCATGAACTCAATTCCAGCATCGTTGAGCTCCTCCTCGTCGATTGGCCCTTCAAGGTTGATAAGCACCACTTGCTCTTCTACTACTGCATCATCAATCTCTACCAAGGAAGAGAGAAACTCGTTCTCTATCACACCCTCTTCGTCCTCTTCCATAGATGCAACTGCTCCACACATTTTAGTAAAACTTTGCACTTGCTGCACCACTATGGCATACTCCATAGCTATCTTCATCAACATGGCCATTAGCATGGCACCACATACCAATTTTACCTGCACATCATCACTTGTAGGCCTAGGCTGCTCCACTCGGTCTTCACTAAGCACCTTGGCTTGCACTTCATGCTACTCCACACACATATTCACTGCCTCTCCACTCACATGCAAGACGTCAAACTCATCATACCTGGATTGAGATGACTCGGTCTCCCAACTCGTATTTGCGTCCATAGAGCTACTGTCACTTGACCCAGTCTCCTCTTCGGTTTCAAGCTCGTGAATCTCTTCTAGCTTCATCGCTTCAACCTCGTCTGCAAACCACACTCCTTTCTCTTTATTGCACTTCAATGGAGCTTCACTCAAACTTGGCAGCACATTCTTTGTCCACTCTGGAACCACCTGCACTTCCTCCACAATTGGAACTGCTCTAGCCGGCATCTTCGGCATAGGAACCACCCTATCTCTCTGCAGCCAAAGAACCCTTGGTTCTTCTCGCACTTGCACTTCTCTTTGCATCACATGTGGCTCAGCTACCACCGCATTACACTGCTTTGGCATCACTGCATTTGACAAACCTTGCCTAGCCTCACGCTTCTTCAAAATCTTCTTGGTTCGCCCTCTCGCTAGAGCTAGTGCCTCTTCATACGACATTGGACCATCCATTTCCACCTTATCTCACACCTCCTCATGCAGGAAATCCATAAACTTACACAATTTCAAAACTTTGGCATTTTCTGCAGCAGTTACCTTGATTAACTTCCCCCAAAGGGCTTAGAACTCCCACTCGAACGCTTGAAAATCTCCCTCCAAGATTTGCTTCAATCCGTCCAGCTTCCGCTTTACCTCATCTAGTTGCGCATCCGCTACGAATCTACTTCGAAAAGCCGCCCCTAGGGCTTTACAATCTGCTTTTTCTTCATCACCAAGGCTATCGAACCATAGCTTTGCTTTACCACAAACCAGGAGCGGGAACACCTGCACCGCACCATCTTCTCTCGATAAACCGCTTTCCAACACGAACAATCCATAGTCTTGAAGCCAAGTTTTTGCATCTTCAACCCTAGTGAAAATGGGAAATCCCACCAAAGCCATCACTAGCAGCACCTGCTCTTCAAAGGCTGCACCTTTGGCATCACAAAAATCACCGCTTCGACTTCAACTAGGAGCATCAGCATACTCCTCCGTGGGGGCACCAGAAGATGGAGAGGGGGAATGGGGGAACACACCCGACACAAACACAAGGGCCTCTCTATAGCTCAGGGCATTCACAGCACCCCTATCCTCTCGAAAAACACCTTCAAACACACAACTCACACTGGTAGACCACCGCTTGCTCTATTTCCATCGCTCACACACTCCACAAAACCACCACACAATGCACACCTGTTGCCATGGCCTGTCTCCACCCTTACACACACTCACAACAACTCAATCTCACTCTCTGACTCAAAGCACCATCGATCCGGGGGGGCACACACTTCCACAGAGACCGCACCGGGGAGAACCATGAAAGCAGGAGAAAGAGAAGGGGTGAAGGGGAAACAACACCAAGAAGGGGCAACAATGGCTGATTGCACTCCACAAAACACCTTTACAAACTCACCCTGACATCACCATGACCATGTACACAAGAAGAATGCAAAGGGCTTGACAGACACACTCCTCTGTCCAAAAGCTCCACTTTGCAGGCTTCAAAATGGGCTCCAAAGGCCAAGAAAAATCTAAGAAGAAGCCCCTAATTTGATTCATTTTTTGACTTTTATAGGGTGGGGGGTTCAATTTGGAAACTGCCCTTTGATTGGTCCATGGGGCACCCATTTTTGGTATTTTTTGGGAGGGGAGGCACCGCCTTTTTCCATCTGCTCTCTTCTTCTCTTTTGCACTTGGGGGGGGGGGGGGGGGGGGGCGCATTAGCGACGTCGCTATTGCCCCTTGGCTCTTTTATTTTTTAAATTTTCATCTTTCAATTTTCATCCTCTTTGGGCTTAGCCTTGCACTGATTGAATAGCTTGCCTTTGATTTTCTCTCTCTAGCCGACTTCTCTTACTCCCTTTGGCCTTGGCCTAGTTGGCCTTTGCTTTTGCCCGGACCTTTTGCTCTACATTTGGCCGCCCTCGAGCCCATTCTCTCTCTCTCTGGCTCGCTGTGGGACTTTCCTCTTACCTGAGGGGGGGATGCAATAGCGATATCGCTATTGCCCCCTTCCTCCTCCTCAAAATTTCGGGGCCCATTGGGCCGTGGGAACTGCCCCTGCCACGTCATCACTGGGTATCACCACCACACGGGCGTGCCCTTGCGTCGTCCCGCCTCGCCAACGACCGCCAAAACCGCCATCCACTCGCACCAACCACCACGCACAGCGCTCAACTCAACGCACGCCAGAGCCCCAAGCTCACGGAGCTCTCCACGACTCCTTCTATACCAATGGTTGATCACGGTCCAGCCTATGTGGCATGTGTCCTCCGGCACTCACTGTGCATGTGGGGTTTGTCCCCCGCCACGTGGCGGTCCCTAGTGTAAGCGGCCTTCGAGCCCTCACAAAACCCACCCTTTAAACTAAAAAAAAACTCATTTTCACTTGCATTGGGTACTCTGCTTTCCTTGCCTAGTTGGCCTATGCACAGGCCTTGGAGCCCAACCACCAGCCCACCGCATCCACTTTCAAATCCTAAGCCTCTTGCCCCCATTTTGGGATCTTCGATGCCGTCATTCGAGGCATCAAAAAAAGCTAAAAAGCATCTGCAACCTCCCACTGTCAAATGCTCCCGACTTCGTCTTGCCGTATCTTGCCGACTAAGCATCCAATTGACGCACCGTTGATTTTTCTTGGCTCCTCATGACACGCACTATCACCGAGAACTTTGGCGAGGCTCAAAAGACGCCAGATGGTGCATTTTCCAATGCGGTCATATGGCCTCAAACCCGGCCCCCGAAAAATCTTCAACTGATCATACCTTGCTATCCAGAGCTCGGATTTTCAATTCGAGAAGACGGGCAGGCTCCACAACTCGAGCTCTACACATGTACACATTGACATGAGCCCGGGCCACGTGTCCCCAACTGCCCTATTCGTCGGGGATCTTCTACACACTCTTTCTTTAAACTGCAATATGTTGCACACCGGGGCTCTGTTTGATGAGCCGTTTGGACCGGCTTGGAAAGAACACTGAAGACCACACTATAGCACAAAAAAACCCACATCTTGGGCACAGTAGGCCACCAACATTCTTGACTCTTTGCAGCACGCCTTTGGCCTAAAAAGCCACTTCGAACATACACCTTCACTATCCTTTGGCTGCCTAGGGCTTTGGTAATTGCCCTAGCCTTCTGCACTGCACTTGACTACCACCTCTGCCTGGCATAGACCATGTCCTAGCTCGGACCAACTTTTGCTGCATCAACGTGTATAATTTCACAGTAGACTGACAAGGAAGACAATGCTCGTGGCGGCCCCTGAATCCTTGCTGGCATTGCTTTTGCTCTCGAAAGATTTCAGTCACGAGGGAAACCCTTGATCGAAGTGAAATCATTGGTGATTTTGGGACAAAAACACCCAGGAGCTGTGTCGAAATCCTCTCATGACCCTTTTCTTTAGCCGAATTTCTAGGAGAATTCTGTAATTTCTTCAATATTCAGAGATCGAGAAGCCACAATGTGCTCATAAAAAATTCACATGCATCAGTGGTGCTGCATATTTACATGAGGAGCCAAAACAGGAGGGCACCGTGGGCACCTTCCCCTGGAAATCAAAAGTCTAGCCCCTAAAATAGAGGTTCGGTTGGCCACCATGAGAAACCTGCTTCAAAAAAATATGGCCATGGAGTCGATCTAACTGCGCCGCAGGCAAGGGAAGAGGTAGACGGTGCTACACGGCCTGGTTCACGGACATGCAAAATCGTGAATCTGTCCTTGCTGCAACGCGATTCAAAAGAGCCCAAACCTGCATGATTTCAGCCAGGTGTGATCCGCGCCCTAAGCTCCGATACCCATGCAAGTCGCCACGCTCCCTCGTCTTGGCAGGGGCTGCTTCTCGCATGTGTTCGTCACCATAGGATCTTCGGCTTCTCGTGGCCCTCCTCTTTTCCTCCTTCTTCAAGGGGAGAGAGAGAGAGAGAGAGAGAGAGAGAGAGAGAGAGAGAGAGAGTTTTCGAAAGAGAGAGATCCATGTTTGAGAGAGAGAGAGATCCATGCCTTCTCCTCCGCCATGGCTCCACCTTCTCCCTTCCTCTCCATCTTGCTCTGATACAAGTGTAAGACCTAGGGGACTAAGACATAGGATCCTCCTCCCTACCGCCTTTTATATGGGCCTAGCTCCTAGATCTTGCCCTAAGCGGATCCCCAGTCCACAATGGTCTCATCCAGGCCCTTGGCCTAGGTCCCTGACCCCCTAGGTTGGGCCTTGCCTCATAGGACCCTTGTCCTGACAGAAGGGCAAGAGAGGAATTGAAAAACTAGATCCTTAGTACATCCATGATCACTCTCTCACCACCTCAAGCACAAGCTATGAAGAGAGAGGAAATGTGCACCTATCAAACATTTGTTACACCCTTGCATGGGACACCAACGAGAGAGAGAGAGAGAGAGAGAGAGAGAGAGAGATTGATTTTGGCAAACTAGCAGCCTTCCAAAAGCAACTACATACCAGTTCAAGGAAAAAGGGAGCTAAGCATTTTTCAATGAGTAATGATTTATCTAATTGGCACTTACTACTTTGGATTTCAAATACTCCATAAAATAAAAGAGTTTCATTGTTAGAGTTTGTAGACATGCTATCCTTTTGAGGGAAAGATTATGGAAAGCCAAAGATGAACTATCCTAATATACATTGATACAATGTTGATTATGGCTCAAGGACTTAAGGTTGTGAACAACAAAAGAGGGTGAAACTATTCTGTTTATTGAGGTCATATTTTTGAGGCTTGAAACAAAACAATGGGTGGTTCATATGAGGAAAATGAGGTGTTATTTGAGAATGTGTCTTCGAGCTTGTGAGCTTAGGAGGTGTATACATACTTATATTACCATTAGAATTTGGATATCCAGATAATGATTTCAACAAATTTCTCCAGGTAGAGGCTTTTGCATTTGTGCTACATAAGACATTGCATTATAAAATAGAGCTCGTCAAGGTTTCTTTCATATAGAGGCATGGATTTCTTGAAGGATTCTTTATCTTGAAAATTTCTTCCACATAAAGAGATCAAAGATGTTGTTGGCATGCAAACAAGAAGGAAAATGAGAACCTCTATAGCCTTGCACACACCACACCGTCGAAAAGAAACACCATAAAGCTGCAGAAAACACCTATGTCGAACACCTGTAAAATCTGGTGGGAAACAGATCTAACCTAAACCATGATTGAAATTACTAAAAATCAAGATCATAAAGACAAATCTTGTGTTGTGTAGACCTCCGTAGAGTATCCATATGCTTGATTTCGACAACAGATGAGAGAGTTACAAGCTTTCAAAGATGGGGTATCTCTCAAAAGCTCCAAAAAAACTAGTCTCTGTAAGGAAAAAGGGTGTGCAGAGAATTGCAGCTATTAAAAAGGGGGATTTTTTGTCTCTTATCCCAAGGGATTTTCTCTCTTTTCTTAGCCGACATAATTCCTCTTGTAGTCCCCTTTTAAGTGGCTCATTTTGGGTTTGGGTAGAACGTGGCATGTTAGCCATATTTTGACCAAGGAAAAGGGGGGAGGGGAAGTGTCCAGAGGACCAAAACCATGCCCAAGTGCCTGTCCTGCTAGTGGGAATCCAAAATGGGTGCCCCATCTCTCCCCCAACACCCACGAGCCTCCATTAGAAAGGCAAGAGAGCAGCATATCCGTTTCGAAACAACCTTAGGGGGTACCCACTCCCCCCCTTATACCCTCCATTTTCCACTAGCTTCCCCCCATGTGGGATTACTTCATTGCCACTTGGCACCATCCTTACACCTCCCCACTTAAGCACATAAATTTCTTCTTTTGCTCCCCACACCGAGCAATCTTGACGGAGGTGTGGCGGGTGACTTCGAGCACCAAATGCGACATTGTAAAGCCCAACTTGGAACTTATCAGTTCGGCCATTTCCAAAAATCTTCAACCACACCTTTTCTAATTTAATCTATCAAATCGTCCCACTTTCCTTTCCTCGCATGCATCCAGACCCACTTCAACTAAGTAAGGAACTGCCCATTTCAAATGCATGTAACTCATGATGTATGAGTCCGATTCACCGGCTATCAAACACGACTAAAAATACTCATTGAAAACCACCTTTTAGAAGTTTGACCAACCCTAAACTCTTGAAAATGACTAAGCACAAACAGGCCTTTATACAGAAATTTTACAAGAGAACTCTAAAAACTCAAAGCATTATGTACATCTATGTACTCTAGACTAGTGAGCAAGCTTTTTAGGATGGATCAGTGACTTTATCTTCATCCAAAAAATGCTTGACATAGCTTGCCAACTCCCCCTAGCCTACTTGATCATTCATGAAAAGCAGAGGTGTTGATAGCCGTTTTTTCGGCTCTTTGTAATTGCCACAGTGAGTTACCTCACCCTACCAAAATCACCCAAACACTGTGGCTATCCCTACCATTTCACTGTACATAGGCGTGCGTGAGTCACGGGACTTTTTCCATATCTTCTTAAAAAACCCTCAATTAGCTAGTCATTGGGCTAGTTGAGCCAAAAAAATAAAAAAAAATAAAAAAATAAGTATATTATGGCCCATGCGTATGTAAATATTTCTTTGTATATAGGGCCTAAATAAAAGATTTTTTCATAATTATTTTGGTATTTATTTAAATATTTCTATCTAGGTGTGTGCTATTTATGCTCTGTACATTGCCTCACCATTACCACAATTTTTTCTTACCATTTTTCAAACTCTTTATTCCATATAGAAATATTTTCATGTAAGCTTCTCTTATATTTGGTGTAACTCCACCCCAACAAAAATCCAAAAAAACTAGTTTTATTTATGTGTATATTTTTTCACTATTGTGATTTTTCCCTTCCTACATCTATTTTGTTTTTTTTCTAAAAAATTAGAACACCAAAAATATTTATCTTTTTAAGGTAGCCTCATAATGAGAGAGATTTCTTTTGACCCCTTTATATTTTTTTCCACTTATATTATTTATATTTGACATGTACATATTTTTTAGACCCCTCAATATTTGATTTTCTTAGTTGTACTATTCACTTATATCATAATCTCAACAATATCTTCAATTATAGACCTACCAAATAAGGTCAAGGGTAGGTGGCATGCATACATGCACTATGGAGGGCTCACTCTTGGAGGTATTCAAAAGAATCATCCAAAGAACGACCCCACAAGGACCTTGTGCAGTGGAAAAAAACGGTCTCAAATTTTCCTCAAACGGTCTCAAACGGCTGAACTTTTGCCTCAAATTTTCTCATATTTTTTTGAGCTACAAGCTGTGAGCTATGATTTTATTAGTGGACCCCAGTTTTCCCATGCTATGCAGCCACACTCTCTCTTCCACTTTATCATTTTCCTCTTTCACACACACTTCTCCACTCATCATCCCCACCTCTCTCACCACTCCTCTCTGCACCCTACTCACCTTCTCCTCAACCTTGAAGAATAAGAGAAACCATGGTGAACTCATACCTCCCACACACAATTCCATTCCAAAATTGACCACCTAGTCTCATTTTTCCTCCTCCAATTTACCCATATCTATCAAAAAAACCACAAAATTCAGCCTCTTCTCTTAAAAGACAGCATCATGGTGGTTGATTACTCAGCTTCAATTACCTTGTCTCTCAAGGAAGGTCAAGAGTGGAGAAAAAATGTACCGTCAAAGCTAGTGGACCATCAACAAGCATCAAAATTGGCCCTACTCAAGACACTTGGAGCATCAACCTTGTAAGAAATCCACCTTTTCTTACCTCTTAAGAGTTTTTCTTCCTTATTTGTATCTTACATGGATACTCCCATTGTAAATATCCAATTCCATTTGTAAATTAATACTAACTCTACTAACACTAACCCACTATGAAAAGTCCTATCACCTCCATTTCTCTCCTCTCTCTTTCCCCACCAACTTCTTGATAATTCCAAGCAAAAGAAATTAGATAAATGGCTGAAAATCTAACCCAACCATGGCTAGAGGAGTAGCCCTAGCCTTCAAAATTTCTATAAAAGGAGGGTGTGGCTAGCACAAAAGGGGGAGCCATAAGCAAGAGCACTATGTTATAGCTTGAGAAGCCAAGCTCAACCCATCTTTCAAACACATCAAAACCTAGAATTGTCTTCCGCAATTCAGGCTTCAAAATTCTTTTTCCCATCCTATGGCAAGGCAAACAAGACTTGCACCAATGATTAACATCCTTTTGAATACTGGCTAAGCATAACCTTCTTGCAAAACCTTATGCAACATGATCTTCATGGAAAAATGGCCTCCACAAGATCCCTCATGATTTTCTTCCAAAATTTTGTAAATTTCCTCTCTCCAAGGCACACAACACAAAACCAAATCACTGCCTTTCATGTAAAGCACATCATTAAGCATTTTGTATTTCCTGGCTTTCCTTCTGAATGCATACTTTTTAGAAGATGGTAAACCTTCAGGTAGGACACTTGTCAATAGAAAACCCACTTCCTTTGATAAGATTTTCCCTCCCATGATATAAAGGAGCATCTACCTTTACCACAAACACACAAGTGATCATCTCTTGGGTAGTATCATGAGGTTCTTCATTTTGAGACCTCTCAATATGCTACAAACCATCAGGCAAAATTTGGACTCACAAAGGGGCCCTTTAAGGATTTTGACTTTACCTCTCTCTACCAAAACGGACGCTAGTGAATCAAAAAAAGAATCTTCTAAAATATGAGGAATCTCATGGCGTGCTATATATCAGTAGATAGAGCTTGAAGAGGAAAATCCAATTGTCAAACCTCCGCCAACTTTGGAGTTTGTTTGCAAAAATTTATCCATGCGCCCTTTTTGGTAGAGAGAGGTAAAGTCAAACTCCTTAAAGGTCCCCTTTGTGAGTCCAAATTTTGCCTAATGCTCCATACTTCAAGCTTTTTGAGCAGCACTTTCACTTTGAAGCATGAGTTCTTTAGTTTAGGGTTCTTATTCTTCCATACTCCCAACACTTGCTTCAAAACCAATAAAGAATCTCCTTTAATTTGCAACCGTCTAATTCCGAATTGTAAAGAAATATGAAAACCACCTTCAAGAGCCATGTATTTTGCTTCATTGTTACTTTTGGCATCAAGTCTCAGCCCTTGCTTCCTCATAAGCTTGCCTTGTGCATCATAAATGACCATTCCTCCTGAATAGCATCATGACTTCTTTGATAAGAACCATCAAAGTATAACAATGAAGCATTGGAGATGGCAGGAGTCTTGACTTTCTTTGTCTGCACCACCTCTTCTTTGACCAAAACCGGAGTATCCTTATAAGTGAGAAGATCTTCTAAGGTAGCTCGAGTACTTTCCTCCACCAAAAAGGCGAACTGAAACTCCTAAGGTCAATAACCCACTTCATCACTATTTTTGATATATTTGAATTATTGAATAATTGGGGAAGTAATGAATAACTGGTGAGAAAGGTGAATGACTTTTGCAGCAAGTAGTGTCTGAATTGTCTGCAAAAGCATAAACCAGATTCGTCATCACCAATTCAATTTCAAAAAAATATCTTTCATGAGGAGTCTTCACTCTGCTAGCATAATGAGCAGGCTTCATATACTGAGATTCCTTCTCCCTTTGCAATAACATAGTCCCGATAGAATCATCTCCCACTGATGGGTTAACATAAAACTCCTTTTCCCAATTAGGAGCCTGCATAATGGGGAGCATACTCAAAACCTCTTTAACTCTATCAAAAACTTTGTCATAATCATGAGACCATTCCAAGGGATCATTCTTAATTGTTTGCTGTAATGGATACAATAGTTGTGATGCCAGACGTATGAAACGAGACAGATATTTAACTTTTTGTATGAAGGTGGCCAATTGTTTGATATATTTTGGAGATGACAGTAACGACAAAGCCTCCACTTTCTTGAGATCTACTTCAATCCCATTCTTTGAAATCACATGTCCAAGAAGTTTCACCCGTGGCTCTGTCAAATTTTTGAGGGTTAAGTTGACCCCCGTATTTCTCATACCTTGAAAAAGTCATTTCAAGCTTTTGAACATTCTCTTTTCTTGAACTGTATACACAGAAATCATCTATGAATCCTTTGACAAACTTCCCAAGGAACGGGGTAAGGACCTAGTCTACTTTTCTTTCAAAGGCTCCCGGCCCATTTGTCAACCCAAAAGGAAGGAAACAAAAGTAGAAACAACCCCATGGCGTGATAAAAGTAGTCTTTTTTTGGTCTTCAAGAGCGAGGATAAGCTGAAAATATCCTGAATAACCACCAAAGACACTATATCTTTCAAAATTGGCCACTGCATCTAAAAGTTGATCAATGAAAGGCAAAGGGTAAGGATCGTTCTTAGTCACTGCATTTAAAGGCTTATAATCAACAAAAACTCTACAACGCCCATCTTTCTTTGGAGTGACTACTACAGGGCTCACCCATTTAGCATTATCAATTGGCACAATGAACCCTGCATCTAATAGTCTATCCACCTCCTCCTTTAAAGAATTCATATGATCCTTACCCATCCTTCTTAATTTCTATTGTATTGGCTTTTCCCCTTCAACTAGCTCAATCTTCACAGGATCCCCAACAAACACCTTATTTCTTGATATGAGGTAATGAAAAGATTTAGAAGTCTGTTCAACGTTGCTAAGTACTCCCTTCTTTCTCCTTGTGTCAAATCAGTACTCAACATATTTTGGATAAACTCTTTCTTCACTGGCCGTTCCTATTTAGGTTCCATCAACTCTTCAAGTTTCTCTAAACGGCTTGAAGCATTTGAATTCCCTAACATTTGCAGCACTTCACTAACTTCTCTCTATTCCTTGTCTAACAACAAAAATGACACTTTACCCTTATCACTGGAACTCGAAGGAGTGCTACTTTCTGAGTCTTCAGAACTATCATTGCTGGTAGTTTTGGATTCATTATTCTCACTCACATCTTCAAGTGCCATAGGTTGTTTGGTAGTCATATTAAACACTATCTTTTCACCCTTCTTGCCATGCACACCAATTGTGCCCTTGCCCCAGTCTTGCATGGCACCAACAACTCTCAACCAAGGTCGTCCCAAAATGAGAGGAAAGGCTCCCAGAACAGCTGACATAACATGAAATTTTACCATAAACTTCACATTAAGGACTTCGACTTCCAAATTTTTGATCATTCCCAAACATTCCACTTTGGCACGATCTGCTAGTCGAATCTAAAACCCAGAGCTTCCGCATGTAATGAGACCGAGTCTCTCGATACATGACTATGTGATCACACAAACTTGAGGACCTCCATCAATGTAGGCTTCTCCCATGCCCAAACCTTTGTGCCAACAAGCGTTCACCACAAGACAGATGTCGGGTAACTCTCCCACAAACAACACTCTTACTTGTCCACCTACTGGCTTTCTTTTCTACCCGCGCAATACCCACATGATCACCAGAGGTTGAGGCTTGATTTTTCTCTTCAGAACCTTGATCTCCCTCTATATCCAATGCATAACCATTAGCCCTATTGGGAATTTTCTGGGGGAGTGGGAACATATCACCTCCCATCCTTGATGGCTTTGAACAATAAGTCCTCATGTGACCAAGCTCACCACAATTATAGCAAGTAGGAATGAACCTCCTCTGCAGCTCAAAACCACCTTGTCCATGACCCGCATTAGCATTAAGCTGAGCTTCACATCCCTGATCCATTCCTCTACCACGTCCACGTCCACCATCATGACCACCTCCTCCAATAACACTAAGTCACAATTCTCGTATCATAGCTACATCAACTCCTCATAATTGTGTAACCAAACTTTTGCTTCATCCTGTAAATTGTATTGCAGTAGCCGCAACAATATAGCTTGGTCTAGTATATTTCATAGTGCAAGCAATTGACTTCCAACATTTCAATAAAAGTCAGTGCATTCTCATTAGCCAATCCATGAAACTGTGGGAATTCATCTACCATGCTGGATTGCCACAAAAACACTTACATGTGACGACGAAACTCAAGGGATGTCGATGGATCGCTCTAGTACCTAATCCACCTCACACTGGGTAACTTGTCCCCCAGTGCTTGGCTTCACAAAACCTCATGACCCTCCAAAGGATGCAATCCAATTATACGACCACCTCAATTACTGTCCACAATTTGCAGATACATAGGCAGTTGTCCATAAGGACCCGCATCCCTTTTACATTCACTGTCTACAAAATAAACATATTTCATAGGACTGGGAGCATAAGAGTCCTTGCTCCTTCATGGGGGAACCAAAACAATTTTGGCGTGCAAACAAGAAGGAAAATGAGAACCTCTATAGCCTTGCACACACCACACCGTCGAAAAGAAACACCATAAAGCTGCAGAAAACACCTATGTCGAACACCTGTAAAGTCGGGCGGCAAATAGCTCTAGCTCAGATCAAGATTTAAATTACTAAAAACCAAGACAATAAAGACAAATCTTGTGTTGTGGAGACCTCCGTAGAGTATCCATATGCTTGATTCTGAAAACAGAAAAAGAGTTACAATCTTTCGAAGATAGGGTATCTCTCAAAAGCTCCAAAAAAACTAGTCTTTGTAAGCAAAAAGGGTGTGCACAGACTTGCAGCTATTACAAAGGGGGATTTTTTGGCTCTTATCCAAAGGTATTTTCTCTTTCCTCTTAGTTGACATGATTCCTCTTGTAGTACCCTTTTAATTGGCTCATTTTGGGCTAAATTTGGGCAGAAAATGGCATGTCAGTCACTTTTTGACCAAGGAAAGGGGAGGAGGGACAACACCCACAAACCCCCATGATTAGCAAGGCAAGAGAGCACCATTTCCTCTTTCGGGGTACCCACTCCCCCCCTTATACCCTCCATTTTTCACTTGCTCCCCCCCATGTGGGATTACTTCATTGCCACTTGGCACCATCCTCCCACCTCCCCACTTAAGCACATAAATTTCCTATTTTGCTCCCCACACCGAGTAATCTTGACGGAGGCATGGTGGGTGACTCCAAGCACCGAATGCAAACGCTGTAAAGCCCTGGCTTAGAGCTTATCACTTTGGCCATTTCTAGAAATCTTCGACCACACCTTTTCTAATTTAATCTATCAAATCGTCCCACTTGCCTTTCCTCGCATGCATCCGCACCCACTTTCTAAGTAAGGAACCACCCATTTCAAATGTATGTAACTCATGATGTATGAGTCCGATTCACCGTGTATCAAGCACGACTAAAAATAATCATTGAAAATCACCTTTTAGAAGTTCTACCAACCCAAAACTCTTGCAAATGACTAAGCAGAACCAATCCTCTATACAAGAGCACTCTGAAAACTCAAAGTATTATGTACATCTATGTACAAATTTTCCAAGAGCACTCTGAAAAATCAAAGCATTATGTACATCTATGTACTCGAGGCTAGTGAGCAAGCTTTTTAGCATGGATCAATGACTTTATCTTCATCCAAAAAATGAGTGACGCCGTGCAACTAAGCATATCCTTACTAGAGAAGATACCAACATGGATCAATTATCAGATTTGTACATTTTGTATGGCATGCTTCCAATTACAATTCCCTAAGTTTGAGTGTGTGTGTGTGTGTGTGTGTGTGTGTGAGCGAGAAAGAGAGAGAGAGAGAGAGAGAGAGAGAGAGAGAGAGAGAGAGAGAGAGAGAGAGAGAGAGAGAGGTTTTAATATTATAGGAGCATACTAAGAGATCTCAAATCTCTAGCCTGACAAGTGTTTAATTCAAGAGTCGGTTTTTAAGAGGGAATTTTGATCATCAATCCACCACAGTCAAATCTTGATCTCAAGATCTCATGTGAGAGAGAGAGAGAGAGAGAGAGAGAGAGAGAGAGAGAGAAAGAGAGAGACTTTTCATCTTCTTGGAGTGATCCACTCTCTCTATAAGTGTGCATAAAAACACTTTTATACACCTACAATTGTGTGTGTGTGTGTGTGTGTGTGTGTGTGTGTGTGTGTGTGTGTGTGTGTGTGTGTGTGACCTAGTGACCATGCTTTTCTTGGCCGCAACAACACGAGGATCAAACACACTAGTATTAAATTAAGGATGATACAACAAATACATGATTAGATCTAGCCAAAAACAAATAATCTTTATTAACCTAGGGAAGACAAATGGGCTCCCAGATTAGGATAGATGAAGACTTTAAAGATTTGCATGAGAATAGCTAAATGTTTTTTAGAAGGCTTCGAATAAACCCAAACACTCAATGTTTTGTGGGAAGTTTGTAGCTAGTCAAAACGTATAGGGACAAAGACCTAGACTACTTGGAAAGTTATGCTCTTTGGGCCTTCCACTTAGGACATCTTGAGTTGCCTCACCCTCTATATAAGAAGCTAATGTAGGGTTTCGGGGATCCCATTGTGGCCCCTCTATAGTATGTGAAGTGCATGCGGTAGGGAGGTCCTTCAATGACCTTCTGCAGGGAGGATGTTTGCTGCTTCTGGGTTTGTGGGGCGGGAAAACCTGGTAGCTCTACTCATCACGAGGTTGTGTCCCTCTAGGGTGATTCCTTGCAGCCCTAGCTTGACTTCATCTTCTCATCCTGAGCCCCCTCCCTTATTTGTTGGGATTGGTGAAGGTCGCCCCTCCATGCTCTGCTTGGGCAAAAATGGCGGTTGGTGTTTGTACGTCAATTGTGGCCATGGTGGGGTCGACTCAAGATGGGTGTGTGGTTGGTGGATAGGGCCACTTGCCCGGTGGCATCTTCAAGCCTCGTCATCGACGATTGCGAGGGTGCTTGGATCTACCCTAAGAGCCTGGGGTCTCGTTCGAGGACTTGTGACTGCGGGTCTGGCTTGGATCATTATGGGGAAGTCTTGATGATACCAAAAAAAGTCAATTTGGGCTCCAAACATGGATCATGATCCATGTAGCGATAGTGACAACTTGACCTAAAACCAGCTCAGTAGTGCACACACACAGAAACAAATCCCCGAGTCCAAATTTTCAAAGAAAAAGGAGCAAACCCCGGTCAAAAGGAAGCAAAACAGGTGACAGACAAAAAACCATAGTGCAAACCTAGTGTTGGATATTTAACCTATCAAAACAAGACCAAATCCAAAAGGATTTTAGATTTATCTTGTGGACATAGTCAGGATCAAACTCCTAAGAGATCAAGTCCAGATGTGGTTGAACATGGATTGTGATCCATGTACCTCAACCTCAGAACTTGATAAAAATTGGTATATAGATTGCATATGACCTTGTCTACACGCAATGAGAATTGGGAAAACTTGGAGAAAAAAATTTGACAGAGAAACATGGATCACAATCCATGTACCTCATCATAGTGGGGGTATCTGATTTGATGATCTTGTGGACATACTTGAGTACATCTAAAATCTCAAGTTTGAGCTAAAAATACCTTTTGGAGACCAAGATGCAAGCCAAAATTCCCGTGTTTTGGTGTTAAGACTGTTTTGAGTGCTATTTCAGTGTAGTTCACAAAACGTGCTCCAACGTTTTATAGACAACTCCCTCAACCTAGGACTAAGTGCTAACAGTTTCCTAAATGCAATGTTAGCCCTTTGGTTTTTAACATCACTCACCAAATCATACTCTAGATGGCCCCACCCAAGTTGAAAATCCACTCGTTAATCTTGTAGTCTTGTATCCTCTTGCTAGTCTTTGGCTACTCTCTACACTCGTTATCCATGTTTCTTTGTCAGAGATTGATATCAAACTTGTACCATAGCTAGAGGACATCACAAGGAGTCTAGTGGCCTTTTCATAGGAGAAATTGGATATCAAAAACCAAACCAAAAGCCCTGAACTTCCAACTATTCTGACAAAGTGACATAACTGACCTTTTCTTTCAATCTAGACGTCAATTTTCAAAAAAATTGATACCATAGGACCTACTTATCATGTTGAATCTGATGGTACCAAGAAAAATCAATTTGGGCTCCAAACATGGATCACAATCAAAGTACCCATAGTGACAACTTGACTGGAAACTCTCCAATCAGTAGTGCACACACAAGGAAACAAATCCATATGTCCAGTTTTGAAAAAAAATTGAGCAAATTTGGGTCAAAAGGGAGCAATGCAAGTGACAGACATAAAGCCGCAGTGCAAACCTAGTGTTGGCTATTTGACCGTCCAAAAACAAGTCCAAATCCATGAAGATTTGAGATTTAGCTTGTGGCTATATTCATGAACAAACAACTAAGAGATCAAGTCCAAATGTGGTTGAACATGGATCACGATCCATGTACCTCAACCTCAGAATTTAATAAAAATTGGTATGTAGCTTGCATATGACCTTGTCTACACACAATCAAAATTGGGAAAATTTGGAGAAAAAAATTTGACAAAGGAACATGGATCGGGATCCATGTACCTTAGCATAGTGGGGGTATCTGACTTGATGATCTTTTAGACATACTTGAGTCCATCTCAATTCTCAATTTTGAGCCAAAAATACCTTTTGGAGACCAAGATACAAGTCAAAGTTCATGTGTTCTGGTCCTGAGACTATTTTGGGTGTTGTTTCAAGTGCAATTCACCAAAAGTGCTCTAACTTTTGATAGACAACCCTCTTAACCTAGTATCAAGTGCTAAAAGTTTCCTAAATGTAATGTTAGCCTTTTGGTTGTTTTTAACATCACTCACCATTGATAAAAATTGATATATAGCGTGCATACAAGTTTGTGTATACACTGTCAAAATTGGGAAAATTTGGAGGAAAAAATTTGACTGAGGAACATGGATTGCAATTCATGTACCTCATCATAGTGTGGTATCTCATGTGATGACCTTGTAGACATACTTGATTACATCTCAAATCTCAAGTTTGAGCTAAAAATACCTTTTGGAGACCAAGATACAAGCCAAAACACCCGTGTTCTTGTCTTCAGACTCTTTTGAGTGTTGTTTCAAGTGCAGTTCACCAAAAGTGCTCTAGCTTTTGATAGAAAACTCCCTTAACCTAGGATTAAGTGCTAAAAGTTTCCTAAATGTAATGTTAGCCTTTTGGTTTTTAACATCACTCACCAAATCATACTCGAGATGGCCCCACCCAATTTGAAACCCCGATGGTTAATCTTGCAGTCTGGTCTCCTCTTGCTAGTCTTTGGCTGCTCTCTACCCTCGCGATCCATGTTCCTTTGTCACAAACCAAAACCAAACCTGCACCATAGCTAGAGGACATCACAAGGAGTCTAGTGGTCTTTTCTAGGAGAATTTGGATATCAAAAACCAAATCTAAAGTCGTGAACTGCCAAGTACTCTAACAAAGTGACAGAACTGAACTAACCTTCCATCTAGAGGTCTATTTTCAAAACAAATGATACCATAGGACCTACCAATCATGCTAAATCTGAAGGTACCAAGAAAAGTCAATTTGGGCTCCAAACATGGAGCACGATCCATGTAACCATAGTGACAACTTGAGTTGGAACTATCCAGATCAATAGTGCACACACACCCCAGGTCCCAGCTTTGAAAAAAATTGAGCAAATTTGGATCAAAAGGGAGCAAAACAAGTGACAGACACAAAACCACAGTGCAGAACTACTGTTGGCTATTGGACCTGTCAAAACAAGTCCAAATCCAAAAAGATGAAATTTAGCTTGTGTACATAGTCAGAAACAAACTCCAAAGAGATCAAGTCCATATGTGGCTGAACATGGATCATAAACCATGTACCTCAGCCTTACAATTTGATAAGAATTGGTATAAAGTCGGCATATGACCTTGTCTACACACAGCCAAAACTTGGAAAATTTGGAGAAAAAAATTTGAGAGAGGAACATGGTTCACGATCCATGTACCTCAGCGTAGTGGGGGTATCTGACTTGATGATCGAATAGACATATGTGAGTACATATCAAATTTGAAGTTTGAGCTAAAAATACCTTTTGGAGATCGATACAAGACAAAGTTCCTCTGTTCTGGTTGTGAGACTCTTTTGAGTGCTGTTTCACGTGTAGTTCACCAAAAGTGTTCTAGCTTTTGATAGACAACTCCCTCAACCTAGGATTAAGTGCTAGCAGTTTCCTAAATGTAATGTTAGCCTTTTGGTTGTTTTTAACATCACTCACCAAATCATACTCTAGATGGCCCCACCCAAGTTGAGAATCCAATGGTTAATCTTGTAGTCTCATCTCCTCTTTCTATTCAATGGCTCCTCTCTACCCTTGGGATCCATGTTCCTTTGTCACAGGTGGATACCAAACTTGCACCATAGCTAGAGGACATCATAAGGACTCTAGTGGGCTTCTCATAGTAGAATTTAGATATCAAAAACCAAACCAAATGCCCTGAACTGCCAAGTACTCTGACAAAGTGACAAAATTCTCCTAACTTTCAACCAAGGTCCATTTTCAAAAACATTGATACCATAGGACCTACTAATCATGCTAAATCTAATGGTATAATTTTTCCTCCAAACATGGATCACGATCCATCTACCCATAACTGACAAGTTGACTTGAAAATCTCTAGATTAGTAGTGCACACACAAGGAAATAGATCCCCAAGTCTAGTTTTAAAACAAAATTGAGCGAATTTGGGTCAAAAGGGATCAAAACAAGTGAGCGAGAGAAAATCGGAGTGCAGACCTAGTGTTGGCTATTTGACCTGTCAAAACAAGTCCAAATCAGAAAAGATTTGAGATTTAGCTTGTGGACATAGTCAGGAATTGCGATCCATGTACATCAGCATAGCGGTAGTATCTGAGTTGATGATCTTGTAGACATACTTGAGTACATCTCAAATCTCAAGTTTGAGCTAAGAATACCTTCCGGAGACCAAGATACAAGCGAAAGTTCCCATGTTCTAGTCTTGAAAGTTTTTTGAGTGCTGTTTTAATTGCAATTCACCAAAAATGTTCGAGGTTTTGATAGACAACTCCCTCAACCTAGGCTTAAGTGCTAACAGTTTCCTAAATGTAATGTTAGCATTTTGGTATTTAACATCACTCACTAAATCATACTCTAGATGGCCTTGATTAATTTTGTTGACTCCTCTCCTCTTGCTTGTCTTTGGCTGCTCTCTACCCTCACGATCCATGTTCCTTTGTCACAAACTAATACCAAATGTGCACCATAGCTAGAGGACATGACAAGGAGTCTAGTGGTATTCTCATAAGAGAATTTGGATATCAAAAACAAAATCAAAAGCCTTGCACTGCCAAGTACTCTAGCAAAGTGACAGAACTGACCTAACCTTCAAACCAGAGATCCAGTTTTTAAAAACAATTGATACCATAGGACCTACTAATCATGATGAATCTGATGGTATTAAGAGAAGTCAATTTGGGCTCCAGACATGGATCGCGATTACCCATAGTGAAAACTTAACTTGAATGTAATGGAATTGGCCTATTTAACTTGAGAGTAGCGGAAATTAATGAGAGTGCTTTTGTGAAATAGCTTTGTGAGCATAACGGGTGAACATAATTGAGGATAGCAACATAATCATAGCAATTAGTTAACTTGGCATGAACAATACTTTTGCAAGAGAGAGAATTTAGAGAACATGACAACAGTTGAGGATCGGATTTATGTGGAGCCCGTCCCCCCTCCAATAGGCATTTGTATTATGATTTCTCCCATTAAGAGAGACTTGTTACAATACAATCTTTGTGTTCCTTATGACCTAGGTGATGCAATGAATATGGAAAGCTTCATGCATCACAAACATAACATAAACTTGAAGAAAGCTTTAACTATCCCAAGCCTCAGTCCCAAGACCTCAAACACCTTCGAAGGTGGAGAGAGCTAGCAGGGAATGAGGGTAGGGAAGAGGAAGAAGAAACATTTCGTAGGAGAAAAAATTAGTTCCTCACTTATCATACTCTTGTTGCTAGCATACATAATAGCATAGTAATGAAGAAGAAGGGGATGGAAAGCTTAAGCATTGAAGCATGGCTCTTGGTTGGATTTGCACTCCATAGCCAAGAGTGTTGGTGTAGGCTCTCAACCTCTGCTATCTTGGAGAGGGAGCTCTTGCACTTTGCATAGCACACAATGAGAGTGTTTGTGAGTGTGTGTGGGTGACTATACCCCCTAAGCAACCCCCTAGCGTGCTTGGGTCGACCCCCTCTTGTAGCTCATGCTTGAAGCTCATTGGACCCCTCCAGGCCTAGCCAATCATGAGCAGGAGGCATTACAAGCAGTAGGGGTAGCCTTGAGACAAGTTTCCCTCTTTCCCCTTTGAGAGAGAGGGCTAGATAAATTCTAAATCAATTAATTAAATATCCTAAATTACTACTGGACCCCTTGGGTGGCCAACAAATAGGTTTCAGGCATCTCATGAAGGTAACATAGGTAGGGGCCTGACATGTGTCCTTGTTGCCTCTTCAAGCTTGGGCCTGACATGTGTCCTTGTTGCCTCTTCAAGCTTGGGCCTTCCTTGTGTGTGTGAGTGTGTGTTCTCTCTCTATCCCCTAGGAAAAGGTCTCGCTCCCCCTCTTGTAGGGATACTTTTGACTTTTGGTGCTCAAGCACCTTAGTCATCAAGCATGACAATGCACTTGATCTAGGGGTGTTCCCACAAGCATCTCAGCCAAGCATGTCAAAGCACCTCGAGCACCTTAATCAAGTAGCAATTCAAGCACCTCAAGCATGTAGCAGGTCAAGCACCTCAAGCACCTCAAGCATGACAAGCACCTCAAGGACAACAAGCACCTCGAGCTTGGGCCGGGTTCCCGCCTCCAGCTCAACCCTAGCTTACCTAAGGTCAAAGGACTTTTACACACATTATTGGAGGTCTTTAATGAAGCTAACTCTAAGGTCTTATGCTCCATTATTTAGCCTTGCTCTTTGATAGACCATCTCTCATTTGGGCCCCTTTACCATTGGCCCCGTGTTGAGATAGATCTATAAGCACATATCTATATCTTAACACTTGTTTCCGTTAGATATTAGATTTTGGGTTGGTTAGATATTAGATTTTATGTTTTGGGTTGGTTAGATATTACATTTTATGACATTACCTCTCTCTTGAAATCATAGTCGTCCTCGACTATAAAGTAGAAGAGATAAAGGCTTAGTCATTAGTCAATCTTACTTAGCGGGTAGAGGATCCCTTTTTACCCTACGACATCGTTCCAAGATGGATGACTAATCCATTTGGTGGTTGGGAGACATGGCTGCCGCAAGCATGTCTGCTCTTTAGTCCATTTCATTCTCCCAAAGTAGAGTGACAAATTCTACTTGGTGTTTGAGAGACGTCGTCATCACAAACATGATTCTAAGCATGCATACTAGTTAAATTTGTGCACAATTAAAAAGAGGACTAGTCTTATAAGACAAAAACATGAGTCATTTAAAAAAAATTTGTACACTTGCTTACTCTAATGTAGCATTGTAAGCATTGACAAGGTTCATACTATCCTTAAGTTGTACTCCTTGCATCCATCTAGCATCTTCAAAAGGATCATTTTTGAACTTAATAAGATACCATCGGATAATCTTACCATGTCGTAATACCTCGTCTTCATGCTGAAGGACAGCTTCGAGTTGTAGCACCTCTTCTTGGTCTTCAACTTTGGGAGGGTCTTCAATAATTGGTTCAGTTGGTGGCTCTCCTTTGTAGAGCTTAAGTAGGCTTACATGAAAGGCATTGTGTATGAGCCAATGGTTGGGCAACTTGAGTTGATAAGACGTTTCATTGATGGGCTTCAAGATTTGGAAAGGACCATAGTATCTTTTTTCTAGTTTAGCATTATACTTTTGATGGCCCATAGGATTTTTTCCCGTCATTTTCCTTAATCAAGCCTTAGGAAACTTGAGTAAGACCCAATCATTTTCTTTGAAGTTTAAGGCTCTTCTCTGCTTATCAGCAGCAGCTTTTTGCCTTTGTTGAGAGATCGATATAGCCTCCCTAATCTTTTGAAAAGATTCTTGTAGGTCACGGCTATACTCATCGGCGGCGAAGATCTTCCCATGTACTTTGAGTAGCAAGGGACTTTTAGGTCTTCCCTCAATGATCTCAAAAGGTGCTTTTCCCGTAGAAGTATGTACAATATTATTGTAGGCATACTCTAGAAGAGGTAAGTACTTTTCCCATTGTGAGCGTTGATCTACTTCGGTAACATAAGTCTTGAGTAGATCGAGTGTCGTAAGATTGGCTATCTCACTTTGGCCATCCGTTTGTGGGTGATAGGCCGAAGAGAAATTCAATCTTGTTCCTAGATTTTCAAAGAGACCTTTCCAGAAATTACTTGTCATTCTAGGATCTCTATCTGACATGATGGATTCGGGTAATCCATGGTGCTTGAAAATCTGAGATATGAAGAGAGTTGCCATTTGGTGTGCCTTAATAGTCTTTTTGACAGGAATAAAATGTGCTTGCTTGCTAAACCTGTCGACTATTGTCCCATATTCCTGTATTCCCATGGATAGGACTTGGGTAATCCAAAGATGAAATCCATGGATATACTCTCCCATGGTGAATTTGGAACAGGAAATGGCTGGAGTAATCCAGGTTGCTTCCCTCTATCATACTTGATCTTTTGGCATACTACACATTTTGTTACATACTCTTGTAGGTCCACTTTCATGGTAGGCCAATAGAAGTACGTCTCTACTCCTCGGAGAGTAGGTTGAATACCTCTATGCCCCGCATATGGAGGAGCATGGGATTCATACATAACTTTCTCATGAAGGGAATGGGTAACACATAGCCTATTGCCGTGGACAAGATAACCATCCTGCAAGGTGAATGGTTCCTCTTTCTTCCCCAAAGCAAGGGCTGACATTATGTCTTTAAAGTCAGGGTCAGTAGCATACTCATCTATCATAGAGGATAGATCATTGTGAGTAGCTATAGACACCGCATTAACTTTTGGTCGTCATGAAAGTGCATCGGCAACTTGATTGTGCTTACCAGCTATGTGAGCAATATGGAAATTAAATTACGAAAGAAAATTTTCCCACCTCATTTGTTTGTCGGAAAGCTTGGTTTGCGTCATGAAATACTTGAGACTTTGGTGGTCGGTTAGTAGGATAAATGGAGTCCCCAATAGGTAGTGCTTCCATGTGTCTAGGGAATGTAGAACAGCTAAAAGATCTTTTTCATAAATGCCCAAGACGTGTTCATCAGTATTGAGCCTTCGGCTCTCATATGCTATGGCATGCCCTTCTTGAAGAAAAATTGCTCCAAGGCAATCACCATAAGCATCACATTGGACCTCAAATGGCTTTGAGAGATCCGGAAGCACGAGGACTGGTTGGGAAGTAAGTTTCTCTTTGAGCGTCTATAGTTAAGTCGTATAGTGGTCCTGCTACTTGAGAGAATTTTTCTATGAAGCGTCTATACTATGCACACATACCAACAAAGCTTCTTAGCTCATGTAGATTTCTTGGGTTAGGCCATGCTTTTATTACCTCTAACTTTGATGGATCCATTTGGATACCATCTTTAGAGATAATATGACCTAGGTATTGAATCTCTTGAAGGAATAATTCGCTTTTCTTTTGGTTGAGATAAAGCTTGTTCTCCCTCAATGCTTGAAAAATCACTTGGAGATGTTTCTTATGTTCCTCCAAAGACTTGGAGTAGATGATGATATCATCAAAGAACACTCCAGTGAATTTACGATATGGTCTAAAAATTTTCTCCATCAAACGATTGAACGTAGCTGGTGCATTAGTCAAGACAGAAGGCATGACTAGATATTCATAAAGACCAAACGTTGTACGAAACGTGGTCTTTAACACTAGGTTGGTAATGGGACACTTTTATGTCGTGTTAAGTGACCATTTTCCTTGAATTATGTCAAGAGTTTCAAAATGGATTTTGAGGTGCTATCTATCTATAAAGTTGTCTCATGAGATGAAAAAAACTCAACATTTTTTTGGAATATCAATTCCATCTTTAACCTTGTCCTTGCACAACATTTCACAACCTGAACTGTGTGAAAAAACGGATCCTGTTTTTGGCTTTTTTCAACTTTTTGCAACTATACCACTCTAGAATTCATGTTTGTGAGGTCTATAATGGTAGAGAAATATATTTAGTAGTCCTCAACATGTCCTGATGCTTCTAGGAAGAAATAAATGTTAAAGTTGTAAGTTATGACCAAATTATAAAAATTGTCAAATCCTGTTTTTTAGCCAATTTTAGCTCTTCTATTATTTTTTTGGTGTCTTTCATGATATCCAAATGCAGTTTTGATTTTCTATGTCTCATATTGTAACATAAAGCTAATATTCCTTGAGTTTTGGGGCACCTAATATCCTATTTTGCATAGTAGACAATGATGGTTGATTTTTTCAATCATAGAAGAAAATGAAACATTCTAGTATATCACGTATAGCTTTTTCAATATTGTTAGTTTCTTGTGACAACTACATGCATTTTGTAGGTAGTAACCATATCTAGTCATAAGGATCAAATTTGGCTAGATATTGAATAGTTTCTATAGGATTCTACAACTCATAATGTTGAACCCAGTTTTTTCACGTTTGCTGTATTTAGCACTTCATCTTTGTCCCCAAGATTCCCCTTGGTAAGAGATGTATTATTGTTTTGACATGCTCCATGGCTCCTTATGAACCTAAAGGACAATAGGGAACTAAGAAAACATGCATATATTATTTTTATTGAGCGTGGCTATAGAAACTTTGATGATAGTCTTGCAGAATGGTAAAAATTCAACTTTTTTGTACCTATTTCTTTTGGCAAAACAAAAAATAGTGAGTGGGAAGCAATCATATTTTTTGATCACCAACCCATTGAAGTTAACTAGGGAATTTATCTCGAACCCTACAAAAATCCCTAATCTTATTTTTATGCAACAAAACGTAAGAAATGACTGTTTTGATGAAAATGTACTGGTCCATCAACTTTGGAGGCTTGGTGTGACCAAAAGATGAGAAATTTTACAATTTTCTTATTTTTCCCATGTGTAGTAGGCCTTGAACTATAACCTCATGAAAGGATTTTACAAAATGAGTGGATCTACTATGGTTTTGGAGGTTTTTTTCAAAACCCTGAAAGGACACTTTTATGTCCTGCTAGGTTACCAACCTAGTGTTAAGATATCTTCATCCACTAACCTTATTTGATGGTAGCCACTCTTAAGGTCAATCCTACTGAAGTAGGTAGAGCCTTGTAGCTTATCAAACAGATCTTCTACCCAAGGTACGGGAAATCTGTTTTTGATAGTGATATGGTTTAGTGCTCGATAGTCCACACACATATGGTATGTACCATCTTTCTTTTGCACTAAAAGGACTGGAGAACAAAAGGGAGAGGAACTAGGCCTCACCATCCCTTTGTCTACTAGCTCTTGTACTTGCCTCATGATCTCCTCTTGTTGAGCTTGTGAGACTCGATAAGGAGGCTTGTTAGGTGGTGAGCTTCCACGAAGGAGCTCAATGTGATGGTCATCACCCCCTCTTTTTGGAGGTAAGTCCATAGGGATATCATCGATGAACACATCTTGGAATCCTTTTAGAAAATTAGACAAGTCTAACTCTTCGTGATTCCCATTATTTACATTTGATGAAACATTAATATCATTTAGAGACTCTTTGACAAAAATCATGTACGCAGAAACTAATCTCTTCATTGACTTATCAAAAGCAAGAGGATTTACAAGTGGAATAGTGCGACAACGCTCACTAGCATCTATATACATGTTCTTTCCCCTGTAGGTGAAATAAATTCTCCTTTCAGGGAACTTCATGTTGGCAGCCATGCGATCAAACCATGGTGCCCCTAGGATAACATCCTGATGTTGGAGAGGAGAAATGAAGAAGTCTTCTTTGTCGACACAGCTTTGGACATGAAGCCTCAACTTCCCAATCAATGGAGTAACGGAGGCTTGTTGTCCCTTGAAAGCTGCATCAACCACTACTATATCTCCCATTTCAAAAGCTTGAATGCCCAACTTGGTGGCCAACTCTATTGATATGAAGTTAAGAGTAGAGCCAAGGTCAAACAAGATGAAAGCATCATGCTCTCTTACCTTTCCCCAAGCATAGGAGAGTGATGATCCTTTGCAATGGGAATCCTCTTTTGGAGCTTCGATGGTGGAAGCCCTAGGAGTCTCATTGCGAGTATTCTTCTTGGGGCAAGAACGATAGCCATGTCCTTGCTCCCCACACATGAAACACTTATGGTCCTTGAGAAAAGCTTCAAGCTCTTCACGAGAGAGTTTGTTTTTACCTTTGTAAACTCCCTTCCCCTTGGACCGATTGTTGTTGTTGTTGTTGTTGTTGTTGTTGGAAGTGACTCGGGAATTATTTTGAGCATTAGTTTTCCCCTTTGCATCATTTTTGTCTTTGTTTTCCATGGGCTTGACATTACGTCTAGCCCCTTGATGGAAATTGATGCGTGAAGCAACCATGGTGTGATGGATTACTTGGGTAATAGTAGCAGGCCGTTGAGAGTTGATGTATTCGGCCATCTCTTCATGTAATCCCGCACAGAATTGTTGCCTTTGCTCGGCAAAGTCTATCTTTTGAAAGACAGTAGCCTTGAGATGTAAATCCCAAAACTTGTCTACATATTTGTAGATAGACTCATGGGAGAGGAGCTTTAAGCTGTGCCATTCGGTAAGCACTTTGTCCTTTGCATCGCTTGCAAGGAATTTCTTCATGATGGAAACTCGTAGAGTTTTCCATGTCTTTGGGGCTTCACCATTTCCACGAAGGCTAGCCCACCATTGACGAGCTGATTTTTGGAAGTGCATAGCTACACGGAGTAGCTTGGAGGAATCTGTGAAGCCCTCATCTCCAAAGGCCGCATCAAATTACTGGATGAAGGACAACACTTTGTCGGTAGCACCGAAGGTGCCATCATAGGTGAGAAAAGAGATACTCTTTCCTCCCTCCTTGAACTTCTTTAGCTTTTGTGACCTTCGCCATGCTGGAAATGATTTGCGATGTCCTTCCCTCTTGTATTCTCTAGGAGAATAGCCATAACTTTCGTCAGAAGAGAAGGAAGGTGAAGAAGAAGGAGAAGAGGGTGACCTCTTCCTAGCCCTTTTCTTCCTTTGTTTTCTCTCTTGCCTTTCAGAGTGATGAGGAGAAGGACTATGTGTTGATATTTTCCTCTTGGGAGGAGTAGGCGATCGTCTAGACCGCCATCTTCGTGGAGCCACATCTTCAGAGGAACTTAAACTTTCATTGCTTTCTTGCTCTTTGGATTCCTCCTCTCGAATGGGAGAGAGTCATCTTTTGGGGGTCTCTTCAAGAGGCCTCCTAAGCTCTCTCTCCTCTTGGAGAGGAAGGGAAATTCCATAAGCACGAAGTTGTTGAGTAACTTCGGCTTGCAAAGCAGGGTTGCCCATAGCTTGCTGCAACCTAGTGACGAGATAATTCACAAACATGGGAGCATCATCATTAGCACCTTCATGTGCAAAATCAAAGCTATCAATGTTCATTCTACTCTCTTGATTATTGTCAGCCATGTTAACAAAATTTATGTATGTACTTAGTGTATGCTTTGGCAATTCAAAACATTAGTTGCCACTCCTCTTAGCCTTTGAAAATTGGCTCTTAAGTATCTACACCCAAGGCTCAAAGTGGTTAATTATAGAAAGTAGAGGAGTAGGTCTATCATAGCAGAGTTGCCAAGGGCTAACTCCTTTTGGACTTCTTATGGCTCAATAATGGTAAAGCCGTAGACAAGTCTAAAAAGACTCCATTATTAAGTCCAAAGATCTTGAGGTGTGCACCATCCCCCACATAGTCGGCTCAACAAAACCGATAATAGATCCCAGTTCCACTTACCCTAATATAATTAACAACATCAACCATTTATAGGCTACTTAAGGACCTCTCTTCTTAAGCAAGAAAAGAGAAACCAAATGCTCTGATACCAATGTAATAGAATTGGCCTATTTAACTTGAGAGTAGCGGAAATTAATGAGAGTACTTTTGTCAAATAACTTTGTGAGCATAACGGGTGAACATAATTGAGGATAGCAACATAATCATAGCAATTAGTTAATTTGGCATGAACAATACTTTTGCAAGAGAGATAATTTAGAGAACACCAATAAGAGAGACTTGTTACAATACAATATTTGTGTTCCTCATGACCTAGGTGATGCAATGAAGATGGAAATATTCATGCATCACAAACATAACATAAACTTGAAGAAAGCTTTAACTATCCCAAGCCTCAGTCCCAAGACCTCAAACACCTTCGAAGGTGGAGAGAGCTAGCAGGGAATGAGGGTAGGGAAGAGGAAGAAGAAACATTTCGTAGGAGAAAAAATTAGTTCCTCACTTATCATACTCTTGTTGCTAGCATACATAATAGCATAGTAATGAAGAAGAAGGAGATGGAAAGATTATGCATTAAAGCATGGCTCTTGGTTGGATTTGCACTCCATAGTCAAGGGTGTTGGTGTAGGCTCTCAACCTCTACTTGCTTGGAGAGGGAGCTCTTGCACTTTTCATAGCACACAATGAGAGTGTTTGTGAGTGTGTGTGGGTGAGTATACCCCCTAAGCAACCCCCTAGCTTGCTTGGGTCGACCCCCTCTTGTAGCTCATGCTTGAAGCTCATTGGACCTCTCCAGGCCTAGCCAATCATGAGCAAGAGGCATTACAAGCAGTATGGGTAGCCTTGAGACAAGTGTCCCCCTTTCCCCTTTGAGAGAGAGGGCTAGATAAATGATAAATCAATTAATTAAATATCCTAAATTACTATTGGACCCCTTGGGTGGCCAACCAATAGGTTTCAAGCATCTCATGAATGTAACATAGGTAGGGGCCTGACATGTGTCCTTGTTGCCTCTTCAAGCTTGGGCCTTCCTTGTGTGTGTGAGTGTGTGTTCTCTCTCTATCCCCTAGGAAAAGGTCTCGCCCCCCCTCTTGTAGGGATACTTTTGACTTTTGGTGCTCAAGCACCTTAGTCATCAAGCATGACAATGCACTTGAACTAGGGGTGTTCCCACAAGCATCTCAGCCAAGCATGTCAAAGCACCTCGAGCACCTTAATCAAGTATCAAGTCAAGCACCTCAAGCACATAGCAGGTCAAGCACCTCAAGCACCTCAAGCATGACAAGCACCTCAAGTACGACAAGCACCTCAAGCACGCCAAGCACCTCGAGGTTGGGCCGGGTTCCCGCCTCAAGCTCAGCCCTAGCTTACCTAAGGTCAAAGGACTTTTACACACATTATTGGAGGTCTTCAATGAAGCTAACCCTAAGGTCTTATGCTCCATTGGTTATCCTTGCTCTTTGATAGACCATCTCTCATTTGGGCCCCTTTACCATTGGCCCCGTGTTTAGATCTATAAGCACATATCTATATCTTAACACTTGTTCCCGTTTATTCTCCCACATTAAGTGATCAATTTAATATGAGAAAATCATTTGGGTTGGTTAGATATTAGACTTTATGACATTGAAACTCTCCAGATCAATAGTCACACACAAGGAAAGAGATCCCCAACTCTAGTTTTGAAAAAAATTGAGCAAATTTGGTTCAGAAGGGAGCAAAAAAGGTGGCACATAGAAAACCACAGTGCAGACCTAGTGTTGGCTATTTGACCTATCCAAACAAGTCCAATTCCAAAAATATTTAAGATTTAGCTTGGGGACATAGTCAGAAATAGACTCCTAACAAATCAAGTCTAGACGTGGCTGAACATAGATCACAATCCATGTACCTCAACCTCAAAATTTGATAAAAATTGGTATATAGCCTTCATTTGACCTTGTCTACACATAGTCAAAACTGAGAAAATTTGGAGAAAACAATTTGATAGAAGAAGATGGATCTCAATACATGTACCTCGCATAGTGGGGGTATCTAACTTGATGATTTTAAGCTAAAGATACACGCCAAATTTCCCATTGTTAGACCTCCATAGAGTATCCATATGCTTGATTCTAACAACAGACGAGAGAGTTACAACCTTTTGAAGTTGGGGTATCTCTCAAAAGCTCTGAAAGAGTCTTACCAAGCACCGAGCAAACTTTATCGAGCGAACACAAAAACCGAGCAAAATTGAAGCGCAGGAAGTTGGGGACGAGAGAGAGAGAGAGAGAGAGAGAGAGAGAGAGAGAGAGAGAGAGAGAGAGAGAGAGAGAGAGAGAGAGAGAGAGAGACAGAGAGAGAGAGAGAGCATAGAAGAAGAAATTATTTTTTACATGGATATCCAAGTTTTTTTTTCTTGAACACTTTAGTGAACACTAACATCATTTCTTAACAATTCCCTCACTTAGTTTCATCAAGTACAAAACATGATACTTTACCATGAATCAGACTCGTCATTGATGAAAGCATGTCTTTTACTTGAAAAACAAGAGAGGCGAGAGAGAGAGAGAGAGAGAGAGAGAGAGAGAGAGAGAGAGAGAGAGTAGGAGAAGAAAATATTTTGCATAAAACAAAGAGCATTATGGCTAGACGACCATACAAGTGCGTATCGCGGACAAGGGAATAGGCTCAAGCATGTAAGTGTGAGTACGGTTTCCTCTCTCAGCGAAGAACATGGTTTTGTAGTTGGGGGCAATATAGGTGGTGTAATGTATGAAGCGTGACCCACCGGATTTCTCCCAAGCCGTAATATATTGGCGTTGTAGAAAAGCTTCATTCACATGAGAGTCAATTGAAGCATCATGTAGCAAGTGTAATGCATCCCATCTCCCAAACCACTTCTTTATGTCTTGCATCCATCCTGTGCTCAAGATCTTGCTTTTATGCGTCTTTTGAACTTTTTTGCTTGCTTCCCATGCAATTGTAGGAAGTCGATGTGAGGGGTTTTGACGCATCTTTATCATGTACTCCACAACCCTTTCCATGCCCATAACCTCAATTGGAAGAGATCCTGACTCAAGAAGTAGGAGCATATATGGTGTTTGTGTCTTAACTTGGAGAAAGTTTGTAAGAAAACGCTTTTGGACATTCTCAAACTCTTTCCAAGTAGACTTTGAGATGCTCCCGCCCCACACTTCAACTCCATAAAGAAGAACCGGTGTCACCAATGCATCAAAAAGATACTTCTTGAGAACCCAACACTTGATGTTTCCCGCATTACACATGTTCTCAAATGCATAATATGCTCTCTTTCCCGCTTCCAAACGACGCATAGCACATTCATGCCACTTGTGATTGGATGGAACCTCAAGGCCAAGGTACTTAAAGCTCTCAACAACTTCAAGTGTCTCGTTGTTGTACACAATGCATGGCTTCTCCTTATGGTTGGTTTTCACAAGCATAACCTTTGTTTTGGATTCATTTACAATCACCCACTATGCAAGCAAAAGTTCTCAAGGAAAACCATTAGCTTTGGTGCATCTTCTAAAGTGTGTGCTAGAAGCACTACATCATCCGCATACAACAAAAGCATGATTACCGCATTGCAAATAGTGACCTCTTCAATGCCTTCTTCTTGCATAAAGTCAAGTACCATTTTTTCCAATTGATCGATGCATAGACCAAAGAGTGTTGGTGACAATGGACATCCTTGTTTAACCCCAATAGTGCTTACAAAAATTTCTGAAATTTCTCTTCCCATGCGCAATTGACAAATCACCTTCTCATAGATTCGAGAAACCGCAAGCATAAACTCACTTGGCACTTGGAGTTCTTCCATCCTTCTCCATAAATTGTTACGTGGAATCATATCAAAGGCTTTCTTAAAGTCCACAACACAACAATACAATCGCTTGCCTTTCAACCAACTTTCCTCCATGAGAACACGAAGAGTGACAAGATGATCAATGGTGCTATGGCATCGACGAAAACCCGCTTGTCCCTTTTCACGCTTGTCATTCTCTTCAGCCCAATCACTCAATTTCATCTCCATTATGCACCCAAACAACTTTGCCATAAGAGACCCAATCATTATAGTCCGGTAGTTGCTTACATTCTTTACATCCCCTCCTTTATGCAAAGGCTTAACCCAATTAGTACTCCAATCATAAGGCATACCATGTTGAAGTGCAAGGTTGAACATATCACACATCCACTCATGGGTAAAATCTCCCGTCCATTTGATCATCTCCGGCTTGATACCTTAGAGAGAGAGAGAGAGAGAGAGAGAGAGAGAGTTACATGTGTGGGGATAAACTACATGACTAGGGAGAGTAAAGTGTGGCATTGCATGTGATCAAAGTGATCCCTCTCTATAATTTTAGTTCTTGTCGGTTAGGGATATATATAATATATATATTCATATTTATGTTGGGGCAGCTAAGGTGGGTGATTCCGGAGTAGGGCCATGGCGTGGATGGACGTGCAGGAAAGCAGAGAATGAGAGAGGAGAGAGAGAGAGAGAGATCGGCACTGCAAGCCAGAGAGCCAAAAACAAGCTATTTTGATTGATTGTAAAGCCTTACATATAAAGGAAAAAATTTGCCATGCATGACTTAACTTGCAACTGGACTAACCTACATGCTCTAGGAGACTATGCCCACGAGCTAGACAAACCTGGGCTTGCATACCCAACAACCCCCCCCTCAAGCCCAAACAACTGACAATGGACTGGAGGCAGACCATGGTAGAGTTCATTCACCTGAAACCATGAGTAGAAATCCCCCTTTTGACTATAGCATAGGTGTGTGTGTGTACTTCCCTCAAACAACAATCAGTGTGAGACAAACCAGAACCCGACCAAACAACAAAGGGTGGTCTTACCACTTTTTATATGTCAGTGTTTATAACCCGTACAAAGTTTTTAGCATGATAGTAACCGACAACTGAGAGGCTAAAACAAGGCTTTCACAAGAAGTATAGGATTGTGTTTGACAATAGACAAAACCAGCAAACATACTTATGACACTAAATTAGTAAAAAACAATTGTTAACCTAGTCTTCAAAGAGTTGGCATATTCATACGTCCTGGCAGTGATGCCATCTTGCATGCACTGATCAAGAAGGTAGCCAAAAATCTTGGTTCCATGGAGCTTGTTGATTCCAAATCTATCGCACCTAATGTCGGCATCATCAAGAGTAAAAATTACCCGATCCTGCAACGTGAGTTGAGAGATCATTCCAATCTCATTCCGAAGTCCCTCTGGAGCAACCGCCAGTAGACAAATGCACTTCAAACATTGACTCTGTTTTTCCAAACACCTCCTTTTTAAAGCAGTAAACTCCTGCTCTGCAAACCTCCTTTGATAGCTCTCGATATACCAAAAATAAGGTTGTCCTTCAGTGTAGATTTCTACACGCAGATGCTGCAGCCGAGGTTACCCAAGGGTGGGAATCCATGCTTGAAAAATTGAAATAGGGTTGGATACCTTTAATAAGCTGTGAACATAAAAATAAAAAATCGAATTCTCTATTGCAGACAAACGCAGTACAAACACAGCAATGGAGAGATCTGCCTATAGCGGGCTGTAGAGGTTGAGTTGGAAGTAGTTGATGTGACGAAATTTACTACTTAGGCCAGGGCTCAGCTTTGGATGCTGGTTATGACCGGATTGGAGCAGGTTGTTCAATCTCCTCTTTTTGTGTAAGCGGCTCCTCCCACCGTGTCAACTCAAGCCGAGGATCTTCGACCGTAGGCCCTTATGGCTCTGATACCATATGTTGGGGCAGCTAAGGCGGGTCTTGTCGGAGTAGGGCCATGGCATGGATGGACGTGCAGGAAAGGAGAGATCAAGAGAGGAGAGAGAGAGAGAGAGAGAGATCAACACTGCAAGCCAGAGAGAAAAAAACACGTTATTTTGATTGATTGTAAAGCCTTACATATAAAGGCAAAAATTGCCATGCATGACTTAACTTGCAACTGGACTAACCTGCATGCTCTAGGAGACTATGCCCACGATCTAGACAATTGCATACCCAACAATATATATATATATATATATATATATATATATATATAAAATATAAAGGCAAAAATTACCATGCATAACTTAACTTGCAACTAGACTAACCTGCATGCTCTAGGAGACTATGCCCACGAGCTAGACAAACCTGGGCTTGCATACCCAACAATATATATATATATATATATATATATATATATATATATATATATATATATATATATATATATATATATATATATATATATATATATATACACATACATACATATATATATATAGGTGAATTCAAGCAAGAAAATTCAATGAAAAGGTAATCATTTTGCCTCTAGTCTTGAACTCCTTTTTCTTGTGAGTTTGTGTTTCTTTATAATGTTCATGATAGCTAATGTTGGGGATTGATAGAGTCTTGCACTATCCTTTTTGCCTCCACCTCAATGAACACTATCAATGCAATTCAATGAAGAAAAAATTAACACATCAAAGTATATCAACCGACCTCAAAAATAGTTTTTCCAAAATCATTGAAAATCACAATAGCTAAAGGTCTAAAATATTATAACGAACATATATAAGAAAAATGTAAGTAAGGGAAGACACTCAAAAAGTAGCATGTCAATGATAGGAAGGATAGATCTATGATTTGATATAATTAATTAATGCATAGCCATAACATTATTTGTATATCTTAGGCTAAGACATTAACTCTTCATTTTCACATATCTACCTATTAACCTCTCGATGCCCCACCGTTAACGAATTATTCTCCCATTTTCAAGTGCACATATTTTTTAGGGGTGGCACATTATGACAGTAGTTGATTGAGGCAATGTTCCATGTAATGCTAATTTTGCTTTAAAAGCTCAACAAATTGTATGTTTTTTACCCTTATGCCTCCCATCCACGCGTACTAAGTAGGGCTAAGTCCCACTTGATGCGTGCTTTTCTTCTTTGCTTCAAAGTCATTGCTAATTTTATTCATTTAGTTGATGAATTCATCAATGAAGCCACTTTGATCAATATACACACTTCTATTCTAAATTTGAATGTTGGGGAAGTGTTGTGTGCATGTTTAATTCTAATACAGAAGCAGGTGTGGCATGAAGGTTACATTTCCCCAGCCGTTCAATGCTTTCACTAATTCATTTAATACACACTATCAACTTTCATAAGCCTAAGAGAACAGGTTTTCTAGCCTTTACCCTCATGTGCCGATCAGGTACTAGTTAGCGGTAGGTCCCAACATTAAAGGGTCAAGCACACTACACTTCGGCTTCACAACACTATCTCTAGACCTAAATGTCCCACGTCAAATGCGGCATGGACTACGGCCATGACTCCGTCCATGTCCCTATTGGATTAATGATGTAGAAAGAATTTTTGGCACGTTGATGGAGCAAAAGACGTTGTGCGCACACTCACACACACAGAAAACTCAACACCACACAATAAATTTACTCGAATTCCAAGCCACACCCACCACCACTCAAGAGATCAAGAAAAATACTACCCACAAGCTCAATTGAAACTCCAAACGCCTCGACCTACAAGCCCTTCCCTGCCCGCAGGCACTACAAGGTGAGTCGAGTTGATCAACACTTGAAATCACACGTGATGGTGACCAAGATATACAAGAAAAACCATCAAAAACTCAAAAATCCATCCACAAAAGGCCTCTCTCAAAACATTGAAAAAGCTCCACCAAACTCCACTCTGTTGGACTCTTTGGAGTAGCACCAACCCTAATGGCACCGATACAGGGTCACATAATCTTGCAAACATTTGCACCTTCTTCCCTGAATTCCTTGCACACACACATCCATGGAAACCTCAGAGCTTACATAGACTCTCTCAAGTGCAAAATTGAAGAGAGAAAGCTCTCATTTACTCCCCCACATACTCGAAAACATGGCGCGAACGCGACAGGATTGCACTAGACCACCTGTAGCAACCCTGCTTCCTTCCCCACACAGAGAGGTGAAAGTGCCAAGACTTGGCTTCCAAAATAATCCTTCATCTGGAGCATGCATGGAACCATCACTGATGTGGAAAATTGAAGCCTTTTCACACCATTTTTTGTCATTTCTTGCCCCAATTTTGGCCAGTTTTGACCCCCGGTGGGCATTTTTCGTGGAAAAAACCCCAAACGGATTCCAAAATTCACCAAATTTTGTACACTTGATCCTTGATACCCAAAGCACTTTTCCACATCCCTACATTCTATTTTTGACCACTTCTAGGGTGGTGCACGCATCATCGCAGATTAGGCACCGTAAATAGACTGTTACTACATGTCCCAAGCTTCTCGAGCGGGATGAGAGTACCCATACTTGTTTCTTGAACTATTTACATTCTAGAAAGCTCAAACACATTATCTAGAGCCAAAATAAGCCACCTAGAATCATATCCATGTTCCCGATACCCTATTCGGGCATGTACATGCGCTCGACTGCTAGCACGCGAACCTGCCTATTCACAATGTGTACACGTTGCATCTTTTTTTGAACTTAAAACCACTTTGAAAATCTCCCAAATTCATGTATTTACATTTTTTTGTATATATGACCATGCATAAAAACGCTACTTTGGACACGCCAAAAGCAGTCTATCATCATTGCCCACCCTCTAGCTAGAGCATTTATGCTCAACCAAGAGACTATTTGCATCTGGAACCACATCCCTCACAAAATATTTCTTCAATCTATAACCATTTATTTTGTAGCACAAACATTCACCAGACAATTTTTCCAACTCATATGTGCCAGTAGAAAATACATGCTTCACTCTGTATGGACCCAACCATTTGTCCCTCAACTTCTTTTGAACAGTAAAATCCAAGCAAGAATCATACTTCATCACGAGATCTCCCTCTTTGATCTCTTTCTCTGGCAGCCTCTTATTCATTTCCTCCATCCTTGTCTCTGCTTGTTGAAGATAATAATCACTGGCTTTCTCTCTATTCATTCACAACAACTCTAGAGAAAGGATTCTTTCTTGTAGCTTATCATTATGCTCACCTTGCATTCTGCACAACAACTTCAAGGCATCCAATTGCACTTGTGTGGGAATAAGAGCTTCTTTTCCATAAACAAGCTCATATGGTGTAAACGGTGTTGACACTCTATACACAGTTCTATAAACCCACAAACACTTTTCCAAGTCCAAATCCCACTCTTTAGGATGCTCTCTAGCATACTTTGATAGAATCTTCACAATTTGACCATTGCAGTTCTCAACCAATCCACTGCATTGTGGGTAGTAAGGAGAAGAATGCCTATGCTGAATTTTCAATTTCTCCATGAGAGCAGCAACAAGTTTTCCTTAAACCTTGGTCACAAAACACGAAAGACAACCTGATCCTTGCCTTGATGGCCCATTTCTTCATGGCAGTGCTACAAAATCAAGCCTATCTCTTCTTTGTACGGCACTTTTCTCAAAATGCTATCCTTGCCATAAAGCATGAGATCCTCACCTACGAATGTGTATTTCTTGCTTTCGCAACTAGTCTCTTACGTCGAACCTGTGACATGCCCTTCGGACATTGCCCTTTACCAAGAAATACTTATATATGTTGCAATGATTCCCTTCTACATACAAGGCTTCCTTGAACTTTAAAGGAGCTACCAAGGCATCCAACTTTTCCCTAGCCAACTCATCGGCTTCTTTATTTTTCTCACGAGGAACATCCTTAAAATGTATCTTCTCAAACTTATGCAAAAGCTTCTTGTTGCCATAGAACCACTTCTTCAAATTGTATTTCTTAACATTCCACAAACCAAGCAACTGATTCATGACTAGCAATGCATCCCCTTTTGCAATGACCCTCTTCAATCCAAACTCAACACACTGCTTCAACCCAAGGAAAAGCGTGAGATACTCGGCCTCATTGCTACTTTCAGCTTCATCAAGATCATAGGCTCTAGAAAATATTACATCACCTTTTGGGTTCTTAATGACTACCCCACCACTTGACTTTTGAAGAACTTTCCTCTATGCACCATCAAACATCATTGTATACGCATCTATAATATCTACTTTCTCTTCATGATCATCCTTGTCAACCCTTGGGTAAGATGGAAGCTCCCCTCCTGTATGTACCACTATGTCTGCCAAGTGAGCTTTAATAGAATGATCCACTTTAAACTCACACTCATACTCTTGAAGCTCCAAATTCCACTTTAAGATGCGCTTTCTAGGCTTAAAATGTTGTACTACATCAGGCAAAAGATTTGATGTGGTGAGCACATAGAACTTTTGGGGCAACATATAGGTTTTGAACCTTCGACAAGCAAGAACCAAGGTGAATACCCACTGTTCCATTTCTATGTAGGAGAATTCACTTACATTCTTCATCTTGATCTCAAATAGATTGGCTTGAAGTTCCTTCCCTGCTTTTGTAAGAGAACTGAGCCAAAAGCTACTGACCCCACACTAACAGATACATAGAAAATCAGCTTCAAGTTGGGAGGAGTCACTGTTGGTAAAGAACACAATACCTCCTTGATACCATCAAAAGCCTATTGCATGTCTTCACTCCACTCAAACCCTTGAACTCTTTGACTCAATCTTTGGAGAGGATACACATACTGACATAGCAGCCAAAAAAAACATGACAAGTACCTGAGCTTATGCACAAATGATGCCAAATCCTTTGTGTTGCTGGGTGGATCCATAAGCAATAAAGCTTTAACTTTCTCTGGGTCAGCTTCTATTCCATTTTTGGAAACCACATGTCCTAGCAAATGGACTCTGGCATGAGCAAACTTACACTTCTTTGGGTTGTGTTGCCCACCCTCTTGTTGAAGCCTTTCAAAACTCAACCGGAGCTTCTCCAAATGTCTGACCCTTGAGCTATAACACCCAATGTCATCCATGAAAACACGAATGAACTTACCCAAGTAGGGGCCAAACAATCTATTCATCCATCCTTGGAAGGTAGCATATGCATTAACCATCCCAAAAGGCATTATTTTGTAGGCAAAACAACCCCATGCAGTAATGAAGGTTGTCTTCAATCAATCTTCAATCGCTATCAAGATCTGAAAGTAGCCAAAAAATCCATCTATGATTGAGTAACATTCATGACCTGCAACTTGATTGAGGATTTCATCTAGGAAGGGTAGTGGATAATGATTTCATTTTGTGGTAGCATTCAAAGGTTTGAAATCAACACATATCCTAAATCTTCCGTTCTTCTTGGGCACAATAACAATTGGAGAGACCCATTCAGACTCCTCCACTCAAAAGATGAAATGCTTCCAAAAGCTTCGTCACCTCTTCATGAAGTGCCTTCTCATGAATGACCCCCAACCTCCTAAGCTTTTCAACCTTTGTCTTGGCACCTTTTTTTAGATTGATTCTATGCTCGACTCCTTTAGCTCCTTGCAACTCTGTATATTCAGTGGTGAATAGCTTTGGAAATTCCTTGAACATGTCTTCATACTCCTTTCTTTCTCTGTCAAGTCCTCTCCTAGCATGCTCCATGCGTTCACTTTGGCAGGATCTACAGCTTCTTTTGGACTATCCTTCTCCTCCTTGACCTTCACATCATGCATCAATGCTTCCTTTTCAACACTTATCCCAAAAAGATCAGGACATAATTGCATCAAGCCTTCCTCTACACTTTCTTCTGATGATGTAGACAAAGCATCACTATTGTATGACGTGGTTTCTATCAAATCCGTATATTGCATCTCCACTAGGGGCTGTGTACGGCTCTCGTGTGTCTTCATGTTGTAGACAATGGTTATTCCTTTCTCTTTGTCGGGGATGGTGATCAAGCCCGTGCCCCAATCCTGCTTAGCACCAAGGGTTATTAGCCATGGCCTCCCTAAAATGATTGGCAAGGTATCTTGGAATAGCTGTAGATGTGAAGATAAAAGTCTTGGGGATTGAGTGCTTGGTTGATTGCTACTTTGTCTCTTTCTCCCTATCATGCCTAGCTCTCTTATTGGCCAAAACATCCACACCTTGATGCTCAAGGGTAATGATGTTAATAGCTCTACCTTCTCCATTTCCAGGCAACGGTTGTGGTTGTTGTTGTGGTGGCGGTGCTTCTAGTGCCCGCTCTTGATGATTTTATTCTATTCTCCCTCGACCACGTCCATAGAAGGGGTATATCCCTCCTCTCTCTCTTGGTGGTTCAGGAAAATCAGGGGGGTAGTGACTCTCTTCATCACAGATGTAGCATCTACCTTGTAGCCTTCGTCCCCTACCTCTTCCAACTAGCCGCTCTTCTCTTTGGTTCCTATTCAATATATTAATTCTTAATTCTTGCAACTGACCAGAAAGATCATGCAAAACCCGGGCCATAATGGGATTTGGACCTTGAACCACTCGCTCCACTCTATCATCCATTGCCACAGGGACCATTGGCTGCACCCCTAGGGAGGTCACCTAATAAAAATGTAACCTATCACGTGAGTTCAACAGAAGGGTATTTAAAGTTATTGAAACTTGTAGATATATATATATATATACAGAAGGGAATTATTTTCTCAAAATTGAAAAAAACTTACAGATTTTAAAAGGAAAGGGTACATTATATTCTTAACAAAATTCACAGATAAGGGGTTTTACAAACATGTCTTGAACGCACGTGATATGTTAGTTATACACATAGTGAACCCCCCGAGGTTGCACCACAACTAGCTCGGCATGTGTCATGCATTGCTGCCACCTTCTCTTGATCTTCTTGCTCTCGGCCTCGGCAATTTCCACAACTCTTTCAAATGTAGTAGTCTCATCTTGATCGACATTCTCCCTTACACTTGGATGGAGACAATCCATAAACTGATGCACTTTAAAGAAATCCCTTGGAGGTACTTGGGATGCTGCCTCTAATTGAACCCAAAGTCCTTTGAAGTGTTGCAAAAAAACTCTTTAAAGTTAGCATGAACATCTTGCTGCAAACCTCTCAATTTTGTTGTCGCTTCTCTTTGGTAAGTTTCTTTCCAAACCTGTCAAAAATTGCCATCTTCACCTGCTCCCATGTTTGCTTTTTGTCTTCTTCTAAACCTTCAAACCACTCCCGAGCTTCTCCTTTGAGAGCAAGAGGAAATACATGAAGCTTTGCTTAGTCATTCACAATGTGCATACCAAGCGTATGCCACTCAAAGTCTGCAATCCAATACTTCACATCCTCCTTCCCTATGAACACTGGCCGACTATAAGCCATCTCTTTAGAGTTGCTTCTCCCTTGTGTGAGTAAATCCACAAAAGTTGAAGTCTTGCACCTCAACCAAACCTCCACTTTTCTTCAATGAAGCTCAAACTTCATAGAAAAACCCCTTCACCTGGGTGCACAATCGGCAAATTTCCGCTCCCCAGCAGGATCGCCAAAGGATGATGGAGCAAAAGATACCGTGCGCACACTCACACACCCAAACAACTCAACATTAGAAAAATTTTGGACTCAAAAAAGGACTTTTTGGCGTTAGAGAGAGAATGTTGTTCGACCAATAGAGTTTGAGTCACCACAACGGTAGCTCCAATTTATTTGATTTTTATCTCAAATTTGTGCGTTTTTAAAAAAGAGTTTTTTCTGTCAAAAAGATCTCAATAAGAAGATACGACGCGATTTATGCAAATTATTCTCCTGCCATGGACGACGAACGCCGAATGTGCCATAACTCACATTCAATGAGGCACATCTTTTGATGAACACTTTTCAAGCTACTACTTCTTGTGTAAACTAGTGAGCCTCTTTTCTTTTATCGTTTTTGCATAGTGTCACTTCACAGCTAATAGAAGCAGAGATGGAAGGAAGACGACCACGACGACCATCCGCCTCTGTTAAATCTGTGGAACTATTCAACAGCTTTGACTTAGACCATGGTCGCTGGATGTCTACCACAATCACCATTGGTAGTTGGGTTCTGCTTCAAACAAGAAGAAGAAAACGGATGTCAAATGAATTCATCAACAGCTACAAAGGACGTGTGAAAGATTTTCGCTTGTCTCAAACGGGAAAGACAGTGAAAGAGGTGCTCATTGAGCATGCATATATGCACTCCGAACTACGACTACAACAGTCACCTTTGGGGTTTCCTGCTCATAGACCAAACTGTGTGACTACTATATTGCTAAAAAGTTTTTAAAGATCCTTCAAGTTATTTTGTTGACTATTTCTTGTGACCATTCTCTTATCTTTTTGTTTTTGCAGATATTTATCCTTCTAACAAAGAATACTGGCAACCAATTGAGTACATAATTGATATTTTTGATGCTTTTCATGCTTCGGTGGGTGAACTTATGTACAGAACTAGTGCGAGAAGAGCTCTCGGAGAGAGGGGAGTTTTCTTTTACGACTACTGTTACAACGCCCCTTGCTCTGTCCATGGATTTGGCACTTTGAAACCTTTCCCTCTTCCCCAACAAGATTCCCCAAAGTGGCGAGTTCCAACTTCAGAAACCTCTGAGTGTTTTAAACTCAAGCTTCATCACGAAATTTTGAAGTGTTTGCGACCAACATTGCAAGCAGGCAAGTACGAGTCAGTCTATTTATGCCATTACATGTCTTTATAGATTTCTTCCACGATGAGGAGGTTAGAAAAACAGAAACCATCTTCATCTGCAAATCCCAAACTTTCCTTGATTTTTTGGATGATAATTGGGATGTCAGTGATTCTGAAGGCATTTTGTGCAAATTTGACAAGCGCTCGATTGTGTGCAAGTGTATAATAGCATCACAGAATTTTATAGTTTCTTTCTACTACATGAGGTCGCATCGAGTGAATGGTCAGTTGGTAGCTATGGATCAAGATTTAAGTGACGATCCTTTTAATCCCTTGATGTCCATCGAGATATGGTTTTCAAATTATTTGCTTACAGTTGTTGTGGTGTTGAGCCAGCAGAGGATCACACCCACATTTTTGCTCACACTCATCATTTTTGTAACCATTGATTGTAATAAATGTCTTTCCGACATTAATTTTGATTTGAGCCATTCATTAAGTAACGGGACTCAATTGAGTTTCCAGCTTGTAATTCCGAAGTAATTTCACTTGCTGATGTAATTAGTTAGAGATGTTCTCACCTCCAAGGCTGAGGTATATAAGCCAAAGTTTTTGTAACCTAAGGGGGATTCAGATTATTAATCAAAGTGAGTTTTTGGAGCGCCGTGACTGTGTCTGAGAGAGAGAGAGAGAGAGAGAGAGAGAGAGAGAGAGAGAGAGAGAGAGTCTTATCTACTTGCTACGCAAGCTACGGAGCCGCCATTGGAGAAGCGACACCGCCATTGTGTTAGCAACGGTGAGAGCTACGCACAGATACCAAGAGTGCGCGCTATCGGCTTCTATGTGTGGTAAGTTCCTACGAGCTTCGGTGTGAGTTTTCTTCCAACTCGTGTGTAGGAATGGAGCGTGCAGCATATCTATAGAACCACAACGAGTAGAGCTACGCATTAGTACCATCGGGGTCAAGTTTCGGTCACCTGTATTTTTCGGCCTGTCTTCATACGCGTTTACCGCACGGAGTGATTATAGGTTGATTTTGCAGTTCAAGTCTTTAGGGTGTTGTTCTTACCTAGTCTATAGACTTTCCCTTGAGTTTGAGATCGATTCAATGATTCTAGATCCTGTTTCGTATAGCATTCGTTCGTAGTACGGATTTCAGTCACTTGCGTATTTTAGAACTTAGATTTGATTTCCTTAGTAGTGATTGTCATTAGAAGGTCGAGTAGGTGATTTGACACCCACCTAGTTGTTTCCATGCGCCTGCGGGTCAAGCTCCGTCCTCGTCTGACAAATTCTGTTGTTGGTTGAGTTCTCGCTATTTAGCTTCCGCTAGCGGCATAACCGCCTTAACATTTGGCGCCGCTGCCGGGGACGAGAGCCCTAAGTAGGTGACCTTAGACTAATCCTACGAGGTGAGTCGTATAAACTACTTTGTATACTTTAGTTAGAAAAGATCTAGGAGTGGTGGACTCCGAAGATCTCGAGAGATACTAGGAAGTGGGGTATTCCTGGGTCTTCCGTGTTGACAGTATTTTTAGTTTAGCTTAGATTTGTTTGTTGTTTTGTTGGTGTTGAGTAGTTGTTGATAGAAGAAGAATTTGCTAGTCCGTGAGTGGCAGTGGATCTCTTTAAAATCACAATTACCAAACCCATTTTATGATTAGGAATAGCTTAGGTAGGACTTCATTTGATCCTAATCTAGAGCTAGTAATCATTGGAGTATTTGCTTGATATGGTTGATTGCATGTTAGATCACTAAACCGTCGAGTTAGTAGTGAAACTTGCAATAAACAAAAGTCAGAGAAATTTTCTGTGTATCTGGGAGTTGCCGAGCACTTGAGAAAGCTTTAGGAAGGATTCTGTGCCAAAAAACTGGAAATATGCAACTTTAGACATCATACGCGTATGATGTCTAAATGACCAAACAGAGACCAAAACAGAAATTTTGACTTTACCAGAGTGTTCAAAAAGGGGGTTATACCCTAATTTCAACCTAAAACAAGAGCATTAACACTCAAAGAAACCCAAAAAGACAAGTCGAAGTCCAAGAAACGCAAAGAATAGGAAATTTTGGATTCAGATCTTGTTTTTACATTCAAACCTGACAAAAACACTTGAAACTCAATTATAAACATTGAGAAGGCTTAAAACCAAGAATAGTCCAAATCTGTGAAAAAAGACATTATACGCGTATAATGTCTTTTAGCACATCCACTGCTTATTTTTGATATCTGACCTGACAAGATTGTTACAAACACTGTAGAAAGCAAAAATATCAAGTCTTGACCCAAATTGATGAAAAAGACATCATACGCGTATGATGTCTTTGACCTAATTTTGGACATATTTTGATACTTTGCCAACACAGACCCATTGTAATAGCTGTCTAGAGGTTATATTTCAAGTTTCATCCCATTTGGATCACAATTGACCCAAAAACAAGTCAAAAGCGGAAAATTGCCAAGAAAAGCCTAAATTAGCCATAACTTGCTCAAAGAGAGTTCAAACTGAATTTTGTGAGTGGAAAGAGCATAAGGGGGCTACTGAGAGTGAGCATAACCAAAATAGTCCAAATCTGTGAAAAAAGACATCATACGCGTATAATGTCTTTTTCAGCATAACTGCAACAAAATTCTCACTTGATGAAACAGAAGTTGTCCAACTGACAAGATTAAACAATTGACCAAGTATTAATCAGTTGGGATCAATTCTGACCACAAAAACTTGGGGAAAACAAATTGCCGAGACGGAAAAGTTAATGTCCTTTAGGGGAATTGATGAATTTGAGATCGGACAGGAATCTCCAGAATAACCAACCAAGACAAGGAGAACAAGCAAGTGTCATATCAACCGAGGGAAGTGTAAACCAAAGTTGGGTGCAACCAATAGAGCCGATCTTTGAAGGAAGTGTTTCTGATACTTCTTCGGAGAGATCTTACGAGATTTTCACCGAACACTTGGAACACTTGAACCTGAACAACAGAGAAAATATGGCAGCAGGATCATCAAACCCTTCCGCCACAATGAAGCTATTGTTCATAAAATACCAGTACGACAATGAGCAAGGTGCAAAGATCTACAAAGATGGAATGGACCGCTATTGTGTAAAGATAGAAGAGAGACCTAGTGAGTTCAAGGACTTAGTGCCTGTGAGCTATAGCGGAGATAGATATCTAGATGACGAGGGTACCATGTACTTGGTAGTCCTAAACCCTAACATTGTGGACAAGTGGGGATTGATGGGCACCAAAGCCAAAGTAGATGAAGAACTTGAGGAGAAGGCACCAATAATGAACTTCCTTGATGCGAGGTTAAGAAGAGAGAATGAAACTACAAGGATCAACACTGATAACATCTATGTGGGGATATACAAATATAATAATGGGGAGCAAGATCTCTATTATAGATGTGAAGAACCCTACACCGGAGAGTTGACAGACCAAAAAAGACTTTATTTCTTTACCTACACAGAGGGATCGGAAGTGAAAATTGTTTCTTATGACAAGTATGGGAGGCAATACTCAACAATGGGCAAGAAAGAATTAGAAGGATATACATACTTTGGGGGACCACTACATCAGTATTATGTTACTTCTAGCTCACAAAGACCAGCACCAACAAATGGAGTGCAAAACCCAATGACGACAGGAGGACAAAGAACTCAGGCTGCTGACTCTTTCAGTCAACCTCAGTACTCGAAGCCCGGACCAATGGGATCATTACATTCCAGAGATTCAATGGATACGAATCGAGGTAGTGCAGTTCCAATCCCCACATATACCACTCCAGGTCCAAGGTTCGAAGCGGAACCATCACATTTACCTCCTAGTAGTAGATTCAGGGCAGGGGAACCGACAAGGGTAACCCATGAAGTCCATGATGCTAGAGAAAGCTTTAGCCGGGACACAAGATCAATGAGATTGGTAGCAGACCAAAAACGTATGAGACCATCTCAAGTAGCGAAGTGTATGCCAAAGAAGTATGGTGGTTCTGGAGATTTGTATGCACATGTGTCACTCTTTAAGCAAGTCTTAAGAGCTGAGCAGATAACCGATTTCCATACACAATACGAGGGATTTGGTCTTACTCTAGAAGGTATGGCATTGACATGGTTTCAACCACTGAACATAGGGGGATTCCATGACATTGACCATTTGCTAAGAGAGTTTGCTGAGGAATTCTCAAAACGAGGGATTAAGCACAATACGGTCTCACAAATATATGCTTTTAAACAGAGAGAACACGAAAAAGTGAAGGAAGCTTCACTTCGCTTCAAACAATACATTGAGAGATGTCCAGTACGTGAACGACCACAAGATGACAGACTATCTGTTCTCTTTATTGAGGGACTGAGAAACGACACTCTCAAGAAGGACTTGCACTTGAAAGCTTGTACAAGTTTCGAGCAAGTAACGAGAGAGGCATTGTACTTAGTGGATAATTGTACGGTTTATGGAGAGGTGTTAGCGGATACAGATTTTGCATCCAATAGCTCCTCCTCCGTAGCGAGCGAGACTACCACTAAAAAGAATGTTCAAACAACAACCATGCCAAATGTAGAGCAAATGATAGAAGATGCTCTAAAAAGGATGGCACCATACCAAAAACCATTGTCAAAACCACTGAAATGGTGTGCTATTGAACAAAAATGGACAAACCATCCAACAGAAGAGTGCTATTACAACAAAGGGTATGTAAGGGAGCGTCGGTATGCACCTCCTGCTCAATTAGCACCACCTCAAGTACATCCAGTACCTTGATACCCAACGGGAAATGTACCAGGACCTATGGGGATAGAAAGACCGCAACGGGTATTGGGACAACAACCACCTTTACCAGGAGCAAGACCAATGGGCATTAGATATGCACCAACCTTAGAGAATCAGGAAGAACAATCCTTAGTGCCTGTTCAAGCCTATTATGAAGAATCTGGTGCACACATGTCTCCAACTGTGTATTACCCACCAGAAGAACCCAAACAACCAAAACCATGGGGCATGATTGGGAATGTTGAAATACCAACAGTTATAAGTGCTTCTGATGAAGAGAGATACAATTTGGACGCAAGAACATTGATGTTCATAGCTCATGGAGGGTTAACAGGACAAAGACCATCCTATCCACAAAGGACGAATCAAATGGGACCAAGACCAGCACTAGGACCCTGTTACAAGTGTGGAGGTGACCATCTGATGAATGTTTGTCCACATACGGAAATCATTAGAATTAACGCTTATTGCACTGAGTGTGGGGTTACTCACTTCATTGAGGATTGTTCAAAGAATCCAAACAAAGTGCAAAAGACGACATTGAATATGCTAAAAACTATTCCTACCAGCAGTGGGTCTGAAAATGAAACTCTGATACCAACGCAAGTTGTTACTAGAGCTCAAGCTAAGAAAACCAGTAGAGAACCTGAGAATGGAAAGTTAGCGACTGAAGTGGTTAGTCAAGGACCGCGGAGTCAGAGAAACACATGGAAAGCTAGAAAAGCACGCATGAAGTTGAGAAAATAACGTGAAGACGCTATTCTAGCTAAGGAACTAAAGCGAACTAAAGATAGATTAGAAAAACTTGAGAGTCAAAACGGGAAACGAGAGATGAGCCCTGAAAGAACGAAACAAAAGAGTATCAAAGAAACAACGAGCTTAAGCTCAGGGGGATCAGTGCTAGTCGACAAAGTACACGAACCATTGGACGCACTGATGAGAGCTTACGAAGCTAGGTTAAAGAACAACCAAACACAAGAACAGAGGTGGATGACATACCCAAACGCGGAATTGGAAAAGCAGAGACTTGAAATGTGCCAGAGAATGATCGAGACTGCACAAGCCTTATTAGAACCACCAAGAGAAACAATGAATTGTGGAACGGAAAACCCAATTCAGCAAGAGACTATCATTTCACGGGTAGCTGAAAAGACTCCCAGTGCACAAAAGCCTGAAAATACACACAAGGATGACCGCATAGTATTGAACACAACCAATCAGGAGATAGAGAGTTTTCATCCAGTCATACAGAGGTCTTACGGAAGAGATGAGGATTACAATGAATTTTGGAAACAAGTGAGAGAGGCAAACTTTGCAAACGAGCTAAGTTGCCAAGCTAATCAGACAAATTGGAAAAAGGACATCAGGAATCCTCCCATAGTGGAATTTGAGGCAGGATCTCAAGTGGACTTGGATCTGCAATCTTACTGTGGAGATGGGGGCTCTATTAGAACAATGGAAAGAAAACCTCACTCACTGAATACCTTACCTCCATACTTAGGAGAGTATGAAGCAAAATCCGAGACTAGAGCACTTCCCTCACGAAGAATCTCATCAGAAAAATTCATGGACTCGCAAGGATTGATAGAGATCTTGTCAACACCAGTGACATGCACTATCACTCTAGCTGAGCTTTTGAGGCTAAGACCACATATGTGGACCACTGTAGGAAAATGCTTGGAGAAATTTGGGATAAAAGACCCAACATCGAGACTGCAAGAGGGTATACAAGAGCTGAGCAAACCACAAAAGAACGCTAAGCCTGTATCCTTAAACAAGGTCGGAGAGTATTGCGAAGGTGAAGAGGGGAATACAACCTTACCAGTTGAATTCCAAGGAGTGAACACGATGGCAATACTAGACAGCGGAGCTGGGGTAGCCATTGCTACAAAAGAAGTCTGGAAAAAATGGGGGAAACCAGCAATAAGGAAGACTATGTTGAAACTCCAATTAGCAGATGGACACGTGGAGAAACCTATGGGGTTATTAGAGAAAGTCGTAGTGACTTCTTGCGGCATTGAATACGAACATACTTTTGCTATTGTCGATTTTGGCAAGGAGAATAACTATGATATCATATTGGGAAGACCATTCATGAGACAGTTGAAAATGGTCCAAGATTGGGGTTATGATCACATATACCTGAGAAATATAGAAACCACTACACGTGTGAACCTGAGAGACCATAGCTACAAAGATGTGAACCGAACACCGGTAGAGGAGTTTGATTCAGCTACTTTGGCGGGATCCGAATTTCTAGCTTGGTTAGGTAAGCCCAAGGAGTTATGGATGTGTGGAGCCTCGAAATGTGGAAGTCTGAGGCGAGAAGAATGTGTTTTAGAAAGGGCTATCGAAGACGAAGCTTATGTAGGAGAACCCTTTCCAGAGGACACGCTTGAACCATTAGAATGGACACACATTCTAGCAAACCTAGATGTTTATGCAATTCCAAATGGTCTCACAACAAAATTTTGCGACAAGGACGGGTACGACGTGGTTCCGTACTTCATGTTGAGAACAGTACTCGAAAAAGAAACTAAAAAGAACGATACACTGGAAAAGAAAGATGAAGAAGAGGTGTTTCACGACATTCCCGATCATCCAGAGTGGGGAAATGAAGCAGACAACGAGTCAACGGACAGTTCAAGCGGAAACGAAGAAACTATAACGGATGTCAGATTTTATGATTTTCCGAACCAAACTAAACCACGCCAGAAACGCTATAGAGCAAAGAGAAAAACAAAGGGGGTTAGAACCAATCCGATGCCTAGAATAAGAGGAAAAAATCAATTCCTAATGCTAGTAAAGGCGGAAGATTATGTTAAGGACAAGATTTCTGGAAGAATGAGAGGCAATGATCAAAAGAGCTTACGAAAAGACAAAAAAGGCTCAAGAAATCAAGTTCAAAGGAATGGAACGAAAACAGAAACAGAAAAATCAGAAAAGAACAAGCGCAACAGAGAACACACGGGGTCCAAGTTAGAACGTAGAAACAAGTACACAGAGCTCAAGAAAACTCTGAAAGAAGTTTGGACGACAGAAATTGAGAGTGGAGAGGACGAAAACGCCAAAATCAAGGAAAACATGGATGTTCCCTCTCACTATAGGAAATTCACAATAGAGGATAGGAAGGTGGTATTAACCCAACCTATTCGAGAGAGAAGGCAGAACAATCTTATGACGGACCGGAGGATGCAAAAAAAGTTGATTTAGCAGCTCCAGGTGAGACACCTAGACCGGTGTACATAGCCACAGATTTGTCTCCAAGCGAGGAAGAGAGACTTTTGAGTCTTCTTAGAGAGTATAGGGATGTGTTTGCATGGTCTTATAAGGACTTAAAGGGAGTTGACCCATCGATATGCCAACACACAATCCCACTGAAACAAGACGCAAAGCCTAGCAGACAGAGACCATACACATATAATGATACATTTGCTAAGCGAATCAAAGAAGAGATAGATAAGCTAATGGAAGCTGAATTCATATATGAGATTGAGCACACCGATTGTGGTAGTACCCAAGAAGAACGGAAAACTCCGAGTGTGTGTCAACTTAAAGAAAGTGAATGCTGCAACAATCAGGGACAATTATCCCCTGCCAATAACTGATCATGTTCTAGAGCGTGTATCAGGGAAAACAGCATACTCTTTTCTTGATGGTTTTTCAGGATATAACCAGCTAGCCATAGCACTGGAAGATCAACATAAAACAGCTTTTGCAACGGAATGGGGAATTTATGCTTATCGGGTTATGCCTTTTGGTCTAACCAATGCTCCCACAACCTTCCAGAGGCTGATGACGCATGCTTTCAAAGAATACTTAAGGTTGTTTCTAGAAATATACATGGATGACTTATGTATACATTCTCTTCTGAGAGATGAGCATCTAGAACACCTAAGAAAAGTATTTGAGAAATGTAGGACATATCGCATTTGTCTCAATCCTGAGAAATGTGTGTTTATGGTCCGACAGGGCAGAATTCTGGGACATATTGTCTCACAAAATGGAATATCCACGGATTTAGAGAAGATAAAAGTTATAGCGGATATGCCTAGACCAACCAATGCGACAAGTACAGAGCTTTATGGGACATTGCGGATATTCATTTACATGTACGCTATAATAGGCCAACCACTTTACAGGCTAATAGTGAACTTTGAATGGACAGAGGAGTGTGAGGAATCATTCAAGAAATTGAAAGAGGCACTCATTACTGCTCTAGTCTTGAAATCACCAGATTGGGAGAAGATATTCCATGTGCATATAGATGCTTTGGCATATGCAATAGGATGCATTCTGGCTCAGCCAGAAGAAGGAAACATGGATTTTCCTATCTGTTACGCCAGTCGACAGCTCAACAATGCAGAGAAGAATTACACCACAACAAAGCGAGAAGGATTAGGAATGATATATGCTGTGAAGAAATTTTGGCATTATCTTCTAGCCAACAAGTTTGTGTTTTTTACGGATCACCAAGCCTTGCTCTACCTAGTGAATAAACCATGCAATACCGGGAGAATAGTGAGATGGTTCATTATCTTACTGGAATTCGACTTCACGGTAGTAGTAAAGAAAGGAAAAACACATCTTAGAGCTGATCATCTTTCGCGATTGACGAATGGAGAACACCCTATAGGAGTAGATGACGACATGCCAGACGCGTACTTGTTCAACATAGAAATGATACCGAAGTGGTCTCAAAATGTCGTTAACCTATTAACCTATGGAGGAGAGTTCGATAGAAGAGAATACAACCAGAAACATATTGCTATTCAGCAATCCAAGAATCTTCAATTGGTTGCAGGAAGGTTGTATCAATTGGGAAATGATCATGTTTTATGACTATGCATCAATCCTGAGGAATATAATATATATCTGCGCGAAGCACATGTTCAGGAATGTGCATTTCATTGTTCAAGAAGGAACACATATAGGAATTTTTTACAATTGGGAGTCTATTGGCCAGGAATGAAAGAAAGCGTACATGAATATGTCACTGTATGTATTGTATGTTCATCAAAACCGCCAGCAGAGTATTCGACATTATATCAGATAATGATCGCTCCGGAATGGAGTCAGTATATTGTTGAATATCTCACAAATAGAACATTCCCAGAAGGAACGTCAAAAGCTCGTCATAAATCTGTAGAGAAAGAAGCTAGAGATTACACTTTAATAGGAGATCAACTCTATAAGAGAGGTAAAGACAACCTGCTTAGGATTTACGCATCAGAGACTGAGTATGTGATAATACTAGAGCAAGCTCATGGAGGAGTAGGTGGAGGCCATTTCTCCGGTGATAAGACAACAAAACTTGTCTTAGCCGCAGGAATATGGTGGCCAACATTACATATGGACGCTGAGGAATACGTTAAACGGTGCGATGACTGTCAGCGGACCAAAGTACCACTTAAAAGAGATGATATGCCGCTTAGACCAATGATGGGGGCAAGAGCTTTTGCAAAATGGGGGATTGATTATGTCGGACCCGTTTCACCTCCTGCATATAAGACTCATGCACAATACATCGTTGTGGCTACAGACTATCTAACAAAGTGGGTCGAAGAAAAGGCAACTCAAAAAGCAGATGCCAGGACCACGGCACAATTTCTATATGAGTACGTCTTTGTATGATATGGATTGCCAATAGAAATTGTGAGTGATCGAGGCACACATTTTATAAATGAAGTGATAAAGATCCTTCTAGATGAATTCATGGTAATCCATAGGAAATCAGCCCCGTATCATCCACAAGCAAACGGACAAGCTGAAGCAACAAACAAAACCATATGCACGGTCCTTACGAAGATTGTATCTGAGTCGAGAACTGACTGGGACCAGAAGTTGCATTCAACATTATGGGCATATAGGGTAGCATATAAAACATCAATAGGAACGACCCCATATAACATGGTTTTTGGGCTAAATGCTATCTTACCAATAGAATTATTGATTTCAACCTTAAGGGTGGCTAAGGATCTAGAGTGGACAGGGCATGAGCTTTCTGATAGAATAGATGACCTGGAAAAGCTAGACGAGCTTCGCCTAAAAGCAGTAGCTTCTATCTACGCTCAAAAAAGGCGACAAAAGGAATTTTTTGATAAGCATGTGCGGACTAAAGACTTTAAGGTTGGGGACTATGTCCTAGTTTACACTTTGAAACAGCATGCTAAGAAGCTTAAAAAGCGAGGGATGGGACCTCTGGTGATTAAAGATCTATCACCAAGTGGAGCCGTCAAGCTTGCTACATTAGACAGAGAAGAAATGCCCAATTGGATTAGTGGATGCAGAGTTAAAAAGTATCTTTTGCCGCTAACCCAAGACATGCTTCTCAAAATACATCAAGAAAAGCTGCGTGTCCAGAAAAAGAAAAAGATTGTGGAGGAAGCGCAAGCCGAGGCGAAGGAAAGAATGGAGAAAAGAAGACTACTGCGTCAGAAACAGCGCAATGAAGGAGCAATACGAATAAACGCAGTCAGTATAACAGAAATGGATAATGACAAAGAAGAACCCATCATTGAATGCAAAGTAGGAACCAACCAAATCAAAGCCAGAGCACTATTGGATTCAGGAGCTCAAACTAACCTACTTTCACTCAGTTTGTATAGACAATTGACAAATGACACTAAATTACAAACTGCCAAGCAAGAGTTAAAGAGTTACTCTGAGAATTCAATCAAAACTGTCGGATGCACAGTTTTACATATACAGATTAACCAGTATGTGTATCCTCATATGTTTTACGTGGTTGAAGACCAAGCTACACAACATCCATTATTGCTAGGACAACCATGGCAGAAGCAATACAATGCAATGATTGATTGGAGTTCTAAATCAGTGCTTATCAAATACAAAGGTGAAAGTCAATCAGTTAATTTCACCAAAGGAGAAGAGCCAACTCCAAAGGACGAATCCAAAGACAAAGGTAAACAACAACCAGAGAAGAAGAAGAAGCAATGGCAACCAAAAGTTTCTATACAACCGGATTACTCTTCGACGAGAAATTCTCAACAGTGGATAAGGAAGACAAGCAATAATATAACAGCTCAACCTTGGGAAAAAACGGAGTCAAAGTTGGTATGGAGACCAAAAAAGGTTGTGCCGGAGAACACAAAGGTGGAAAACAGAGTCTTCAATACCAGACAACAGAGTGATTCCAGACAATCAAGGACAGTGAAACAGATCTGGATTCCAAAGAAGTTCATGACGGCACAAAGCTATAGCAAGCAAATTTGGATCCCAAAGATTTGTAAACAGGAAACTCCCTTCAGTACAATCAACGGAAACTCCTAGGTATTTCAAGTCGAGGAAATCAACACAAAGAACAAAGCAGGTTTGGGTCGCAAAGAGTTTGTGGCAAGCACAAGTGAAGCGGAAGCAGATTTGGATTGTAAAAAAGAACAACAAAGTAAAGAAGAATCCATCTACTGATTCTACTACCGAAGTGCCAAAACCAACCCAAAACCCGACCACCAATCCTTCAATCAAACAAAGAGCAGCTTTATTGGAAAGACTGTTGTATCATCGCTCTACAATTGCATTGGGAACTTATGACCAAAACAACTACAATGCTTCGCCCACAGACACTTCATAGTCGTCCGGGAGGACTCAGACTAGGAGGGGGGGAGGTATACAGGTATACAGGAGTTACAAAGCAACTACAAGCACCAAAAACTAAGAAAAACAAAAATTATATTACAAGGGCAGTGTCTTACATGATTTTGCAATTTTTATATTTGATTGCGGATATTGATAATATTTATGCCCTTATATACCTTGTTTTGCAACAAGAAGAGATCAAATGATGAATTTGGGTCTCTAGACGTGTAAATATCACTAAATAAGAGTGTTTTTGGAGCTAAAAAGTGGAAAAAAGTGGTAATCTAAGTCCAGAAATCACAAATAAGTGTATATTCATATACACAGGGTTACCAGCTATTTATCGTGTATGTTTGGAATTTTTTGGCTTCAATTTGCTGTTTTCCTTTATTTTTTATGATTTTCATAATAAAAATAAAAGAAAAATAAAAAAGCAGGTGAAACGAGATTGGAAAAAAGAAAAGAATAGACGGTGATGGTCCTAATGACAAGGGCAACCCATGGTAAAAATTGGGTACAATTCTGAAAAAGTTGCGGAAAGCCCAAAATGACAGAATTTTGGCAAAGTGGACAGATTTCTCGGAAACAGGTCAAACGGAGTCCAAATTGAGAAATTTTAAATCCTAAAGTGCATTTCACGACAAGATAGGAGCACATGTCAAATTTGGTAACAAGTGATCCGGGATGTCCGAAGTTAAGTATTTTTCACTTCACTTTCAAGCTCATTTCCACTATTACCTTCTTGGAGAGAGCAAAGAGCACACAGGAGCATCCAACCTTCTACAGCCTTCTACGACTGCTACGAGAGCTCAGAGGACACCAGACATGAGAGGTAGACTCGTTGCCATAACCTTTTGATGCTTATCGTTAACTTTTGTCGTGAAAACTGACCAAAACCAAGAAACAAGAGCAGACGGGGAATGGGGAAGAATGCTAGGTAGGGGCACAAACGCCTAACCAAACCTTGCAAGAACTTATAGATGGGTTACCCTAGTATAGAAGATGGGTTTCTAACACTCAAAGCTCGAGAAAGGACGACTGGAAAAACCCTAGGTCAACAGAGCCTGCAAGAGGCAAACAGGAAAAAGTTGTCGAAACGACACAAAATTTCTCAGGAAGCTTAACAACATCGAGGGCAATGCAACCATGGAGTATCTCCAGGTTTGGACCACCAAAAGTGGGTCAAAACAACCGATTCGGCTACGGACACACAAAGCGTCATTTTGGCATAACGGCTGAAATTGACGACCGAATGAAATGAAACTTCACAAGTAGCTTCAAATATACATGGATGACTTATGTTTGCAAGCAAAACCCAAAAGAAAGCTGATTCACTTACCGATGGTGAAAAAGACGCTTTAGGGCAACCAAATGAAGAAAGATGGAGAACGGGGAGCCAAAGTCAAGTTCAACCAAATAGATGGCTTCACAACATATCCAATGAGCTGGAAATGCAACTCTCGAGAAGAAAAGTTGAAGAAATTCAACTCCAAGGCAAAAAGACGACTTCGGAGACTGAAATGCCTATAAGGGGGCTTTTTAGCTAAACTAATGACTTTTTAAGTTGAAAACTAGTTAGCAGGTCTTAGGGCATTAGCACAAAGCATTCTTTGCACAAAAAGACCAACATTTCAAGAAAAGACATCATACGCGTATGATGTCTCACAGCATGAATTTCACATCCATTTCAACATTTGAGTGCATAGCCTCATTCCACATGTTAATCACATCCTATGAACCAAGTATCATGAGAATTGGAGTTAGAAAACCCAAGGAAAACCAAAAAGATGCAAAGTAGGCCATAAAATTGATTTTTGGTCCTAATTTTGTCAAAATAACTCCAAACTCAATGAAACTTTGTAGGATTGTTGATTAACACATCTCCAAGCTATCTGAAACCAAAAAGCACCATTTTGACACAAAAGACATCATACGCGTATGATGTCTATTTGCACTTACAGAGCCAAAACTGCTCATTTGTCATCATACATCCATTGTATATATCTAATACATGCTACATATGAAATTTGGAACCATTTGGTCAAGAGGATCACCCCATTAGCCCAATTGAAGGAAAATCCTTCACCTAAAGCCTATTTTTGGCCCAAATCCAACATACTCAAGTCCAAACCAAGATTTGAGTAGATATAGTCCTTCACTAGTACATGGGGAGTCCACAGAACCAATCCCATGAAAAATTGATGAAAAAGACATCATACGCGTATGATGTCTCCAGAGCCATTTTTAGCCCAAAATCTATCCAAAATTCATAAATCCACTGAATAAGCTTATCTAAAGCCAAATCCAAGCTTATAGAGAAATTTGGTCCAAAAATACACTAAAAGACATCATACGCGTATGATATCTCACTATGTGATTTTGGCACCTCAGGGCTTCAACCACCAAACATAAGTGATCTACATGCCATTTGAAAGTGAACCACCAAGTTTTATCCAATTTTGATCATAAAATCCAAATCCCTTTCAAAATTTTGTCAAGAGCCGGAATTGGACTAAACTGGCCAAAACTTGACCAAATGGTATCCAAACTCAAATCCAAGCATATGATACTCATGTATACACTATCAGCTACAAGCACAACCAATATGAAGTTATTTTGACACAAAAGACATCATACGCGTATGATGTCTCCAGCATGATTTTGAGCCCATTTTGCATATTTTTTCACCTACCTTGCATCCTTAGGCCGTGAATAGCTCATGTTTCAATTTTCAAGTCATTTGGATAGTTAAAAGCTTCATTTCGGCTTTCAGTACTAAAAAGACGCTAACTTTTGAAATTGGAGTTACAAGATCCATGGATTCCGCCAAGTTATCGGCAACGAAGAGAAAAAGACCAACAATCAAAAATGCTCTTGCAGAAGCGGAACCCTTTGACATTCCAGCAGAAACCCTCAAGCCAACCAAAACTTGGGTGGAGGAAGCAGTATTGGAGAAAGAGGGAATAAAGATCTACCAGGGGACTTTCAGAGACCCTCAAGGGCAAGCGGTGGATGTACCGATGATCCCACAAGAATTGGTAGATTATAGCAGGTCAGAAGACATCAGCAGGTACCTGGAAAGGGTAGACTTGCACAGTTTCTTCACCTCGAGACCATCAGGTGTGGATACAAGAAGAGTGTACGAGTTGGCAACATCCATTCAGAAGGATGGGAAAGCCACATTGACAGCCATGGATGGAGAGAAAGTAGAAGTATAGATCACTCCACAGCTCATTGCAGACGCATTGAAGCTACACAACAAAGGGAGCTCTGTCAGGGAAAGAAGGGAGGCCATAGAGGTCTATGGATCCAAGAAACAGAATGCAACCTATGGAGATATGGCGGACCAAAGAGCGGCAACCCTTTGCCGACTGTACAACCAGTTTCTCCATGTTTGCAGTAAAAGACCGCAAAAGTATACGACACCGCCCCATGCCATTGCGACCACCATCACATGGGCATTAAAGAGCAATATGCCAAAAGAGGTGAATTACGCTCAACACATCCACGAGCAAGTAATTGCCATGCACAACGAGAAGCCAAGGTACATAGGGGGAGCGGAAATTCTGACAAGAATAGCTTATGAAGCTATTGGAGCTAGAGATCAGTGGCCAAAGGTTCCCTCCCAGAATGAGTGGCTTAGAGAAGCTGACGAGGAGGAAGAATAGCCCGAAGTATCCAAGAGGGCGTCCACAAGAGCACGCCGAAAACTAGAAATAGTTTCAGAACCTGAAGAGGAGGTGGACGAGCCGCTTATGAAGAAAGTAAAGAAGAAGGGTGCTCCCAAGCAAACCAAAAGTCAGAAAATGGCAAGAATGGAAAGACTAGTGGAGCAGTTTAGAGCAGAAAGAGCTCTAAAGGGTGACTTTGAAGAAAAGTGGGTGCCAGACCCCACCAAAGTCGGAACTAGCTCAGCCATGCCACATGTTGATCAATACGATCAATATATTAAAGCTTATGAGGATTCAGAGGCTATACTGGAGCAGCAACCTGTCGAGCCATACACTGAAGAGGAGGTACAGCTTTTAAAAGCTGGGCTAAAAAAGGACGACAAGGGGAAAGGGAAAGTAGATGAGTCTACTAAATCTCAAGAGAAAGACGGGCAAGCCGACAAGGGGAAAGCCAAGGAAGCTGAGGACAGATACCCCTCTATGACTGATGTACCAAACCCGAAGAAGACGAAAACTATCGTGGAAGAGACCACAATAGAGATGGACACAGATGATTTGGAAAAGCCGAAGGCCGAGACCAAAGAAAAGGAGATAGATCCAGTTCAGCAAAAGAGAAATGATTATGAGGATCTGGTAGCGATAGGATACACGGAAGCAGAGACCCTTGAGGCAGTTTATGGGATCACCCTACAAAAACAAGATGATCGGAGAGGGACGGAGGAAAAAACAAAGAGTACAAAAGAGAGTGAAGAGAAACTGGACGAACAGAACGTACTAGAAGAGCCGAAGCCAGTGGAGGTGGTGGCAGAAAGAGCTTTAGAGTTGACAGATGAAGATGAAAAAGACATGCACATGGTGCATGAATCGCTAGGCAAGATCAAAGAAAGATCCAGGGCAAAGGAAGTAGAGATTGAGACAGCCAAACAAAGGGAAGCAGAGTTGTAGAGGAAATTAGAGAATGCTATGACTGAATCTGAAAGTCATAAAGCATCACTCTATGATGCGGAAAACGAGAGAGACGGCTTGATACTCCAGCTAGCCGAGGCTTCAAGAGAGGTAACAAGTGCACAGGAAGCAAAGGAGCGGATAGAAGATGAGTTGGAGGCAGCCAAGGATGATCTCATTGAGCTAAGGGAAAGAGTCGAGCTCCAAGAAAGAACAATCACTAGACTCAGGACTACCCCTAGAGCTAGCAGAGCAGGAACCAAACAAGAGGGAGTTATCATACCAGCTTTAGAAGACCAGATCCGAAGCTTACAAAGAGAGCTGAGATTAGAGCAAGTGCAAAGGTTGCACATTGCAGAGGGATCATTGGCCGCAGAGGAGAGGCTCACATTAGAAAATCAAACACTACGGACAGAGAATGAGGCCCTCCGCAAACAGCTCCAAGATCTACAAGAGCAACAAAGAGGAGAGACAAAGACACCACACGAAGAATCAGGTGGAGCAGCCATAGAGCTACCAGAAATTGGAGAGGCAACCACAATTGAAGATCCAGCCCCAGCTCAAGAGGTGGTCTCGACTTCAGGAATCTCTAAAGAAGAAGAACAAAGGCTCCATGACCAAATAGAAAAGTCAGCAGAGGAGAGTGCCAAGGCGGAAATGGAATGGGAGAGGAGACTCCTCATTTCCATTAGACTTCAGGGATTAGACACAAAAGTGCTCCATGAAGAGTGGATGCAACCCAGCCTGCCTTTCCCTTTGATGAAATTTGAAGTGCTAAAGACGAAGAAGAGAATAGAGGAGGAGCAGTATGTCGCTTTTTACGAAGGCGACATCACAAAGGAGGAACAGTCAAAGAGGATAGTAGATTCACAACCTAGATGGAGGAAAGGTTGGCTGAACAAATACCCAGCCTACCTCATCTACTTGGTGGAGGCACCAAAGGAGATTCGGGAGAATGCAACCTTCTTCCCGGTGCCAAGAGTCAGAAACTGGAAAGAGCATGGCAAGATTGCAGAAAAGAAGCCAAATTGGCTTAATTATCCCAGGATGCCAGGACCAAAGGCAGGAGAGAGAATAGGTAAAGCCTACATGGTGAAAACCCTAACGAGCACCATCAAGCTCTTTACTGGCTCTCCTGACCTTTCGTGTCAGATGCTCAAGAAAATCTACAGGACTCTCTTAGCTTGCATTGAAGTGTTCGTGCCAGATAAAGCCACGACCTCGAGTCTACTATCGACGGCCGACACGGTGACTAATATGATGTACGATCTTTCATTGCAGCCTTCTCCAAAAGTTTTACACCTCCTATACCAAAGGATTATGTTTTTGCCTAGCTTCCACATGCAAACATTCGAAGAAGCTTTCTACACCGGCTTTTTCACCCAAGAAAGCAAAATATTCGGCCCAACCTTGACCATCGGCAACCTATGATACGAATAACATTTGCAGATGCTCAAGACGACAGGACTTTATTGACCAAGCATAAAAGTCATGTCAGGGACGACATGAACGCGGAGGGGGGGGAGTGTTGAGCCAACAGAGGATCACACCCACATTTTTGCTCACACTCATCATTTTTGTAACCATTGATTGTAATAAATGTCTTTCCGACATTAATTTTGATTTGAGCCATTCATTAAGTAACGGGACTCAATTGAGTTTCCAGCTTGTAATTCCGAAGTAATTTCACGTGCTGATGTAATTAGTTAGAGATGTTCTCACCTCCAAGGCTGAGGTATATAAGCCAAAGTTTTTGTAACCTAAGGGGGATTCAGATTATTAATCAAAGTGAGTTTTTGGAGCGCCGTGACTATGTCTGAGAGAGAGAGAGAGAGAGAGAGAGAGAGAGAGTCTTATCTACTTGCTACGCGAGCTACGGAGCCGCCATTGGAGAAGCGACACCGCCATTGTGTTAGCAACGGCGAGAGCTACGCATAGATATCAAGAGTGCGCGCTATCGGCTTCTATGTGTGGTAAGTTCCTACGAGCTTCGGTGTGAGTTTTCTTCCAACTCGTGTGTAGGAATGGAGCGTGCAACATATCTATAGAGCCACAACGAGTAGAGCTACGCATTAGTACCATCGGGGTCAAGTTTCGGTCACCTGTATTTTTTGGCCTGTCTTCATACGCGTTTACCGCACGGAGTGATTATAGGTTGATTTTGCAGTTCAAGTCTTTAGGGTGTTGTTCTTACCTAGTGTATAGACTTCCCCTTGAGTTTGAGATCGATTCAATGATTCTAGATCCTGTTTTGTATAGCATTCGTTCGTAGTACGGATTTCAGTCACTTGCGTATTTTAGAACTTAGATTTGATTTCCTTAGTAGTGATTGTCATTAGAAGGTCGAGTAGGTGATTTGACACCCACCTAGTTGTTTCCATGCGCCTGCGGGTCAAGCTCCGTCCTCGTCTGACAAATTCTGTTGTTGGTTGAGTTCTCGCTATTTAGCTTCCGCTAGCGGCGTAACCGCCTTAACATGTGGTTAGATCAAATGTCACTTTAAGACAGGTTCGAGAGGATCTATTCAATGAGTACGATCTCAATTTGCCTTCAAAATTTGTTTTCAAGTGTAACACGCGAAAGGTACTAAGCTACATGTATTACTTTTATACGTTGATGTCTCTATCGTGCTCATGTATCCCAATGTCTTATCGCATACGTTGCATTGTAGGTACCTCACATACAAAAAAAAACGACTCTTTGTGCACAGATTACCAGCGACAGACTTGAAATAGTGAACTAACTTTACACAAGGATTCAAATACTATTCTCAAAGATTACTCGACAAAGGCAGCTCTCTACATTACCAAACACCATTGGATCCTCACTCTCCCATTTTTTTGGAAAACTGTACTGAACATTTTGTAAACTTTGAACCATAATCAAAACAAAAGTCAAATTTCGATCCACTACTTGTAATCAATTTGTCAAAAGTACATTTCATAATTTCTTTCTAATCTTGTGCGTGCGGTGATAAGGGGGCTGGTGGTTGAGGTTGAGGAGAGATGGTGGCTTGGGGGTTTCGGGGCTCTAGAGCTGCTTCATGAGTAGGAGAGGTGCTGGGTGGAGGGTTTGGGGGATGTGGAGCTGCTTCATGAGCAGGAGAGGTGATGGATGGGGGGTTTGAGGGTTCTGGAGCTGTTTCTTCAGGACGAGAGCTGGTGGGAGCTTGGGTTGGGGAGGCATCTGGGGAGACATTAATATGTGCTTGTGTTGGTGTGGCAGACACAGGGTATCTTGTCGGCGGAGGCCTAGGAGTGGGCCTTGGTGCTGGCGAGATAAAAGCATCACGTGCTTCGTCTGGACGCATGGTCGCGCAATTGATCAAGTTTTCAATCATTCTGTTTCTAAACGAAGAAACATCAGCCTTTGAATAATCTACCAAATTTCTTACCTGCGTTAAGAACATCATGTTTATTAACATAGCTACTAACTTATTAAAATACAAATCTGTAAACGAGTGTCAAATGCTTACACTTCTACGACTTCCATCAAGCATGACCCCTAACAAAATTTCTGCATTGAATAAGACCCTCCATCCACAAGAGTAGGCATCGTCCTGCTTAGGGACTTTGCAACTAATAATCATAAGATTCTCATATATCTGCTCTTGCGTTAAATCTTCATGAGCAGACACAAGCTTCCGAACAGATCTGCGCAAAATACAATTAAATTTCATAAGCGACTTTTAATAAAATTCTATGCGATGTCAAACAAAATACAAAACCTCTTACCTACGTACTTCACCATGAAATCCATGGGATGAATTAGCAAGGTAGCACCGGTTTCGTTCAAGGTGTAAGAGAACAAGACTCCAATGAGCACTGTTACAAATAAACATAAGCAAAACATATGTCATCACAATAAATTAGAGTTCAAGATAAAATAATTTCACTATTGAAAACATTGCGTACCCTTCATGATAAGCCATAACAAAAAATTTTGCCGTATCCATGTTCACTGACTGTAACTAGTCGACTACTTCCACTAAAGATGTATCCTCGGCCGTCAAAACGATCGAGAGGTTCGAGTCAAGGACGGCGACATCATCTTGCATATTCCAAGGCAAATTTGAAACTACAAAATTGTAAATAAATTCGTGTCATACAAAATTGAATATATTAAAAGAATTTATTGTGAAAAAAAGAATAGCACGCACCAAAGCAAGCAATTGATGATTGAGTCTGTGAGTTCCCTCGTCCAGTTCTGTAAAATTGCAATCTCATGGGAGTGATAAAGAAAATACAGAATGCGTCCCCACACTGGAAGGCCAACATGGAAATAGGGAAACAGCAATGACAAATCATCAGCGTTGGTGTCCCTAATGGCATCTGCCATTTGTTCCTCCATCATCTCAAGGCGTAACTGCTCCAATCTCTCACTATCGTCTTCTGGTGTGTCCCGCTCGGCGTTGAGACGGGTGCTGTATCGATGCATTTGTGTAGACACTTCATGAACTTTGACCTTGTCAATAGGTGGTATTCTAAGAATAGTGTCCATCTTTCGGTCTAAAATACCGGCAGGCGGTATTTTTTTGTCATACCTGAACCTGAGAAGGCGAAGTGTGTTGATGTCTCGCGGAATCAATGTTGTCCTATGGGCGTGGGCCGAGAGAATGTAGCCGTCCTGGAAAAGCTCTACAAAAAAATCCTCGGCGGCCTCGTGCAAGCACCCCATTGCATTTCGAGACCACCAGGAATTCAGGTTGTTTTGCTCGCAAATCTCGCGAACAACTCTCTAGAATGGCAGTTTAGGTATTGCCAATTAAATGTGCTTTTGGAGCTTACGAATTTCGAGTAGAATGCTCCTATTCTGGTCGTATCTTCTTCTTCGCATTGTTGCGCGTAACTGCGGCATGGTCTTGCCCGGAATCCCATGCGATGTTGATGGTTGCGCTGTAGACGAGCTAGCCTGGCCCTGCGGAATAGACTGGCCAGAATAAACCTTCCTTGTTGTTTGCTTTGTGAGGGCCATGACCTGAACGAGGAGAACACGAGGAAATATGGAAATCTGGACGTGGGGATCAAAATGAGGAGGGTCAAGAGCCCAAGTCTCGGGGAAGCCTTGCCTTGCAGGTTTCATCATCTTTGGCCTCAACCTCCAATGCGCCCACTAGAGGTCAGGGCGGCATCAACCTATGCAATGAGTACTTACTTGAGGAAGATGAAAACCAGAAGGTAATCTTTTTTTATTTGCCTTACCTTTTTGGTTTCTACTTATCTCATTTTATAACTTTAATTTGTTGCAGTTGGTGGTCTACGATGATACCTTCATTCCTCGCCCTCGTGGACGAGGCATGGGAGACTTAGGGAAGAATTCCTCTCTCGACCAATACTTAAAGAATCTTAAGTATCCGAGTTTTTTGGTCTTCCATATGTCCTTCTCCAATGACAACGCGGAGCTACCCTTGATGACGTTGAAGACACTTTCAAGATATTTAGGAGGGGCCGTCATCAGGTGGAACGCAGATAAAATAATGCTTTTAGAAAAAAAGGCCGCATTGTGTATGTTTGGCCAAGGGCCAGGAATGTATGGTTTGCGTAGTCGCTATTTTTTGACCCAAGCAGCATATGGTTTGGCATGCGGAATCACTGACCCTACACAATTAGTAGAGTATGACAAGCATGCTATGTTTCGCAATAAACAACCAATTACTGTCGACAAACGAACCTGCAGGACTAGGTTGCAAAAGACCAAGGCAAGAAGAAGACGATAACACACAACAGGCAAAAAGGCCAGAATATTTTGTAACTTTTCCTAAAGAAGATGAAGAATAGAGAAGCTCCAATGTATATTGTCGATGCCAAAAAATAGTACATTTTCTATCAAAACAATGAGTACATTATGTTTCTCACTTTTGTGACTGGTTGTCTTTTCTTGGCACAAAAAATTATATTGTGTTACAATGCGCTATCTTTAGGAAGTCTCAAACAACTTGGGTCAGAGTTGTCCAAGTTTTTCCAGTGCGTTCTTTTTGAAGTTGCCACTCTGCATGTCGCGATGCCGCAGAAGATGCCTCCCATATTTCCTTCTTCCATCGTTTGCTTGCTAATCTCATTACTTGGCTAATCTGATTGTCTTTGACACATTACTTTCGGCGTGTTCTATGCATAAGTTTTTGATAAGTCCATTGATGTAGTTCCTCCAAACTGTTGGCTTTGTTTGCACCACCTCCATGACGAGTGTGGCTGAAATAGCCAGTACGGGCTTGGTAGTGAGTTTTCTCCATACCTTGTGTAGACCATATAGCTAAGCTACCATACTACCTAGCAAACCAAGGCATGTGGTTGCATATGATATGCTGCAAAAAAAAACAAGCCTATTGTTTATATGTAAATATATAATCACAATTTTATCAAATAAATTAATATACCATGTAATGAGTTATGTGTTGATTTGTCCATGCAGCTATGAAAGACCTGTGGAAGGTCTCCAGAGCGTCTTGAAACAATGTATAGTCAGTATCTCTCCAAGTATTGAGCTCACAAAACTTGAATATGGAATCCAAACTTTTCCACACGTTCGCTTTGCGAGTCCTTGCTGCACCATTGTCTGCGTGGTCAACCACTGCATTGTGCAGGTTTCTCCACCGGTTGTATCTCAATGTCAACCTTTCCTAAGCACTTTGGCTTTTGCGTTGTCTACCACTTGTTGGCATTGACAAGAAGAGACGGGCTTTCACACCGCCAATAGACAAATTCTTTGGCACATCTCGACCATTCTTAGACCTCTTCTCGTCCTGCTCTATTTTCACATGTCCTCCATGCAAGCCCATATCTGAGAAAATTGTTTCCAATGATAATATAGCCCTTTGTTTTGTTGATGCTGGCCGAGTGGTCTAAGCAAAACAAATGTACAGAAACATAAGTTTCTCAATGATTCTGCAGAGTGCATGCATCGTGCAAATATGTACTCTGGATAGTGGAATATCCAACACTGGGCGAAAGTTAAGGTCCTGCAAGTGCCTGTCCGGTGCTCTCCTCCATTTTCTTTTGTCAAGACCAATGACTCCTCCCACGCAATACAAACAAGGGCTTTTACTTGTTGCTCCTTTTGAGATGTAGTACTCTGGATAGTGGAATATCCAACACTGGGCGAAAGTTAAGGTCCAAGCAAAACAAATGTACAGAAACATAAGTTTCTCAATGATTCTGCAGAGTGCATGCATCGTGCAAATATGTACTCTGGATAGTGGAATATCCAACACTGGGCGAAAGTTAAGGTCCTGCAAGTGCCTGTCCGGTGCTCTCCTCCAATTTCTTTTGTCAAGACCAATGACTCCTCCCACGCAATACAAACAAGGGCTTTTACTTGTTGCTCCTTTTAAGATGTAGTACATACACTTTAGGGTTTTGAGATCTCCATCCATATGCCACTCTACTGTGTATGAACCCATGCCTAATACATCGAGTGTCTTTCCATTTCTCTGTTCGCTTATGACTTCAGGAATACTTGTTTGATGGAAAACCCAGTTAAGAATATCGAAATTCTCTGCAGGCACCTGAAATGGGAAAACCAAACCAATCAAATGAAATATGTCTAATCATTTTCTTAAGCAAAAACTTGTTGATATCAAACCTTGAATGTGGCTAATAAGAAAATATTGTTTTCGGATGGCACGCTAAAGTTTCTAGGGTCGTCTGAAGCAATGCTTTCATCTAATGATCTATTCATAAGTGTTATTGTGACACCCTCAACCTTTATCTCTTTCACTAGCTCGCACTCATCCAGTTTAAGCACAAACTTCAAGACTCCATTGCATTCCTCTTAAGAAACCTCGAACAATTGAACAATATATGTCTGCAAAGCTACTAAATCATAAAATATATTATTGTATTTGTCATAGACCACTTCCTCTGATGATAGCGATCTGTACATTGGTTCAATTTGAAAAGGAGTTCCCAATGTCCGAAGCACTTCCTGGTTGACCTCTAGTCTTGTTTTTCGAATGGAGAAATGATTTGGCAGCAACGTGTGCTTGAGATTGAACTTCTTACTTTGTTGCTGCATAGTTCTGTAAACAGAAAATTAAGCAAATGGACTATTTCCAAGTTTTCAAATGCTACACATATCCAATATACCTAAAAATTGCAAACATTTGATTTGACAGGTGAAGATAATTGATTCAAACACCAGACATACCTAAAAATTGCAGAATAACCTTTGTTGGATATTCTGGCTTCATCCAGAATTGATTGAACATCACGTGTTTGGAGTTGATTCTTTTTCAAAAGAGTGTCAAGTTGCTTAGCAACAATCTTGCAGTAGCGCTTATCGTCCAAAAGTCCAGTGACATCTTTGCGTTTTAGTATGAGACCATAAGGAATTGAAGAAGTTGGTGTGTTGCTGTCAATATTTGACTGAGGATGTAACAACGATCTAAGCATAAATATGAAAAGTAAGATATAAAACTACAAATGTAAAGATGAATTAAACCTTCTTGAATGATAATCTTACTTGATTGCTTTAACCCTCTTCTTCAAACCCCAGAACCAACCTTCAGTTGTTCAATGTCTCGTAAGCGTCGTTCTCTTAACCGAGGACCCAAGATAGTATTTTTTTCTCTGAGATCCTGCATGAGCTGCGTGATGCTTTCATCCTTGCCTTGCAGTTGTTGAGCGCACTCTGTCACAGTTTGCTTCAAGCAAAAGTTTTCTTTGTGTACAAGGTCTCTCTTAAGCTTAAGAATATCACTTTTGGCAGCTAAATGCTTGGTGTAGCCATATAAACCAAAATAACCGTCTCCTACATAGTTCAACAATGAAGTTATGTTTCTGAACGGTGGAGTTGAGTTGGTGATAGGATGCTCAAGATATATCCTACCATCCACCCAAAGATCGCCGCTTTTTTTACCTTGAAATCTGAAGTTCTCTTTTGAAGCTTCAGAAAGGATGCCTCGCTTATTCTTCTTGTGGAGGGGCTCGTATTCTCTGGACGGTTTGATATGCATATGATACACATCGTTTTGACTCCTCGTCTGAGTTCTGTGTGAAGATGATAATGACATTGAGATGACTTGGTGAATGAGAAAGCTCAAAACAGAGGAGAGCGCAAGAGTGAAGCAAACGGAAGAGAGCTCAAAGGAGGAGACTGCGCGCAGGCAGAAAGAAAGATAGATGCGAAAATGAGAAGAAGAATAACATTCAATGCACCTCGTTGAGCGCCAAATCTTAGTTTTGAAAAATCTAAAAGATTGAGACAATCGGCGTTCAATTCGGAGCCGTCGTATGTTATCATTGTCTGAACACTTTTTGAGAGTTTTAATAAACGTACCCCTCAAATCTGATATCCGCATTTTTTTGAAAGTGAATATCAAAAATGAAATTAAGGACTTTTTATTATCTCTCTAAGCTGACCTGGCATTTCTTACAAGGCCCATTTTTGAGTCCAAACTTTTCCTAATGCACCACACAAGAAATTTACTTGAATTCCAATACACACCCACCACCACTCAAGAGCTCAATAAAAATACTACCCACAAGATCAATTTAAACTCCAAACGCCTCGACCTACAAGCCCTTGCTACCCGAACACACTACAAGGTGAGTCGAGTTGATCAACACTTGAAATCACACTTGATGGTGACTAAAATATACAATAAAAACCATCAAAAGCTCAAAAATTCCAGCCACAATAGTCCTCTCTCAAACCATTGCAAAAGCTCCATGAAACTCCACTCTGTTGGACTCTTTGGAGTAGCACCAACCCTAATGGCACTGATATAGGGTCACATAGTCTTGCAGAAATCCGCACCTTCTTCCCTCAATTCCTCGCACACACACATCCATGGAGACCTCAAAACTTCCATTAGACTCTCCAAGTGCAAAATTGAAGTGAGAAATCTCTCATTCACTCCTCCACACACTCGAAAACAGGACGCGAATGCGACGGGACTGCACTAGACCACTTGTAGGAACCCTGCTTCCTTCCCCACACAGAGAGGTGAAAGTGCCAAGACTTGGCTTCCAAAATACTCCTTCAGCTGGAGCACTCATGGCACCATCACTAATGTGGAAAGTTGAAGCCTTTTCACACCATTTTTGGTCATTTCTTAACCCAGTTTTGTCTAGTTTTGACCCCTAGCGGGCATTTTTCGCGAGAAAAACCCCAAACGGAGTCCAAAATTCACCAAATTTTGTACACTTGATCCTCAATCCCCATAGCACGTTTCCACATCCCCACATTCTATTTTTGACCACTTCTAGGGCAGTGCACGCATCACCGTAGATCAGGCACTGTAAATAGAGAGTTAGTGCATGTCCCAAACTTCTCAAGCAGGATGAGAGTACCCATACTTGTCACTTGCATTAGTTACATTCTAGAAATTTTAAACACATTATCTAGAGCCAAAATAAGCCACCTAGAACCATATCCAAGGCCCCGATACCGTATTCGGGCATGTACATGTGTCCGACTGCTAGCACACGAACGTGCCTAGGCACAATGTGTACATGTTGCATCTTTTTTCAAACTTGAAACCACTTTGCAAAGCTCCCAAATGCATGTATTTATGTCTTTTCGTATACATGACCATGCATATAAACGCTACTTTGTACACACCAAAAGCGGTCTATCAACGTCCCATCTTGAAAATGGATCCTTACTCTCAAAACTTTATTGCACTGGAAATGTAAACAATGCCAAATGTAGCAAAGGTCTAGCAGTTCAAGAGGTCGTTAATCAAACGGGACATTGAACTAACCTATCCCGCACCAACGCGGTATGGATTAGAGCCACGTCTCAAAAAAAAAAAAAATCCTTTTTTTGTAGATAATCAGTTTCTTGCACTTAACTCTCTTGCAGTGACGTGATACTAAATGCGGCAATGTCCCACTTGATGCTAAGTTTGCTTTGCAAGCTCAGCAGTTTGCAACAATGCGGGATATGTAATGAGTAGGTCCAAGTCATAATGAGAGAGAAGGAGACGGTAGTGGCCACTGTTGTGAGCACCTTTGTATCTTGCTTTTCATACATTTTCCCCACACCGTGTGAAGCCATTACATAAGATAAAAAGAATATGATACCCGTTGAATGTATGAACCTGTTCTTTGCCCTTCAAAATGCCGCACCAACGCGGAAGGGCAGGCAGTAGAGTGTGAAGCCTTCTGAGATCATGTATCATAAAAAAAAGTAAAAATCCGTTTATCCGTCTTCAGCATGCCGCGCTAGCGCGGAAGAGCAAGCAGCAGAGTCCGGAGAGTTGTGAGAATATCATTTCTCATTAAGAAAGCATACGTTCTTGGCCCTTCAGCATGCCACGGCGTAGAAGGTCAAGCAATAGAGCTCAAAGCCTTGTGAGATCATGTCGTAAAAAAAACCATACGTTCTTGGCCCGTCAACATACTGCGTCGGTGTGGAATGTATTACAGCAAAGTCATTAGAGATTTGAAACGTTATCTCATGAGGAAATTGCCCCATTCTGTACGTAGAAAGTAGCTAATACTAAATGAACAACCCTGCACGGAGAAATTCTGGCCACTTTCGCATCGACACGGGATAGATTTTGCATGCTTGTTTGATATTGAATGGGCATCCGGTGTTGTCCCCTTCTCTCTCTCTCTCTCTCTCTCTCTCTCTCTCTCTCTCTCTCTCTCTCTCTCTCTCTCTCTCTCTCTCTCTCCCCCCCCCCCCCCCCTATCACTCTGTACTCACAACAAAACTGGACCAAGCAGAGGCCGAGCCCATGTGTAACCTTGTGCCACTTGTCGGCCATCTTTCTCCACCATCCGTGCTCTACCTTCCCTGACAGTGTCAGTGGGAATGTAGTTAAGAAGGCTAGATCCTCCTTATTTTTCACCCATGGATTGTGATGCAGGAGCTGCTGATTGACTGTCCGCTGTAGATGATCCAGGCTGGCGGGCCAGGCTAGAAAAATACATTTTCCCTAACCAAAGGAAATAAGGGCAAACATCAAAATTTTATGGTTTTTAGTCAAAATTTGAAGCTTTTGCCAATATTTTCACTAGAACTTGTGTATATTTCTTGGTTTTCTTCAAGGCAAGCTCAAAATCAGACTAGGATTATACAATTTTAGCCGATTACAATACATTGGACCCCGGTTTTTTTTTTGTAACACTGCATTTCCCCTTCAAAATGTATTTTTCAAAGTTCGAACCAGGATCTCAAGGATCCATTGTTCGATGTAACTTTAGTAGTGTCCTTAGTTATTGAAAGCTGGGTTGTAGCTCCTCTAGCTGCACTACGCCCACTTGCTCCATTGTGAGCAACCATTCTCTCTTAGGCTATGGTCCCACGAGGCTTAGTTATTAATTATAGATAACTATGCCAACTAGTCTGAGATACATCATTAAAGAAATTACTAAGCCTTTTGCATGGTCACACAGCTTAATATTCATTCAACGTCCCAACTATGCCTTGAGCATCACAACTATGCCAAAATTGCCATAGTTACAAAGGGTGGCTCTTTTGTTGTGTGACCGAGAATGGGGCTTAGTTATCAATTCAAATAACTAATAACTAAGCCTCATGTGACCATAGCGTTGATTAACGGAGACTCTAGCTATGTGACTGATCCTTGCTTGCTCAAGAATAGCCTCGATCAGCAGAGACTCTAGCTATGTGATTGATGCTCACTTGCTCAGGAATGAGCCCTTGATTTCTGCCTCAAGATTACTTGTGCTTCAATAGCAATAGCAGGCTCTGTCATCGTACAAGTAGGGGGGACCGACTGGAAGAAATTAAAAAAATCGTGCATTAGTTCGAAGTGAAAAAGAGAAGGGTGGGAAAAATTAAACATTAGTGGAAGGGGGGAGGCAGGCCACGTGGTTTTGCATGCATTATATCTCAAGAAAAGATTTTCAGCCGGAGTCTCTCGGGGAAAGCTCTCTCTCTCTCTCTCTCTCTCTCTCTCTCTCTCTCTCTCTCTCTCTCTCTCTCTCTCTCTCTCTGAGATATCTCTCTCTGTCTATGTGGTATTGGGGTGTGGAGTGGAGGCAAGGTAGGAGACCTCTTTCTCTTTCTTTGTCTGTTTTAAGGAAAGATTCTCTCTCTCTCTCTCTCTCTCTCTCTCTCTCTCTCTCTCTCTCTCTCTCTCTCTCTCTCTCTCTCCCCCCCCACATGAGTCTCAGGTCAACGAGCACATGTGGCAGGGTTGTGTAATAGGGCTTGACATAGTGTGTCTAAATAAATGGGAGGTTGAGATGCTGCAGAAAAAAGGATTGGTGTTGCAAGGCAGTATTTTGCTACACAACCGAACAACTATACTACTGGGCAACATGGAGCACAACCTAGTGATATTTCTTGCAATTTGGATTCCCTACAATTGCCATTGCAAGAGGGGTGCTTGGAGTTTTGATAGCTTATGCTACTTAATCAAATACAAATTTAGCAGCGATCACCTTCATCTGCTAGAGTTTTCCATCCTTTATGGATTGACCATTTTTTTTAACTTCCTGCACTTGACATTATGATATGGCTTGATACGAAAATCAATTTGTGTTACAATTCTCTTCACTTTTTCTCGGAAAAATGACATGCTCGGTTTTTTTTGCTCGGTATATGGATTTCCTCCTCTAAAAAAGCTAGTCTTTGTAAGCAAAAAGGGTGTGGAGAGAATTGCAGCTATTAAAAAGGGGATTTTTTTGGCTCTTATCCCAAAGTATTTTCTCTCTCCTTTTAGCCGACATGGCTCTCTCCTTGGGCACCTTTTAATTGGTCCAATTTTGGCATTTTCTGGGTGAAAAATGAGATGTCGATGACCATTTGACCATGGAATGAGGTGGGGGCAAGTGTCCGGGGACCAAAAAAATGGCAAGGCGCCTGTCAAGGCAGTGGAAACTCAAAATGGGTGCCCATTCCTCCCTCAAAGTCCACGATCCCTTATGGGCTAGGCAAGTGAGCTCCATTTGCTCCTTTGATACAACCTTTCAAAGTTGGGGTATCTCTCAAAAGCTCCAAAAAAGCTAGTCTCTATAAGCAAAAAGTGTGTGGAGAGAGTTGTAGCTATTAAAAAGGGTATTTTTTGCGCTCTTATCCCAAAGTATTTTCTCTCTCCTCTTAGTCAACATGGTTCTCTCCCTTGGCACCTTTTAATTGGTTCAATTTTGGCATTTTTTGGGTAAAAAATGAGATGTCGATGACCATTTGACCAAGGAATGGGGTGGGGACAAGTGTTCGGGGACCAAAAAAATGGCGAGGCACCTATCCAGGCGGTGGGAACTCAAAATTGGTTTTCTTTCCTCCCCCAAAGTCCATGAGCCCTCATGGGCTAGGCGAGTGAGCTCCATTTGCTCCTTTGATACAACCTTAGGGGGTACCCACTCCCCCCCTTATACCCTCCAATTTCCACTTTTTGCCCCCATGTGGGATTACTCCATTGCCACTGGGAACCATCCTCCTACCTCCCCACTTAAGCATATGAATTTCTTGTTTTGCTCCCCACACCGAGCAATCTTGGTAGAGGCGTGGCAGGTGACCCCGAGCACCGAATGTGACGCTGTAAAGCCCGGCTCGGAGCTTATCACTTCGGCTATTTCCAAAAATCCTCGGCCACACCTTTTGTAGTTAAATCTATCAAATCATCCCACTTGCCTTTCCTTGCATGCATCAACATCCACTTTCTAAGTAAGGAACTGCATTGGCACTTGGCACCATCCTCCTACCTCCCCACTTAAGCATATGAATTTCCTATTTTTCTCCCCACACTAAGCAATCTTGGTAGAGGCGGGGCAGGTGACATCGAGCACCGAATGCGATGTTGTAAATCCCAGCTCGGAGCTTATCACTTCAACTATTTCCAAAAATCCTCGGCCACATATTTTCTAGTTAAATCTATCAAATCATCCCACTTGCCTTTCCTCGCATGCATCGACATCCACTTTCTAAGTAAGGAACCACCCATTTCAAATGCATGTAACTCATGATGTATGAGTCTGATTCACTAGCTATCAAGCAAGACTAAAAATACTCATTAAAAACCACATTTTAGAAGTTTGACCAACCCATAACTCTTGCAGATGACTAAATAGAACCAAGCCTTTATACATAAATTTTATAAGAGCACTCTGAAAAATCAAAGCATTATGTACATCTATGTACTCGAGGCTAGTGAGCAAGCTTTTTAGCATGGATTAGTGACTTTATCTTCATTCAAAAAACGCCTTACATAGCTTTCCAACCCCCCTAGAGTGCTTGATCATTTATGACAAGCAGAGGTCTCTAGGGTGAACAACTGCTACATTTCATCCCCAGAAACCTCATCCACATTTTTAGATGTCTCCACATTGTCTCCTTCTATTGATAGCATTTCATCAGTCACAATTGTCATCAAATGTGCCAGATATTTCTTCAATCTTTAACCATTAACATTATATTTATGATGTGCACCATTTAAGTCTGCCAAGTGATATGTGCCATTTTCAAATTTGTTTACAACAGTAAAAGGACCTTCCCATTTGATTTGAAATTTATTCTGAAAGGTATTGTCCAACTTACTATTGTATCGCAACACCAAATCACCCTTTTCAATTTTCTTATCCTCTATGTATTCATTGGCTTTTAGTTGAGCCTTTCTCGACACTTCCTCATAGTAACCCAAAGCTAAAACTCTCTACATTTGCAAGCATTGTAAATCCAATAACCTTTTCAGCCATGCATTTGTTTGCTCCTCATCTTTCAATGACAATAACTTGAGAGCAGGTATTTCCACTTCAATTGGCAATAAAGCTTCCTTACTATAAACCAAGTGGTAAGGGAAAAATCCTATGGTCGTCTTAATAGCAGTTCTATAGGCCCACAACACACAAGGCAACTCTAAATCTCAATTTTTCCCATGTGTTTGAGTCATCTTTGTCAAGATCTTTACCAACTCTCTAGTGAACCTGTCATTGAGACCATTACATTGTGGATAATAGGGAGAAGTGTATAATTCCTATATATTGAGCTTCTCGCATAAGAAATCAAACAGCCCTCCTCTAAATCCTGGTCCTCTATCAGAAAGTAGCTCTAGTGGCACATCACATTTGCAACATATGTACTCATAAATAAATCTTCCCATCTCTTTACTGGTAATTTGTTTGACAGCCTTGGCTTTTACACATCGTGACAAATAATCCACTACTGTCAAAATGTAGACATTTATTTTGCTAGTCATAGGTAAGGGTCCAATAGCATCAAGACTCCATCTTTCAAACGCATCCAAAGCTAAAATAGTCTTTTGCAATTCAGGCTTCAAAATTCTCTTTCCCATCCTTTGACAAAGCAAACACAACTTGCACCAATGAATAACATCTCGTTGAATACTCGGTCATATGTAACCTTCTTGAAAGATCTTATGAAACATGATCTTCATAGAGAAATGGCCTCCACAAGATCCCTCATGATTTTCACATTAGGGCCAAAACAAATCAAAAAGGGATGTTTGTTAATCTAAGGATTAAAGAATAGTCCAATAGTTATTTGACATGTATACAAAACTATGGCACTCTTGTCTCCTCTATTTTTGGTTTTGGTGGTTCTATTTTGACGGAGAACCGCTAAATGTCTTGATCATAAGGCTGAAACTGCTATATTTGGGTGCTTTCGGCGAGAGAGCTTATTAAATTTGTGGCCCAAAGTAATGAAGTCTCATCTTTTATTCTATTTTATATTTCACAAAAGCGTTGCCAAAAGATACAGAATCTATGTCAGAAGGGTCTCAAAACAAGGGCATTCATGACAAATCGCCTACTTTTTTCAAACGTATACCTTTTTCGCTCTCTCTTTATTTTGTGAGAGGTTTAAGTCTTTCCGTCTCTATATTTTCTTTCTTCTTCTCTAATCTCTGAGTTTCCATGGCTTCTTTTGCATGTCACCCTTCACATAACATAACTTCTTGTGACTTTTATAACATAAGAATGGATGGTCTTTGGAAGCCCATATCTTTTCGTGTGAATGACTAGGTAACAATGCTTCCTTCATGCAAAGGTGTACACAGAGTGAAGAGAACTAAACCTGATAAAGTAAAAAACCATTGGAAAGGTCGTGTTCTTGCTTTCAAAGTGAACAACAATGGCTAGCTAGCTAAGGTTCAACATGTGTACATGGCCAAGGATATGGTGTTAGACTGGGAAGAACATCCCACACTGCATTCTTACTGTAAGTAAAAAAAAACTTCTATTTGATACAATGATTTTTTCATTCTCCCATTGTTTTTCTCATTTTTTGATTCCATTCCAGATATATTTCCTTCAACAGCTGTGGAATGGCAGCCTCTGGAGAGTCTAAGTGGGACGTTCAAAGAAATGCATAAAGGGATTGCAGATGCTATGTATGCTGACAAGCCACCTTCCTTTTACAAAACAATGGATTTGTTTGTCTATTTTGCAGAATACAAAGTTCCATCACGAGAAGGTGGATATGGAGAACTACATCAGTTACCCGTTCCCAGCATAAGTTCACTTGACTGAGAAGCTCCTGATGCATGTACTATATCAAGCTTCAAATCCAAGATCAAAGAAGACATCCTTAAAGCTATGTCTCTGGGCAGGATATCAAGAAGGATTAAAGTTCAATGGTTCTTGCCTATACATGTCTTTGTGGCATGTTTCAAAACAATGGACTTACAGAGGACAAAGACGATGTGGCTTAATAGAAGACTTTCTATGACTGAACTAGATAATGTACTTGGAGACAGATGGAGCACCAAACAAACTTTCCATATTGGTGATAATATTAGTTATAGAGTAAGCCCAAATTTTTTGTCTATCTCATATCAACTATGTCGTCAATCATTAGTTCTGGGCTACGACTATAGGAGATGGAGAAGCAAATTAGGTAGTTGGGTTCCTCTCGACTCCGAGGAAAATTGTCCAGAGTTTGAACTAAAGGTCACACTCCATCCACAAACCGAGTATAGAAGCCTGATAGTAACAACAAATTGGAGACTACATGATGTTAGAGAATCTCTTGAGTTTCTTGATGAAACATCTCCTGAGTATAGATTCAAAATGGATGAAATTGTGGTGAGCACAAGGATGGAGAATTCAACCTCTTGCATCACATGCCTTCCCCCAAAAAGAGTTGTATTTGAGCCACTTGCAAGGACTTGAAAAAACAAGTTCAATATTGTAATCATTGCATTTTGCAAATATATTTTTCTTTTCTCTACCTTATTGTGATCATTATTTATGATGTTTTAAACTTACATGACACCATGATACACATTTAAGAATCGATAGTTGGTATTAAGTATTTGAAGTACAAAATTATGAATCACCAAAGTGTATATATATGTTCATATGGACAAAATGAAGAAAAGTGTACATAGCTTTCGAGGAGTAACCAATCATGAAACTCCACTTTTCTTTTTTCTTGAGAGGATTCTACATCCTCAGAGACCCTTTTTCTTTTGTGTTCAGAAGGGGGTGAAAGTTCAGGAGTGGGTAGTGGTGCTGACTTGGGCTCCTCAGGGCTTGGCACGGGTGACTTGGCAGGGGTTGGTGCTTTGGGCTCCTCAGGGCTTGGTACCGGTGACTTGGCAGGGGTTGGTGCTTTGGGATCCTGAGGAGTGGCTGGCTAGGGTGACTTGGCAACCTTCTTTGGCAACATGAATGGTGTCTTGAAAGGTGAGCTAGGTGTCTCCCCCTTACTATTCTTAACTGTAAGATGCTTTTGATTCTTGAATTTCAATGGTGAGTGGAATGGATGGCCCTTTGTATTTGGTCTTTTTTTTGCAGGGCTCTTCTTCTTGGTGGGACTCTTCCCCTTGGCAGGGCTCTTCTTGTCATGGATCTTCTTTGTAGGACTCTTCTTCTTGTGATCCTTTTTCTTTGTATGGATCTTCTTTGCATGACTTTTCTTCTTCTGATCCATTTTCTTTGCATCCAAACCCTTGGTGGCTCTACCTTTCTTTGGTGGCAAAGGAGATTCTGGATCATTTGGGTTTATTGATCTTTCCAAAACTATAGAAACATCCTTCTCTCTCACCCACGTGACCCAAGACTTTGGATAGTCATGCAACTGAAACAAATAGAAAAAGGAATTAAAGGACATGAGTACAGACATACATAGTTAAGAAATCAAAATAAATACATGAGCCACACACTTATAGTGAGTGTAGTCATCCTGCACCTTGACTCAAGATATCTCCATGCATTGGCAAGCACCCTCCATCCACAAGATGTTCAGTCTGTTTGTAAAGGCACTTTTTCATTATAGTACTTGAAACCTTCTATATTGTAATCCTTATTTGTGGTACTCAGGTGACCAACAGTAAGTTTGGTAGCACTGCAAGAAGACATTGAATCAAAAAGCTACTAATAGAAAACAATGGGCCATCAAGCATAGATCATACTTCATACTTACAGTTTACTTCTCCCATGGATACTTGACAATGAATTCATAAATATAATATCTTTCTCCAAAAGATTGAAGATAACATAGGGGTATATTATGTAATTGCAGGTCAGCATGTTAAAATCTTCAAAAAAACTTGAAAGGCTTCCTTGCTTGTTAAAAAGGCACTGTGTCACTAGAGGGTCAAGTATGGAAATTTGCATAGCTAGAGCCTCTGGAAGATCCCTCATAAGACACCTGAAAAAGAAACCACACCCCCCAATGAGGCCCTTGTGCCTACCTTGCACATGCACTAATAATTAGCAAAGGAGCAACACATACCTGAGACAGATAAAGAGCACAGTGTCACCAAGCTCAATGTTGGGCTTTACAAGCATACTCGTGTCTTGAGGAAATATGTCCAAGTACACCTCATTATCTCCAAACAAGGAGACATCCACCACCATTTGGCTTGTAAATTTTTCATAAAGAAGAGACTTGGATGCTCTTAAAATTTCTACTTGCTCTTTAAGGATAACATCTTTTGATATCATGTCTTGCTCCCTCTCAACCTCCTTTCGTGCTTTGATATCCTGGGCCTTTCTTGTCTCATACTCATGTGTAACATCCTCAATGAAAACCCCTAAATCTTTCTACTACCTGGAAGGAGGGATATTTAAAATTTGGAAGGCTTTAAGATCCTCACTAGGAATAAGCTCAAGAGCCTTAACAAACTTGTACCTCAGCCTTGACACAAGCACAAAATCTTTTCTTATAAGTGTGACCCTGTGAGCAAATGCAGCTGCAATGTAGCTAGCATTCATAAAGTCCGTGAGAAAATCCTCGGTAGCTTCCTGAAGGCACGTCAAAGCTTGAGATTTCCACCTTACTAAAACAAAAGTTTTGATATTCATCATGCTCACAAGTCTATCTGATATCTCTTTGACAACTCTCATGAAAGGTAGCTTTGGAATCAGTAGACAAGTAGACTTTTGTGCTTTCTTATTTCTCTTAAAGATTTGACTTGATAATTCAACCTTTTTCTAGCAGTGGTCCTTTGACGAGGTTGTGGAGGTGGTGGTTTCTCTGGATCTTCTTTCTCTAAATCATCTTTTTTTGGATCATTTGGGTCTTGGTAGACTTCTCTTGCAGTCTGCTTTGTCCTCACCATTTGGGTCAAAAAGTACAAACACCACACGACGCGATAGCTGGGTCACCCACAGTCTACAAGCTGTCCGTATCACGTCGTATGTGAAGCTAATGATCTTGTCTAGGAATCATGGAGGGACACCTGCACGAGGCGATAGCCGGGTCACCCACACTCTAGAACATGTCCGTATGACGTCGTATGTGAAGCTGTTGACCTTGGCAATGAATCAAGGAAGGACACCTGCATGACGCGATAGCCGGGTCACCCACGAGGGAGGACTACTATTTTGCAACCATTTTTTAAGCTTCTGAGGTGGACAAAGATTTTATTGACACAAAAGAAGAGTCAAAAGAGGAGTTTTTGGCACTTGATCTTCAGACATCCAATAAAGATTTTCTGTCTGCTCCTGATGCACTTGCTCTATGCATGAGAAGAGTGGAAGAGGAGAAACCTTCCCTCAAAGATGAGGATTTTGAGAAGAGACTTGTTGAGCTTGGCATCCAATCTTTTGGCAGAGACTTTAAGCTAAAAATTTTTGGAAAGGAAGCTGACATAAGAGAGATGACCAGATCATGCAATCTCCTTCAAGAAAAAGTCATTGCCAAAGATGAGTTGCAAAAGGTAGATTTAGTTTCACCTTGATCTCCCTTCTGAAATATTTCTTTTTTTTCAAGTTTGTTCTAATTACTCATTATGTCTTGTTTTGCAGATTGAACTCCTTGCAAAGACAATTTTCTTGGGAGAGCTAAAGGCTCGAGAGGGAAAGCAATAGAGGGCTCTTCAAGAAGGGATGCCTCCTCTCTCATGAACTACATGCATACATTGGATAGTGCCACCTTCTGTGCTTTTCACATCTAGTATTCTGAAGATCCTGAGTTGCCAATGTTTGCCCTGAAGATATTGTCACGGTTTTTAGGGTACACTCCCCTTCAAATCAATGCAAACAAGATCATGCTACTTGAGAGAGAAACAGCAATTAGAATATTTGGATATGTTGTAGGATTCAATGCCTCAAGAGCAGGATACTTTCTTTGCTACTCTAGCTATGCAGAAGCAGCTGAGAAGACAAATGTCAACCTTCTTGGGGGCTATAAAAGAAGAAACTTTTCAAGATGTAGGGGTGACATGCCTAGAGATATGAAAAAAATCAAAAACTGATGTAAATTTGACAATCTTTTGCACCAAAATATCTTTTGAATTTGGATCTCTTTAGAAAGATTCGGTACAAAGTTTCAAAGTGAAGCATTGATATCCATCTGTGGTTGAGCAACATGGGTGTTTGATCTCATCCGTTGTAATTGCCTCCTATAGAACCAATTGAATAATTCCTTTAATGCATTGCTCCTTCTTTGTCCCTCTCCCTTTCTCGTACATTTGAAAAAAGAAGTCCTCGCTTGATAGTGAGATTTTTCCATTCCTTGAGTGTTCCATGTTGAAAGGAGTCCTTGTTTTGCAAAATATGGTCCATGCAGGTACAAAATATGCTTTTTTTTATAAAAAAAAAGGTAGTTAAACTCAATAGGATGCAATGTAAAATACTTTCCAGACTTTAGAAAGTAATTGAATACTCACCAAGTAATATGTGATATATTTTTCTCCCCAAGCATCTGTAATAGCAGTTATTAAAAGCTTTATTCTCTTTTTAAACTCATCTGCATAAGTAGCAGAGCTAATTTGTTGTCTCAAAACTTTCAAAAAATTGTCGAGCTTCTTCCACACTTCCATGCATTTGTTCGCTACATCTGGTGTACTTTTGACATTGGTTGTTATTACACAAAGATCCTTCCAGCAGTTCCACATAGCATCAACTTGTTTTTTGTCATGGTTACTCAAAAAGCTTCTAGCTTTTGCTCCACCCATTGAAACCTCGTGCAAAACATCACCTGTTCCTTTTGAAAGAGTAGGATCTTTTTTTAGATGCACTTGACCACCATGAAAACCCATTTGAGAGAGAAAAGCCTCGCATTTTTCTATGCAATTTTAGTTGGCTTAATAGAATATGCATAATCAAGATGGAGTCGAACCAATTTGTCCAAGATCCTAATCTTTGCATGCAATGTACAAATATGTACATTTTTCAAATCTATTGTTAGAATTGGATCCCAAATCATAGAATACGATGGGTAGTCGATGACGTTCACACTATTTCTCGATGGTGGTTTTCCAACCTCGTGTTCTGCAAGCCATCCTTTTGTTCGAGTGCTTGCCATGCAATACAGACATGGATACTTGGTATTGGCACCTCCACATACACCAAACATGCACTTTAATTCTTTTAGGTCGGCACTCCAGTGCCATTCTAAGTCATCCATGCCATATTCACAGAGTTTCTCACCTGCATTTTGGTCCTGTATAACAGAAGGGATATCGGTCTGCAAAAAGAGCCATTTCAATGTATCGTGATTTTCTACTGGTATCTGAGCTGCTCCAATCCACCAAAGCTCCATTTCTGATTGAGTTTTGTGGTATGGGGAATCAAGATTACCCTGGCTATAGTCCAATGCTCTATTCATAGGGATATGGATACTCTTTCCATTTTTTGACATTTCTGAATTTGAGCTTCATCCAATTTCATAACAAATATAAGTTTTCCTTCACAATCTACTTCTTGCATATTATAGTATCTCACCATAGCAGATTGAACATTCTTTATACTCATCCAAATGTTATTAAAAACATTATACTCAAAAGAAGATTTTTTTTTCCTGTTTTTCATATGGCATCGTTCCTTCTATATGATAGTGGGTGAAAGCATGTTAACCTGTCGCGCTTTTTGTGCTAGTTAGCAGTTTCAAGTTAGCACATCTTCAAAAAGTTGGGCGCCCGGCAAATTTTTTACAAATAATATCAAAATTTGTCAGAGGTTGTATATTTGGATTCCTTGTTTCAAGTGCTTTCTATTGATATATCATATGTCATAGATCTTGGAGATGTAGCTCAAGTTATTGTACTAGTTAGCATATGTCAAAATTGTGCTAGTTAGTATTGTCCGGGACATGAAAAAGCATGACAAGTTAACATGCTTTCACCCTAGTACTCTCCAAAATGTTTGGGTATTTCTTAATTTAACAGAGTCCTAACTTTCCTAACATTGTGATGCCTACGCAACCCAAAAGCTTTAATCTTGTAATACTTTAAAACCTAAAACCAGGTTTTAGAGATGGCCTTGTAACCCCTTCTACTCACCCCCACTGTGTCACAAACTTCTTGCATTTGAGAAGGTTGGGCTAGTAAACCCATATCTTTCAGTAAATTTTGAAATACCAATTTCTTCTGAGTTTGATTTTTAGGAAGTTTCAAAATTTTAAGAATATCACTTTTGTTTATTACCTCATTCAAAAATCTCACCCTTTCTTGAACATTGGACATATCAAATCCTAAAAGACTAGTCACATGTTCTCTAGTAATCTTTAATCTTTTTTTTCTTTGTCGAGAACCTTCTTTTAAGTTTACTACATCTCTCATTCGTTTTCCTCGTGCTCTTAATCCTATTGGATTTTCTTTTAAAGTATGAAGCTGGTGAGTTTCTTGTTTTAGAGATGCTATTTGGTTTTCAAGTTCTAAAATTCTTGTTGCATTTGAAGACAAAACAGTTTTGAGATATTGAATGTAATGTATATGATCAATGTGTAAATGAGATAACCTAGAACTATATCCTACTAAGCCATCAACCCCATCACCAACAAATATCATCAAATCATGAGGTGTGTGAGAAGATGGATTCCTTCCAGTGCTAGGATCCAGTGGATACAAGCTCCCATCTGTCCATATATCAATGTGTTTCTTTCCCTTGTTGCGAAGTTGTTCTTCTTCATTTGCAGTTGTAACTGTTCTTTGATAGACACTTCGTGTAGTAGCATATTCCTTGCTTAGCTTAATGTTCAAGTGAAACTTGCAATTATCACTAAGGAAGATGTATTAGTCATTGTAAGTAATGAAGGAGCAGAAAGTATAATGGAAATAACGTAGTAGCAGACCAAGGTGCATCAAAGAAGAAGAGATAAAGCTCGCGAAAGGTGAGAGAAAAAAGAGAGATTGAGTGATTTAAAAGTGGAAACAACTATTTGCCGCCAAGTGAAGTAAATGAAAAACAATTTCGAGGTGAGCCACAAAGGAATGTGAAGAAAACGATATCTTTTTGAATATTTAGAGATATGTACCTAGATACGCTTTAGATTGCATAGAAAAACCTCAACGATGTCAACAGTGGAGTAGACAACCTCCACAACAGCCAAACCCGATATGGACCTTTGCTATACATATGCTTTAAATGACCAAAACAGACAAATTTGGAGCCGTTTTGACCATAAACGGCTCTCCTAATTAGTAGTTTAACCAATTCCTTACACAGCCCTTTTTGAGTCGTTTTTGGCCCTAATGATCCAGGATTTTGTAAATTTCCTCTTTCCAAGGCACACAACACAAAACCAAACCACCTCCTTTCATGTAAAGCACATCATCAAGCATTTTGTATTTCCTGGTTTTTCTTACGAACGCAGACTTTTTAGAAAATGATAAACCTTCAGTAGAACGCCTATCAATAGAAAATCCACTTCCTTTTATAAGATTTTCCACCCATGATATAAAGGGGCATCTGCCTTTACCACAAACACACAAGTGATCATCTCTTGGGCAGCATCATGAGCTTCTTCATTTAGAGCCCTCTCAAAATGCTACAAACTCCATGCTTCAAGCTTTTTGAGCAAGCTTTCACTTTGAAGCATAATTTTTTCAGTTTAGGATTCTTATTCTTCCATACTCCCAACACTTACTTCACAACCAACAAACCATCTCCTTTAATTTTCAAGATTTTCTAGCATGCAAACAAGAAGGAAAATGAGAACCCCTATAGCCTTGCACACACCACACCGTCGGAAAGAAACACCACAAAGCTGTGAAAAACACTTATGTTGAACACCTGTAGAGTCGGATAGAAAACAGCCATAACCCAAACCATGATTAAAATTGATAAAAACCAAGACCATAAATATGAATCTTGTGTAGTGTAGACCTCTGTAGAGTATCCATATGCTTGATTCCAACACTAGACGAGAGAGTTACAAGCTTTCGAAGTTGGGGTATCTCTCAAAAGCTCCAAAAAAGCTAGTCTCTGTTAGAAAAAAGGGTGTGCAGGGAATTTTAGCTATTAAAAGGGGATTTTTTGGCTCTTATCTCAAGGGATTTTCTCTCTCTTCTTAGCTAACATAATTTCCCCCTTTTGCACCTTTTAATTGGTCCATTCTAGGTCTTTTTTGGGTGAAAAATGAGTTGTCGGCCACTTTTTGACCAAGGCAAGTGGGGAAAGGGGATGTCCAGTGGACCAAAAAGGTGGCCAAGCACCTAGCGGCTAGTGTGGACTGAAAATGGTGCCCCCTCTCACAGCACAGCTCGGAGCTTATCACTTCGGCTATTTCCAAAAATCCTCAATCACACCTTTTCTAATTACATCCATCAAATCATTCCACTTGCCTTTCTTCGCATGCATCCGCACCCACTTTCTAAGTAAGGAACCGCCCAAATCCAATGCATGTAACTTATGATGTATGAGTCTCATTCACCGGCTATCAAGCATGATTGAGAGTACTCATTGGAGACCACCTTTTAAGAGTTCGCCCAACCCAAAACTCTTGCAAATGGCTAAGCAAAACCAAGACTTTATACATAATTTTTACAAGAGCACTCTTAAAACTCAAAGCATTATGTACATCTATGTACTCGAGGTTAGTGAGCAAGCTTTTTGGCATGACTTAGTGACTTTATCTTCATCCAAAAAATGCCTTACAACGTCTAATTCCCAATTGTAAGAAAATATGTAAACTACCTTCAAGAGCCATGTATACTGCTTCATTTTTACTTTTGGTATCAAGTTTCAGCCCTTGGTTCCTCATACGCTTCCTCTGTGCATCATAAATAACAATGCCTCTTGAAGCAACATCATGACTTCTTCGATTATAACCATCAAAGTATAACAGTGAACCGAAGTATCCTTATAAGTGAGTACTAGGGTAGCCCGAGTACTTTCCTCCACCAAAAAGGTGAATTGAAACTCTTGAAGCTCTATAACCCATTTCATTACTGTTTTTGGTATATTTGAATTATTGAACAGCTGGGCAAGCATTGAATAACTGGTGAGAAAGGTGAATGACGTTTGCAGCAAGTAGTGTTTGAAACGTCTGCAAGCATAAACCATACTGGTCATCACCAATTCAATCTTAGAAAAATCTCTCTTATGAGGGGTATTCACGCTGCTAGCATAATGAACAGGCTTCATATACAGAGATTCCTTCCCCCTTTGTAATAACATAGCTCCGATAGCATCATCTCCCATTGATGGGTTAACATAAAACTCCTTTTTCCAATCAGGAGCATGCATAATGGGGAGCGTACTCAAAAACTCTTTAACTCTATCAAAAACCTCGTCACAGTCATGAGACCATTCCAAGGGATCATTCTTGACTATTTTCTACAATGGATATAATAGCTGCGATGCCAAGGGTATGAAGCGAGACAGGTATTTAACTTTTTGTATGAAAGTGCCCAACTGTCTAATATTTTTTGGACATGACAGTAATAGCAAAGCCTCCACTTTCTCTGGATCTACTTCAATTCCATTTTCTGAAATAACATGCCCAAGAAGCTTCACCCGTGGCTCTGCCAAATGACATTTTTTACGATTCAGCTTTTGGACAGGCTTCTTTCAGGCTTTTGAACATGCTCTTTCCTTGAACTCTATACACAAAAACCATCTATGAATCCTTTGACAGACTTCCCAAGGAATGCGGTAAGGACCCAATCTACTTTTATTTCAAAGGCTCTTGGCCCATTTGTCAACCCAAAAGGAAGGAAAGAAAAATAGAAACAACCCCATGGCGTGATAAAAGTAGTCTTTTTCTTGTCTTCAAGAGCAAGGATAGGCTGAAAGTATCCTGAATACCCATCACAGACACTGTATCTCTCAAAGCTATCCACTACATCTAGCAATTGATTAATAAAATACAAAGGGTAAGGATCTTTCTTAGTCACCGCATTTAGTGGCTTGTAATCAACACAAAATCTCCAACACCCATCTTTCTTTGGGGTGACTACTACAGGGCTCACCCATTCAGCATTATCCACTCGCACAATGAACCCTGCATCCAAAAGCTTATCTACTTCTTCCTTTAAAGAATTCATATGTTCCTTACCCATCCTTCTTAATTTCTACCATATTGGCTTTTCCCCTTCAACTAGCTCGATCTTCACAGGATCCCCAACAAAACCCATTATTTCCTGATATGAGGTAATGAAAAGATTTGGAAACCTATCCAAGATTGCTAAGTACTCCTTTATTTCTCCTTGTGTCAAATCAGTACTCAACATATTTTGAATCAACTCTTTCTTCACTGGTAGTTCCTATTTAGGTTGCATCAAATCTTCAAGTTTCTCTAAACGGCTTGAAGCATTTATATTCCCTGATATTTGCAACACTTCACTAATTTCTTTCTGTTCCTCATCCAACAACAAGAATGACACTTCACCTCATCACTGGAACTCGAAGTAGTGCTACTTTCGGAGTCTTCAGAACTATCATCATTGGTAGTTTCAGACTCATCGTTCTCACTCACATCTTCAAGTGCCATAGGCTGTTTGGTAGTCATATCAAAAACTTTCTTTTCACCATTCTTGCCATGCACACAGATTGTGCCCTTGCCCCAATCTTGCACGGCACCAACAACTCTCAACCAAGGTCATCCCAAAATGAGAGGAAAGGCTCCCAGACCAGCTAGCCTAGCATGAAAGTTCACCATAACCTTCATGTTAAAGACTTCAACTTCCAAATTCTTGATCATTCCCAAACATTTCACTTTGGCATGGTTTGCTAGTCAAATATGAAACTTAGAGCTTTTGCAAGTAATGAGACCAAGACTCTCAACTCATGATTGTGCAATCACACAAACTTGAGCACCTCCATCAATGTAGGCTTCTCCCATGCCCACACCTTTGTGCCAAGTGTTCACCACAGGACAGATGTCAGCTAACTCTCCCACAGACAACACTCTGACTTGTCCATGCTTCGGATCTTTTTCTGGATTCATTAATGACATCCACTGCCTTTTAAGTTTGGGCACCATATTCATCAATTGTTCAAAAGTACAATCGGCTTTCCTCCCAATCAGGTCTTCCTTTAAACTGTAAGTTGATTGGCCTTCTCCGAAAGGCAAATCTGCCACTTCAAATTGTATACAAGGATTCTCTTTCTCTTGGCTTTGGCATCTTCACCCTCCTTATCCTTCCCTTTCTTTTTTCTAGGCCTTGGTGCTGCATAGCCTTCCCTCTCTCTTTTGCCTACCGGCAACACATCTGCGTCTTTCTTTTCAACTCACACAATACCCACATAGCCACTAGAGGTTGAGGCCTGATTTTCCTGTCCAGTACCTTGATCTCCTGTATATTCAATGCATAATCATTATCTCTATTAGGAATCTGTAGAGGAAGTGGGAACATAACCCCTCCCATCTTTGTTGACTTTGAGAAATAAGTGCTAATATGACCAGGTTCACCGCAATTATAACAAGTGGGAATGAACCTTCTCTGTGGCACAAAACCACCTTGTCCACGACAAGCATTCACATTAGGCTGAGCTTCACATGCCTGAGCCATTCCTCTACCACGCCCATGCCCACGACCACCTCCACTACCAAGGACACTAAGTTGCAAATTCTTGCATCATGGTCATCATATCTTGCATATTTGGTTGTAATTGTTTGGTACTAGCAGCCCTTTGAATAGCTTTACCTCTAGCATCTGCCTAATTCTCCTCCTTTTGTCCACCATTATTTTGCTCAAGGATTGCTTTCCCGTATTCATTAAGCCCTTGAGCTTTCCATTCTTTCTCTCTGGCAACGGCGACTGCCTCCTCGAAGGTGACGGGTCTTTTCATTTCAACTTTGAACTTCAAACTTTCTTTTAGGTTTGCCACAAAACGGTCCTTATTTAACATGGATGGAGGGATCTCGTTTCCCAAAGCTTGGGCCCATTTATCCCATAAACGGGTGAACTGCATGACAAAATCGTCAATATTTTGATTAGTCCTCAGAGTGTACCCCAAAATTTCATGCCAAACTTCATCAGGTACTTCAATGGATTGGTATTGTGCCATGAAAGCTTGCTTCACACAGTTGTAGCTAGAACACCCCTAGACATTGTGCCTGCATCAACTCCTCAAAATTTTGTAACCAAACTTTTGCCTCATCCTGTAAACTGTATTGCAGTAGCCGCAACAATATAGCTTGGTCTAGTATATTGTGCAGTAAGCAATTGACTTTCAACTTTTCAATAAATGTCTGTGCATTTTCATTAGGCAAGCCATGAAACTGTGAGAACTCATTTTCCATGTTTCATTGCCACAAAAACACTTACATGTGACGTCAAAAACTCAAGGGATGTCAATAGATCGCTCCAGTACTACCTAATCCACCTCACACTGGGTAACTGGGCCCCCAGAGCTTGGATTCGCAAGAACTATCGGCCCTCCAAAGGGTGCAATTCAATTATACGACCACCTCAAGTGATGTCCACAATGTGCACATATATAGGTGGTTGTCCATAAGGACCCACGTCTCTTTTACATTCACTGCTTGCAAAATAGACAGATTTCACTGGAATTGGAGCGTAGCAGCACTTGCTCCTCCATGGGGGCACCAAAACAATGTTAGCATGTAAACATGAAGGAAAAAAAGAACCTCTAGAGCCTTGCACACACCACACCATTGGAAGGAAACACCGTAAAGCTGCAGAAAACACCTATATCGAACACCTATAAAGTCGGGTGGAAAACACCCCTAACCCAAACCATGATCAAAATTACTAAAAACCAAAATCATAAAAATGAATCTCGTGTCATGTAGACCTCCATAGAGTATCCATATGCTTGATTCCCACAACAGACGAGAGAGTTACAACCTTTCAAAGTTAGGGTATCTCTCAAAAGCTCCAAAAAAGCTAGTCTCTGTAAGCAAAAAGTATGTGCAGAGAGTTGCAACTATTAAAAAGGGGATTTTTTGCACTCTTATCCCGAAGTATTTTCTCTCTCCTCTTAGTCGACATGGTTCTCTCCTTGGGCACCTTTTAATTGGTCCAATTTTGGCATTTTTTGGGTGAAAAATGAGATGTCGATGACCATTTCACCAAGGAATGGGGTGGGGGCAAGTGTCCGGGGACCAAAAAAATGGCGAGGCGCCTGTCCAAGTGGTGGTAACTCAAAATGGTTGCCCTTTCTTCCCCCAAAGTCCACAATCCCTCATGGGCTAGGCAAGTGAGCTCCATTTGCTCCTTTTATACAACCTTAGGGGGTACCCACTCCCCCCCCTTATACCCTCCAATTTCCACTCCCCCCCCCCCCCCCCCCATGTGGGATTACTCCAATTCCACTTGGCACCATCCTCCCACCTCCCCACTTAAGCCTATGAATTTCCTGTTTTGCTCCCCACACCGAGAAATCTTGGTGGAGGTGTGGTGGGTGACTCCGAGCACCAAATGCGACGCTGTAAACCCGGCTCAGAGCTGATGACTTTGGCTATTTCCAAAAATCCTCAGCCACACCTTTTCTAAATAAATCTATCAAATCAACCCACTTGCCTTTCCTCTCATGCATCGGCATCCACTTTCTAAGTAAGGAATCGCCCATTTCAAATGCATGTAACTCATGATGTATGAGTCTGATTCACTCGCTATCAAGCACGACTAAAAATACTCATTGAAAACCACATTTAAGAAGATTGACCAAGCCAAAAACTCTTGCAAATGATAAGCAAAACCAAGCCTTTACATAAATTTTACAAGAGCAATCTGAAAACTCAAAGCATTATGTACATCTATGTACTCGAGGCTAGTGAGCAAGCTTTTTATCATAAATCAGTGACTTTATTTTCATCCACAAAATGTCTGACACCGTATTCTGGTCCTAAGACTATTTTGTGTGTTGTTTCAAGTGCAGTTCACCAAAAGTGCTCTAACTTTTGATAGACAACTCCCTCAACCTAGGATTAATTGTTAAGAGTTTCCTAAATGTAAGGTTAGCGTTTTGGGTTTTAACATCACTTGGCAAATCATACTCTAGATGGACCCACCGAATTTGAAAATCCAATGGTTAATCTTGAAGCCTTGTCTCCTCTTGCTAGTCTTTGGCTGCTCTCTACCCATCGCGATCCACGCTCCTTTGTCACAGACTGATACCAAACTTGCACCATAGCTAGAGGAAATCTCAAGGAGTCGAGTAGTCTTTTCATAGGAGAATTTGGATATCAAATACCAAACAAAATAGTTGAACTTCCAAGTACTCTGAAAAAGTGATAGAATTGACCTAACTTTCAATATAGAGGTCCAATACCATAGCACCTACTAATCATGTTGAATGTGACGTTACCAAGAAAAGTCAATTTGGGCTCCAAACATGGATTGCGATCCATGTACCCATAGTGACAACTTGATTTGAAACTCTCCAGATCAGTAGTGCACACACAAGGAAACAGATCCCCAAGTCGAGTTTTGGAGAAAATTAAGCAGCTTTGGGTCAAAAGGAAGCAAAACAAGTGACAGATAGAAAATTGCAGTGCAGACCTAGTGTTGGCTATTTGACCTGTCAAAACAAGTCCAAATCCAAAAACATTTGAGATTTAGCTTGTGGACATAGTCACAAACAAACTCCTAAGAGATCAAGTCCAGATGTGGTTGAACATGGATCCTGATCCATGTAACTCAACCTAATAAAAAATGGTATTTAGCCAACATATGACCTTGTCTACACAGACAAAATTGGAATACCCCCCCAGATACCCAACAAAGATATATGATATGTGCAATTTGAGCTCCCCCAAAACCCAATGAGAAAGATGGAAGGAACTTCAAGATAAAATATTGTGCTAAATGTCCCCTGCCAAGGAGCACTGGAGTGGTTGGAATATAGAGACACTTGCAAATAACAAACACGACACAGGTACAAAGATGGTGAAGATTTGTAACAAAATGTTATAGTGAATGCTTGCAAACTGACACAATGGGAATATACACAAATTGTGTCTATATTATGATGTTTGAACTTAAATTGCTTTTACAAATATCTGCTTTGTTTTTATACCAAGATGGAGCGAAGGAGAGAAAACTTATCTTTCAAATCGTTGCGTCGAAAGTCAAAACTCGGTGCCGAGATTCAGAGTGATTCTTACGACCCTCGAGGATTAAATCTTACAAAGACTCACTATTTTTGTTAAATTACAACTTTTCACGGAGGTTTGTTATCCAGTATTGGAGCTCTTTTTATAACAAATTAACTCTGTAAAATAGAGAGTGCTCTCTCTCTTCGTTGACTTTCTGCAGAGGTAAGGGCTCGCTCCTTATCTCTCTCTTCAACTTCCTCACACACAGCAAGGCTGAGCCCCTTTCCGACCCTTGGTAGCACACAGCGTGAGGGCTCGCTCTCTCTCTTCGTCGACTTTCTGCAGAGGTAAGGGCTCGCTCCTTCTCTCTCTCTTCAAATTCCTCACACATAGCAGGTCTGAGCCCCTCTCTCTCTCTCTGGTTCTTGGAAGCAAGCCCACAACGTGAAGGCTCACTCTCTCTCTCTCTTCGAATTACTGTAGAGATAAACTCTCTCTTTCTCTTTCCCCTTGCTCTCGGCAGCAAGCCCACAGGGAGAAACTCCCTCTCTCTCTTCGATTTCACTTAGAGAGGTTCTCTCTCTCTCTCTTCAAATAACTCAGAGAGGTTCTCTTTCTCTCTTCGAACAACTCATAGAGACAGACTCTCTATTTCTCTTTCCCCTTGCTCTCGATTTCAACAGGGCCGAGCCCTCGACTCCCCCTTTGCATTTTCTTGGTTTGCAACAGGAAAATACAGACACACAGTAAACAATGTATTCTCTCATGAAACTCTCACAAATGCTCACATCTTGCTTCCCTAGCAGCCGGCCCTCTCAAATGGAACCCCATCTCCCTCTTCTCTCTCACGAGCAGACACGAACCCCCAAAAGGCATCCCTTCATTTTACTTTATTTTGTTATTATGCCTGCTCTAAAAACTCCAACCTTATAACCTTGTAAATGCAATGAGCACATGAAAGTAAAATGTACACTACAAGCATCCTTTTAGTATTTCTGGTTGATCCTTGTTCATTTGCGATCCTGCTGTAAACTTTGAGTTTCTCGAGCACTGCAAAAACGACCAATCTTCCTCGACGAGGCTTAACCACGGAATCTCAAACAATCACGATATTGACAGTGATAATGCTGATGCAAACAAGTGCAACACAGTAGCGGTGACAAAAATTTGTATGCAGGCCATGGTGCAATGATGCGGGGATATAAAGATAGCACTCGCTCTCGGAAAAAAATGCAACAGTGGCGTCCTGCGGGGAAAACTAGCCTGCTAGTGTGAACCCAGAATTTTCGGTTAGACTGGTGCCTTATCCATTGGGCTGCAAAATCATAAGCAAATGGCACGGGTCAATAGTGAGAAAAGTGATTTCAGAAAGGTATATAAGTCTACAAGTCATGGATAAAATGAGGGAATCAAATGTGGTAGGGTGGGTGGTTTGCAAACTCCTAAAATGACTAGTTAAACCCCCTAATCCCAAGAATTTAAAATTTTTAAACATATCCCAAGGATCATCATGGATGGACGAGGCTGTCACCAAGGAAGGCTCGAAATTTTGGGTGAAAGATCTAGATAGGGCCATCAACGCGAGGGAATCAGCAACACGGTTCTCTTGATGAGGCAAAAAGGTAAGGGTGGAAGAGGTAAAATGGGTGAAGAGGTCACGGGCTAAAAGGCTATAGTAGTGCATTAAAGGGTGAAGGGTGCGGGCATGGCCATGAAATTGGTGTACCACTAGTTGTGAATTTCCATAAATATGAACATCTGCTGCTCCCAAAAGAAGTAGTTCTCTCAATCCAATTAAAAGTTCTTGATACTCTACAATATTATTACTCAAATGATTGCCCAAAAGAACCTCCAAGCAAATAGCATCCCCCTCGGGTGGGTATATGACGATACCACAACTTCCAACCTTCTCTTCACCGCGGCAAGCTCCATCAAAGTAGAGAGACCAAAGAAAAGACTCATCACCATCATTTGCAACAAGGAACAAGATCACATCCAATAAGGTTTAATTTTATCAAAATTGGTTTTGGTGGAAAACCATGTCCCATCCATTTCTGCAAGTTGGGCTTTGTTCCCAGGAAAGACCTTCACAATACGATAAGGACCGGACCACACATGGCTCAACTTCCCGGGGAATAACTCATGGCGTGCATCATATAAGAGAACTAATTGCCCATCCTCAAAGTTGTAAGTTTTAGCCTTCTTTGCTCTTTGTTTTGTTTGACGCTTCTTTGCTACCTCTTGGTGTAAATAGGCCCTCAACCTCCACTCATCTAGGTGTTCTAATGTCCCCAACCTCTCTTTCAAACTCTCTTCTAAAGGAAAGGAATGTGCATGCATAAACCGCAAAGTGGTAAGCTCGTGCTCAATTGGTAGCACACACTCTTGGCCATAGACTAAAGAGAAAGGAGTGAAACCTGCCCACTTATCAAATGATAATGTGGCCATAATAGGATTGTTAGGGCGCAAACGATTCTCAAGGCGGGTGGCTCTCTGGCTAAAATCGCACCTCTTACACCACTCAAAGGAGTCCTTAAACACACTAGGCCACCAGTACCCAGCTCTCAAAATCTTCAATGCAGTCAACTTCCCTACAAAATGCCCCCCACATGCACTATCATGACATTCTTTTAGAATATGAGGGATCTCTTCCTGTGCAACACAACAGCGATAAATACCCTCAAACCCCTTTTGATATAAAGACCCATCAATAATGGAAAATTTTTGTGCATGGGTAACTAATCTTTTCTTAGCAATCTTACTCATGTCTGGGGGAAATTCTAGGGTAGACAAATAATGAGCAATTTGGTCATACCACTCCCGAGAAGGCTCAATGCGAAACAAATTAGGTTCAAGCACGAGAGGTTCATCAGCACACAGAGACACATCAGCCAAGCAATCCACAAGCTTTTGCAATGCAGGAGGTTTGGATTTAAGTACATAATCAAAGGTTTCCAACTCTACAAGCCATCCCATGATACGTTCAGGGGGCTCCAACTTATTCATCATAAGTCGAAATGAGTCCTTTGTCACATATATAATAGAGTGCTGCATGGATAAATATGTGCGAAACTTCCTAGCACTCTCAGCAATAACTAAACAAGCTCGTTCTACCCAAGCGTAGCGTGTCTCTGCGTCTTTAAGTTTGCGACTATAATATGCAACAGGATGCATTTTTTTATCATAAAGTTGAGCAATGCAACTTGTAACATTTAATGGCCTAATATCTTATGTGTAGCGGAAATTAGCATGAACATAGTGGGCATTTCATTAGAATAGATTCCTAATGAGAATTACAAGAGTGCTTGGGTGGAGAGAGCAACAAAAAACATAACACCTAGTTAGATAGCATCAACAATACTTTCAAAAGAGAGAGAAATTAAGCTATTGACAACAGTTGAGGACCGGATTTGCATGGAGCCGGTCCCCCCTCCAAAAGGCTTTGTATTATGGTTTCTCCCATCAAGAGAGACATTGTACAATACAATTCTTTGTGTTCCTTCAAGACTAGCTAGTGCAATGAAGATGAAAGCTTCATGCACTAAGCAAAACACTTAGCAAACACAACTTGAATTATCCCCGTTCTCAGACCCAAGACCTCACACACCTTCGAAGATGGTGAGTGCTAGCAGGGTATGAGAGTAGATTGAGAGGAAGAAGGAGTATCTTACGAGAAAGATGTACATCTCCTCACATAATCACTCATATTAGCATAGCTTAGCTTAGTAATTAGCTTGGTAGAAGAGATGAGCATGCATTGAATCTTGGATCTTGGTTGGATTTGCATCCACATGCCAAGAGAGTGTTGATGTAGGCTTCTATCTCACAAGCTTGGAGTAGGTGATGAGTTCTCCATTAAAGCTTGGGAAGAGATAGTCTTCTCTTTCTTCACACATGAGATTGTGTGAGTGTGTGTGTGATAATGCCTTGCAAAAATTAGCCCCCTCTCTGTCTTGGGCGAGCCCCCTTGCTATTTGCTCTTCCTGTAGCCTCATTGGCCCTCCCCAAGTCAAGCCAATCACAATTAAGCAGCATAAGTGATAGCCTTCTGACATGTGTCCCCCTTTCCCATTTTGTGAGATCTTTAGGTAATTAAATAATTAAACTAAACTCTCATTGGACCCCTTTGCCTCCTGGCCAATAGGAATCAGGCAAGCCATGGGGCTCCTGAATGCTCATTGGACCCTTTGGGAGACTGCTGAATAGTCTTCTAGGAGACTTAATTCTTATTGGTTTCTTTTATTAAATGTTTTTAAATTAATTAAACTAGATTTACTCTAGCTTAATTCTCATTGGTCCACTTCAAGGGTCATCCAATAGGAATTGGGCACACCTTGTGGGCATCTGGGCTAGGGAGTTGACATGTGTCCCTAATTCCCTTTGTGTAAAGGGGCTTGTGTGTGTGTGTGTGTGTGTGGATTTCTCTCTCATCCCCTAGAAGAAGGGCTCGCCCCCTCCCATGTAGGGATGTGCATTGACTTTGGAGAGCACACAAAGCATCCAATTCTCCCCTAAGCTTTAACCCTTTGGACACAACCTTTGAATTTTGGAACCTTAGCATTTTGGAAGTCTTAATGGACTGAACCTTAGGGTCTTTTTAGCCCATTGTTGCACATGGCTCTTTTGAAGATGGCCCCCCCTTTAGATCCCTATTTTCCCTCCTTTGGATCCCTACTGTGGCCGGTCTGCTAGCTTAACCAATATTCTAGCTTTTTCTCCCCTGGCACTTCCCCACATTAAATGATCAGTTTAATATGAGAAAATCATTTAGGAGAATTAGATATTCATTATTATGACATTACCTCTCTCTTGAAATCATAGTCGTCCTCAACTATGGTGTAGAGAAGATAAAGCATATTCATGAGTCCTTTTCTTAGCGGGTAGAGGATCCCTATGTTACCCTACGACATCATTCCATAATGGATGACTAGTCCATTTGGCGCTTGAGAGCCTGAGGCTGCCGCAAGCATGTCTGCACATCAGTCCTATCAATTGTCCATAGTAGAGTGACAAGCTCTACTTGGTGTTTGGGAGACGTCGTCTCCACAAACTTGATCTAACCATGCATACTACTTCATTTTTGTGCACAAATAAAGAAAAAGAGAGTCTTATAAGACAAAAACCTTGTTCATTTTTAACATTTTGTACATTTTCTTACTCTTGGGAAGCATTGTAAGCATTGACAAGGTTTAGGTTGTCCTTTAATTGTATGCCTTGCATCCATCTAGCATCTTCAAAAGGATAATTCTTAAACTTAATAAGATATCGTCGGATAGTCTTACCGCCTCTTAGTACCTTGTCTTCATGTCGGAGAATGGACTCGGGCTGCAACACCTCCTCTTGGTCCTCGATCTCCGGTGGGTCTTCAATAGTTGGTTCTTGAGGTGGCTCTCCTTTGTAAGGCTTTAATAGGCTCACATGGAAAGCATTGTGTATGAGCCAATGATTGGGCAACTTGAGTTGATAGGCCATCTCATTGATTGGCCTAAGAATCTGGAGGGGACCATAGTACCTTTTTGGTAGTTTAGCATAGTACTTTTGGTGGCCCGTATGATTCTTGCCCTTCGTGTGCCTTAATCGAGCCTTGGGAAACTTTAACAAGACCCAATCGTTTTCTTTAAAGACTTGGGCTCTTCTGTGCTTGTCAGCAGCAGCCTTTTTCCTTTGCTGTGAGATAGAGATAGCATCCTTAATCTTTTGAAAAGATTCTTGTAGGTCTCGGCTATACTCATCTGCAGCGAAGATCTTCCCATGTACCTTAAGTAGCAATGGACTTTTTGATCTTCCCTCAATTACCTCGAAAGGTGCTTTTCCCGTGGAAGTATGTACAGTGTTATTGTAAGAATACTCCACTAAGGGTAAGTACTTCTCCCATTGGGATCTTTGATCTACTTCCGTTACATAGGATTTTAGTAGATCGAGAATTGTTAGGTTAGCTATTTCACTTTGGCCATCCGTTTGTGGATGATAGGCCGAAGAGAAATTTAGCCTTGTCCCTAAATTCTCAAAGAGACCCTTCCAGAAGTTACTGGTCATTCTAGAATCTCTATCCGACACTATGGACATTGGCAAGCCATGGTACTTGAAAATTTGTGAAATGAAGAGGGTTGCCATTTGATGGGCTTTGATAGTCTTTTTGACAGGTATAAAATGAGCTTGTTTACTGAACCTGACTACTATCGTCCATATTCTCGTACTCCCATGGATAGACTTAGGCAATCCAAAGATAAAATTCATGGATATGCTCTCCCATGGTGAATTAGGGATTGGCAAGGGTTGAAGCAATCCAAGTTTCTTCCCTCTATCAAATTTTGTCTTTTGGCATACCACACATTTGGAAACATACTCTTGTATGTTCACTTTCATGGTAGGCCAATAGAAATATGTTTCAATTCCCTTTAAGGTAGACTGAATCCCTCTATGCCCCGCATAAGGTGGAGCATGAGATTCATACATTACTTTCTCACGTAGTGAGTTAGTAACGCATAGTCTATTGCCATAGATAAGATAACCATCTTGTAAAGTAAATGGTTCTTCTTTCTTCCCTAATGCAAGGGCTGAAATCACATCTCTAAAATCGGGATCAATAGCGTACTCATCTATCATTGAACATAGATCATTGTGAGTTGCTATGGAAACCGCATTCACTCTCGGCCGTCTTGAGAGTGCATCAGCTACTTGATTATGCTTGCGAGCAATGTGAGCAATATGAAAATGAAATTGCGAAAGGAAATTTGCCCACCTCATTTGTTTGTCGGAGAGCTTGGTCTGCGTCATGAAGTACTTAAGACTTTGGTGATCCGTTCGCAGAATGAAAGGAGTCCCCAATAAATAGTGCTTCCATGAGTCTAAGGCATGTAGAACTGCAAGGAGTTCCTTTTTGTATATGCCTAGAGCTTGCTCAACAGGGTCGAGCCTTCAACTCTCATAGCCTATGGCGTGCCCTTCTTGGATCAAAACAGCTCCAAGGCAATCACCACAAGCATCACATTGGACCTCAAATGGTTTTGAGAGATCCGGTAGTGTAAGCACAGGTTGAGAGATAAGCTTTTCGAAAGCATTGTTCTCTTTAGCAGACCATGTATACCTAACGCTTTTCTTTGTTAGGTCATGTAATGGTCCCGCAATTTGTGAGAACTTTTCTATGAAGCGTCTATAGTATGCACACATACCTATAAAGCTTCTTAGTTCATGAAGATTCCTTGGTTTAGGCCATCCTTTTATTACCTCTAACTTAGATGGATCCATTTGGATGCCATCTTGAGAGATAATGTGACCTAAATACTGAATCTCTTGCAAGAAAAATTCACTTTTCTTTCGATTAACATAAAGTTTATTCTCTCTTAAAACTTGAAATATTACCTGGAGATGTTTGTGTTCCTCCAATGAATTAGAGTAGATGATAATATCATCAAAGAACACTCCAGTGAAGGTTCGATGAGGCCTGAACAGCTTCTCCATCAAGCGGTTGAATGTGGCTGGTGCATTGGTCATGCCAAAAGGCAAGACAATGTATTTGTAAAGACCAAATGTAGTATGAAATGGGGTCTTTACAATGTCTTGATCAACTATCCTTATTTGATGATAGCCACTTTTTAGGTCAATCCTACTGAAGTAGGTCGATCCTTGTAGCTTATCAAATAGGTCTTCTACCCGTGGAACGGGAAACCTATTCTTGATAGTGATCCTATTTAGTGCTCTATAGTGGACACACATACGATATGTGCCGTCTTTCTTTTGCACTAATAGTACAGGTGAGCAAAATGGAGATGAGCTAGGCCTAACCATGCCCTTCTCAACTAACTCATGCACTTGCCGCATAATCTCCTCTTGTTGAGCTTGAGAAACTCTATAAGGAGGTTTGTTAGGCGGTGAACTTCCTGGAAGAAGTTCAATTGCATGGTCATCATTACCTCGTTTAGGAGGTAGCTCACAAGGGATGTCGTCAATAAAAACATCTTTAAACCCCTTGAGAAAATTGGATAACTCTAATTCCTTTTGGTTGCTTTTATTTTCTTTTGCTAAAGCATTAGGTTCATTTTTAGAATCTTTAACAAAAATCATGTACACGGAAATAGAGCTCTTTATTGACTTGTTGAAAGCTGGTGTATGTACAATGGGGATGGTGTTACCCATTTCCTTAGCATCTATATACATGTCTTTTTCCCTGAACTTAAAGGAGATTCTCCTTTCAGGAAATTTAACATCGGCAGCAAGGTGGTCAAACCATGGTGCCCCTAGGATTACATCCTCATGCTTGAGAGGAGAGATAAAGAAGTCCTCTTTGTCCACATAGCCTTGGACATGAAGCCTCAATTTCTCGATTAAGGGAGTGACTAAAGCTTCTTGCCCCTTGAAGGCACTGTCTGCGGGTAGGACATCTCCCATCTCGTAGGATTGTATGCCTAGCTTGGTGGCCAACTCTATAGATATAAAATTGTGAGTAGAATCAGGGTCAAAGAGAATAAAAGCATCATGTTCTCTTACCTTTCCCCAATCATGGCATAGAGGAGATCCTTTGTGAGTTTTTTGGTGAGTCTCCTCCTCTTGGATTTCAACCAAGGAAGCTCTAGGAGGATCTTGGCGGTTGTTCTTTTGGGGACAAGCGCGGTACGCATGCCCTTGTTCACCGCACTTGAAACACCGGTTATCCTTGCGATAACGCTCAAGCTCTTCAGGAGAGAGTTTGTTCTTACCTTTGTAAACTCCCTTCTCGTTAGCTTTGTTGGAGTTGCCCTTAGGAGACTTTTGGACATTGTCCTTCCCCTTACGCTCATTGGAACCCTTGTTTTTCGGGGGCTTATTATTTCTTTTAACCCCCGTTTGGAAATTGATTCGAGAGGCCACCATAGTATGGTGTATTACCGCCGATATGGTACGTGGCCTTTGGGAGTTGACATACTCCGCCATTTCTTCGGTTAAGCCCGCACAAAAGTGTTGCTTTTGCTCTCAAAAATCCAACTTTTTGAAGACAGTGGCTTTGAGTTGTAAGTCCCAAAACTTGTCTACATATTTGTGGATGGATTCATTGGGAGAGAGCTTTAAGCTTCGCCATTCGGTGAGTACTTTGTCTTTGGCATCGGTGGCCAAAAACTGCTTCATAATGGAAGCTCTTAAAGCCTTCCATGTTCGTGGAGCTTCACTGTTGGCTCGTAGGCTAGACCACCATTTTCTGGCGGACTTTTGAAAGTGCATAGCTACATGGAGTAGCTTAGAGGACTCCGTGAAGCCCTCATCTCCAAACGCCGCATCGAATTGTTGGATAAAGGCTAAGACTTTGTCCGTAGCACCAAAGGTACCATCATAGGTAAGGAAAGAGATCCCTCTTTGAATTTCTTCAGCTTAGACAACCTCTTCCATGCGGCATAGGATTTCCTATGGCCTCTTCTTTTTGATGGTTCAAAGGTTGCACCATCACTTTCTTCAGAAGGTGAAGAATTTGAAGAAGGTGGAGAAGAGGGTGACCTCTTTCTCGCCTTTTTCTTGTCTTGATCTTTGTCGTCTTCACCATAGCTTTCATAAGAGGAAGAGGATGAAGAAGATGGAGAAGAGGGTGTCCTCTTTCTCACCTTTTTCTTCTCTTGCTTTTTATCATCCCTCTTTGAATTGTGGTGAGGAGAAGAATACAATGGTCTTCTCCGCTTTGGTGGTGATGGAGAGCGTTTAGCCCACCGTCTTCGTGGAGCCATCTCCACCGAGGTGGCGGGAGACTCGCTTCTTTCTCGTTCCTTCGGTGGAGTCTCTTGAGTTCTCCTTTGGGAAGGAGATGCATCATCAAGAAGTAAATTCTTGAGCCCTTCATAAGGATTCTCTTCTTCTTCCCGAATCAGAGAGAGACCTCTTTTGGGAGTCTCACAAGGAGGCTTCCTAGGTGTTCTCTCGTCATGGTGATTAGCTTGAAGAATCCCGTGAGCACGGAGCTACCGTTGCACTTCACTTTGGAGAGATGAATTGACCATGGCTTGTTGAAGCCTAGAAACAGGATAGTTAACAAGCATTAAAGCATCATTAGTAGCTTGCTCATGAGCAAAATCAAATTTATCAACATTAATTTCACTCTCTTTACTATTGTCAGCCATTCTAACGACTTTTAGGTGTAAACTTTTTAGGTGTACTTTGGAACTTTAAGCCCTAGTTGCTACTCCTCTTTACCCCTCTAGAAAAAGCACTCAAGCTACTGTACCCACGGCTCAAATACCATTAATTGCAAGAAGTAGAAGAGAGGGTCTTTCGACACCAAGACACGACCGGCTCCTGTCAAGCTTCTAATAGCTCAATAGTGGTTAAGCCGTAGGCAATCCCCATAGGACTCCACTATTAAGACCATAGCTCTCAACGGTGATGCCCCGTTAACTGCACGAAGGCAGGCGCACTGCAAGGCTGAAAAATCCCTATTCTACTTACTCACATGCAATTAATAATACCAACCATTTATAGCTATCTTGAGGACCTCCCTTCTTGAGCAAGAAAAGAGAAACCTTGTGCTCTAATACCAATGTAACATTTAATGGCCTAATAACTTGTGTGTAGCGGAAATTAGCATGAACATAGTGGGCATTTCATTAGAATAGATTCCTAATGAGAATTACAAGAGTGCTTGGGTAGAGAGAGCAACAAAAAGCATAACACCTAGTTAGATAGCATCAACAATACTTTCAAAAGAGAGAGAAATTAAGCTATTGACAACAGTTGAGGACCGGATTTGCATGGAGTTGGTCCCCCCTCCAAAAGGCTTTGTATTATGGTTTCTCCCATCAAGAGAGACATTGTACAATACAATTCTTTGTGTTCCTTCAAGACTAGCTAGTGCAATGAAGATGAAAGCTTCATGCACTAAGCAAAACACTTAGCAAACACAACTTGAATTATCCCCGTTCTCAGACCCAAGACCTCACACACCTTCGAAGATGGTGAGAGCTAGCAGGGTATGAGAGTAGATTGAGAGGAAGAAGGAGTATCTTACGAGAAAGATGTACATCTCCTCACATAATCACTCATATTAGCATAGCTTAGCTTAGTAATTAGCTTGGTAGAAGAGATGAGCATGCATTGAATCTTGGCTCTTGGTTGGATTTGCATCCACATGCCAAGAGAGTGTTGATGTAGGCTTCTATCTCACAAGCTTGGAGTAGGTGATGAGTTCTCCATTAAAGCTTGGGAAGAGATAGTCTTCTCTTTCTTCACACATGAGATTGTGTGAGTGTCTGTGTGATAATGCCTTGAAAAAATCATCCCCCTCTCTCTCTTGGGCAAGCCCCCTTGCTATTTGCTCTTCCTGCAGCCTCATTGGCCCTCCCCAAGTCAAGCCAATCACAATTAAGCAGCATAAGTGATAGCCTTCTGACATGTGTCCCCCTTTTCCCTTTTGTGAGAGCTTTAGGTAATTAAATAATTAAACTAAACTCTCATTGGACCCCTTTGCCTCCTAGCCAATAGGAATCAGGCAAGCCATGGGGCCCCTGAATGCTCATTGGACCCTTTGGGAGACTGCTGAATAGTCTTCTAGGAGACTTAATTCTTATTGGTTTCTTTTATTAAATGTTTTTAAATTAATTAAACTAGATTTAATCTAGCTTAATTCTCATTGTTCCACTTCAAGGGTCATCCAATAGGAATTGGGCACACCTTGTGGGCATCTGGGCTAGGGAGCTGACATGTGTCCCTAATTCCCTTTGTGTAAAGGGGCTTGTGTGTGTGTGTGTGTGTGTGGCTTTCTCTCTCATCCCCTGGAAGAAGGGCTCGCCCCATCCCATGTAGGGATGTGCATTGACTTTGGAGAGCACACAAAGCATCCAATTCCCCCCTAAGCTTTAACCCTTTGGACACAACCTTTGAATTTTGGAACCTTAGCATTTTGGAAGTCTTAATGGGCTGAACCTTAGGGTCTTTTTAGCCCATTGTTGCACATGGCTCTTTTGAAGATGGCCCCCCCTTTAGATCCCTATTTTCCCTCCTTTGGATCCCTACTGTGGCCGGTCTGCTAGCTTAACCAATATTCTAGCTTTTTCTCCCCTGGCACTTCCCCACATTAAATGATCAGTTTAATATGAGAAAATCATTTAGGAGAATTAGATATTGATTATTATGACACAACTAGATAAAAATGAATGTGAGCAAGCGGAAAATAATGAAAAGGTTTGGAAGCATCTGGTGGCTTAAGAATAGGGGCCTTAGTAAATGCACTTTTAAGGGAAGAAAAAGAGGTCTCTTGAGGTGTCCCCCAAATAAACTTTTGCTCAACCCTCAAAAGGGTATGTAGTGGTAAAATAAGATGAGCCATATCTTTAATAAAGCGGTTATAATGCTTAGCAGCCCCAAGAAAACCCCTAGCCTGATGAACAGTGGTAGGTGCAAGAAATGCAAGGAGGGCGTCAACCTTTGTAGGGTCCATAGCTATCCCATGTGCACTAATAAGGTGTCCCAATAAAATGCCATATGAAACTCCAAACACACACTTGTGAGCATTCAATGCAATGGACTTCTCTCGACACTGTTGAAACACATAGTGGAGGGCTTTAAGAAAGTTCGCTCGAGTGGTCCCCACGCCTATGTCGTCCATAAATATTTTGAGAATGTCTATAAGGTCATCATGAAAACTCTCATGCTTATACTTTTGATAAGATGCCCCAGCATTGCATAACCCAAATGGCATGACATGATATGCAAGTGTCCCAAAGATGGTGGTAAAAGTGGTTTTAAGCTTATCTTCATCAGCTACAGCCATCTGGTTGTATCCTGAGAACCCATCCATAAATCCATAAATCTCCCTCCCAGCTAAAGCATCTAAAATCTGATCAATAAAAGGCAAAGGGTAGTAGTCTTTGATAGTAGCCTTATTAAGTTGTTTATAATCAACACATATACGAAGCTGTTTGTTTTTCTTAGGTACAAAAACAATAGGGGAAACCCACTCAGTGTTATCCACGGGAAAGATTTACCCAGCCTCTAAAAGTTTTTTTATCTCCATATAAACCCCTTCTCTATAATGCTCCGATAATCGACGTTGACGTTGACGTATAGGATTAGCACCAGGCTTAAGTGGGATGCGATGCACAACTTACTCGGGTGGGAAACCTTTCAACTCCGTGTAATCCCATGAAAAAATGTCATGGTACTCCTGACATAAACAAATAACCTCCTCTCTTAATGGTGACTGTAAAGAAGCGCCCAAAAGCACCACTTTGTCCTCCCCTTTTATAGGAACCCTCATAGTGTCTTCCTCTCTAGCCAGAGGTGGAGTCTCCACATTTTCATCAAGGGTAATCTCAATAGCATCAAGGTAAATAAAATAAGAACTAGGTGTACAAGAAGAAGTAGAACTGCAGTCATCATCAGCATCACTCTCAATTTCTGAAGTAACCCCAGGACTCGTAATAGAAGAAGGGTAAGTTGGCAGAACTATCCGTGAAGATCCCCGACCCAACAACAACTGTCCTCTAGGGATATCAATGACGCAATCGGTCTACCATATCCAAAGTCTCCCCAAAAAAAGCTAGTACTGCCCAGGTCCCGGACTAAGCCGCAAAACATAACAATCAATCTCCACAGTTTGGCCTACCACAGTAATGGGCAAACCCTGGATGAAACCCTCAGCACTCACAGAACAGTGATCTCTCATGCGTAACCCAGTAACGGGAACCCCATTAAAAGATAACCCAAGCTTGGAAAAGGTTGTGTAACTCAAAACATTGACGCCCGACCCACCATCAACTATAGTATGTGGGATCACAAGTTGGTGGATCATGCACTCCACTCGGGGACACTCTCGCTCAGCTAGAAGGGAATCCACCTTCTGAACAGTAGGAAGAATAGGACTCACCCTCTTTGAAGAACCCAAATCTCTGCAGTACCTTCTCAAAAGGGCACGGCTAGAAGGAGAAGTGAGAAGGTATTGTGGTAGGGACATGGTAAACTCCACTCGATTAAGAGCAGCAACAAGGTCGAAAGAAGGTATAGGAGGGAATAACTTACATGGGGTAGGGTGAATACGAACATGATGAGGTTGGGGCAAAGGGTTGGGAACATGAACAGCTACACGGGTGGGTGGGAGGGTAGCAACATCGGGTGTAGGGTCTCTCTCCTCCTCAACAATTTTCTCTTTTCCCTTTCGTGTAATGGCATGTACAGGCAATGCAACAGATTCAATCATATTAACTGATGGATTATTGGTTGTTGTGGGTGCCAAACTAGAAGAAGCCATGGTTGGAGAACTAGGAGACCCTCTTTGTAAAAGTGTCCAACTAGGGCTTGGGGGCCTCTCATTCCCGCTACTATGGTTCATGGGGCCTGGTAGTGTTATTGTAGAATTGTTATTCATCATGTGGCGCATCTTGATATAGCAATTTTCTTCAATATGTCCCTTTCCCAAACATCGCTCATAAGTGCAAATGACTGTGGGACAGTCTTTGGAGAGATGGCTGGGTATGCCACAAGCACGACACACAATCTTAGTGGGATTAGGCTCAAGGCGGCGAGCGGACAACAAATTTTGTTGGCGCTTCAAAAAGTTCACATCTAGAGTCACAGCTTTCATGTTTTCATTTAGCTGGTTCATGTAATTAGTCATCATGTCTTTCAAGTCCCCAATACTAGATGCAGTTCTCTCATAACCATCCCCACCCATGTGATGCATGGAAGGTGCAGTGCTAGAAGTAGATTGAGGATAAGTCACAAAAGGTTGGGGAGCGTGAGAAACTGGTGTTGGGAGATGTGGAGAGGTGGATGAAGAGGAAGTTTCTATAACATTTGTGGGTGCTACGAGTGAAAGAGACGATGGTGTAGCTTGAAGTTGGAGTGGGGTAAGAGGTGGTAATTGTAGAGGTGGTGTCGATTGTAATTGGGGTACATAAGATGGGGCTGGTAAAGATAAACTCGGAGTGGACATGGGTAGAGAGTGTGGTGCTAGCCATGGGTAATACGATGGACATGGTGTCGCAACTAGTTTTGGTTCATAAGCGCACTTGTAGGAACTCTCCACATTAATAGCAGACGTGATAGCAGTATTTAAATCTTGTAGAGCCTGAGCTCTCACTAAACTTTGAATACTAGGATGCAATCCACTAAGAAATGATTCCATGATGGTAAGCGGATCAATGTTAAAAGTGGGAGTATAATGGTCGAGAAAATTCTTGAACCTGGCGGCTTGCTCGATGCTTTCATGCGGATAATTTTGCTTAAAGGAGCGTAACTGCTCAAAAAATGAAAAAAAATTTGGAGGTTTGCGAAAAGCAGCTACGAATTTTTTCTTAAAATCGACAAAACTAGGAATAGAATTTACTTGCTGCTTGGAAAACCAATTCGAAGCTTCTCCTTTTAGTGTGGTGCTAAAATAAGTCATTACATGTCCCTCCTCGACAATATTTGATGTCAAACAAGCAATTTTAAAATTGTTTACATGGGCAGCAGGATCTTCCAAGGGCGACCCATGAAATGTCGGGAGTGGGATGAGCGGTGCATCAGGGCGAGCGAGATTAGCTGGTAACACTAGGGGTGACTGGATTGCAAAGGGTTGGTCCATGATGGGAATATGGACGGAAAATGAGGTACCCGACGGACCTTTCCCTGGTGGAGTTGATACTTTTGGAATCTGTTGTTGTGAAGGAGTTGCGGGGCTAGAATTCCCTTGTAATGCTTTTTCCTTTTCCCTCCTATGATATCTCTTAGCTCACTCACTCTCCCTAAGATGTTCTCGCCACTCTTTATCAGTGTGCATACGTCCCCTTCCAAGTAGGTTCGTGTCGCAGAACCTCGACTAAGTCAAGGTCCCACCAGGCGTGCCACTATCTGGTAAATATGTGTATGGACAAGGCGAACAGGAAAAAGACACAAGAAAACCCCCCCCAGATACCCAACAAAGATATATGATATGTGCAATATGAGCTCCCCCAAAACCCAATGAGAAAGATGGAGGGAACTTCAAGATAAAATATTGTGCTAAATGTCCCCTGCCAAGGAGCGCTAGAGTGGTTGGAATATAGAGACACTTGCAAATAACAAACACGACACAGGTACAAAGATGGTGAAGATTTGTAACAAAATGTTATAGTGAATGCTTGCGAACTGACACAATGGGAATATACACAAATTGTGTCTATATTATGATGTCTGAACGTAAATCGCTTTTAAAAATATTTGCTTTGTTTTTATACCAAGATGGATCTTTGAAATCGTTGCGTCGAAAGTCGAAACTCGGTGCCGAGATTCAGAGTGATTCTTACTACCCTCGAGGATTAAATCTTACAAAGACTCACTATTTTTGTTCAATTACAACTTTTCACGGAGGTTTGCTACGAGTGGCTATATGAGAATGACAGTGCGTGAAGTGTGCAAATAGCTAAGCAAGAGGTCTTCACTTTAATGGCTTGAAATCTGCGAGTGAAATAAAAAATAGTGGGAGAGCACCTCTCACCGTTTGACGGTAAGCCACTCTCTCCCCTTTAATTTAGATGCAATTTCGCTCTCTCTCACTCACGCTTTTGGCGCTTTCACTCTCTCTCTCAACTTCTCTCTCTTCCTCTCGGACCCAACACTGAGAGAACTTATCTCTCTCTCTTTCTCTCTCTCTCTCTCTCTCTCTCTCTCTCTCGGACTCAAGCCTGTTTGTGCTCAGTGCAAAGCCTTCTCTCTTCTTTAATCACACTTTTTTTTTCTCTTTTAAACCCGTTCAAAGACTATCTCTCTCTTGTGTGGGGACCCTCCCTTGGAGGGGGTTTAATTATCAAGTATTGGGCCTCTTTTTATAACAAATTAACTCAATAAAACAGAGAGCGCTCTCTCTCTCTCTTCGTTGACTTTCTGCAGAGGTAAGGGCTCGCTCTTCTCTCTCTCTTCAACTTCCTCACACACAGCAGGGCTGAGCCCCTCTCCGACCCTCGGTAGCACACAGCGTGAGGGCTCGCTCTCTCCTTCTCTCTCTTCGTCGACTTTCTGCAGAGGTAAGGGCTCGCTCCTTCTCTCTCTCTTCAAATTCCTCACACACAGCAGGGCTGAGCCCCTCTCTCTCTCTCTGGTTCTCGGCAGCAAGCCCACAACGTGAAGGCTCACTCTCTCTCTCTCTCTTCGAATTACTGCAGAGATAAACTCTCTCTTTCTCTTTCCCCTTGCTCTCGGCAGCAAGCCCACAGGGAGAAACTCCCTCTCTCTCTTCGATTTCACTCAGAGAGGTTCTCTCTCTCTCTCTTCGAATAACTCAGAGAGGTTCTCTTTCTCTCTTCGAATAACTCAGAGAGACAGACTCTCTCTTTCTCTTTCCCCTTGCTCTAGATTTCAACAGGGCCGAGCCCTCGACTCCCCCTTTGCTTTGGCTTGGTTTGCAACAGGAAAATACAGACACACAGTAAACAATGTATGCTCTCAAGAAACTCTCACAAATGCTCACATCTTGCTTCCCTAGCAGCCGGCCCTCTCAAATGGAACCCCATCTACCTCTTCTCTCTCACGAGCAGACACGAACCCCCAAAAGGCATCCCTTCATTTTACTTTATTTTGTTATTATGCCTGCTCTAAAAACTCCAACCTTATAACCTTGTAAATGGAATGAGCACATGAAATTAAAATGTACATTACAAGCTTCCTTTTAGTATTTCTGGTTGATCCTTGTCGCGACCATCAATTGCGCTCCTGTTGTAAACTTTGAGTTTCTCGAGCACTACAAAAATCACCGACCTTCCTCGACGAGGCTTAAGCACGGCATCTCAAACAATCACGATATTGACAGTGATAATGCTGATGCAAACAAGTGCAACACAGTAGCGGTGACAAAAATTCGTTTGCATGCCATGGTGCAATGATGCGGGGATATAAAGATAGCACTCGCTCTCGGAAAAAAATGCAACATGCAGTTTCAAGTGCAGTTCACAAAAAGGGCTCTTACTTTTAATAGACAACTCCCTCAACCCAGGATTAAGTGCCCACAGTTTCCTAAATGTAATGTTGGCCTTTTGATTTTTAACATCACTCACCAAATCATACTCTAGATGGCCCCACGCAAGTTGAAATCCAATGGTTAATCTTGTAGTCTCGTCTCCTCTTGCTAGTCTTGGGATGCTCTCTACCTTCGCGATCCATGTTCCTTTGTCACACATTGATATCAAACTTGCACCATAGCTAAAGGACATTACAAGGAGTCGAGTGGGATTTTCATAGGAGAATTTGGATATCAAAAAGCAAACCAAAAGCCTTGAACTGCCAAGTACTCTGAGAAAGTGACAAAACTGCCTTGACTTTCAATCCACAGGTCCATTTTCTAAAAAATTGATACCATAACTAATCATGTTCATTCTGATGGTACCAAGATGAGTCAATTTGGGCTCCAAACATGGATCGCGATCCATATACCCATAGTGACAACTTGACTTGAAACTCTTCAGATGAGTAGTGCACACACAAGGAAACACATCCCCAACTCGAGTTTTGAAAAAAAATTGAGCAAATTTTGGTCAAAAGGGAGCAAAACAAGTTGTAGCCAAAAAACCACAGTGCAGACCTAGTTCTGGCTATTTGACATGTCAAAACAAGTCCAAATCCAAAAATATTTGGGATTTAGCTTGTAGTCAAGAACAAACTCCTAAGAGATCAAGTCGAGATATGGTTGAACACGGATCGCGATCCATGCACCTCAAAGTCAGAATTTGATAAAAATTGGTATATAGCCTGCATATGAGCTTGTCTACACACAATCAAAATTGGGAAAATTGGATGAAAATTTTCATAGAGGAACATGGATCGCAATCCATGTACCTCAGCATAGTGGAATTATCCGACTTGATGATCTTGTAGACATACTTGAGTACATCTCAAATCTCAAGATTGAGCTAAGAATACCTTTTGGTGAAGAAGATACAAGCCAAACTTCCCGTGTTCTGGTCGTGAGACTATTTTGAGTGGTGTTTCTAGTGCAAATCACAAAAAAGTGCTCTAGCTTTTGATAGACAACTCCCTCAACCTACAATTAAGTGCTAACAGTTTCCTCAATGTAATGTTATCCTTCTGGTTTTTAACATCACTCATCAAATCATACTCTACATGGCCCCACCCAAGTTGAAAATCCAATGGTTAATCTTGCAGTCGCATCTCCTCTTGCTAGCCTTTGGTTGCTCTCTATCCTCATGATCCATGTTCCTTTGTCACAGACTGATACCAAAGTTGCACCATAGTTAGAGGACATGACAAGGAGTCTCGGGGTCTTTTCATAGGAGAATTTGGATATCAAAAACCAAACCAAAAGCCCTAAATTGCCAAGTACCCTGACAAAGTGATAGAACTAACCTAACTCTCAATGGAGATGTCCATTTTCAAAAAAATTGATACCATAGGACCTACTAATCATGTTGAATTTAATGTTACTAAGAAAAGTTAATTTGGGCTAAAAACATGGACTGGAATCCATGTACATCTTGACTTGAAACTCTCCAGGTCATTGGTGCACACATAAGGAAACAGATCCCCAAGTCCATTTTTTTAAATAAGGGCGGAAAATAAGTGACAGACAGAAAACCGCAGTGCAGACCTAGTGTTGGCTTTTTGACCTGTCAAAATAGATCCAAATCAAAAAAGATTTGAGATTTAGCTTGTGAACATCGTCAAGAACAAATTCCTAAGGGATCAAGTCTAGATGTGGTTGAACATGTACCTCAATCTCAAAAATTGATAAAAACTGGTATATATCCTGCATATGAACTTGACTACACACAATCAAAATTGGAAAAATTTGGAGAAAATGTTTTGACAGAGAAACATGGATCCTGATCCGTGTACCTCAGCATAGTGGGGGTATCTGACTTGATGATCTTATAGACAGACTTCAGTACATCTTAAATTTCAAGTTTGAGCTAAAAATACCTTTTAGAGACCAAGATATAGGCCAAAGTTCGTGTGTTATGGTCCTAAGACTGTTTTGGGTGTTGTTTCAAGTGCAGTTCACAAAATGTGCTCTAGCTTTTCATAGACAACTCCCTCAACCTAGGATTAAGTGCTTAAAGTTTCCTAAATGTAATGTTAGCTTTGTAGTTTTTAAAATCACTCACCAAATCTTACTCTAGATGGCCCCACCCAAGTTGAAAATCCAATGGTTAATCTTGTAGTGTCATCTCCTCTTTTTAGTCTTTGGTTGCTCTCTACCCTCGTGAACCATGTTCCTTTGTCACACACTGATACCCAACTTGCACCATAACTAGAGGACATGACAAGGAGTCGAGTGGTTTTTTCATGTGAGAATTTGGATATCAAACACTAAACCAAAAGCCATGAATGGTCAAGTACTTGACAAAGTGACAGAACTGACTTAACTCTCAATCCAGAGGTCCATTTTCAAAGAAAATGATACCATGGGACCTACTAGTCATGCTCAATCAGATGGTACTAAGAAAATTCCATTTGCGCTCCAAACATGGATCCTCATCCATGTACCCATAGTGACAACTTGACTTGAAACTCTCCAAATCAGTAGTGCACACACAAGGAAAGAGATCCCTGATGCATGGTTTTTAGGACCCCTTCTGAAGATGTAATAAAGGCACAGTCAGTTGTTGGGGAGATGAGGATACTCTAGTCCAAGGGATCTCGAAAGAGAAGAAAAATCTACTTCACAAGCACCAAAGAGTAAAAAGTGCCATGGACAGAAGATACGTGGGAACGAGCTCTTATGCATGCCTACAACCTATATCTTACAGAATAGCCCATTCTAGGTGTGAATTTCTAGTGAAATTTACACGAGTATGTTCGTGTGGACTCACAACACAGCATACTCCGTTTTCACTTTTTTTATCAACAGTAAATATTTTTTTACCACAGTAAATATTTTTTACCTACAGTAAATATTTTTCACCTACATGGTAAATACAAATCACTTTTTACCTACAGTAACTTTTTTTACCCATGGTAAAAAAAAATTTCTGCACCATAAGTATTTGGTAGGTAATAGTTCACTATTACTAGAAGAAGTGATTGGGCATCAACAATGCAGTTACAGGAGGAGAAGAAGGGAAAATCTTATGGTAAAGGTGAGTCGACAGGGATAAAGACTTTTGAGTTGAAAAGAGACATGCTGATTTTTTCAAAGAACACATGTCAAAAGAAGCCATGGTTGAGGATTTTTTTGAGAATTTGATATTCAGGAGGACCCAGCAGGTCCCCCCCTGACATGTGCAGAACCTCCAGTTTCAACAGCCACCTACCTGCTCTTAAATGTTGGTCAAGGCCTTATCCCCATGTGTCACAATCAGAAAAATCAGCATTTACCCTCCCCTCTCACATCACTCTAGAGAATATCTTGATGGTGACATATCAGGTGACCTCAATCTGTTGACCACCCTAAGCAAAAAGTAACCCAATCAGCGGATTTAAGCATGTTTATCCCTAATCCTAAACCCTCTCAAAAACCTATATAAGAAGGCCTTCTCTCACTCAAAACAAAACACTTCACCCACTTCACCAAGCAATGAAGCTATGACGACATTGCTCACAACGAAGAGCTATGGATGGAGCTCTACTCTCTCTCCCTCTCCCTCTCTCCCTCTCGTATGCTACATTACTAGCCCTAAAACCTAAATAAGGAGTCTTCTCTCATGCTCCATGGCCACCATCCTCGCCATCATTCTCTAAGGTATTGATGTGTTGCTAGTAGGATCATACCTACTTGCTGGGTTGATTGTTTTTGACAAGGGATTATGCCATCCTTGGCTTGCTTCTCTATATCCTTGTTATGTATGATCAGATGCCGTTGTATTGTTAAGCTGATGTCTTGTGTATATATATGCTACATAAGGTCCCTAAGCTTCGTTTCTATGTGTTTTGCCATATGTTTTGATGCCATCATAACGCTAGAAGTCTCACTTGCCTATGTGCACTATGTGTGAGGTCCCTAAACCTCTTAATTTAGGGTGGAGCCCCCTTTGTTTTGTTCTTTGCTTGTTTGCATGAGGCGTGGTTTGTGGAGTGTGCACGAGTACAGAGGCCACCCGATTGCACTGCTCTTTTTCCCGCTATCAATCCCCAATTCCAATTTTTTTTTAAATTAAGCAGATTTGGGTCAAAAGAAAGCAAAACAAGTGACAGATAGAAAACTGCAGTGTAGACCTAGTGCAGTCCCAGTGCACTTTGTGAATCCAGACACCACCAATCCCAAGCCAACCTCCTGTCCGCGTGAAGATCACTTTGGATATTGTCCAAAGTGCTTTGGAGACCAGGTGAAAAGCCTCCCTGCCCTACCTTTGCTGTTAATTTTCAAGAAGTTATCTCAATCTAAGGAAACTATCTTAGTTGATGATGTACTGCACATTAATGGTGTCACTTTCATTCGTCATGCTGATTATGGTAATAGCATCCAATTGTTGCTTGCTAAAAGGCTCAACATTGTACAAAGTGTTGTCATCACGCCTTACGTCTTCACAGATGCATCAGGAAGAGTCGAAGTGATCCGAGGTGCTGACCTTCTGTGGTTTATCAGGCTCATTGGTCCCAAGGTGGTGCAACTAAGCTAGGCTCTTGTGTGTAAGTATGGATGCCAATAATGAGAATGATGATCCCCGCATGTTTCCTTTCCATTTTGTGCGTCATATCCGTGTGAATATTTGTATTGATAGAAAAATCTTTTATCAGCAAAGAATAGCCCTATTGTTTGGAGCCGAGAGACTTGGGGAAATCTTGCGCTCTCCTCATCCTGTCATTCTACCCTTACTAGACTATTACCATTCCTTTGATGTGTCGATCTTCATCCTATTTTGAGCTAAGTTGTGCTAAAGCTCCAAATTGTAATTACCATACTCTATTTTAAAATAAATTGGAGCTGTTTGTGTAATTGTTTACTCTCTCACTTATGGCCTTCCCTAATTTTTATGGTAAGCCTGGGGAGTTTGCTCCAGACTTTTTGGATAATTTGGAAATGGCCTTTCTGGTATCGGGAAGGGATGACAAAGCTACTAAGTTAGGGGCCTTTCCTTTGGTCTTGAGAGAAGGTGCAAAATTATGGTATCAAACTTTGGCACCTGAAGAAAGAAGAGACTGGGAGTCCTTAAAGATGGCCTTCTTCGAAGAATTTCGCCGCCATGAGCCTCTAGAGGAGATATGGAGACAGCTCTTAGAGCTACGCCAAACATCACCCAATGACTATAGAAGCTATGAAGGAAAGTTTTCCAACCTGTGGGAGAAATGGTGTGCATCACTAGGTGAAGGAGAAAGGGCGCCAGAATGCCTAAAGAAGGACTGTTTCCTGGCAGGGCTTTACCCCATCGTTCGAGAAAAGATAAAAGGTAAATTTCCAGATACCTTTGATCAAGCTATGACTTATGCAAGGGAGAAGGATAGGAAGTTAAAATTCCAAGCTCAACTACAAGGGGGAATGGAGCCTCCACCGCTAGCTCAACCTACGGCAAGGGTAGTAGCAGGGACACGAGCAACAGACCAAGAGTCCTCTCAACAAGAATTACTTCAACAAATCACCAATCAACTAGAGAGCCTGTCCATCAATCTGGTTCAAGGTGTAAGGGCTCCCTAGCCAGGAAATGAACGAAATAGACAAGAAGGACAAAGGCAAGCACGTGAGTACATTTGCTACAACTGTGGAGAGGTAGGTCACGGCATGTATTATTGCCCCCATCCACGACGCTATCAAGGAAATGGTAATCAAAGACGGCCTCCTCGCCAGCAAGTCACTCCTCCTCGAGCTAGGCCACTAAATGGACAAAATGCACACGTGGCTCCACCAATCCAAATATTGAGACCCCCTCCTCCACCACCACAAGCACCAGCAGAGATCCCTCCACTACCATCAGGAGGGGAGGACAGGGCTGTCTCTGTTATAAGTCTTGACAATGGTAAGGATAAAGGGAAAGAAAAAATGGAGGAAGCTATTGCCATGCCAATAAAGAGAGTTAGGAGACAAAGAACTGATGAAATGGAAGCTTCAGAGCCGGATAAAGGGAATGAGGGTTCCTCCCAAGTGATAGGAGACAAGAAAAGGAAGAGTAGGTCAAGGAGGCACATAGGAGTATAAGACTTTCCACTTGGGGTAGGATCCATACCTTACGACCTGGTAGCAGATGTGAGTAAGCAAGGACCAAAGATTTCATGGCAGCAACTCCTTCACCTTTCCCCAAAGATGCGTAGAACCTGGTCTAAGATGGTCAGCACCAGGAGGGCTAAGGCAAAGTCAGTTGGGTCTATTAGTGCAAGAGGCATGAAGGATATCGTGCCAGTCATTGATGTAGAGATTAAGAGTCAGCGAGTCTCCAATGTGTACGTAGATGGTGGAGCCGAGATTTGTGTTATGACAGAGAAATTAATGCACAGGTTGGGTTTGGAAGTAAACGAGCAAACTTCCTTACAAGCTAAGATGGCAAATAATTTAAGGGTGGCTTGTGTGGGAAAGGTTAATGGAGTGAAGGTTTCAGCTTTTGGTGTTGCAATCTCAATTGATGCTTATGTGATCCCAACTAAGGGGGAGGGATATCCGTTAATCCTTGGAAGACCTTGGCTTATGGCTATGAAAGCTAGGCAAGATTGGGAGACAAGTTCCCTTGAGTTACGACCAAATCATAAGGTAGGTGGCAAGCAACAAAAAATTTTGTATGACATGAAGCAGGGTAGACAACAAGACCTAGAGATGGAGACTTCTATGGATGAATGGAGCACAAGCAGCTGCTCTTCATCTGAGGATGAGTCATCTGAGGAGGATTCTAGCTCTTTGGAATTCATGGGTATAATACTGCGAAACCCAGAAGGAGAAGGTGGTCAAGACTCTCTAAACAAGGAAGAAGCCACAGGCTTAGAGGAGATGCTAGCTAAGGACCTACTAGAAGAAGAGAGAGAACCCTATTTGCAGGTACTAAAGAAGCATGCTGGCCTCTTTATAACTGATTACGAGCACATTAAAGGAGTGACGGTAACCCAACACCATATCCAATTAAAGGAAGGTGCCGTCAACCTTGTTGGTGATGCGGTATTTGCACAGGTTGAAGCTCTAGTAGGTCATGTTTCTGAGTATAAAGAGATGGTTGTGGAGACGTTTACAGAGGGTTTGGATACAGGTTTGAAAAGTGATCAGGTTTGCTTGGCTATGCAGCAAGTGGAGGCAAATGGCAGGGTCTTGCTATGTTATGTGATGCTATGGATACATGTGTTATTGGAGGTTGCTTTACATATATTTTTGTGTCAATGGCGAGGTTTTCTTGAAGTGGACTATACCATAGAGGGTTCTGTAGCAGATGGTAGGATAGCTGCTTATGATTCAGGTTTCTCAAGTGATGGCAAGTATGCTTATAGTGGACACGAAGGATTATGGATGCAGGGTGACGAAGCTCCGTGCTATAAAGAGCTGGAAGTGTGGCCTGTCTATTGGCCTACAAGTGCAAAGGAAGGCTTGGATATACATGTTTTACAGGTTGATGGCAATGAGCAATGCTTTACTTTTGATCCAGGTGGATTCTACACCATGCGTGGGGGAGCTTTGAGCTTTCCATTTGACCCTGGAGGGTGATGCAGTAGCAGATGCTTTTTTCTCTATCTCTATCCTATCTATATGGCCACTATACTATCATTTTTCTTATACAGTCTATAGCTCTATGTTATATAATTCTCTCTATACAGTCATCTTTTACCTAAATAATACTATGGTTGAGCATGAATGCTCAACGAGGGGTTGGGCAAAAAAAAAATGAAGAAAAAAAGAAAAAAAGAGAATGCTACCAGTGAAAGCGGATATTGACAATGGATGGGGTATGGCTTTCAAGGGTCTAGGAGACCAGTTGTTAGTCATGGATGGATACAATTATTCATCAGAAAGGACTAAACAGGGTGCATCATCCAAGAAAGAAGTAACATGGCAAATTCAATTGGTACCAGGTGGGTAAGTATTCAAGAGAACCCTATTGTAGCACAACCTACAGCTAGAGACATCAAATACCTCTACCTTAAGGGGGAGGGCTATATGATGCATGGTTTTTAAGACCCCTTCTGAAGATGCAATAAAGGCACAGTCAGTTGTTGGGGAGATGAGGATACTCTAGTCCAAGGGATCTCGAAAGAGAAGAAAAATCTACTTCACAAGCACCAAAGAGTAAAAAGTGCCATGGACAGAAGATACGTGGGAACGAGCTCTTATGCATGCCTACAACCTATATCTTACAGAATAGCCCATTCTAGGTGTGAATTTCTAGTGAAATTTACAAGAGGATGTTCGTGTGGACTCACAACACAACATACTCCATGTTCACTTTTTTTACCAACAGTAAATATTTTTTACCACAGTAAATATTTTTTTACCTACAGTAAATATTTTTCACCTACATGGTAAATACAAATCACTTTTTACCTACAGTAACTTTTTTTACCCATGGTAAATATTTTGTACTGCACCATAAGTATTTGGTTGGTAACAGTTCACTGTTACTAGAAGAAGTGATTGGGCATCAACAATGCAGTTACAGGAGGAGAAGAAGGGAAAATCTTATGGTAAAGGTGAGTCAACAGGGATAAAGACTTTTGAGTTGAAAAGAGACATGCTGATTTTTTCAAAGAACACATGTCAAAAGAAGCCATGGTTGAGGATTTTTTAAGAATTTGATATTCAGGAGGACCCAGCAGGTCCCCCCCTGACATGTGCAGAACCTCCAGTTTCAACAGCCACCTACCTGCTCTTAAATGCTGGTCAAGGCCTTATCCCCATGTGTCACAATCAGAAAAATCAGCATTTACCCTCCCCTCTCACATCACTCTAGAGAATATCTTGATGGTGACATATCAGGTGACCTCAATCTGTTGACCACCCTAAGCACAAAGTAACCCCAATCAGCGGATTTAAGCATGTTTATCCCTAATCCTAAACTCTCTCAGAAACCTATATAAGGAGGCCTTCTCTCACTCAAAACAACTTCACCCACTTCACCAAGCAATGAAGCTATGACGACATTGCTCACAACGAGGAGCTATGGATGGAGCTCTACTCTCTCTCCTTCTCTCTCTCTCCCTCTAGTATGCTACATTACTAGCCCTAAAACCTAAATAAGGAGTCTTCTCTCATGCTCCATGGCCACCATCCTCGCCATCATTCTCTAAGGTATTGATGTGTTGCTAGTAGGATCATACCTACTTGCTGGGTTGATTGTTTTTGACAAGGGATTATGTCATCCTTGGCTTGATTCTCTATATCCTTGTTATGTATGATCAGATGCCGTTGTATTGTTAAGTTGATGTCTTGTGTATATATATGCTACATAAGGTCCCTAAGCTTCGTTTCTATGTGTTTTGCCATATGTTTTGATGCCATCATAACGCCAGAAGTCTCACTTGCCTATGTGCACTATGTGTGAGGTCCCTAAACCTCTTAATTTAGGGTGGTGCCCCCTTTGTTTTTTTCTTTGCTTGTTTGCATGAGGCGTGGTTTGTGGAGTGTACACGAGTACAGAGGCCACCCGATTGCACTGCTCTTTTTCCCGCTATCAATCCCCAATTCCAATTTTTTTTTAAATTAAGCAGATTTGGGTCAAAAGGAAGCAAAACAAGTGACAGATAGAAAACTGCAGTGTAGACCTAGTGTTGGCTATTTGACCTGTCAAAACAAGTGCAAATCCAAAAAGATTTGAGGTTGAGCTTGTGGACATATTGAGGAAAAAACTCCAAAGAGATCAAGTCTAGATGTGGTTGAACATGATTCGTGATCCATGTACCTCAACCTCAGAATATGATAAACATTGGCATATAGCCTCCATACGACCTTGTCTACACACAGTCAAAATTGGAAAAATTTGGAGAAAAAAATGTGACAGAGATACATGGATCGGGATCCGTCCACCTTAGCATAGTGAGGGTATCTAACATGATAATCTTATAGACGTACTTGAGTACATCTTAAATCTCAAGTTTGAGCTAAAAATACCTTTTGGAGACCAAGATACAAGCCAAAGTTCCTGTATTCTGGTCCTGAGACTGTTTTGAGTGTTGTTTCAAGTGTAGTTCACCAAAAGTGCTCTAGTTTTAATAAACAGCTCCCTCAACCTAGGATTAAGTGATAACAGTTTCCTAAATGTAATGTTAGCCTTTTGGTTTTTAACATCGCTCACCAAATCATGCTCTAGATGGCCCCAGCCAAGTTTAAAATCCAATTGTTAATCTTGCAATCTCATGTCCTCTTGCTAGTCCTTTAGTGCTCTGTACCCATCGTGATCCATGTTTCTTTGCCACAAACTGATACCAAACTTGCACCATAGCTAGGGGACATCACAAGGAGTCGAGTGGTCTTTTCATAGGAGAATTTGGATATCAAACACCGAACCAAAAGCCTTGAACTACCAAGTACTTTGACAAAGTGATAGAACTAACCTAACTTTCAATCGAGAGGTCCATTTTTAAAAAAAGATGATACCATAGGACCTACTAATCATGTTGAGTTTGATGTTACCAAGAAAAGTCAATTCGGCCTCCAAACATTGATTGCAATCCATGTATAACATGACTTGAAACTCTCTAGATCAGTAGTGCACACACAAGGAAACAGATCCCCAAGTCCAGTTTTTAAAACAAATCAGTAAATTTGGGTCAAAAGAGACCAAAACAAGTGACAAACAGAAAACTGCTTGTGGACATAGTCAAGAACAAATTCCTAAGATATCAAGTGTCGATATGGTTGAACATGTACCTCAATCTTAAAGTTTGATAAAAATCGGTATATAGCCTGTATACGACCTTGTCTACACATAGTCAAAATTGGGAAAATTTGGAGAAACAAATCGAGAGAGAAACATGGATCCCAATCCGTGTACCTCAGCATAGTGGGGGTATTTGGCTTGATGATCTTATAGAGAAATTGAGTACATCTTAAATCTCAAGTTTGAACTGAAAATACCTTTTGGAGACCAAGATATAGGCCAAAGTTCGTGTGTTCTAGTCCTGAGACTGTTTTGAGTGTTGTTTCAAGTACACTTCACCAAAAGTGCTATAGCTTTTCATAGACAACTCCCTCAACCTAGGATTAAGTGCTAACAATTTCCTAAATGTAATATTAGCCTTTTGGACATGACTAGAGGACATGACAAGGAGTCGAGTGGTTTTTTCATAGGAGAATTTGGATATCAAAAACTAAACCCAAAGCCCTGAACGGCCAAGTACTCTGATAAAGTGACAAAACTGACCTAACTTTCAATCGAGAGGTCCATTTTTAAAAAAATTGATACCATAAGACCTACTAGTCATGCTGAATCTGATGGTACCAAGAAAAGTCAATTCGAGCTCCAAACATGGATCGTGATACATGTAACCATAGTAACAAATTGACTTTAAACTCTCCAAATCAGTAGTGGACACACAAGGAAACAGATCCCCAATTCCAGTTTTGGAAAAGATTGAGCAGATTTGGGTCAAAAGGAAGCAAAAAGAGTGAAAGACAGAAAACCGCACTGCAGACTAGTGTTGGCTATTTGACCTGTCAAAACAAGTGCAAATCGAAAAAGATTTGAGATTTAGCTTGTGGACATAGTCTGGACAAACTCCTAAGAGATCAAGTCCGAATGTGGTTGAACATGAATCGCGAACCATGTACCTCAACCTCAAAATTTGTTAAATTTGGCATATAGCCTCCTTATGACCTTGTCTACACACAGTCAAAATTGGGAAAATTTGGAGAAACAAATTGAGAGAGAAACATGAATCCCAATCCGTGTACCTCAGCATAGTGGGGGTATCTAACTTGATGATCTTATAGAGAAATTGAGTACATCTTAAATCTCAAGTTTGAGCTTAAAATACCTTTTGGAGACCAAGATATAGGCCAAAGTTCGTGTGTTCTAGTCCTGAGACTTTTTTGAGTGTTGTTTCAAGTACACTTCACCAAAAGTGCTATAGCTTTTCATAGACAACTCCCTCAACCTAGGATTAAGTGCTAACAATTTCCTAAATGTAATATTAGCCTTTTGTACATGACTAGAGGACATGACAAGGAGTCGAGTGGTTTTTTCATAGGAGAATTGGATATCAAAAACTAAACCAAAAGCCGTGAACGGCCAAGTACTCTGATAAAGTGACGAAACTGACCTAACTTTCAATCGAGAGGTCCATTTTAAAAAAAAATGATACCATAAGACCTACTAGTCATGCTGAATTTGATGGTACCAAGAAAAGTCAATTTGAGCTCCAAACATGGATCGTGATACATGTACCCATAGTAACAACTTCACTTTAAACTCTCCAAATCAGTAGTGGACACACAAGGAAACAGATCCCCAATTCCAGTTTTGGAAACGATTGAGCAGATTTGGGTCAGAAGGAAGCAAAACAAGTGAAAGACAGAAAACGGCACTGCAGACCTAGTGTTGGCTATTTGACTTGTCAAAACAAGTGCAAATCCAAAAAGATTTGAGATTTAGCTTGTGGACATAGTCCGGACAAACTCCTAAGAGATCAAGTCCAGATGTGGTTGAACATGAACCGCGATCCACGTACCTCAACCTCAAAATTTGTTAAATTTGGCATATAGCCTCCTTATGACCTTGTCTACACACAGTCGAAATTGGGAAAATTTGGAGAAACAAATGTGACAGTGATTCGTGTACCTTAGCATAGTGGTGGTATCTGACTTGATGATCTTATAGACATACTTTAGTACATCTTAAATCTCAAGTTTGACCTAAAGATACCTCTTGGACACCAAGATACAAGCCAAAGTTCTTGTGTTCTGGTCGTGAGATTTTTTTGAGTGTTGTTTTGAGTGTAGTTCACCAAAAGCGCTCTAGCTTTTGATAGACAACTCCCTCAACCTAGGATTAAGTGATAACAGTTTCCAAATTTTAATGTTAGCCTTTTGGATTTTAACATCACTCACCAAATAATACTCTAGATTGCCCCACCAAAGTTGAAAATCCAATTGTTAATCTTGCAGTTAAGTGTCCTCTTGCTAGTCTTTCGGTGCTCTCTATCATTCCTGATCCATGTTCCTTTGCCACAGACTGATGCCAAACTTGCACCATAGCTATGGCACATCACAAGGAGTCCAGTGGTCTTTGCATAGGATAATTTGGATATCAAAACCAAACCAAAAGTCCTAAACTGCCAAGTACTATGACAAAGTGATAGAACTATTAACGTAATTTTTGAATTGAGAGGTCCATTTTCATAAAAAATGATACCATAGCACCTACTAATCATGCTGAATTTTATGTTACCAAGAAAAGTCAATTTGGGCTCCAAACATGGATTGCAATCCATGTACAACTTGACTTGAAACTCTCCACATCAATAGTGCACACACAAGGAAACAAATCCCCAAGTCCATTTTTTTAAAAAATTGAGCAAATTTGGGTCAAAAGGGATCAAAACAAGTGACAGACAGAAAACCACAGTGTAGACCTAGTGTTGGCTATTTAACCTGTCAAAACAAGTCCAAATCAAAAAATATTTGAGATAGATTGTGGACATAGTCAAGAACAAATTCCTAAGAGATCAAGTCTAGATGTGGTTGAACATGTACCTCAGCCTGAAAATTTCATAAAAATTGGTATATAGCCTGCATATGACCTTGTCTACACACAATCAAAATTGGGAAAATTTGGAGAAAAATTTTTGACAGAGAAACATGGATTGCGATCCGTGTACCTCAGCATAGTGGGCGTATTTGACTTGATGATCTTATAGACACACTTGAGCACATCTTAAATCTCAAGTTTGAGCTAAAAATACCTTTTGGAGACCAAGGTATAGGCCAAAGTTTGTGTGTTCTGGTCCTGAGACTGTTTTGAGTGTTGTCTCAAGTGCAGTTCACCAAAAAAGCTCTAGCTTTTTTTAGACAACTCCCTCGACCTATGATTAAGTGCTAACAGTTTCCTAGATGTAATGTTAGACTTTTGATTTTTAACATCACTCACCAAATCCTACTCGAGATGGCCCACCCAATATTAAAATCCAAGGGTTAATCTTGTAGTCTCATCTCCTCTTGCTAGTCTTTGGCTGCTCTCTACCCTCGTGATCCATACTCCTTTTTCACACACTGATACCAAACTTGCATCATAACTAGAGGACATGGGAAGGAGTCGATTGGTCTTTTCATAGGAGAATTTGGATATCAAAAACCAAACCAAAAGCCCTTAATTGCCAAGTACTCTGACAAAGTGCAAAACTAACCTAACTTTCAACAACCAAACCAAAAGCCCTTAACTACCAAGTACTCTGACAAAGTGCAAAAGTAACCTAATTTTCAACCGAGAGGTCCATTTAAAAAAAAATGATACCATAGGACCTACTAATCATGCTAAATTCGATGGTACCAAGAAAGGTCAATTTGGGCTCCAAACATGGATCGCGATCCATGTACAACTTGACTTGAAACTCTCCATATTAGTAGTCCACACACAAGGAAACAGATCCCCAAGTATAGTTTTTTTTTTAATTTAGTAAATTTGGGTCAAAAGGGAGCAAAACAAGTGACAGACACAAAATCGCAGTGCAGACCTAGTGTTGTCTATTTGACCTGTCAAAACAAGTCCAAATCAAAAACGATTTGAGATTTAGCTTGTGGACATAGTCAAGAACAAATTCCTAAGAGATCAAGTCTATATGTGGTTGAAGATGTACCTGAACCTCAGAATTTGATAAAAATTGGTATATAGCCTGCATATGACCTTGTCTAGACACAATCAAAATTGGAAAATTTTGGAGAAAAAGTTTGACAGAGAAACATGGATCCCGATCCGTGTACCTCAATATAGTGGGGGTATCTGACTTGATGATCTTATAGACAGACTTGAGTACATCTTAAATCTCAAGTTTGAGCTAAATATATCTTTTAGAGACCAAGATATAGGCCAAATTTTGTGTGATCTGGTCCTAAGACTGTTTTGAGTGTTGTTTCAAGTGCAGTTCACCAAAAGTGCTCTAAATTTTGATAGACAACTCTCTCAACCTAGGATTAATTGCTAACAATTTCTTGAATGTAATGTTAGCATGTTGGTTTTTAACATCACTAACTAAATAATACTTGAGATGGCCCCACCCAAGGAAGCAAAACAAGTGAGAGACAGAAAACCGCAGTGCAGACCAAGTGTTGGCTATTTGACCTATCAAAACAAGTGCAAATCCGAAAAGATTTGAGACTGAGCTTGTGGACAAAGTCAGGAGCAAATCCCTAAGAGATCAAGTCCACATGTGGTTGAACATGAATCACGATCCATGTACCTCAACCTCAGAATTTGATAAAAATTGGCATATAGCTCCATATGACCTTGTCTACACACATTCAAAATTGGGAAAATTTGGAGAAAAAAGTGTGACAGAGATACATGGATCGCGATCTGTGTACCTTAACATAGTGGGAGTATCTTACTTGATGATCTTATAGACAGACTTGAGTACATCTTAAATCTCAAGTTTGAGCTAAAAATACCTTTTGGAGACCAAGATACAAGCCAAACTTCCTGTGATCTAGTTTTGAGACTGTTTTGAGTGCTATTTCAAGTGCTCTAGCTTTTGACAAAAAACTCCCTCAACCTAGGACTAAGTGATAACAGTTTCCTAAATGTAATGTTAGCCTTCCTGCTAGTCTTTGGGTGCTCTCTACCCATTGCGATCCATGTTCCTTTGCCACAGACTGATACCAAACTTGCACCATAGCAAGAAGACATCACAAGGAGAAATTGAATATCAAAAACCAAACCATTAGCTCTGAACTGCCAAGTACTCTGAGACAGTGACAGAATTAACCTAGCTTTCAATCCAGAGGTCCATTTTTAAAAAAAATGATACCATAGGAGCTACTAATCATGCTGAATCTGATGGTACCAAGAAAAGTCAATTTGGGCTCCAAACATGGATCGCGATCCATGTACCCATAGTGGCAACTTGACTTGAAACTCTCCAGATGAGTAGTGCACACACTAGGAAACAGATCCCCACGTCCTGCTATGAAACAAATTGAGAAAATTCCGGTCAAAAGGGAGCAAAACAAGTGATAGACAAAAAACCGCAGTGCAGATCTAGTGTTGGCTATTTGACATGTCAAAACAAGTCCAAATTCAAAAAGATTTGAGATTTAGTTTTTGGACATAGTCAGGAACAATCTCCTAAGAGATCAAGTCCAGATGTGGTTGAACATGGATTGTGATCCATGTACCTCAACCTTAAAATTTGGTAAAAATTAGTATATAGCCTGCATATGACCTTGTCTACACACAGTCAAAATTGGGAAAATTTGGAGAAGAGAATTTGACAAAGGAACATGGATCGCGATCCATGTACCTCAACATAGTGGGGGTAACTGACTTGGTAATCTTGTAGACCTACTTGAGTACATCCCAAATCTCAAGATTGAGCTAAAAATACCTTTTGGAGACCAAGATACAAGCCAAAGTTTGCGTTTTCAGGTCCTAAGAGACTGTTTTGAGTGCTGTTTCAAGTGTAGTTCACCAAAAGTGCTCTAGCTTTTGATAGATAGGTAAGTGCTACAGTTTTCTAAATGTAATGTTAGCCTTTTGGTTTTTAACATCACTCAATAAATCATACTCCAGATGGCCCCACCCAAGTTGAAAATCCAATGGTTAATCTTGCAGTCGCATCTCCTCTCGCTAGCTTTTGGCTGCTCTTTATTCTCGCGATCCATGTTCCATTGTCACATACTAAAACCAAACTTGCACCATAGATAGAGTACATCACAAGGAATGGAGTTATCTTTTCATAAGAGAACTTGGATATCAAAAACCAAACCAAAAGCACTAAACTACCAAGTACTCTGACAAAGTGACAGAACTAACCTACGTTTCAATCCAGAGGTCCATTTTCAGAAATATTGATACCATAGGACCTACTAATCATGCTGAATTTGATGGTACCAAGAAAAGTCAATTTGTTCTCCAAACATGGATCGCGATCCATGTACCCATAGTGAAAACTTCACGAACCTCTCTAGATGAGTAGTGCACACACAAGAAAATAGATCCCCAAGTCCAATTTTGAAAAACATTGAGCAAGTTTGGGTCAAAAGGGAAGCTAAAAAGTGACAGACAAAAAAACGCAGCGCAGACCTAGTGTTGACAATTGGACCTATCCAAACAAGTCCAAATCCAAAAAGAGCATTGGGAACTCACAATGGGTGCCCCCTCTCTCCCCCAACACCCACGAGTCCCATTAGCTAGGCAAGAGAGGCTCCATTTGCCCTTTGATACAACCTTAGGGGGTGCCCACTTCCCCCCTTATACCGTCCAATTTCCACTTTCTCCCCCCCCCCCCATGTGGGATTACTTCATTGACTTGGCACCATGCTCCCATCTCCCCACTTAAGCCTATAAAATTTCCTGTTTTGCTCCCCACACCGAGCAATCTTGGTGGAGGCATGGTGGGTGACTCGGAGCACCGAATGCGACGCTGTAAAGCCTGACTCGGAGCTTATCACTTCGGCTATTTCCAGAAATACTCAGCTATACTTTTTCTAATTAAATCTATCAAATCAACTCACTTGCCTTTCCTTGCATGCATCCGCACCCACTTTCAAAGTAAGGAACCGCTCATGTCAAATGCATATAACTCATGATGTTGGAGAGTGGGAATGCGGAACACACCCGACACACAAGCAATTGCCCCTATATAGCTCAGGGTATTCACAACACCCTTAAACACCTTTAAAAAAAAACCATTTTCACTAGCAGAGCCTCGCCTGCACTCTACCCGATGCACCTACCGTGAACAAGATCACCCACCCACACGCACACACCAATGCGATTGATCTCGATCATCTCAACCCACACGTCTCCTCTTTCTCACTCTCTTTGTGCACATGTCGTCATTTCGGGGGGCACACACACTTCCACACTGCCAACACCGCACAAAACAAATGAGACCAATAGAAAGAGAGCAAGGGAAGTGGAAATCAACACCACACGGACCAAAATATGGGTGCAATCCTTATTCCAAAAAAACTAATTACAGACTTTGAGACACCATGACCATGGCTATCCCCCAAAGAAAAAACTCAGTTTCTCTCCACAGACACAACCCTCTATACGGAGGCTCCCAAAAAAGCTTGCCGCTACTGGACATACACTTTTCTCGATCCAAAACCACCAATCGTGTCGTCAACTGTCATCATCCTTCTCCATTCGCCCTTGTGAGGAAGTACCTTGGAAAACTCTTCCAACTATTTTACTTCCAAGTTGATATGCCGCGCTTCAGCACCTGGTGTCGCTTTGGTGACTTCTCTCGTGTAGCAATCACCGATTGCATGGACGGCTCCTTCGTTTTCTCAATCTTCTTCTTTCTCTATAAGCCCCAAGGAAAACGTCGTCGCCCCTTTCTTATTTCACTTCCCCCTTTTACAAGGAAACAAATACTTTCTTTTTTTGAGCAATAGCGCCAGGAGCTATTGCTCCCTTCATCCAAGCTTCCTTTCCCCTTTGCTTTGTGGAGCTTTCATTAGGCTTTAAAAAAAAATTCCCAGGGAACCTTCCTTTTTGCACTTATAGCCCAAGGGTTTTCCTTTTTTTCACTCATTTTTCATGGTGCCGGTGTTCGCATGTGCACGGGCTTGCTGAAAACTTGAGGTGGCTTTGCTCTGCTACCATCGAACCCCAAGAGTTCTGCCACAATTTGACTACTCCAAGTCTGAAAAACCGAAGTGAGGAAAAAATGGGACAAACTATTTGTACACACCTCCTCGTAAATTGCATCCCACCTTGCCGAACTGCATCTTGTTCAATCTAAACCCGATTGTTGAGCCGTCAATTTTGGCTGGCCCTACATAGCGCAGACTCACTTCTAGAAACCTAGTGAGGATAAGAGACCTCCACACTGAGTGTAGTTCACTGAAAGTGCTCTAGCTTTGGATAGACAACTCCCTTAGCCTAGGAGTAATTTTTAACATCACTCACCAAATCATACTCTAGATGGCCCCACCCAAGTTGAAAATCCAATGGTTAATCTTGCAATCTTGTTTCCTCTTGCTAGTCTTTGACTGCTCTCTGCCCTCGCGATCCATGTTCCTTTGTCAGAGACTGATACCAAATCTGCACCATATCTAGAGGACATGACCCCGGGGATTCACCATGGAAAACTTACCGCACCACGTAAGTGCAGGGGAGGGGTTTTTGTATACAAGTCAAATAATTTATCTCCCAAGCTTAAAAATAAGGGAGGGGGTATCATATCTATGGGGGTGGGGGGACTAACCCAGGTTGATTACTTGTAACGATTGGTCACATCGGCGTGCACTAGAACTCAGATGAAGTTTGGGAAAGTTTTTTATCAGGCCACACATCAAATTTTGTATCAAGCCAGTCATATATAAGGGTTGATTTGGAGCAGGTTAAGGTTTGATTTACACCAGCTTTGAATGGGTCACAATTAGACGAGTAGCCAAAGTGCAGGCGTATTGATGCAGGCTGAAATTCAAACTAAGATACATTGAGACTACATCTAGTTATCCAGAGAAGAGGTTCCTTATACGTTGTCGGTCACTATGCTACACACACTTTGACTAGCTTTACTCAGTTAGATCATGTGAGACCTAAATTTTATATGTAAGATAGGGGTATGCTAGTTTTCTTCATTGATTGTCGTATAAGCATAGAAACGGGGGTCATATTTCCTAATATGAGTCGTATATAGGGGTTTTATCAAAGTTGTCCGCTCGCAGGTGGCGTCCCGTTTCATATATAGAGTGAATCCCCCGGGGACATGACAAGGAGTCTAGTGGTCTTTTCATAGGATAATTTGGATATCAAAAACAAAACCAAAAGCCCCGAACTTCCAATTACTCTAACAAAGTGACAGAACTGACCTAACCTTCAATCCAAAGGTCCAGTTTCAAAAAATTGATACCATAGGATCTACAAATCATGTTGAATCTGATGGTACCAAGAAAAGTCAATTTGGGCTCCAAACATGGATCGCGATCCATGTACCCATCGTGACAACTTGACTTGAAACTCTCCACATGAGTAGTGCACACACAAGGAAACAGATCCCTAAGTCCTGTTTTGAAAAAAATTGAGCAAATTTGGGTGAAAAGGGAGCAAAATAAGTGAGAGACAAAAACCACAGTGCAGACCTAGTGTTGGGTATTTGACCTTTCCAAAAAAGTCAAAATACAAAAAGATTTGAGATTTAGCTTGTGGATATAGTCACAAACAAACTGCTAAAAGATCAAGTCCAGGTGAACATGGATCGTTATCCATGTACTTCAACGTCAGAATTTGATAAAAACTGGTATATAGCCTGCATATGAACTTGTCTACACACAGTCAAAATTGGAGAAATAAATTTGAGAGAGGAACATGGATCACGATCCATGTACCTCAGCATAGTGAGGATATTTGACTTGATGATCTCGTAGACATACTTGAGTACAACTCAAATCTCAAGTTTGAGCTAAAAAAACCTTTTGGAGACGAAGATACAAGCCAAAGTTTTAGTGCTATGGTCATGAGTGTTGTTTCAAGTGCAGTTCACCCAAAGTGGTCTAGCTTTTGATAGACAGCTCCCTCAACCTAGGATAAAGTGCTAACAGTTTCCTAAATGTAATGTTAGCCTTTTGGTTTTTAACATCACTCACCAAATCATACTCTAAATGGCCCCACCCAAGTTGAAAATCCAATGGTTAATCTTGCAGTCTCGTCTCCTCTTGCTAGTCTTTGGCTGCTCTGTACCCTCGCGATCCATGTTCCTTTGTCACAGACTCATACCAAACTTGTACCTTAGCTATAGGACATCACAAGGAGTCGAGTGGTATTTTCATAGGAGAATTTGGATATGAAAAACCAAACCAAAAGCCCTAAATTTCCAAGTACTCTGACAAAGTCACAGAATTGACCTAACTATCAATCGAGAGGTACATTTTTAAAAAAATGATACCATGGGACTTACTAATCATGCTTAATCTGATTGATACCATAGTACCTACTAATCATGTTGAGGCTGAATTTTTCCAGGTTTTTTAAATTCAAATTTTTAGGGTACCCAAAACTAGTTCCCAGACACCAAAGAGTAAAAAATTCCTAACTTTTCAGAGACCTGATCAAAGACAAAAAGAGGATAAGTTGCACTAAGTCAACGTGAGTTTGTTAAGGACTATATTGAGACTTTTGAGAGAGCCTTAATCATGACAACTCATCTACCACCAAGGTTCTATACTCCACTCATAGACATGAAAAAAATTGCAATGCCAACAAGTGGGGGATTGGGAGAATACATAGAGGAGAGGCATCCTATGATCAACAAACCAAACGTGAGATTCATCAAAAACAATGAATCCATGAGAGGTCTTAAAGATTACCCTCATGAGAGAATGCATAGATTCACAAACGGGGATCAATATATCTTCTACAAGTGTGTAGAACCCTATGCTGGAGAGATGCCATTCCATAAGAATCTCTATGCATTCACGTATACAGATGCCCATGAAGTTCAAGTTTTCATGGTAGATAAGTATGGATGTGACTACAAAATTGTTGATCCAATTGACATAGAATGATACACATACAAGGATACTCCAATCTCTACTTACTTTAAGTCAAAAATTATGCCAAAACACGCAACAGAGAGGATTCCAATAGGATTTTCTCCAAGATGAGAGGAGAGAACGAGAGACATCTTTCCAAGAGACCACGACTTGGTTAACCACAACAATTAAGACCATATCAACTGGCCCAATATGTCAAAATAAAGTACGATGGGTTAGAGGATCTATATGCTCGTGTCTCACTCTTCAAACAAGGTTTGGTAGCTGAACAGATTATGGGAATTGGCTTGACATTAGAAGAAGCAGTCTTGACTTGGTTCTAAGGACTAAATAGGGATGATTTTCCCAGCATAGCACAGCTCGTACAAAAGTTTGTAGATAAGTTCTCAAAAAAGGAAATCAAACACAACACAGTGTCCCAGATCTACGCTCTCAAACAGAACAAGATCGAGAGAGTCAAGGAAGCTCTACTTCACTTCAAGCATTACATAGATAGATGTTCTGTGAGAGAGTTACCGCAAGATGAAAGATTATCATTCTCTTCATAGAGGGCTTGAGGAACAGAATTCTCAAAAAGAACCTACATTTGGAATGATGCACGACGTTCGAACAAGTCACTAGAGAAGTTATTTATCTAGTTGACAATTGCAAGGCCTACGGAGAGGTGACTGAAGATACAGACAACACAACTAGTAGTGCTTCAACTCTCAAGAGCAAGTTACTTCAAAAATCAAAGCTCAAATCACGTATCAACAACACTGCAGCTATTCATCGCTCAAGGAAGGGGGGAGCTTCATCGATGACAACATTCTTCCCAAGCTGAAGACCAACCTTGAAGACAAAGTTGAAGACAACCCTATGACAAGACTGCACAAGGTCGTTTCAAGGGACGACATGAATTAGGAAGGGGGGAATGTAAAGAGTTAGAACGAACGGGCGTCCACCTGGCCGAACACGTAGCCGGACACGACATTTTTAGTCAATTATTTTGTCGAGCTAGTGTAATGATCGCTACAACGGGAGCGCGGAGAGCCCTGCAAAATACTGAAAATAGCACATAGCAAGCCATAAACTGACAAAACGGTATACCTGGCAACTATCATTGCACATACTCCGAGCCATATGCAATACGAGAGAGACAGAAAGCGGGAGACGGGAAGAGAGCGCGTGCAAGCTCACCTCCTACAGCGGAGTGCTATGCCGGCACGGTGAGAGAGAAAACTGGAAAGGAGAGAAGAACAACATGAACACTGGGTGCAATCTTCCCCGTGCAAGAGTGACCATTTCCCTCTTGCACGTATTTCATTTATAGATTTCTTGAATGGTAAAAAATGAGTACAAACTGGCCGGCCAGACATTGAAGCGGTCCGGGGCGGGCAACAAGAAGAGCAACCTCTAGACACCCTTCAAGGCTCCCGTGCTGCTCAATGGGGCTGGGGCATAACACAACACAAACCAAAACAACAAACCCCCAGCCAAATCCCAACTACACAAGGGGCACCACCTGGTTTAAAAGCGAACTAGGACGCAAAAGAGGAGAATCGTTAGAGCAACCCACAAACAAGCAAGGAATTTACACTAACCCTAACACCAATGGAACACTCTCACACACTAAAACACGAGAGAGAGAGAGAGAGAGAGAGAGAGAGAGAGAGAGAGAGAGAGAGAGAGAGAGAGAGAGAGAGAGAGAGAGAGAGAGAGAGAGAGATATGGTGCTCGGGCTGCTTTGAAGTGTATCGTTAATGATCAAGCAAACATAAATATATATCTGTAAGAAAGAGAGAGAAGGGGGAAGGGGGTGCTTGTTGCACTAATGCCTTCTTACAAATCTCTCCACCCTGTCGCCCTCTTACAGTATGTGGGATTTATGGCTAAATTGATAACAATACCCGGAGACAAGCTATCAAGAACTTAAATAAAACACCAAGACACTTACACATCATTATTGTCCATGAATTCACGTTGGAAGGGAGACAAGGTATCCATGCTTAGTCCAAATTCACCCTCCTTGATTCAGCAACTGTTGGGCTTACTCTAGTAGGATAAATGATAGATTTCCTACTCTCAATTTAATGATCACTCTCTCTTACAATGGCATAGAGTTTCCTTGCTAATCACCCCTAATACAACACATACATATGCCTAATGCCAATGAGATTCCACTCAAGAGCTCCTTCTCAAGAGGTTGAGCTTGGCTTCTCAAGCTATAGCATAGTGCTCTTTCTTCTCCCCCCTTTTTGTGCTAGCTACACCCTCTTATAGCAATTTTGAAGGCTAGGGTTACTCCTCTAACCATGGTTGGGTTAGATTTTCAGCAATTTATCTAATTTCTTTTGCTTGGAATTATCAAGAAGTTGGTGGGGAAAGAGAGAGGAGAGAAATGGAGGTGATAGGACTTTTCATAGTGGGTTAGTGTTAGTAGAGTTAGTATTAATTTACAAATGAAATTGGATATTTACAATGGGAGTATCCATGTAGGATACAAATAAGGAAGAAAAACTCTTAAGAGGTAAGAAAAGGTGGATTTCTTACAAGGTTGATGCTCCAAGTGTCTTGAGTAGGGCCAATTTTGACGCTTGTTGACGGTCCACTAGCTTTGACGGTACATTTTTTCTCCACTCTTGACCTTCGTTGAGAGACAAGGTAATTGAAGCTGAGTAAGCAACCACCATGATGCTGTCTTTTAAGAGAAGAGGCTGAATTTTGTGGTTTTTTTTATAGATATGGGTAATTTGGAGGAGGAAAAATGAGACTAGGTGGTCAATTTTGGAATGGAATTGTGTGTGGGAGGTATGAGTTCACCATGGTTTCTCTTATTCTTCAAGGTTGAGGAGAAGGTGAGTAGGGTGCAGAGAGGAGTGGTGAGAGAGGTGGGGATGATGAGTGGAGAAGTGTGTGTGAAAGAGGAAAATGATAAAGTGGAAGAGAGAGTGTGGCTGCATAGCATGGGAAAACTGGGGTCCACTAATAAAATCATAGCTCACAGCTCGTAGCTCAAAAAAATATGAAAAAATTTGAGGCAAAACTTCAGCCCACGAGCTACAACTTTTGTTTGTATCACCTTTTCAAATTCAGAGAGCAAGTGAACTTTAAAAATTCAGCAAAATCAACCGTTTTTTTCCACTGCACAAGGTCCTTGGGGGGTCCTTCTTTGGATGATTCTTTTGAATACCTCCAAGAGTGAGCCCTCCATAGTGCATGTATGCATGCCACCTACCCTTGACCTTATTTGGTAGGTCTATAATTGAAGATATTGTTGAGATCATGATATAAGTGAATAGTACAACTAAGAAAATCAAATATTGAGGGGTCTAAAAAATATGTACATGTCAAATATAAATAATATAAGTGGAAAAAATATAAAGGGGTCAAAAGAAATCTCTCTCATTATGAGGCTACCATAAAAGGATAAATATTTTTGGTGTTCTAATTTTTTAGATAAAAAAACAAAATAGATGTAGGAAGGGAAAAATCACAATAGTGAAAAAATATACACATAAATAAAACTAGTTTTTTTGGATTTTTGTTGGGGTGGAGTTACACCAAATATAAGAGAAGCTTACATGAAAATATTTCTATATGGAATAAAGAGTATGAAAAATGGTAAGAAAAATTGTGGTAATGGTGAGGCAATGTACAGAGCATAAATAACACACACCTAGGTAAAAATATTTAAATAAATACCAAAATAATTATGAAAAAATATTTTATTTAGGCCCTATATACAAAGAAATATTTACATACGCATGGGCCATAATATACTTATATTTTTATATTTTTTATTTTTTTGGCTCAACTAGCCCAATGTCTAGCTAATTGAGGGTTTTTTATTTCAGTAAGGAGATATGGGAAAAGTCCCCTAACTCACACGCACCTATATACAGTGAAAGGGTGAGGGTAACCACAGTGTTTGAGTGATTTGATAGGGGGGGATAACTCACTATGGCAATCACAGAGAGCCGAAAAACGGCTATCAACATAAATGGTCAAAGATCCTAAAGAGCACTTGAATACATAAAATATAATATCCTTTTTGCAATAGCCTAACTCGGTCAAGCCTTTTCCACTTGTCAGATTCAATAAATAGTAAAATATCAATTCCATAACATACCTCTCCGTTGGAAAGCAATTGTCCTCAGTTGGGAAGATAAAAATCTGCAAACAATACTTGTCAAAAACAATGATTAGAAATTTAATTACTAGGTGTATTTTCATGGTATATATATATATATATATATATATATATATATATATATATATATATATATATCATCCATGAAAAATTGGGATATACAAGAGTATTTTTCATTTCTATAGCAAGCACCCGCTCTACAGATTCTCGTTTGATAGACAACTTTGCTTTCTTATGAGTAGCTCTCTTTATTTATGACTCAATTTATCTATGATATTAAGTTGCACTACATAGCTTTTTTCTTCTCGCTAAGTTGTCTCACGTTTCAGTTGCAGCAAGGTTGTGTATAACTTTTTATTTGTGTTCGAGTTCACTTTATTTTTAACTTTTGGACTGTGCAGTCAAGGTGCCAACACTCTTCTATTTCATTGCAAATTACTAGCACAAAATTACCACATTTTGAATTTATTAACTATACTTTGGTGTAAAACGTGAGTTGCGGCACTTGTACCTCATCCATATACCAACAATGGTATATATATTCAGATATACTTTACCCTCTTGGTATGTACATCAAATATGTCATTCCTCTTTTCATATTTCATTTCTCTGCATTGTGCTCTAACATGAATACTCAGACACTGCTAAGGACATCACTTCTAATTATATTGAAAGGAATTTTTCTTGAGATGATTTATCATTAAGCTATGCAGCTGCTTATATTGAAAGGAATTTTTCTTGAGATGATTTATCATTAAGCTATGCAGCTGCTTATATGAGTTAAGATGCTCTCAAATAGTGAACAAAAATTTGTAAGTACTCTGCTACTCAACTATACTCCAATGTGGTGTCACACAGGTAGTAAATGTTTTTTCTTTTTTTATGTCTTGTCTAGTCCATTGGTCACATGCAGACAGATTCGCCGATTTAGGCAGTGTTCCAATGCTCATCCTTGTGTAGATTCGCCGATTTAGGCAACAACAATTATATATATAGAGCTGCCAATTTAGGCATTGCAATCCATAAATCGACAAAACGGTATACCTGGCAACCGTCATTGCACATACTCCGAGCTGTATGCAATACAAGAGAGACAGAGAGAGGGAGAGGGCAAGAGAGCGCATGCAGGCGCACCTCCTACAGCGGAGTGCTACGCCCGCACGGCGAGAAAGAAGAGTGGAAAGGAGAGAAGAACAACACGAACACTGGGTGCAATCTCCCCCCGTGCAAGAGTGACCATTTCCCTCTTGCATGTATTTCATTTATAGATTTCTTGAATGGTAAAAAATGAATACAAACTAGCCCGCCAGACATAAATGGCCTATGCTCCTAAAGAGCACTTGAATACATAAAATATAATATCCTTTTTGCAATAGCCTAGCTCGGTCAAGCCTTTTCCACCTGTCAGTTGCAATAAATAGTAAAATATCAATTCCATAACAGTGATACTCTGGGTAAATCTTGATTCCACAGTAGCAGGTCAATTCCCTGAGTTGTAACGATGTCATGATCATTGTAAAGGTCTATGTGTGAAAAAAGGCTTATCTTTAGAAGGAAAGAGCTATGTTGTATGTACGCTCAAGCTATGATTCTGCTCCAACTTGTAATCATCGCAACTAATGATCAGGTAATCCGATTTGAATCAAAAAATTGCATTATGTTCCTCCCTCTTTGCTCTTTCAATCAAGTGTAAGCATTATCATCTTTGTTGTGGTTTGCAACTACACATCTGTGAGCCTTAATTGCAGATTTGAGTGCTTAAATCACTGCTTATAGTCGTTTTGACCATAGGAGAGTGTTCTTAGACCATAGGGCGACATTTCTAGACTGATCCATTGCAGTTTTAAGGAATTTTTTCAGGATGGATCATGATTTTTATACCTTGTTGGATTGCGACAAGCCTTGCTAGGATAGTACCCCTTAGTGTCCTAGATCTCCTCCTACAGTTTCATTGCATTTCGAGTCTGTTCGAGTGCCGAAATGACATGATAACCTAGAGCTGTGAGAAAGGACATAGACAAATTTCCCTGATCATTGAGTGTTGGTCTGCTTGTCGATTTAATGTGTTTGCTTGTTAAGGTTCACTTCTTGAGATTGACGATCTCAAAGAATCTCCATGCCCCATCCAAGTCACTTCCCCGAGTATTGACATTATGTTAGTACCAGAAAGATATGCTACAGACGTTCATCGCGGTGACCCGCTAACAGAAATACACTTTATAGATTTAATATATACAAAGGGGTATTTCACATATACGGCGCCATACATAGTCTGAGGAATAAATCCAAGAGAGTCCTCTATTGCGATGGCTACACAAAATTAATACCCATGTCTAAGGTCTAGGATATGAGTTCTTCCTACTAGAAAATCCCAAAATACTAAATTCTAATCAAAGCTACATCATGAACAACAAGTGTCTCAAGTCATCTCATTGTTGTTACTATAGATTAGTACTATTGGAGGGGATAGATGATTGTTCTCTCAACCCCTCAAACCCTCTCACTCTCTCCCCCTTCTCTCAATATCTCTCTCTCTCTCTCTCTCTCTCTCTATATATATATATATATATATATATATATATATATATATATATATATATATATATATATATATATATCACACTCTCTTTCCCCTCGCTCAATCTCTCTCTCTCAAGTTTTTACATAGGAAAAAAAGATCTTTCTTAGCTCTTTTCTTAGAGGGTGATCTATGTGAGATACTCTTGAGTAGAGACTTGAGGGCAGAGGGCATGGAGGTTATTTTGCAAGGCGTCCTACCACCAAATTTGAGTTAGTGTAGTCAATGGATACCAGAAGCTAGTATAGTTAGAATGCCTGCACTTTATACCAACTTGTGAACCAACTAGCTATTCCTTTTCCACCAAAGCCATGACCACAAAATACCACTTTTTCTTCGAAGGAGGTCATGGTTTGTGGTGCAATAGATAGAGCTCATGGGAGGAGGATATATTGTTGCTTTGTGGATTTTGGAAAATCAATGGACACTATGCCATGTGCTCCACGTATGCAGAGACTATACACCATGTGGATATCTGTGAGTTGACATGCAGGATTAACATCTTGTATGAGTTAGTCTTAGGAACTATGGGGACACGTGTGGGGGACTTAGACTATTTGATTATTAGTACCGTTGGAGTGAAACAAGGTTACCCTCTATCGCCCGTATCATTTGGACTATGCATCAATGAGATTTTAAAGTTTTTTAAGAGAGGAGGAGGTAGGGGAGTCCTTATATCTAGAGCACACATCCTATTCATATTGTATACAAAGTCATTACAAACTCGCCAAGAGATCCCCGGGTAGGGGGGGTTGTTTTTGGAGAAACTAGAAGCAGGTAAAATAGGTGCAAGTAAGGGAGGAAAGAGGAGAAGCCATAGTAGGAGAGTGCTAGCAAAGTGAATGTTATGCCTACCTCATTAGCATTGGTGTGTGCTTTCTTAAGAGGCTTAATCTTGCTTGCATTACGGAATGGAATGGAAATAAGTTTGTGAAGGAGTAATCTATATTAATAGATAATGGGGGAGGAGATTCTAGCTCCCCCCTGACACGCGTCATCAACAGCATGTCCGGCTGGTGTGTCCTGGCGCCCGACAGTGGACAGAGACTGCACAAAGAGAGAGAGTCTGAGAGAGAGAGAGACTGCACGCGTCACGAAGCTAGAGAGTTTGAGAGAGAACGTGCGAAGGGACTGACTCCGAGGCCCGGGCGTTCAGGCGCGTTGCGCTCCTCTCAGTGAGAGAGAGAGAGAGAGAGAGAGAGAGAGAGAGAGAGAGAGAGAGAGAGAGAGAGAGAGAGAGAGAGAGAGAGAGAGAGAGAGAGAGAGAGAGAGAGAGACTCCTAGGCCTCTCACTGCCTATGTGTGTGTGTGTGTGTGTGTGTGTGAGAGAGAGAGAGAGAGAGAGAGAGAGAGAGAGAGAGAGAGAGAGAGAGAGAGAGAGAGAGAGAGTCGCCCAGTGTTGGGGAAAAATCATTCTTCCAAACATGCAAATTTCCTTTCCTTGAGATTTTCAAGAGGAAATTTTAGAAAATTAGGGAAATTTTTTGGGTTTTTACACTATTTTTCTCTATTTTGGGACGGAAATACTCCTTTTCCCCTTGCCCTCAACCGGCATTTTTGAAATTGGAAACGGCACGATATTAAGCTGAGACACATTTTTCCGGAATAGTGGAGTCGCACGACTGTGGGGCATGCAACCTGAGCATTCCATGAAGTCTTAGCCATCCAGAGAAGGGTCGCGAGCATTTAACTCCAAATTTGTTGCAGCCAACGTTCGCGAAAAACCACCTGTTTTTTGAAACATAAAAAATTCCTTTTCTTGAATTTTCCACAAGACATTGTCTCCTTGCTCAAGCAAGTGTGCCGTGCATAGCAAGTCTAGAGTGAGAACGAGAGAGGGCCGGTGACAGGCTCAGGCCCTCAGTGCGAACTAGAGAGAGAGAGAGAGTGAGTGAGTGCGAGAGAGAGAGAGAGAGAGAGAGAGAGAGAGAGAGAGAGAGAGAGAGAGAGAGAGAGAGAGAGAGAGAGAGAGAGAGAGAGAGAGAGAGAGAGAGAGAGAGTTTCAATGGTGGTTGTCCCAGTTGCGTGCAAACACCGATAGCCAGGGAGATGGTTAGACGTAGGGGGCCGGGGGGGAAAGAGAGAGAGAGAGAGAGAGAGAGAGAGAGAGAGAGAGAGAGAGAGAGAGAGAGAGAGAGAGAGAGAGAGAGAGAGAGAGAGAGAGGAGAAGAAGAAGAAGAAGAACACACATTGCCGCATCGTGTTCGGGAAAAATGTGTCTCAGTTTAATATCCTGCCATTTTCAATTTCAAAAATGCTGATCGAGGACAAGGGGAAAAGAAAAAATCCCGTCCCAGTTTTGTACGTTTGGAGAAAAAAAACCCGAATTCACCCACAAAGAGAGAGAGAGAGAGAGAGAGAGAGAGAGAGAGAGAGAGAGAGAGAGAGAGAGAGAGAGAGAGAGAGAGAGAGAGAGAGATTTTATTATCGTCCTCGGAGGTCAAATATGACCTATGGGACCAAAGTTACATGTGATGTAGTATGTGTATGGCTGATGAGTGACTCTCGATGCTCCAAAATTGTAGTGATGAGAGTCGCAATGGAGAGCCCACACTTTGGCTGGGAGAGGAAAGTGTGTAGGTCTAAGTTATGGCTGAAAATGTGAGAGAAGCAAGTTCGGATGTGATCAAAAGCTGAGCACTCTAGTAGTGTGTGGTACTCAGACTCTCGAACTTGCAGTGAGCATAATGTGCACAATCGATTTGACTCTTCTCCATTACCCCAACGCCCTATCTCGCATCGAAGGAAATGGGAGCTAAGCCGAATTGCTGCGATAGTGCGTATCGCGGACAAGGGAATAGGCTCAAGCATGTAAGTGTGAGTACAGTTTCCTCTCTCAGCGAAGAACATGGTTTTGTAGTTGGGGGCAATATAGGTGGTGTAATGTATGAAGCGTGACCCACCGGATTTCTCCCAAGCTGTAATACATTGGCGTTGTAGAAAAGCTTCATTCACTTGAGAGTCAATTGAAGCATCATGTAGCAAGTGTAATGCATCCCATCTCCCAAACCACTTCTTTATGTCTTGCATCCATCCCGTGCTCAAGATCTTGCTTTTATGCGTCTTTTGAACTTTTTTGCTTGCTTCCCATGCAATTGTAGGAAGTCGATGTGAGGGGTTTTGACGCATCTTTATCATATACTCCACAACCCTTTCCATGCCCATAACCTCAATTGGAAGAGATCCCGACTCAAGAAGTAGGAGCATATATGGTGTTTGTGTCTTAACTTGGAGAAAGTTTGGAAGAAAACGCTTTTGGACATTCTCAAACTCTTTCCAAGTAGACTTTGAGATGCTCCCGCTCCACACTTCAACTCCATAAAGAAGAACCGGTGTCACCAATGCATCAAAAAGATACTTCTTGAGAACCCAACACTTGATGTTTCCCGCATTACACATGTTCTCAAATGCATAATATGCTCTCTTTCCCGCTTCCAAATGACGCATAGCACATTCATGCCGCTTGTGATTGGATGGAACCTCAAGGCCAAGGTACTTAAAGCTCTCAACAACTTCAAGTGTCTCGTTTTTGTACACAATGCATGGCTTCTCCTTATGGTTGGTTTTCACAAGCATAACCTTTGTTTTGGATTCATTTACAATCAGCCCACTATGCAAGCAAAAGTTCTCAAGGACAACCATAAGCTTTTGTGCATCTTCTAAAGTGTGTGCTAGAAGCACTACATCATCCGCATACAACAAAAGCATGATTACCGCATTGCAAATAGTGACCTCTTCAATGCCTTCTTCTTGCATAAAGTCAAGTACCATTTGTTCCAATTGATCGATGCATAGACCAAAGAGAGTTGGTGACAATGGACATCCTTGTTTAACCCCAATAGTGCTTACAAAAATTTCTGAAATTTCTCTTCCCATGCACAATTGACAAATCACCTTCTCATAGATTCGAGAAACCGTAAGCATAAACTCACTTGGCACTTGAGTTCTTCCATCCTTCTCCACAAATTGTTACGTGGAATCATATCAAAGGCTTTCTTAAAGTCCACAAAACAACAATACAATCGCTTGCCTTTCAACCGACTTTCCTCCATGAGAACACGAAGAGTGACAAGATGATCAATGGTGCTATGGCATCGACGAAAACCCTCTTGTCCCTTTGCATGCTTATCATTCTCTTCAGCCCAATCACTCAATTTCATCTCCATTATGCACCCAAACAACTTTTCCATAAGAGACCCAATCATTATAGTCCGATAGTTGCTTACATTCTTTACATCCCCTCCTTTATGCAAAGGCTTAACCCAATTAGTACTCCAATCATAAGGCATACCATGTTGAAGTGCAAGGTTGAACATATCACACATCCACTCATGGGTAAAATCTCCCGTCCATTTGATCATCTCCGGCTTGATACCTTGAAGATCTCCCGCTTTGCGAGTGGCCAACTTTTCAAGCCCACCGCATACATCCTCAATAGTAAAAAAAGACGGCATACATGGGAGTGAACCATAAAATGGAATTTTTTTCAGTATTTGCTTGCTCATATAATTGCCTACAATGTGTGTACATATCCACTAGACTCAAGTTACCAAAATTCTCAACCCGCTTGCCTCTCAAGTTTCTCCAAAATCTTCCACATGCATGTGCCTTTTCTTGGACTTGAAATTCTTATTGCTTTACTTCCCATCTTCTTCTCTTCTTTTGAATCAATGCCTTGTATGTATGCAAATGACTTTGATAGTTGTCTTTGTCCATAGTTGCATCAAGCTTTATCAAGGACTTTCGAGCATCTTGATATTTTTTATCAAACCACCTTTTGTGTGATCTATCTTTGTTGATACCATGGAGATGCTTTATGGCAAAGAATTCTTCCGCACAAGAACAAATAACTTTCTTGAAATCTTCCCATTTAGTTTCCAATGGTGCATCACATTGAAGCTTTGTCATCCATAATTTTTTCTCAACCATTTCAATGTACATTGGTGCCCGTTTGAAATCCATACATAGTGATAACTTCTCTTTCCTTTGGCTGAGATTATCATGCTTAGTTGCTTCTCCACATGAAAGGTCAATACATAAGGTGCGATGGTTGGATTCCGGGGTCCATTGACCAAACATAAAACTCTTTATGCGATACATGATGGCTTCAGAGAGTAGCATATAGTCAATCACACTATCCCCATTATGTCTCCTACATGTAAATCCATTGGTTCCACTCCACAAAGATACACCATTGGCAATGAGCATACCCGTGCTATTACACATGTGTAAAAGTAACTTTCCATAATGATCCGGCTCTTTCTCATTCATTGAAGTACGATCATACAAGTGAACTTCCTCCAACTCCCTTGAAATGTATGGCATATCAAATTGTTGAGTATCATGTTGCAATGTTTTTGTGCAAGCATTCATATCCCCAAATACAATAACATCACCTTCACCTTTGAAATAAGCAATGTCCTCTTCCAAATCAGAAAATGGTTGATCTCTATCCATGCAAGCATAAAAGGGAGAATCATGATGAGGAATGTAGCAACCGGCTACAAAAATGGGTGCTCTTTTTGGTGTCATAATTTTCAGCCATACATAACGTTTGTACTTGTCATCTTTCACAATTGATACAAAATCTTCCAATCCTTTCTTAACCATACATGCCAACCCTCCTTGTCCTCTTCGTTTCTTGAGATTCTTTGACCACATCAATGAATGTACATTGTAATCCTCCAAGCCGTTAATCCTTTGTGTATCATGCTCCCAAGTTTCAATAAGAAGTACAACATCGGCTTTGCTTGTTAGTTCATCAATGCCAACCCCCGCATTCCATGGGTATCCATTACAATTCCAAAAGCATATTTTCAATTGTAACTCGGTCTCATAGGTCACGCATCCCTATTTGCTTGAGAGACTTTCCTCCTCCTTGGGCACATTTTCTTCATGAGAGATCTCCTTGTTTTTATTATTCTTTTCGTCATATGCCTTGCGACGCATATTTTGTTGCTTAATAGTGCGATCTTCACATACAAAACATTTTGTATCCCTCAAATAGATCCAACTATTATCAAGGATAATCTTTCGCTTGGTCTCATCCGGCATGGTGCATACAATTGGCCGTTCTCCTGAGCGAGGAGCTCCTTGCTTCCCCACTCTATGTGCTCCATAGACCATAACTCCGGACATGCCAAAGTGGATTTTGAAGAAACCTTCAATAACAATGGCAAGAGAAGGAGGTGTCTCTAACTTCTCTTCGGGAATTTGACGAATAACAATGTTCTTGGAACGTCGCTCCCATTCCTTCAACTCCTCCACATCCACATTCTCAACATTCTTTGTTTGAACCATAGCTTGCATGAGTGAGGAATTAGAAACCACATTGCTACCACATACATCAGCCCAAGACTTGTTTGTGCATACATTTTTCATGTCGCATACATCCCAGCTCATAGTGTCAAATTTCTCCTCTTTCAATACATGGTCATGCTCTACTTTGCTCATCCGCTCCTTCAAAGCATTCAAGTCCACAAGAGAGCGTTTACATTCCTTGACTTCCTCTTCAAGTTGCATCAAACGTGTTGTTTGCATCTCAAGTGTCCTCTTGAGATTCTCATTCTCAACCACAAGTACCCTTAGTGTGCCATTCTCCATTGCAAGTGCTCGTAAGTCTTCGCCTTGTTTGGTTACGGTCTCTTGCAATGATACCAAGTACGCCATGATCATGGTTTCCGATGTCGTTGGTTGGGTGGTTGTGTTGCTATCTCCACACTTAGGAGATTTTCGATCATTTTCCACAATGGTTGTGGACCTTGTTGAAGAAGAAGAACCCTTGAGAGTGCCGAAAGACATTGTATGTAAAATAGGAGATGAGAATCAATTTTGCTGAACCTGTTCACTTCAGAAATGCTGCTACAGAAACGCCTTCCATAACTCTGAAAATTTATCTCTTTACATCAATGCGTAGAGAACTTCGTGCTCTTGGATTGAGGCTATAGATCACCCAAATCGAAGTTCGGATAAAGAAGTTATGATCAAAAGAGTGGACTGCTGTCTACTAGGTCAAAAAACGGCTGCGTTTTTTTAGAGAGAGAGAGAGAGAGAGAAGGAAAAAATGTGTCTCAGCTTAATATCATGTCTTTTTCAATTTCAAATATGCCATTGGGAAAAGGAAAAAATCTGTCCCAAAATAAAGAAAGTAACCCAACTTTGAAATCTCCTCTTTGCAAATTCAAGCAAAGGAATTTTGTACGTTTCGGAAAATGATTTTTCTTGAGCTGACACACACACACACACACACACACAAGAAGAAGAAGAACAACAACAAATTGCCGCATCGTGTTCGGGAAAAATGTGTCTTAGCTTAATATCCTACCATTTTCAATTTCAAAAATGCCGATCGAGGACAAGGGGAAAAGAAAAAGTTCCGTCCCAAAATTTAGAAAACTAAACTTTTTGAAATCTTCTCTTGGCAAATTCGAGCAAAGCAATTTTGTACGTTTGGAAAAAAAAATTCCCGAATTCACCCACAGAGAGAGAGAGAGAGAGAGAGAGAGAGAAGAAGAAGAAGAAGAAGAACACACACTGCTGCGCCGTGTTCGAAAAAAATGTGTCTCAGCTTAATATCCTGTCGTTTTTAAATTCAAAAATACCGGTTGAGGACAAGGGTAAAAGGAAAAATTCCGTCCCAAAATAAAGAAAAGTAAACTTTTTGAAATCTCCTCTTGGCAAATTCAAGCAAAGGATTTTTGTATGTTTGGGAAAATGATTTTTCTCGAATTGACACAGAGAGAGAGAGAGAGAGAGAGAGAGAGATATGGGCCCGGGCAATCTCACGGCCTCATGCCCGGGCTCTTGGGATCAACCGTCGCAACATCGTAGCAGGTTGTGGGGGCGCCAATTATGGCGTGGTGAACCAGGGTAGGCCAACGAATCCACGGAAACGAGACAAGGTGCACAAACCAGAGAGAGAGAGAGAGAGAGAGAGAGAGAGAGAGAGAGAGAGAGAGAGAGAGAGAGAGAGAGAAGAAGAAGAAGAAGAAGAAGAAGAAGAAGAACACACATTGGCTGTGCTCGAGAAAAATGTGTCTCAACATAATATCATGTCGTTTTCAATTTCAAATATGCTGGTGGAAAAAGGAAAAACTCCGTCCCAAAATAAAGAAAGTAACCCAACTTTTTGAAATTTCCTCTTGGAAAATTCAAGCAAAGGAATTTTGTACGTTTTGGAAAATGATTTTTCCCGAACTGACACACACACACACACACACACACACACACACAGAGTTGTGTGTTGAGTGGTGTGCAGGTCGAAGCACACACACACTCACACACCCTGAGAGAGTGGGTGGGTAGGTACTTTAGAGAGAGAAGACATTTTGAGGCAAGAGAGAGAGAGAGAGAGAGGGGGGAAAAATCCACATAGCACTGCCGGAGGCAGTGCCGCCGCCGAAGGCGACGCCGTTGTACTAGTGTAAATAGAATGCATGCTTGAAGTCTTAATTTAAGTGGGTTATGCTAGAGTGGATTAAGCTTAAGTAAATAAGCATTCGTTTAAGCTAGGTGCAATCCTTATCGTCTCTAGTGGGAAAACATTGGTGAAGGTAAGGAGAGTAATAGTGCTTGTGAGCTTGAATGGAAGCTTATGGTAGCTGTTGATAGCCATTTCATTGATTAAGCATTGTTTGAAGTTCAATGTTGAACTCAGAGTGAGAGGGTTAACAACCTCATTGCTAGCCTATTGAATTAAGGGTTTATTCGATAGGCAAAGGGGACAAGGGATAACCCAATGGCTTAGTTAAGGATTCCCTTGCCTTAACAATGCAAGGTTTCCTCTATGAGCTAGCCAGGTCAAGATTCCCTAAGAGACACGTTCTTCTTTGAGAGGTTTGTTAGGAGACGCTGTGCTATGGTAGGCCCAAATAATGGCGCCGTTGCCGAAGAGAAATGACCTAGGCTAGTGAGTCTCTTATTGAGAATTGGGACTTAGAAATCCCCATTTGTTGAAAGACCATTAAATGAGGGGCTTGGGTTAGGTGTGGGATCCCAAGGCTAAGGATAAGCATTATACAAAAATGCTTTCAAGCATTAAGTGAAAAGCAAGGAGTTGAGTGGCCTGTTCAAAACAGTCACAATGACTTGAAGTTGAGAGTTTTCCACATTCAAGTAGATTAGCTAGCATTATCTTCTCTTCATGCTTGTTTGTGTTTGTGTTAAGTTTAGATTTAGGGCAAGGATAGCTTTAACTTTAGTTACGTTTCCCTCCATTCTGGTTATGGGAGTAGTGTAATCTTAATGCCTTATGCTTTAAGCCATATCCAAGGGAGTGAGGAGCAGGTATTTGGAGGTGCATAAGTCAATATGCATTGTAAAAATATATCTTTTAAAGTTTATTTCTATTTTGTGCATATTTAATTTTATATATTGAAATTTTTAATTATATTTTTTATCTATTTATATTAATATATTTTAATATTATAAAGAACTATTAGTAAAGTAAAAACTATGTAGGAACTATTATTAGAGTGAAAACTATGTAGGAACTACTATTAAAGTTATGAAATTTTTATTTTTTTAATATTAATATAAAAAAAACTCTAAAGAAACAGCCGTTGGCTGAAATCTTGAGGCATGTTCAAAGATAATGGTAAAGTTTTTGCTCTCCATCAAAGGCTCAACAAGGATGTAAGTGTCCTCAATGATTCATTCTTATTTACTTTGTTCTTAAATTTTCCACATCTTCCACAAGATTTGAACTTACATATCTTTACAACTCAATCAACTTTCAAGACCCATGTAATTGTACTCCAAACTTGAAGTATATGGCACAAAAGATTTGGATTTGTATCCAAATCTTTCATGCTCAGTCAGAAGTGAGAATTCATGAAGTGAAAAACTTTGAATGTCTCGATTGTAAGATCTGCTTTCCAATAAAGCTATGTGTTTTTCCATCTTTTGATTAAGATTTGAGTATTGTGAGTCTACTTATGATGGGAGTCCTTTGTTGATATTGGTACATTGACTCTTGGTAATGACTTTGCAACTAGAGATACAAACATGATTTGTTGCACACAAGAGTGCTTCAAACGATGGATCAAAATAATCAAAGAACACAAAAATGAGCTCTTTGGAAGACAGCCAACGATTTCCATGTTTAGATGTTTGTAGTGTCTAGATGATCAAACCGTGGGTACTATTCAACATGAGCTTGCATCCAAGAGGTTGGTGATTGCTTCTTCAAAGGCTGAGAAAGACATTATGACAATGGCTTATCACCGCCAACATTGCATCATGTCATTCATGGCTATGGACACCTCTTAAGGCACGTGTTGCAATTGCTAATTGTGGATCTCACCAACCCACAAAATTGATACATGACCATATTGCAATTTCTGGGTTGTGGATATCACCAACCCACAAAATTGGTTCTTTTCTTTTTTTTAAGACCTAAAACAAATGGATGTAGCCCTGGTTGCTGATCTTGTAAAACCAAAATTAGAATGTGTATGGGCGTGTGAAGAAGAAATGGATGTGTGTGTTTGTGTTTTGCAAGAAGAAGAGGTGGAGAGAAAGCATGCACGTTTAATTTATAACATTGTAAGAAAACATACAAAGGGGGATGGTGAACTAGGTAAAAACAAACATAACCATGCTCCACCGAGCCATGGTGCCAAAACAAAGACCTTCCACCATACACCAAAATGAGAATTTCTGAGAAAAATTAGTTGCTCCGTGTTTACAACTTTCTTTAAGTGAAGTATGCAAATTGCTAACAAAATCCAAGCACATATTGAAAAAAGTATGTCTATGAAAGTGTTATTGTGCATCACAACAACCAAACTATATGAGCCCTTACACCCTATTTGCTTCTACTATTTTGGTCTACACGCTCTTATTAACAAGAATCTATAGAGATTCTGGTAAGCTCTACAAACTGGTTTTAATGGGAGTGCTCACGTATGCAGTCCACATCAGCGAGATGCACTCAGAAGGCTTTCCCATCGCGAAAAAAAAAGGACGCAATGATCATGTCCGCGATCGTCTGCAGTTCCCGCATCGGCTCCCAGTTGTTTTGCCACTGAGAGTTCTCTGGCCATGTGCGGTTTTCACCCTGGGTTCTGCCAAAGGGAAAATTGATGCTTCAGGTTTACATGCAAGATCCATAATGTTCTCCATGCGACTCATGCGAATCTCACAATCCTAAAGCATACGCTTTCCCCCGCTATCCCCTGCAACACGTCTGTTTGCAGACATATACGAGGGAGAGAGAAGACAATAGAGAGAGAGACAGATGCCTATCTGTCCGGCCTTGGTACTTCTCGCACGCTACCTGACCTGTCGTCAGTACTCCCTTGCATCATCCACAATGCACACTACCTCCCTTCTTACCTCACAACTCTCCCATCTGCGCATTGCTATATCCCTTCGTGCCTCATGACAATCCTATCCGCCGCATTGAGCACACACAGTAACGTAGAGAGAGAGAGAGAGAGAGAGAGAGAGAGAGAGAGAGAGAGAGAGAGAGAGAGAGAGAAACAACTCCCCCAACTTTTCCTTGTCACCACCTGTCTCTCTGTCTTCGCCATCATCTTTGCACAGACTTCTCTCTATGTTTCCGCCATCGTGCTCCCAGTCATCAACTCTCTCTCTCTCTCTAGACGTGTCCTCAGACCAGAGACTGTCTCTTTGCACCTCCCTCCAAGTTCCCTCTACCTCTGCCTTCACCCTCTCCTCTGTCGTCCCTGCAGCTTCCATGCCATTCACCATCATCCCCACCATTGTCAAGCTCCGCACTGCATGCTCAGACGGAGCATCTCTCCACACAGTCTGCGCACATCCAAAAGGTCTCCCCTGTGTATCTCCAGACACAAGATATTTGATCAACTACACCACGTGCCGATAGCCCACCCTTTCCTCCCTTTTTTTTTCCATATTTTTTGCCTCCAACGCATACAAGAACCCAAGGAGATTCCAGTTAATGCGACCCTTACAAAGATTGGCAGCGCCTACTCGCTGCCATAACCATTAGGGGATTTGTGGGGTCTCCTTTGGGACTTTTAGATGTTTGAAAATAAGAACTCTCCTCCAATCAGCATCAAGAAATCGTAACTTGGAAATACTCCCAAAATGAAAAATAAATAATTAAAAACTCATTTTTCCATTTTGCTTTTCAAAACTTCTAGTTTCCATATCAAACACCATGAATGCAAGATATCTGAAGAACCACGCCAATATGTGTCCCTAATCTTCACAGCAGGACACATTAAGGAGAAACATGGAAGATGCTGCCAATTTTTTGAGGAGAAAAGCGAATCCTAGCAATGTGGAGGGGGAGAGAAAAGGGAGGGCCCAGAGGGGAAGAACGGGTGGCAGAGGCGATTCGCAAAGTTTTATTTTTGCACGCCAATGCGTCTCTCTCTCTCTCTCTCTCTTGCTCTCTCTCTCTCTCTCTCTCTCTCTCTCTCTCTCTCTCTCTCTCTCTCTCTCTCTCGCAGGTCTACGACGCGGAAATTGGATGTTGACCTTGATGGGCTTGCAAAAGGAAGACAGGCAAACGGCCATGATCGGAGCAGGGCTCTCTCTCTCTCTCTCTGTGTGTGTGTGTGTGTGTGTGTGTGTGTGTGTGTGTGTGTGTGTGTGTGTGTGTGTGCATAGGTGAGGCAATACAACAGGGAAGCCTACGATGACAAGGGGTTGGCCTGCGAGGAGAAGGGTGCCGTGGATGAAGCGATGGAGTATCTCCTCTTGCATCTGAGCGACGGAGGATGCGAACTATCTGCTCTTGCTGTCGTAGACCCTGTTGATGTGGGAGGCAGCCAGGGGCGAATCAACTTATGTAGTGTGCGCGCAGGTAGGTGGCGGTGTCTAGCATGCAAAGAGACAATGCGGCCATGCGGATCGCAAGGCTGCTAGGCATTGTGGAGGAGGCATAGATGCTAGGCAGAGGAAGAGGAGCACACAGGGCAGCGTATTTTGTAGTGTGCGTTTGTGCCAAACCCCGAGGGGTGACAAGCAAAGGGGGAGGTTGCTCCACGATCCAGCGTGTGCATCAACTCCATCTGAGAGGCTACTGTTGGAAGTTAAAGTATTGAAGGAATCTCCTTAGCAAATTAATTAATGAAAGTCACTTTAGACCCAGTAAGTCCCAGTAGATAAACAAAAAAACAGCACTTCTAATAAAAAATTGTCCAAAAGTTACTGATTAGCACAAACCTGAAGGCGGGGAATATGATTTAATTAATCCTCCCACACAAGGTTTGAGAATAGTAACTCGATCAAGAATTTTTGCATGAGCAGTACTGCCAATGGAGTTGACCGAGCAAGTCAAGCAGCTGAAGTTTGTGTGTGTTTTGAGCAACCGAGCAGACGATGGGAGAACTGTCGAGGTTCAAAGAAGTGAGCAAGAGCAGCGTCTGGCTTTGCCAAGAATGAGTGCGTTGAAAACTCGGCTAGTACAAAGCTTGTAAAAATAGTGGATGTTTTGAGTCAGTGGCTTGAGTGGGTATAGCTCTTTGAAGGAAGTTGGGCAGTGTGAGTACCAAAATTCAAAGAGCGTGGTAATTCCCGAGAAAAGAACCCGAACTATGATTGATGCTTAGCAATGCTTTAAGCATGCACGAGGACAATTGTTGAAGGCAAGTCTTATGTAGCATCTATTAATGAAGAGTATGAAATTAGGCGCTACCAATCTTTGTAAGGGTCGCATTTATTGGAATCTCCTTGGACTCTTGTATGGGTTGGAGGCAAAAAATATGGAAAAAAAAGGAAGGAAAGGGTGGGCTACCGGCACGTGGTGTAGTTGATCAAATATCTTGTGTCTGAAGATACACAGGGGAGACCTTTTGGAGATGCTCCATCTGAGCATGCATCGGGGAGCTTTATGATGGTGGGGATGATGGTGAATGGCATGGAAGCTGCAGGGACGACAGAGGAGAGGGTGAAGGCAGAGGTACAGGGAACTTGGAGGGAGGCGCAGAGAGGCAGTCTGGTCTGAGGACGCGTCTAGAGAGAGAGAGTTGATGACTGGGGGCACGATGGTGGAAACATAGAGAGAAGTCTGTGCAAAGCTGATGGCGAAGAAAGACAGACAGGTGGTGACAGGAAAAGTTGGGGGGTTTTCTCTCTCTCTCTCTCTCTCTCTCTCTCTCTCTCTCTCTATATATATATATATATATATATATATATATATATATATATATATATATAGATATACACACACACACACACACACACACACACACACGTTACTGTGTGTGCTGAACGCGGCAGATGGGAGCGTCATGAGGCACGAAGGGATATAGCAATGCGTAGATGGGAGAGTTGTGAGGCAAGAAGGGAGGTAGTGTGCATTGTGGATGATGCATGGGAGTACTGACAACAGGTCAAGTAGCGTGCCAGAAGTACCAAGGCCGGACAAATAGGTATCTCTCTCTCTCTCTCTCTCTCTCTCTCTCTCTCTATATATATATATATATATAATATATATATATATATAATATATATATTAGTCTTCTCTCTCTCGTATTTGCCTGCAACAAACGTGTACCAGGGGATAGCGGGGGAAAGCGTATGCTTTAGGATTGTGAGATTCGCACCAGTCGCATGGAGAAAATTATGGATCTTGCATGTAAACCTGAAGCATCAATTTTCCCTTTGGTAGAACCCAAGGTGAAAACCGCACACGGCCAGAGAACTCTCAGTGGCAAAACAACTGGGAGCCGGCGCGGGAACTGCAAATGATCGCGGACATGATCACTGCGTCCTTCTTCTTTTTTCGCGATGGGAAAGCCTTCTGAGTGCATCTCGCTGATGTGGACTGCATACGTGAGCACTCCCATTAAAACCAATTTGTAGAGCTTACCAGAATCTCTATAGATTCCGGTTAATAAGAGCGTGTGTAGTGGGGTTCTCAATCAAATTGGGTGGGTAGGGATGCCTTCCAATAAAGTAGCCATAGATTTAGCAAAGGCTTAAATGGTGCAAACCACCCACTTTTGGAGGACTCTTATCTTGCCAATGGGAATCCACTAAGTTTTGTAAAGTCACAATCTTAATGCATGACTTCTAATGTGCCAAAGAATTCCTAATATAAGCCTAACTAAAATGACCTCCTCCCCTTAATGAAATCCATGTGAGTAGTGGCCTTATGTGCTTGCTCATAATGAAAGTGATTAGGAAAAGATAATGAAAACACACCTAAATGAAAATTAGGGAAATGTTAATCAATCAAGTTAGGCTTAAGGGAGTGCCTAAATGATCTAGCATAGAAGATTTGAGGATCAACTAGTGATTAGGAAATATTAATTGTGCTAAACTCTTTGATACGAATTTTTGGGGTTATGGTGGCTTTGATAATGATCGATTCATGATTAGTGCATGCTTAATGACAATGCTAATTATACTAGAGTTAAGCAATGGAGATTAGAGTATAATAAGAGCAAGAGATGGCACAAAACAAAGTAGATTGATTGCTTGATTACATGATCCAAAAAGAGTACAAAAGAGCTCTTTATATGGAGCTAGGCTAGGCATCTTTCATGACATCATTGATGACTTCATATTCTTGCAGCATGGGCACATGACTACACTTGACACATAAGCACAACACGTTCTTTGCACATGGATTTTTCCACTTAGGATAATGACATGGACAGGATATTCACACACACTAGGTGCAACAAAGCTCACACCCAACAATTTGTGTGAGTGCACTTACAGCCTGGGACACTCTTCTCCTACGTGCAATCTTCATTTGATTTGAAGCCTCTGAATGCACTATTGGATTTTTCCTCTTGGGAGTCTGCTTAAGCTTATCAATTATTTAACAAAGAGCTAAATGTCTAAGACAGAAAAAAAGAAACATAGCTACACACACACACACAAATATATATATATATACACACACACACACACACACACACACACATATATATACATGTGTGTGTATTTTTATATGTATAGATATATATACATACATATATATATATATATATATTATATATATTTATATATATATATATATATATTATATTATATATATATATTTATACATATGTATATATGTATAAATATATATATATGTATGCTATATAGTTTTTCTATTTATTTATTTATACATACATACATACATGTGGGTTTTATGTAGAAAGGTCCCTCTCACCAAAGTCTCAAGGAGGCCACGTCCCATCACAGCTACATCCAATCAGAATTTCCCTGCAATCTATCAAACTGTCCTCTAAGCTAGTATGAGATGCCAACATCTATACTATATATACTGGAGCTTAAAATTTTCAAGGAGGGAGAGAGCCTCCACATGTTACTCATCGGTTCACTTCAAAAAACGACCTTAGAACACATCTAATGTAAAAAGGAAAAAAAAAGAGTAAGATTGAAATGCAAAAGTGAAGTGTAAGATTGTAAGAAATGAAAAGCTTTTCCAATGTAAAGTCAAAAGACTTTTCTTTTTAGTAGTTTAAAGTCTTTTTGACTTTCTACTCTACATAGAATAAATGTGCCAAGTTAAATGCACAAAACAAAATGGATAAATTTTAGTGAAAATTTTATTATTTAAAAAAAGTTAATTTGTCAAGATTCATTTAGTTTTATCTTTTCAAGGGGTTTTTTTAAAGACCAATATTGATATATTTTAAAAAAATTAGAAGTTTGTATTGTTATAGACATTGAAAAAAAAGAAAAAAGCATGTGTGGCTTCAACTTGGGGTTGCCATTGCTTTGAGAAAATGCATGCAAATGAAGTGATCATATCTATGTTATTGACCATGAGTGAGAGAGAGAGAGAGAGAGAGAGAGAGAGAGAGAGAGAGAGAGAGAGAGAGAGAGAGAGAGAGAGAGAGAGAGACCATCACGTTGTGTGTGTGTGTGTGTGTGTGTTTCAATAACAATATAACATATACACCAAAGAATCCTTTTGAATTACAAAAGACACTAGAAACTATGTCAATGAACAGGTTGTATAATTCCCATTCATAGTACAGGACAGTCTTTATACACAAGTGTTGAAATCAAGGGCGAGAAAATCTAATAGTCCGTCATCTTCAAGCCAAGGAACTTTGAAAACCATAGTTGATAAGGTAACCCTCACCTGGACCCATGGAACAACTTTCAGTTAGCATTGACACCGTATGCAGGTGATGCATGGGTATCCCACATGTTATAGATGTCACCCAAATTAAATGTTTTCAAAGATAAATAATAAGAATGTGAAGCTACTCATATATTCATAGATGTTTTCATATACAAGGGGAAAAAACCATTTGGAGCCCCTTTAGCTTTGCAAGATCTCTTGAGATAAGGCCAGACCATACAGGCCGCTGTCTTACGTCCCACAAGTGTGTCAACCCCACTATATAGGGTCATAGACCATATATTTAGGAAGAATCTCTATCAATACACCACCTTTCAAGGTCACATTTAAGAAGATACAACTTATCAATGCTTCTTTACATGCTTATAACCAACCGTAGAGACCTAAACTCAAAAGTGAATATTAAACCAAAGTCATAGACAACGAAAGGGTGTTCATATACATGCATATGATAGGAAAAAGAAATTCCTAACTCACAAGGTGAGTAAAAAACCAGTGTTGTAAATACAAAAACATCTCAGCAGAAGTTGCCGTTAAAGTACCTCTACCATCATATGCATGAGAGTTCTCCTCTACCAACACGTGAATCACAACCCATCAATTAGTTCGAACAGAAGTCCTTTTGCCAAACGTCCCTTGAGATTCAGAAACTCAAGTAGAGACTGCAGTGCCAAAAATGTCGATTGTTACTGTTTCCATAAGAAGGGCCATTACAAAAAGGATTTTCACAGTTTCATAAGAGATCGAAAAACATGCAAAAAGATAGTTTTGGCAAAGGCAAAAGTACAATAAAGCTTGAGAAGCTCAATGTGGTTGAGTTTCCCATACCCACCACTGCAATAGAGGATGCTCCTCCTCCAGTGATGAACATTATGTCAATAGAGATTCATGCAGTGGTGACAGAAGATCCCTCAGGTGTTCTCATTTTCACTTCAGATCTCACTCTAGATGCTTTAGTTGTAGAGGATGAGGGTTATGTACAGAGTTGAATTCTTGATTCTGTTGTAAATTTTCATGTCACACCGCATAGAGAGTGGTTTTCCTCTTATGCATCCGTGCATGGCATAGTCAATCTTGGTGATTCCTATGAGCTTGATATTATTGGCATTTGTGATGTGAGACTTCAGATGCATAATGGTAATACTTTTGTGTTGCAAAATGTCAGACATGTGCCCAAGCTTACAAAGAGATTTCTTTCTATAGGGCAATTGGATGATCTTGGCTACACTACAGTTTTGGCAATTGTTCTTGGCTAATCCGCAAGAACAAACTTGTCATGATAAAAGGTCATGAAAATAGTGTCGTGAAGTTCCACTTCCATGATGGGAAAATGAGCAAAGGGATGCAAATAAGATTTATATGAATCCTATATGATTACTAAGCAGTAATAAGGGCTTGATGACAAGACAATTTTAAGCTTAAAAGTATGTCAGATGCAGATTTACAATGCCAAAAGTTGTCTTGTTAATGCTAACATTGAGTATGATTGAAGTGGTCATAGCTGGGATTTTATTTATTAGAATTGCAATACTTGAAGTGCTCTACAGGGTTGTCTTTACGGCTTGTCAATCAAAGCTACCGATAGGAAGTTATGTCAGTTTGAAATTTGAGTTGATATCAGATCTGTACCAGACTGGGCAACTACAGTTGAGAGGACATAAATGAAGTGAATGCATGGTCTTGAAGTTCTCACTTTGTGGAGAGCATCAGTCTTTTTAGATTAGTGATCAGAGTCATGGTTACCAAGATATCGCGAGAGGACATAAATGAAGTGAATGCATGGTCTTGAAGTTCTCAATTTGTGGAGAGCATCGGTCTTTTTAGATTAGTGATCGGAGTCGTGGTTACCAAGATATCGCGAGATTAAATTTCACAGGGGGCCAGTTCCGTACCAATCAAGTCGGCTCGGTCGGTGTGCCCATCTAGGAATTTTTGAGCTTCAGCCAGGTGTTCGAAAATGGTAAAATAGGTGCTCAAGGAGTATCTTCATCTCTTGAAGAGCATTGATAAATGGTGCTTCAATTGAATTGTATTTCATGGCCAGCTAATGAAGACAGGAATGATGTGCTTAGCAATGCCTTGGGCGGTCAAGTTTGAGAACCATTAAAATGATTGAGGAACTTTGATTGGGTGCTGTCGCAAGGATCAATGCCTTAGACAATTTTCATGCCAAATGTGGTGCCCTTCTAATCAAGCAGGAATGATGTGCTTAGCAATGCCTTGGGCGGTCAAGTTTGAGAACCATTAAAATGATTGAGGAACTTTGATTGGGTGCTGTCGCAAGGATCAATGCCTTAGACAATTTTCATGCCAAATGTGGTGCCCTTCTAAATCAAAAGCCAAGAGGGAGAAAATTGCTCGCACTAGGCACTGAAGAGCTCGTATGACGGCGAGTATAAAACGTAAAGCTATAAGCAGGCTGGGGTGATTCCATTCGATACTGTTCCCGGCCTATTTGGTGGAGGTTTGAGTCTGCCATGCCACATCATCAAGGCCATGCCCACTAGCAATATTGCTAGTGGGTTGGTCATAAATAGAAAGGAGTTTTTCTCATGCAAGATAAACGCTTCCGAAATCGTCTTATGCAATGGGGTTTTTTCTTCTTCTTCTTCTCTCTCGGTGGAAGCCATAAGCCTTGAGCACTCTAATAACCAGGCCTCCTTAGCTTATCCGAATCCTAAGCTTGCTAAGCCACTCTAATCAAAGATTTAATCGCCATTTGAATTCTAAGCTTCCATAGCCGGTGCCTAAGCCAAAAATCCATAGCAATCCTAAGCTAAAAACCATAAGCCATTCAAAAGCTAAGCGTACATAGCCCACTCTAATCCAATCTCCCATGTTCAAAGCCCGTACTCCATGCTTGATCTGGAAAAATCTCTCCCAAAAGCTTTGAAATTGATCAAGTTTATATTGTTAAGCCAATATTATTAGCCTGATATGAATGAAGCCATAATGCAAGCCATAATCTCTTCCTCAATCCCAAGCTCATCTACTTGGTTTTCAATAAGCCATAATGAGTACTATCCCTCATATCTCTCTCTCTCTCTCTCTCTCTCTCTCTCTCTCTCTCTCTCTCTCTCTCTCTCTCTCTCTCTCTCTCTCTCTCTCTCTCTCTCTCTCTCTCTCTCAACCTTGAAGCAGCAAAGGAGGAACAAAGGAGAGAAAGAGCATCAAGCCAAGCTTGACTGTCCAATTAAGACACAGGTAAAAAGACCGCCATCCTCAATATTATGATCATTGACCTCAACATTATTATCATTGAGATAATTGAAATTTGAATTTTCTATATTATCACATGAATAGGTCTGGTTAAACCTACGTGTAGCATTTATTTTAAGTGCGATGATGTTAATAGTCCTCTTTGAGTATTCAAGCATCGGAATCTTGTTCAGGCGGTAAGTTTTACAGAACAGTTGATGCAGTTTATTGATGATTACAATTGATTTGATGAAAATCTAGCAGTTGCAGATCTGCCAAAAATGCTACAATTGGTTCAAGGATGCTTGCAAGAAGTAAAAGCCATGAAGATGAAAAGGCAGATTGATGATGCAGTAGAGATGGAACTTGATGCCGTACATGAATAGTGTGTTACTTTTCAAGGACATGATCCAGATGGACTCCTCGCATGCTATAGAGCGGAGATAAAGAGCCGAGGAATTCCAGAAGATTGGATGATTTTGACATTTGAAGCATTTGTAACCTCCGAATTTAAAGATAAGGTTCGAGAACTTGCACAAACATATCCACAAAGTGGGAATATTTTGCAATATCTGTTCATGAAAGGTCAAGGACTATTGGGTAGGCAATTGAACGAAGCCAGATTGTCTTTTGTAAAGGAGAAGGGGATCAGATGTGGTTTCTCAACTATGATGAATTTTGGGAACACATTTCTGCAAGAGGTAAAGCCAAGGCAAATACGGCTTTGGAAGTAGCAGATTCAACTTCAAAGGACCATATTTTGAGCAACCTAGCAAAGGTAAACAATGAATTTAATGCTGAAACAAAGATATATGATTTCTTTTCAAAGATTTCTTGCATGGAAGTTACCTCCGATAATGGTTCTAGTGAAGAGTTAGACTGTACAACAAGTGGTTCACAGGTTGCTCACCTGGACATGGGTTAGTCTAAAGGAGTTCATCAAACAAATGAGCCTCTACAGGATACTAATGAAACTATCAACACCATACCTGAGAAGGACAACATGTTTGTCGCAGATGATTGCATCAATAAAGCTATTATATACACAGTAGATGATGAATTGACTGAGATTGTGGACCCAACACAGGATGAGCCTAAGAATGCCAATGAACTTATGATTGCTACTAGCAACATGTTTGCAAATTCTATTATCACAGAAGAAGAAGCCATAATTGATGGTTTTTTGGCCAGACCTGAAGGAGATGGCTATAGTAGTATAGGAGAGCTTTGTGATGTATGTACCCCGTCAGAGGGGGTGCTAGATGAACCTTTGCAGTGTGATGATGGATTGCTAAGTAGCATGGATGCAGATGAGGAAACAGAGGATGACATTGATGAGTTTGAAGATTATCTAGATCATATTGATTGTGAGCAGGTTATCCATGGAGATTCTACTTCTATGCTTATACAGGGGCTGCACGAGGAGATAAAACCAACAGTTTTGATGAATGTTAATATTTTGAAGAGTGATTTTTTCGAGGATGCTATAGATGAAAATCTACAGGGATAAAGATGTTTTACATTATTAGACTCAAAAACCAAATAAAGATGCCTCTGATAATACACGTCTAAATTGTTCCAAGGTTCTTCCTGATGGCTATGAAGCTAGTGGGGGTGATGATACTAAATCACCATGGGTATCGAAAAAGGTGTACAGGTTCCTTCATTTCCTTGGACAGTATGCCAATTATGGTAGGATTTGGATGCTTTTTTTTAATGATGCTTATGTCAATGATGTTTTGGCTACCAGTAAAAGGGAGTCAATGCTATTTAAGGCTTACTGGTAACGAGCTGAATTTGCCAGGAGTTTATGGTATATGGGTGTTGCACTATGCTTCAGGTGATGCTCTAGTATATTGTGGGGCCCATCAATGCTATGTCCTCTTAATGATATTTGATCCAGGAGATTCTAAGGATATTCAGAAGCAGGTTCAATACAAATGGTTACTTGTGGATATGCATTTTGGTTGCAGGCTATTTGATCCAAGAATAGCACACCTACACTAGAAATGTTTAATGTTGATTGATAGAGGACATGTATGCTCATGTGGGTATTATGATGCTCTAGTATTGGGGCAATTTTTTATTATCTCATTTGATCCTGGGGGCTACTAAAGTGCAACTTGTAGATCCAAGGATATCAATTTTTTCTTGTAGCAAGTTACTTGGCATTAGGTTTTGTTTTTGGATTTATGCTATGAAGAAAAGAGTTTTGGATTTTGTGGCTATTAAGCTTACATGGCTAGCTTCCAATTGACTTCTTTGGAAATTGATGTAGATCCAAGGATATCAATTTTTTCTTGTAGCAAGTTACTTGGCATTAGGTTTTGTTTTTGGATTTATGCTATGAAGAAAAGAGTTTTGGATTTTGTGGCTATTAAGCTTACATGGCTAGCTTCCAATTGACTTCTTTGGAAAATTGATGAAGTATCTTCACATATTTTGAGTTGGTTCTATTGCCAGAACTTGAGAAGAAGGACTTGACAGCCATTCCATATGCAAACAGACTAAGGCATACTTGATTCTGATAGAGTTCCCTAAATCGAGCTTGATGGTCAAAAGCCGTGTGTACAATTAACTGAAGCACTTGAGTCTGGCGGGGTTCGCTAACCAGGTTTTTCATAATTGGGTGCTTTGGAGACACGACATATACGGCTCAAAGATTTGTGACGGAGCACCTTTCAAAAAATTGAGCTAGACCATTGGTGATATCATTTAAGCCTTATTTTGTTTTACATGTACTTACCAATTATGTGATCTTGATGGGAAGCAGCTTAAGGTGATTATAGCAGATATAAATTGAAGTCCGGTTGGCATAGACCGGAGGCTATGCAGGTTCAAAGGGGGTGAATGTCGTGCAGTTCTTCTTCCATGATGGGAAAATGAACAAAGGGATGTAGATAAGGTTTATTTGAGTCCTACATGATTACTCAACAATAATGAGGGCTTGATGAGAAGCCAATTTTAAGCTAAAAAGAATGTCAGATACGGCTTTAAAGGAGGCAAAAGTTGTCTTGCTAATGCTAACAATGGGTATGCTTGAAGTGGTCATAGCTGGGATTTTATTGATTAGTATTACAATACTTGAAGTGCTCTATAGGCTTGTCTTTATGATTTGTCAATCGAAGCTATGGATAGGAAGTTATGCCAGTTTGAATTTTGAGTTCATAGAAGATCCGTACCAGATTGGGCAACTGCAGCTGAGGGGATATAAATGAAGTGAATGCATGCTCTTGAAGTTCTCACTTTGTGGAGAGCATTCGGTATTTTTAGATTAGTGATCGGAGTCATGGCCAAGATATCGCAAGATTAAATTTCACCAGGGGCTAGTTCCATACCAATCAAGTCGGCTTGGTCGGTGTGCCATCTGGGAATTTTTCGAGCTTCAGCCAGGTGCTAGAAAATGGTAAAATAGGTTCTCAAGGAATATCTTCATCTCTTTCAGAGCATTGATAAATGGTGCTTGAATCAACTGAATTCTATTTCATGGCAGCTAGTGAAGACAGGAATGATGTGCTTAGCAATGCCTTGGGCGGTCAAGTTGGAGAATCATTAAAATGATCGAGGAACATTGATTGGGTGCTATGCCATGATGAGAAATACCTTAGCCAATTTGCATGCCAAATGTGGTGCCGTTCTAAATCAAAAGCCAAGAGGCCGCCCATATTCACCAAGCGCCATATTAAATGGCCACCGAACCCAAAGAAAAAGCAAACGGCCACCCACCCATGACCTAAAAATGTGTGGCCACCCAATATTAAGTGGGTGGGGCAATTAAAGTGGACAAACAAGGGGAAAAGAAGAATGAATGGTGGAGACGTGTAGCAGCGAGGAACGATAAGGAGAAGAATTGGTCACAGTGGGCACTGAAGAGCTCATATGACGGTGAGTATGAAACATAAAACTATAAGGAGGCTGGGGTGATTCCATGCGATATTGTTCCCCACCTATTTGGTGGAGGTTCAAGTCTACCATGCCACATCATCAAGGCCGTGCCCACTAGCGATATCTCTAGTGGGTTGGACATAAATAGAAAGGAGTTTTCCCCATGCAAGATAAAAAGCTTCCGAAGTCGTCTCATGCAAGGGGGATTTTTTTTTCTTCTTCTTCTCTCTCAGTGGAAACCATAAGCCTTGAGCACTCTAATTATAATCAAGCCTCCTTAGCCAAGTACAATAAGGCTTGGTGATCCACAAAGAACACAAATTTGTTAGCTAATAGGTATTGTCTATACTTTTTCACGGCATAGATCATCCCTAATCCTTCCCTTTTGGTGGTTGTATAGTTTTTCTCTACTATATTCAACTCTCTGCTAGCATAAGAAATAGGAAAATCAATTTTTCCGTCTCTTGGTTGAGCTAGTATACACCCAATGGCAAAATTGGAAGCATCTACATGTATGTGAAATATCTTATTCCAATCTGGTGCTTTCAATATTGGAGCTGAAGTGAGAGCTTTCTTAAGCTTCATGAAGGATTCTCCACACTCATCAGTCCATTCAAAGAGTGTAATCAAGCTATACATGGGTTTTTCAATTATATAGTACATGTAAATGAGCCGTCTGTAATATCCACAATGTCCTGTGAAGGCTTGAACCCCCTTGGCTGATGTCGGTCTAGGCAAATCAACAGTAACATGAATTTTATCCATATCAGTAGCTATGCCATTTTTAGACACCATATGTCCAATAATTTTTCCTTGTCTACCTATAAATGTGTACTTTTCAGAATTTAAGCAGATCCCATAAAGTCTATATTTTTCGAATACCTTTTTGAGGTGTTCAAAATGATCATCCCGGATTGATGAATGTATGCATAGATCATCCATATATACATCCAAAAAAATTTGAAGATACTCCTTAAAAGCATGGCTCATCAATCTTTGAAAGGTGATAGGAGCATTAGTTAACCCAAAAGGCATAACCCGATAGGCAAAAATACCCCATTTTGTTGCAAAGGCAGTTTTATGCTGATCTTTGGGATCAACCAAAAGTTGATTGTATCCCGAAAATCCGTCTAAAAAGTTGTAAGCTTATTTTCGTGCAACTTTTTCTAAAACATGATCAGTGATTGGAAGAGAAAAGTTGTCTCTAATGGTAGCTGCATTCACTTTCTTGAGATTGACACACACCCTTAATCTTTCATTTTTCTTGGGTACTATCACAATTGGAGAAACCCAATCTATGTGTTCAATTTCATAAATGAATTTGGCTTCCTTTAGATTTTCTATCTCTTCTTTGATCTTTGTGGCAAATGTCTCATTATAAGTATATAGACTTTGTCTGCTTGGTTTCGCATCATCTCTCATTGGTATGGTATGTTGATAGATTTTTGGATCAACACCCTTGAGATCTTTATAAGACCAAGCAAAGAATCTCAATATTCTTTTGGCAAGCTTAAAAAAAACTCTTCTTATTCTTCCGTCAGGTTGTTTGCAATGTAGGCAGGTCTAGGCTCTTCTCTTGGTTCGGCCAGATCTATCTTTTTTGCGTTTTCAGGTCCTTCGTATGACTCACCCTGTTTTCGTAGTTCCCTAAAAGGTTATTCGACTATGATTTTTCGGTCTTGGAGAGTATATTTCTTGTAATGGGATGGAATGCTCTTTACATCTTTACCGTCCCCCTCAGTCATTTCCATTTCAGTTGTATATCTCCTTTAGAGCTTTTTTCAACTCTTGATACTTCTTTCTTTGTTCAACTCGTGTCATTGTTGAATCATTATCGTGGTACTTAGGTTCTGCTTGAGTTTCCTTTCTCATTTTTCTCAATGTTTTTAAAATTTCTTTCTTTTTGTTTAAAGGATATCTACTAGTGATTTTGTCATTGACACAATCATGTGCATCTATCTGCATCAGAAACTGTGTTCTACAGGAGACTGATGGCATAGGTCTAGCTTTCAAGTTTCTTGTGTCTCTTTTTTTTCTATACCATTTTTGTCTTCTTGGTTTTTGGTTTGGAAAGTCAAAAAACTTTTCCTCCCCTTGTAGTTTAGCAGTCACATGTTCTTTTTCTAACCCCAAATCATCTGAGGTAGCTCAATAGTCTTCTAACTCATTTGCTGCATCATAGTAGATGTGTGAAAAGACTTGTTGAGCTTTCATCAAGTCCTTGGATTCTTGAATTTTGTCTTCAATGTGAAGGGTTGAGATCATTTGTATGGGAATTATGTCATAGCCGTCCTCGTTGCAAAATTGAGTAGGCATAGACATATTTACACATACATCCATTGTTGCTAAAATTGAGTCCACTCAAATGGCTCAAACAAATGCTCTAGAAAGGGTTCAGGTATGTCATAATAATCAATATCTAATTCTCCTAAATGATTTTCTCATATTAAACTGATCATTTAATGTGGGGAAGGCCAGGGGAGAGAAAGCTAGAATATTGGTTAAGCTAGCAGACCGGCCACAGTAGGGATCCAAAGGAGGGAAAATAGGGATCCAAAGGGGGGGCCATCTGCAAAAGAGCCATTTGCAACAATGGGCTAAAAAGACCCTAAGGTTCAGCCCATTAAGACTTCCAAAATGCTAAGGTTCCAAAATTCAAAGGTTGTGTCCAAAGGTCAACCCTAGGGAAAATTGGATGCTTTGTGTGTGCCCTAAAAGTCTTTGCACATCCCTACATGGGAGGGGGCGAGCCCTAAAGGTAGGGGATGAGAGAGAAAGCCACACACACACACAGGCTCCCTTTACACAAAGGGAATGAGGGACACATGTCAGCTCCCTAGGCCAGATGCCCACAAGGTGTGCCCAATTTCTATTGGATGACCCTTGAAGTGGACCAATGAGAATTAAGCTAGATTAAATCTAGTTTAATTAATTTAAAAACATTTAATAAAAGAAACCAATGAGAATTAAGTCTCCTAGAAGACTATTGGGCAGTCTCCCAAGGGGGCCAATGAGCATTCAAGAGCCCCATGGCTTGCCTGATTCCTATTGGCCAGGAGACAAAGGGGTCCAATGAGAGTTTAGTTTAATTATTTAATTACCTAAAGCTCTCACAAAAGGGGAAAAGGGGACACATGTCAGAAGGCTATCACTTATGCTGCTTAATTGTGATTGGATTGACTTGGGGAAGGCCAACGAGGCTTCAGCAAGAGCAATTAGCAAGAGGGCTCGCCCAAGAGAGAGAGGGGGCTGATTTTTGCAAGGCATTATCACACACACACACACACACACACACACAAGCTCATGTGTGAAGAAAGAGAAGACTATATCTTCCCAAGCTTTAATGGAGAACTCATCACCTACTCCAAGCTTGTGAGATAGAAGCCTATATCAACACTCTCTTGGCATGTGGATGCAAATCCAACCAAGAGCCAAGCTTCAATGCATGCTCATCTCCTCTACCAAGCTAATTACTAAGCTAAGCTATGCTACATATAAGTGATTATGTGAGGAGATGTACATCTTTCTCGTAAGATACTCCTTCTTCCTCTCAATCTACTCTCATACCCTGCTAGCTCTCACCATCTTCGAAGGTGTGTGAGGTCTTGGGTCTGAGAACGGGGATAATTCAAGTTGTGTTTGTTAAGTGTTTTGCTTAGTGCATGAAGTTTCCATCTTCATTGCACTAGCTAGTCTTGAAGGAACACAAAGAATTGTATTGTACAATGTCTCTCTTGATGGGAGAAACCATAATACAAATCCTTTTGGAGGGGGGACAGGCTCCATGAAAATCCGGTCCTCAACTGTTGTCAATAGCTTAATTTCTCTCTCTTTTGAAAGTATTGTCGATGCTATCTAACTAGGTGTTATGTTTTTTGTTGCTCTCTCCACTCAAGCACTCTTGTAATTCTCATTAGGAATCTATTCTAATGAAATGCCCACTATGTTCATGCTAATTTCCACTACACATAAGTTATTAGGCCGTTAAATGTTACATTGGTATCAGAGGTCAAGGTTTCTCTTTTCTTGCTCAAGAAGGGAGGTCATCAAGCTAGCTACAAATGGTTGGTATTATTAATTGCCTGTGAGTAAGTAGAATAGGTATTTTTCAGCCTTGGAGTGCGCCTGCCTTCGTGCAGTTAACAGGGCATCACCGTCGAGAGCTATGGTCTTAATAGTGGAGTCCTACGGGGCTTGCCTACGGCTTAACCACTATTGAGCTATTAGAAGCTTGACAGGAGCCGGTGCTGTTTTGGTGTCGAAAGACCCTCTCTTCTATTCCTTGCAATTAATGGTATTCGAGCCACGGGTACAATAGCTTGAGTGCTTTTTCTAAAGGGGTAAAGAGGAGTAGCAACTAGGGCTTGAAGTGCCAAAGTACACCTAAAAAGTTTACACCTAAAAGTTGTTAGAATGGCTGACAATAGTAAAGAGAGTGAAATTAATGTTGATAACTTTGATTTTTCTCATGAGCAAGCTACTAATGATGCTTCAATGCTTGTTAACTATCTTGTTTCTAGGCTTCAACAAGCCATGGGCAATCCATCTCTCCAAAGTGAAGTGCAACGGTAGCTCTGTGCTCACGGGATTCTCCAAGCTCATCACCATGACGAGAGAACACCTAGGAAGCCTCCTTGTGAGACTCCCAAAAGAGGTCTCTCTCTGATGAAGAAGAAGAGAATCCATATTAAGGGCTCAAGAATTTACTTCTTGATGATGCATCTCCTTCCCAAAGGAGAACTCAAGAGCCTCCACCAAAGGAACGAGAAAGAAGCGAGTCTCCCACCACCTCGGCGGAGATGGCTCCACGAAGACGGCGGGCTAAACGCTCTCCATCACCACCAAAGCGGAGAAGACCATCACACTCTTCTCCATGCCATAATTCAAAGAGGGATGATAAAAAGCAACAGAAGAAAAAGGCGAGAAAGAGGACACCCTCTTCTCCATCTTCTTCATCCTCTTCCTGTTATGAAAGCTATGGTGAAGACGACAAAGATCAAGACAAGAAAAAGGCGAGAAAAAGGTCACCCTCTTCTCCGCCTTCTTCAAATTCTTCACCTTCTGAAGAAAGTGATGGTGCAACCTTTGAACCATCAAAAAGAAGAGGCCATAGGAAATCCTATGCCGCATGGAAGAGGTCTTCCAAGTTGAAGAAATTCAAAGAGGGAGGGAAGAGCATCTCTTTCCTTACCTATGATGGTACCTTTGGTGCTACGGACAAAGTCTTGGCCTTTATCCAACAATTCGATGCGGCGTTTGGAGATGAGGGCTTCACGGAGTCCTCTAAGCTACGCCATGTAGCTATGCACTTTCAAAAGTCCGCCAGACAATGGTGGTCTAGCCTACTAGCCAACGGTGAAGCTCCAAGAACATGGAAAGCTTTAAGAGCTTCCATTATGAAGCAGTTTTTGGCCACCGATGCCAAAGACAAAGTACTCACCAAATGGCGAAGCTTAAAGCTCTCTCCCAATGAATCTATCCACAAATATGTAGACAATATTTGGGACCTACAACTCAAAGCCACTGTCTTCAAAAAGTTGGATTTTGGAGAGAAAAAGCAACAGTTTTGTGCGGGCTTAACCGAAGAAATGGCGGAGTATGTCAACTCCCAAAGACCACGTACCTTATTGGCAGTAATACACCACACTATGGTCGCCTCTCGAATCAATTTCCAAATGGGGGCAAAAAGAAATAATAAGTCCCCGGAAAACAAGGGTTCCAATGAGCCTAAGGGGAAGGACAATGTCCAAAAGTCTCCTAAGGGCAACTCCAACAAAGCTAAAGAGAAGGGAGTTTACAAAGGTAAGAATAAACTCTCTCCTGAAGAGCTTGAGCGTTATCGTAAGGATAACCGGTGTTTCAAGTGCGGCGAACAAGGGCATGCGTACCGCGCTTGTCCCCAAAAGAACAACCGCCAAGATCCTCCTAGAGCTTCCTTGGTTGAAATCCAAGAGGAGGAGACTCACTAAACTCACCACAAAGGATCTCCTCTATGCCATGCTTGGGGAAAGGTAAGAGAACATGATTCTTTTATTCTCTTTGACCCTAGTTCTACTCACAATTTTATATCTATAGAGTTGGCCACCAAGCTAGGAATACAATCCTACGAGATGGGAGATGTCCTACCCGCAGACAGTGCCTTCAAGGGGCAAGAAGCTTCAGTCACTCCTTAAATTGGGAAATTGAGGCTTCATGTCCAAGGCTGTGTGGACAAAGAGGACTTCTTTATCTCTCCTCTCAAGCATGAGGATGTAATCCTAGGGGCACCATGGTTTGACCGCCTGGCTGCCGATGTTAAATTTCCTGAAAGGAGAGTCTCCTTTAAGTTCAGGGAAAAAGACATGTATATAGATGTTAAGGAAATGGGTAACACCATCCCCATTGTACATACACCAGCTTTCAACAAGTCAATATAGAGATCTATTTCCGTGTACATGATTTTTGTTAAAGACTCTCAAAATGAACCTAATGCTTTAGCAAAAGAAAATAAAAGCAACCAAAAGGAATTAGAGTTATCCAATTTTCTCAAGGGGTTTCAAGATGTTTTTATTGACGACCTACCTTGTGAGCTACCTCCTAAACGAGGTAATGATGACCATGCAATTGAACTTCTTCCAGGAAGTTCACCGCCTAATAAACCTCCTTATAGAGTTTCTCAAGCTCAACAAGAGGAGATTATGCGGCAAGTCCATGAGTTAGTTGAGAAGGGTATGGTTAGGCCAAGCTCATCTCCATTTTGCTCACCTGTGCTATTAGTGCAAAAGAAAGACGACACATATCGTATGTGTGTCGACTATAGAGCACTAAATAGGATCACTATCAAGAATAGGTTTCCCGTTCCACGCGTAGAAGACCTATTTGATAAGCTACAAGGATCAACCTACTTCAGTAGGGTTGACCTAAAAAGTGGCTATCATCAAATAAGGATAGTTGATCAAGACATTGTAAAGACCACATTTCATACTACATTTGGTCTTTACGAATACATTGTCATGCCTTTTGGCTTGACCAATGCACCAGCCACATTCAACCGCTTGATGGAGAAGCTGTTCAGGCCTCATCGAACCTTCACTGGAGTGTTCTTTGATGATATTATCATCTACTCTAATTCATTGGAGGAACACAAGCAACACCTCCAGGTAATATTTCAAGTTTTAAGAGAGAATAAACTTTATGTTAATCAAAAGAAAAGTGAATTTTTGTTGCAAGAGATTCAGTATTTAGGTCACATTATCTCTCAAGATGGCATCCAAATGGATCCATCCAAGTTAGAGGTAATAAAAGGATGGCCTAAACCAAGGAATCTTCATGAACTAAGAAGCTTCATAGGTATGTGTGCATACTATAGACGCTTCATAGAAAAGTTCTCACAAATTGCGGGACCATTACATGACCTTACAAAGAAAAGCGTTAGGTATACATGGTCTGCTAAGGAGAACAATGCTTTCGAAAAGCTTAAAGAAAAGCTTATCTCTCAACCTGTGCTTACACTACCGGATCTCTCAAAACCATTTGAGGTCCAATGTGATGCTTGTGGTGATTGCTTTGGAGCTGTTTTGCTCCAAGAAGGGCACGCCATAGGCTATGAGAGTCGACGGCTCGACCCTGTTGAGCAAGCTCTAGGCTTATAAGAAAAGGAACTCCTTGCAGTTCTACATGCCTTAGACTCATGGAAGCACTATTTATTTGGGACTCCTTTCATTCTGCGAACGGATCACCAAAGTCTTAAGTACTTCATGACACAGACCAAGCTCTCTGACAAACAAATGAGGTGGGAAAATTTCCTTTCGCAATTTCATTTTCATATTGCTCACATTGCTGGCAAGCATAATCAAGTAGCTGATACACTCTCAAGACGGCCGAGAGTGAATGCGGTTTCCATAGCAACTCACAATGATCTATCTTCAATGATAGATGAGTATGCTATTGATCCCGATTTTAGAGATGTGATTTCAGCCCTTGCATTAGGGAAGAAAGAAGAACCATTTACTTTACAAGATGGTTATCTTCTCTATGGCAATAGACTATGCGTTACTAACTCACTACGTGAGAAAGTAATGTATGAATCTCATGCTCCACCTTACGCGGGGCATAGAGGGATTCAGTCTACCTTAAAGGGAATTGAAACATATTTCTATTGGCCTACCATGAAAGTGAACATACAAGAGTATGTTTCCAAATGTGTGGTATGCCAAAAGACAAAATTTGATAGAGGGAAGCAACTTGGATTGCTTCAACCCTTGCCAATTCCTAATTCACCATGGGAGAGCATATCCATGGATTTCATCTTTGTATTGCCTAAGTATATCCATGGGAATACGGGAATATGGATGATAGTAGACAGGTTTAGTAAACAAGCTCATTTTATACCTGTCAAAAAGACTATCAAAGCCCATCAAATGGAAACCCTCTTTATTTCACAAATTTTCAAGTACCATGGCTTGCCCATGTCCATAGTGTCAGATAGAGATCCTAGAATCACCAGTAATTTCTGGAAGGGTCTCTTTGAGAATTTAGGAACAAGGCTAAACTTCTCTTCGGCCTATCATCCACAAAATGATGGCCAAAGTGAAATATCTAACCTAACCATTCTCGATCTACTAAAAGCCTATGTAACGGAAGTAGATCAAAGATCCCAATGGGAGAAGTACTTACCCTTAGTGGAGTATGCTTACAATAACACTGTACATACTTCCACGGGAAAAGCACCTTTCGAGGTAATTGAGGGAAGATCAAAAAGTCCCTTGCTACTTAAGGTACATGGGAAGGTCTTCGCTGCAGATGAGTATAGCCGAGACGTACAAGAATCTTTCCAAAAGATTAAGGATTCTATCTCTATCTCACAGCAAAGGCAAAAGGGTGCTGCTGACAAGCACAGAAGATCCCAAGCCTTTAAAGAAAACGATTGGGTCTTGTTAAAGTTTCCCAAGGCTCGATTAAGCCACACAACGGGAAAGAATCCTACGGGTCAACATGGACTAATGACTAGGCTTTATCTTCTCTACCTCAAAGTAGAGGATGACTATGATTTCAAGAGAGAGGTAATGTCATCAAACCTAATATTTAGCTAACCCAAATGATTTTTTCATATTAAAGTGATCATTTAATGTGGGAAATAAATGGGAACAAAAGTTAGAATAGAGACATATGCTTCTAGACCACTGAGGGTCAAAAGGAGAGATGGTTGCATCTCAATAGGGGTCCAAAAGGAGATTGTTTACCAAAGAGAAATGTGTAATAAGTTCTTCTAGACTTATCTCAACAGAGGACCAAGAGGAGATATGGTTACATCTCAATAGGGGTCCAAAAGGAGATTGTCTACCAAAGAGCAATGTGTAATAAGTGCTTCTAGACATATCTCAGTAGGGGACCAAGAGAAGAGATGGTTACATCTCAATAGGGGTCCAAAAGAAGATAGTCTATCAAAGATCAACATGCATCTAATGGATCTTAGATTACCTTAGAGTTAACTTCATTAAGGACCTCCAAATGTTAGTGTTAAAAGTCCTTAGACCTTAGGAAAGCTAGGGTTGTGCTTGAGGTGGGAACCCGGCCCAAGCTCGAGGTGCTTGTCATGCTTGGTGACTAAGGTTCTTGAGGTGCTTGTCATGCTTGATGAGTAAGGTTCTTGAGGTGTTTGTTGTGCTGGATGACCCTTGAAGTGGACCAATGAGAATTAAGCTAGAGTAAATCTAGTTTAATTAATTTAAAAACATTTAATAAAAGAAACCAATGAGAATTAAGTCTCCTAGAAGACTATTGGGCAGTCTCCCAAGGGGTCCAATGAGCATTCAAGAGCCCCATGGCTTGCCTGATTCCTATTGGCCAGGAGGCAAAGGGGTCCAATGAGAGTTTATTTTAATTATTTAATTACCTAAAGCTCTCACAAAAGGGGAAAGGGGGACACATGTCAGAAGGCTATCAGTTATGCTGCTTAATTGTAATTGGATTGACTTGGGGAGGGCCAACGAGGCTTCAGCAAGAGCAATTAGCAAGAGGGCTCACCCAAGAGAGAGAGGGGGACCAAACTAGCACAATTGGGAACAGCTGCTGCAGCACCGCTTTCATCCATAGAAGACGTGCTCAAAAGGATAAATGACTTGATGAATAACATGCAAAAAGCACCTATGAGGGGACCAGGGCAAGGGATACCTCAATAGGGACAACCAATTAAGCCGCAAAAATGGTGTGCAATCGAGGGTAAATGGACCAACCATGAGACCAATGAGTGCTATTACCAACCAAAATATGATGGGAATGTTCAATACGTGCCTATGAGGCCACAAAGACAACCCATGTACATATATCAGTCTAATATGGCCCCAACTCAAAGACCACCGATGGGTATGGAAAAAATATCCTGGACATAATGCAGTACCTATAAAGTACATGCATTCAGAGGGAGTCATAGATGAACAAGCACTAGTTCCTGTTACACCCTATACTAAGCTTAGTCCATCGATAGTAATGGTAGAAGGAGATTGGTATAATTCACATCCACCACCAACGGAAGAGCCTGTGACTTATACTACACCAGAGCATGCATCAATGTACTATGTAGCTAATCAAGGTGCTAGACCTCCGATGGTAAGACCCATGATTAAGCCAAGAACTGGGAGCTGTCATAATCATGGTGCAAGATGATCATTGAAAAAATGCCCAGAGCCTGACAAGAACCTTAAGACACTTGAAGCTTATTGCATACAATGTTGCAAAAAGGGAGGACACTTCCCTAAAGATTGTCCAAAAAATCCTTTAAACAAGGATAAAATAGTAGTGAACGTAGTCCAAGTGATACCTAGTAGCTCATCCGAGAGTGAACCGATTGCTCCAATCAAGGTAATCACCAGAGCCCAGGCTAAGAAAAAGAAACATAACTCCTCTGATGATTCGGAGAATCCTAAAATTTCCTCTCAAAAGACCAAGAGAAGGAGAAGCAAAAGGTATGAGATGAGAAAACAAAAACAAATGGTTGAAATCAAAGAGAAAGCGAAGAAACGATTTCACGAAAAAGTGAAAGAAACTGGAAGTGAAATCAAGGAAACCACAATGAAATCTAGAGGATCAATTTTGGTTGACAAAATTTTTGAGCCAATCAAATGCAACTTTGGAAGCTTAGCAAATGGGACTTAAAGCAGGCCAAAACATGAAATACAAATGGAAAAACTATCCTTCTTCAAATATGGAAGCAGCTAAGCTTGAAGCTTATCAAAATTTTGTAAGAATTACTCAAGAGATGCTGGAAAAACAAAAACCTAAGCTTGACAGTATGGAAAAACCTAAGGAGCTTGTGGAAGGAACCAATAAAAAGAAATCCAAGTGGTGATAGAACCCCACCTTAAAACAAAAGAGCTAAAACTTACAGTGCTGGACAACAAAGATGCCTTAGACGGAATTCCATTCGTAGAAGAAGACTGGCCAGGACACTTATGGGAAAAAGTTAGAGAGATTAATGATGGGAGCCTAACTTTTAATTCAGCTCTTATAGAGGAAGTTTGGTTAGATAATCTACTTCCTGATATGGACATGTATGTACAATAATTGTATGGGGATTGCGGTTCTAAAGCTTCAGGAATTTCTAAACCATTGACTTTGAAAACATTACCCTCTTACTTGGGAGATAACGAAGATGAATCCATAGTGTGTAAAACTACTCAGGTAAGAAGAGCAGAACAGACCCTAGAGGTAGACAACATCCATTCAATCGTGTCTACACCCATTCAATACACTTTTACTTTGGGAGAACTGTAAAAAATCAGACCATATCTATGGAATGATCTATAGAAAACTCTAGAGAAGGTGGGGATAACATGGCTAATCGCAAAAAAAAAAAGAAAATTGAAACACGAATTGGATAACAAAGAGACTCAATCTATTTCAATGAACAAAGTCGGAGAATACTACGAAGTGGAAGAAAGAAATATAACCCTTCCAGTGAGATTATAATGATATAGAAACCATGGCAATACTGGATAGTGGGGCAGGATAGCCATAGCCACGAAAGCAGTATGGGAATCATGGGGACAACCAGCCATTAGACAAACTCAAATGAAATTGCAATTGGTTGATGGACACATCGAAAGACCCTTAGGACTGCTTGAAAAAGTGAGTTAATTCTTGCGGGATTGAATATCAACATACTTTTGCCATAGTAGACTTTGGAAAGAAACTCAATAACGAAATCATCTTGGGAAGACCTTTCATGCGACAAGTACAACTTATCCAGGATTGGGGAGTCAATTATCTGTAATTGAAGCAAGTGGGATCAATAACAAGGGTTAATCTAAAGGATCACACTTATAGAGATTTCATGAAAACACCCATACAAGAATTCGATTTAGTCTCTTTGGCTGAAACTAAGCTTCCATCTTGGTTAAACGAAGAAATACCTATTTGGATGTGCAGAGCCTCAAAAAACGGGAGCTTAAAACGAGACGAATGTATCTTAGAAAGGGATTGCACAAATGAAGCCTATGTACCTTGTAACATTTAATGGCCTAATAACTTATGTGTAGCGGAAATTAGCATGAACATAGTGGGCATTTCATTAGAATAGATTCCTAATGAGAATTACACGAGTGCTTGGGTGGAGAGAGCAACAAAAAACATAACACCTAGTTAGATAGCATCGACAATACTTTCAAAAGAGAGAGAAATTAAGCTATTGACAACAGTTGAGGACTGGATTTTCATGGAGCCGGTCCCCCCTCCAAAAGGCTTTGTATTATGGTTTCTCCCATCAAGAGAGACATTGTACAATACAATTCTTTGTGTTCCTTCAAGACTAGCTAGTGCAATGAAGATGGAAACTTCATGCACTAAGCAAAACACTTAACAAACACAACTTGAATTATCCCCGTTCTCAGACCCAAGACCTCACACACCTTCGAAGATGGTGAGAGCTAGCAGGGTATGAGAGTAGATTGAGAGGAAGAAGGAGTATCTTACGAGAAAGATGTACATCTCCTCACATAATCACTCATATGTAGCATAGCTTAGCTTAGTAATTAGCTTGGTAGAGGAGATGATCATGCATTGAAGCTTGGCTCTTGGTTGGATTTGCATCCACATGCCAAGAGAGTGTTGATGTAGGCTTCTATCTCACAAGCTTGGAGTAGGTGATGAGTTCTCCATTAAAGCTTGGGAAGAGATAGTCTTCTCTTTCTTCACACATGAGCTTGTGTGTGTGTGTGTGTGTGATAGTGCCTTGCAAAAATGGGAATCTTGCAATGTATTGCTTCATTCTAGTTGCACAATCCCTAACAGACTCACCTTGTTTCTATTTGAAGCTATAGATTTGAGCTACTGTATTATGCTTGATTTCCGTTTTGGAACATGCGGTGTGAGCGGGATGAAAACACACACAGCGCCTCTATAACGACCCGACACACACTCTTGGGAAGATACACACACACACTATGGGGCACCACTCGGCTTACACAACACACCTGGCCGAGACAGGGAACACACCTCTGGAGTGAGAGGAGAGAGACTATCCACCACACAGACACACACACACACACACACCCAAAAAACTCAGCTCAAAAGAGGAGAATTTCTGATGTTTAGATACAATTGAGCTTGGGCCAACACCAATGGGGCAAATAGCTCACACACTATGGGTGAAAGAAGCCAGATACAATCACAAACTGGAGCAGAAACTTCGCTCATAGGAGGAACTTACACAGAAAAACAGCAGGAAAAGAGTGAGGAATTTGGCAAAATGGACAGCGCCATCGCGTCCGGAACGGCCCAAAACCCCAGTCTACAATGTCAAAGTGCTCAAATCCGACCTCGGATGAGCAGTTTACGGCCAAAACAGGCTCCAAATTGAGCAAAAACACACCTGCGGCTGTTCCTCCTCTCTTCTCCACGTTTTTTCTGGTCTTCTCTCTCTTTTTTCAGTTCCCACACTTAGCTTTTTTAGTTGGGCACCCTTGGCCTTTTAGATGACCTCAAACGGACCCCGAACAGGCCAAAAACTGACCTCGCAGTGCATAGTTGTCACCTTTTTGCATCATTTGCACACCTGGCACTCAGCCTTTTTCCAATAATGCATCTCGCCACCACGTGAAGTGGCCCCAAAAAGTGGTCCTAATGATGACCTTTCTGCATAACTCTCACAAGCAAACACCCACGTTGTGTCCGTCCTCATCTGCGTGCAAATATTGACCTCGTTCGCCCTCCTGACGCCACTAGATGCCATCTGACGCACCTGCTGACCTCACGTCGTCGGCCCGCGGATAGCTTCCTCGAGAAGTTTTACGCGCTACCAACTCCTCCTTATTGTAGAAAAACACAATGGTACTAGTAACGATGAAAATCGATGCACTATGTACATGGTGTCCTACCTGTACACATGTGGGCCCCACGTAACCACCTGGCTCTGGAAAATGGGCAATACTTTATTTGATGCACCATGCATGGGTATGTACATATGCGCAATCCCTTGCTCCAAAAAACTCCTGACATAATTTGCCCACCCCCTAGCCTGCTAGAGCATTCATGCTCAACAGCAGCAACACTAGTAGATGCTCATTCCACCTGGATCCCACACAAAAACAGTTGGCATTCCTTGCATCAAAAGCTTAATCAAACTTTGACCTGGTTCCGAAGGAAAACCTGTAGAGATGCCATTTATCAACCTCCCATCAAGAAAATCATCAATTACTTTGGCATAGACTTGCATGTGCAAATATATCTCCTTCTCCATAGCTGAGAGGTCTCCACTGATCATTTGTGTCATCAATTCCCGCTTCTTTGAAAACTCAACCTTGGTTTGCATCAGCCCTTCAATCACTTCATAAGGCCCTTCACTTTCATCTTCAACCTCATTCGCAAATGCAACTAAACCACACTCCTGGATTTCTTTATCCATCAAAAGAAATGCAACATCAGCATCCTCATCACTGCTGGTAGTGCTATCACTGTCCTCATCTGTCACCGTGGAAGAGTCTTCATCACTAGAATCATCCTCATCTTCATAAAGCTCCTCTAATCGTTTCCTTGTGTCCATATTATAAAGCTTCTTGGTACCTGTCTTTCCATAGAGGCTAATTGTACCATGTCGCCAATCTTGAACAGCTCCCACTGCACGTAACCATGGTCTGCCCAGTATAATAGGATATGCTCCCAACCCTGCTGGCATCACATGAAAATCAACCACTGCCTTTGCATCATATGCCTCCACTTCTAAGCTCTTTACAACACCCAAGCATTTTACTTTTTGATGGTTTGCCAATCTGATCCGAAAACCTGACACCCCAGCCTCTGTGAGACCCATCTTCTCAACGCATGAGTGTGTTATGACGCATATTTGGGCTCCGCCATCCACATAACCTTGTCCCAAATTTTTCCTTTTATGCCACACATCTACTATTGGACAAATGTCTGGTAGCTCGTCCATTGCCAACACCTTCACTGAACCTCTCTCTGGCTCTTTCTCCATTGGGTTAACCATCCTCTTCCACTGTCGCTTTAGTTTAGGAACCATTTCTATGAGCTGCCCAAAAGTAACATCTGCCTTCCTGCTCGTCAGATCCTCCTTCAAGTCATAGCTTAATTGCCCATCCCCTAGTGGAAAATCTGAAACATGAAACTTTCGACGAGCTCTCCTTTTCCTCTTGGCCTTGACATCCTCGCCTTCATGGCTCTTTCCTTTCTTCTTACTAGGACCTGGGGCACTTCTTCCTTCCTTTTCCTCTGTGGTCCTCTTCCCAATAGGCATCACTAATGTATCCTCTAGCTTTGATGCCTTCTCCAAGGTGACTACACTTAGCACTTTTGTCTTTCCCTTTTCCTCTTGGGTCAGTCCACTGGTTCCTTCGTCTCCCTTAATTTCGATGCCATAATCATTTGATCTAGTTAGCACCTGTCTTGGCAATGGATACATGTCTCCCCCCATCCTTGGTGGCTTATCACATTGCGGGCTGATGTGACCCAACTCTCCACAATTATAACATGTGGGCGTCTGCCTCCAAAACCTACTATTACTTTGTCCAGCACCATTCCTAGGTCTTTCTTCACCTGCTGGCTGATTTGCAAACCGCCCTCGACCTCGATTATTTCCCACTTGACCTAGCATGTTTAGGCTGAGATTCTTCATCAGATCAACCACTTGCCTCATGTCTTGCCTTAGGCCATCATCTTGCACTGCTGTAGTGACCACTGCTGGCATAACCTGAGTAGTAACAGGAACCACTGGTTCATGATGAACCCCTGACATGCGCCCTTGTAAAGACTCTATAGGCTGAAATTCAGACCTCATTGGCGAAGACTCCACCCCTAACTGGCTCATTTTCCTCAGCTTCCACTCTTTGTTCCTTGCTACCTCTAGTGCATCTTCATATGTCCTAGGCTTCTTTAGCTCCACTCTCCAACGTATATTCTCCCAAAGACCAGCCAAGAACCTGTCCTTCTTCATCATGTCAGGCGGGGGTACCTGTGGTGCTAAAGCCTTGCACATTCGCTCCCATGCCAATGAAAACTTACGTATGTACGCATCTACTGGCTCACCTTCCTTTTGCACCAAAGCCTGTACTTCTTGCCACACTTTGTCAGGGTCTTCTATCTTCACAAACTCCACTTCCAATCCATGCCTTAGATTGTCCCAACTCAATCTTATAGGTGGATCAGCCATACACAACTCCTCTTCAAATGCTTTGGACCAAGCTCGTGCATCACTCTTCAAACAAATTTGGAGAAGGCGTAACATTTGTGTAGGGTCATGAATCTGGTTGCTAATGCAGGCAACCTCCATCTTTTCCAAAAATTCTTCCACATCTTCATCACTTCTTCCATGAAACTCGGGATAAGAGAAAGCCATGGCTACCCATATTATGATGCTTTGAGAACCCCTTCGAACACACGTGCAAGAACCCAAAACTTTTCACTTCCCAATCCCTAGAAACTTCAATGGAGCTCAACTTTAGATAAGGACAAACACATGCACATCAAATGAGTTTTCATAGTTGATCATCGGAATGACAACAGGCAAAGGACATTCCAGGATCTCTCTCAATCTTCTTGGCCCAAACATAAAGACTATGCGCTGCTGGAAAAAGATCTTCCTGGACACATGAACATTAATCTGAATTCTTTGAGTTAAATGAAAAGGAGTGAACTGAGGGCCGTTTTGATCATCCATTAAAGCCAACCATGAAGCTCCCAAGAAGGCACACCTGACTCAACCTCTGATTTTGCCAAAATTTCAGCAGCATAACAGCATAAATGGCTCAAAATACCAAAAAACCAGCCATCATAACTTGGAAAAATTTTGACAGAGCTTCCCCAAAAGTAGAGCAATGAGAACCCAAAATATAGACTGTATCTGTATACATAAACTGTCAACAATAGAACCCGAGCATCAAGTAGGAATCACTAGTACATAGCCTATGGCGAGGTCACAAAAAGGGTGCTCCAGCTACCTGTATCACCGAAAGGATCTCCACATTTGAGCATCCCCCAGCTCAATAAAAACCTCACGCTATCGACCCTCACACGAAAGCTAATGCAAATCGCGTATAGTCAAGTCTCAGAAATGACTATCTTCCAGACCAAGTCTCAGAAATGGCTGGGACTGCCAAATAAAACCATATATGGCTCCACAAAGGTGTACAATGGCAGTTTCCACAAGTAACGTACAATCCAACAGACAATGCGCTCAAATAGGCGCCAAGTGATGCATTCCCACAACAACTGCAAGTGACATCACTGTACTCCAGCTACCTGTACCTGTGTGAATCACCTGTACCTGTCCCTGTCCCTGTTCCTGTAACCTGTAATCTGCAACCTGCAACCTGTAATCCCGAAGCTCGAAGCTCGAAGCTCGAAGCAGAAGGTACTCGAAGAAGATCCTCCGTGGGGGCGCCAAAAGAATGTGAGCGGGATGAAAACACACACAGCGCCTCTATAACGACCCGACACACACTCTTGGGAAGATACACACACACACTATGGGGCACCACTCGGCTTACACAACACACCTGGCCGAGACAGGGAACACACCTCTGGAGTGAGAGGAGAGAGACTATCCACCACACAGACACACACACACACACACACCCAAAAAACTCAGCTCAAAAGAGGAGAATTTCTGATGTTTAGATACAATTGAGCTTGGGCCAACACCAATGGGGCAAATAGCTCACACACTATGGGTGAAAGAAGCCAGATACAATCACAAACTGGAGCAGAAACTTCGCTCATAGGAGGAACTTACACAGAAAAACAGCAGGAAAAGAGTGAGGAATTTGGCAAAATGGACAGCGCCATCGCGTCCGGAACGGCCCAAAACCCCAGTCTACAATGTCAAAGTGCTCAAATCCGACCTCGGATGAGCAGTTTACGGCCAAAACAGGCTCCAAATTGAGCAAAAACACACCTGCGGCTGTTCCTCCTCTCTTCTCCACGTTTTTTCTGGTCTTCTCTCTCTTTTTTCAGTTCCCACACTTAGCTTTTTTAGTTGGGCACCCTTGGCCTTTTAGATGACCTCAAACGGACCCCGAACAGGCCAAAAACTGACCTCGCAGTGCATAGTTGTCACCTTTTTGCATCATTTGCACACCTGGCACTCAGCCTTTTTCCAATAATGCATCTCGCCACCACGTGAAGTGGCCCCAAAAAGTGGTCCTAATGATGACCTTTCTGCATAACTCTCACAAGCAAACACCCACGTTGTGTCCGTCCTCATCTGCGTGCAAATATTGACCTCGTTCGCCCTCCTGACGCCACTAGATGCCATCTGACGCACCTGCTGACCTCACGTCGTCGGCCCGCGGATAGCTTCCTCGAGAAGTTTTACGCGCTACCAACTCCTCCTTATTGTAGAAAAACACAATGGTACTAGTAACGATGAAAATCGATGCACTATGTACATGGTGTCCTACCTGTACACATGTGGGCCCCACGTAACCACCTGGCTCTGGAAAATGGGCAATACTTTATTTGATGCACCATGCATGGGTATGTACATATGCGCAATCCCTTGCTCCAAAAAACTCCTGACAGCGGCTACAAATCCTTGAGCTAATGTATTTAAGTCCATGATTGACCTTGGTGAAATGTTTTGAAACCATGTCAGTTCTTTTCCTTCTAATGTCATTCCAAATCCCTCGAATTAAGTATGGAAATAAAATATGCGTTCTGCTCTTAGAACTTGCTTAAAGCTTGTTAAGTGGTCGTATGGATCCCTAGATCCACTATATTTTTTGACCCATTTCTGAAAATCAGCTAGTCTGACATGTCTATTTGGTTCAACTCTCGGTCTCTTGGCAGTTGGTCCTGTTTTGAGTCCTTCAAACCAGTCTGTTGAAAATAGTGACTCATGTAGCCCTAGACTAGCTTTAGTGTCACCCGATTTTCTTCGTGATGAGGTTGTTTCGGGTTTTTTAACATTACTCTCAAAAGATCTCTCGTGGAGTTCATCTCTTGGAATAGTTTCTGGTCCTTGGCCCAATATCCAGTCCCTTATGGAGTACCCTTGGTATTTGCTTTGTTCCACCTCCTCAAGAGTCATCAGAACAAAATTGTTGTTATAAAAATCCCTAAAGAGGTAGGTTAGTAGATCTGTTGGACCCTTATCTTTGATTTTGAAGATATAGATGACCTTCATGGACGTTTAATCTCCTCATTTGGCATTAGAAGTCTATAGAAGATCTTTGATGTGTCTATCCTCCCAACAATAGACTTCGATCCTAGGATTATCCGTGCTAAGTCGTTTCAAAGGCTTCAAATCAACTTGATCGTATCCTTCAAATTCTAAAGTCGGTGGTCGTTCTTTTTCTGCCATATCTGGAATTATGATATTTACCTCTAACCCCCATTTGTCTATCACGTCAGGGTTTTCAACTTGTAAATACTGAGTTCCATTTCTATCCATGTATATTTTTCCTTATTTGTTTGCCCTGATTTCCTCTTCAAACTCTATGCTATGGTCTTCAATGCAAATAGCATACTCTTCATTAGGATCCAGGTAAACCTGAGCTCCATGGCGATTAGTCTTATCAAAAGAGAGTATATGCTTAAAACACACCGTCGTTCCGGCTTTTGAGTGAGTCGAATAGGAAGACATTTCAGATCTTGATCCTGAAAAGTGTTTGCGACTTCTTCAAAGATAGTGTCCAAGTGCTCACCTTGATTCACACTCCCTTCAGTGGATACTCTACTAGTGGTCTCTCCAAATATGCATTGGTTTCCTAGTATATGACCAGATCTAAGGTTCATATAGACTTTTGAAGCCCTGGATAGAGTACTTACCGTTGGATTGACTTGAGAATCTTTGGATCGAGTACTTACCGTCGGATTGACCAGATCTAAGGTTCATATAGACTTGTGAAGCTCGGGATAGAGTACTTACCGTCGGATTGACTTGAGGTCAACTTCTTACACTTGACTTGATTGGACTTCTATCAAGCTTTCAATTCCTTTTCTGCCACCTGATTCCTATATGAGTTTTAATCAAGTTAGCTATTCTTTCTCAAAGATTGTACAATTTTTTCTAACTATTGTGACTGGTCTGTGTATCGCTTCAAATTAAGCTCGGTGAGTCAGCACTTGAGACTTTCAAATTTTACTTTTGTAAAAAGTCAAAGGCTAATCTGCAACCTGGAAACTGAGTGAACATGTACTAACGGACGCAAAGCGGACCCCGAACCCTGACGGCCTCTAAAACTCCGGGGGCCGAATGACTCGCCTCGAGCCTGCCACAGTAAAGCGAACAGGGGGCACCACCTAGCTTTGAGTGGCCAGGACGCAAAGCCCACGATGATATGAACACCAGGAGCCTACACACCGAGAGAGAGGAAAGGAGAGAGAGAGAGAGAGAGAGAGAGAGAGAGAGAGAGAGAGAGAGAGAGAGAGAGAGAGAGAGAGAGAGAGAGAGAGAGCACTTGCAATTGATGAAAACAACCTCGGGGGTGTGAGGGTGAGTTATTTCTGCAATATTTACAAGGTGGCATGCCGTGGTGGTAGAGAGGTAGGGGGAGGAGATGGTGCAACCTACTTGGTGCGTTCTCTAGGGCGACTCAATGATTGTGAATGCTCATTGCCAAGAGCGTGCATGCGTGTGTGCATCGACCATTGGAGTCGAGAGGTGGATGTGGTTCCCTTCACATGGTGCCATTTCCAAGGCAAACCCAACACACAAGACCTCCTCCCCGTGATAGTGATGGTGTCAATCCCTCCTACTACACTCTACCCAATGCTTGGTTCCACATAAGTTGCCCCCCCCGATAGTGACCTCTCAGTGCCAATTTATAGGTGTTGGCTGCTTGGATTATGGTAATCCCAGTGTGGTTAGGGTAATCTTAATCGGGGAGACAAAGCAAGTGGTGGGCCCGGTGTGGTTGACCCTTGCTTTGTTTTGGGGAAGGTTATTAAAAGATGGGAATCTCTAGGTGGGCCTTTGTGACCATCACCTAGAGAGAGGATATTTACAAAATGGAAATTTACAATGGCTTGGGTGAAAAACTGAAGATAATGGTAAAATAACCTAAAAATTATTGGGATAGTGTCGTGGTTGCGTGTTGCCGGCGAATGGCGAGCTGCCGGTGCGTCGGTGTCGAGCATACTTCTTTTCGGAGTCGGCCGGGGCATGCCTTCGGCGCATTTTCTGTTTTTGTTGTTGGCGGCGCGTGCTCTGGATCCTTCTTCTTTCGTTTGTTGATGTCATAGCCTTTTCCTTTGTATTGCGGTGCGGTGCGTATATGCGTGTGTATATGTATGTGAGTGTGGGAGCATATATGTGTATTTGCGGGTGAGTGCGTATATGTATATGTGTGTGCGCATGCGTGCGTGGGAAGAAGGGCTATATATATATATATAATGTATATATATAATTTTATTTTTTTTCTTCTTTTGCGGATGGCCGGCAGCCTGTTTTTGCTGCGCAAGGTGGGAGGGGGTAGGATAGGGGGGGTGTGTGTGTGTGGGTGGGTGAGTGTGTATGTATGTGTGTGTACAGCACTACTGCCCGCTAGAGAGAGAGAGAGAGCCTTGGCGTGCTGCCGGCATCCGGATAACAGAGAGAGAGAGACTTGCGCGCTGGCGTGCCGTGAGAGGGAGAGTGAGGGAGAGGGGGAGGGGAGAGGGGATAGAGAGGGTGTGTGAGGGAGAGTGAGGGAGGGGGGGTATGGCGGGGTATGGGGAATGTGTGGGTGAGAGGGAGAGGGGGGGGTGTGTTTTCTTGCATGGGGCTTGAGGACGAAGGGAAACTAAGTCAATGGAGGGGGGGGGGGGTAGGATAGGGGGTAATGGGAGAGGGGTGATTAGGGTGAGTGTAAGAGTGAGGGGGGGGGGGGGGGGGGGGTTCTCATGCGGCTCACACCGAGGGAGCACGAGAGAGGGGTTGGGGGTTTTTTCTCTGAGTTTCTCCCTGGCCGGGGAGGGTAAATCGGGGGGGGAGATACATATTAGGGAAGGGGGTATGCAGGGGGAAATGGGGGGGAGAGAGTGCGAGGGTTTTATCCGATGCCCGTGGGGCGGGAGGGGGGAAAAATAGGTTACGGTGGGGGGGTACTGAGAGTGGGGGGGGGGGGGGGGGGTGAAATGAGGTTTTTTTTTTTCTTTGATTTCCGAAAGTCGGCTATCATTAGCCCTCTCTCTTTTGGCTAGAGGCATTCATGCTTCTAGCCCTTCTTCAGTTTCTTTGGATGTAGAATTAGAGGGTTCTCCCTCTTCTTGAATGTCTAGCACGAATTCTGGGTCAAACCTAAGGAAATACCTCTTCAGTCTCCATCCATTGACTCTAGTCTTGTGAATTCTCCCATCTGCTTCCATCAGTTTATAGCTGCCGTTGTCGTAGCGCTTCTTGATGATGAATGGCCCTTCCCATCTGGGTTGAAATTTCTTATCCTTCCTGGTATCAAAGCTGTTGTCGTATCGCAGTACTAGCATGCCTTTTTCCCAGCCCTTTCTCTTTAAGCCCTTGATTGAAAGTGAGTCGGCGTCGTTCTGCCTGTGCTGCATAGTGATTGATTGCTTCTTCCCTATCCAGTTGGAGTCTCTCTAGATCCAGGATGTGGTTTCTAAGGATTATGATTGGACGGTGGGTCTGGCTGGCCAAGACTCGTAAGCTGGCTATTTGTACCTCAATGGGTAGAATTGCCTCCTTCCCATAAACTAGATGGAAAGGGGTGAAACCTAGTGATGTTCGGAACGTTGTTCTGTAGGCCCAAAGAGCTGCCATGAGATGTTTATCCCAATCTCCTGTATGGTTGTTCACCTGTTTAGTGATGATCTTGCAAATCATTCCATTTACCTTCTCTACCAGACCATTGCATTGTGGATAGTATGGTGTGGAATGCCGACGTGTGATGCCTAACTTCTTCATCAATTCTCCTACCCCATCACCTCTGAATCCTGGTCCTCTATCTGATATTATCTCAAGAGGAGTGCCAAAACGGCAAACGATATGCTCAAAAATGAACTTTGCCACCTCTTGGGCTGTAATGCAGGTGGTGGCCGTTGCTTCTGCCCATCGCGTCATGTAGTCTACACCCACTATGATGTATAGTTTACCTGATTGGGCCCTTGGTAAGGGACCAATTGCATCTATTCCCCATTTCGCAAACGGACCATATGAAATGATAGGGGTTTGTGGCTCGTAGGTTAGCGTACGATCACTGGACACTTTACAAGCCCTACATGTTTTACACCAATGGTGTACATCTCTGTTCAAACTAGGCCAAAAGTATCATGCTTGTAGAATCTTCCTACTGGTGATATCTAGAGCAAAATGACCACCGCAGACGCCGTCATGGCAGCTTGAGATTACCTCTGTGATTTCACTGGAGGTTGGCACCCGCCTGAGAATTTGATCCTTGCCCTTACAATACAAGTGGTCGTCTATAAGGTGGTACCTAGTAGCCTTCCTTACTAGCCATTGTTTTTGGCTTTTAGTGTGTCCTGTTGGACATTCCCCTGTATTCAGAAAGCTGCTGATATCAGGCATAGCGTCACTGCCTTGGAAGAGGGGTAGCTTTAATTTGATTTCTCCTATGGAAACATCTTGTATTCTTTCTTTAGCTAGTGCATCTGCCTCCTGATTTTCTGCTCTGGGAATATGGAAGAGCTTTACTACTTCAAACTTCTTCAGAAGGTCCTTAACTTGGCGAAGTTGACCAAGTAAAACTTGATTTTTGCACTCCCAGGTGCCATTTATCTGCCTAATCAAAAGCAAAGCGCCGCCGAACACATTTAAGCGCTGAATTTTTTGTGAAGTACATTGTTCCAGCCCAAGGATTAGGGCTGCATATTCTGCCTCATTGTTAGAGTGGCAGTGTAATAACTGCCCCATGGAGAATACTCTTTCCTGCTGTTCATTGAAAATGACCATGCCTGCTGCAGACTAATCCATTGTTCTCTTGTATGCTCCGTCAAAGAAAAGAGAGTGAGCTCTCTCTAGCTTAGGGCTCTCTTTATCTGGTATTCCTTCCTTTGCTTCCGTGTTGACCTTCAGCTTCTTCTCGTAGTGGCGATGAGTGAGAATTCCTGCTAGACTAGCCCTGGTGGAGTTTTCTACTTGCATGGTGTAATCAAACTCTTGTAGTCTAATTAACCAATTTGAGATCCTAGATGAGACATCCATGTGTCGCATTACATAAGGGAAAACTTCTTCCATTGTCAGGATTACAAATGGTCTACGCAGGAGATAGGAGCGGAATTTCGTGGTAGCAAACATTAGTGCCAGAACCATGTGTTCTACTTTGGTGAATCCCTTTTCTGATGGGGTCATGACTCTCCATTTACCATTTTTGTTTTGTGACTACTACTGGGGAGACCCATTCTGAGTCTTCGACAGGGTAGATGAAACCTGCTTGTAGCAAACTCCTTACTTATTTAATCAATGCCTCTTGTTGAATTACTCCAAGTCTTCTGAGCTCTGTACTACGGGTTTACTGCCTTCCTTGAGCTTTATGTGGTGTTGCACTACTGTAATTCCTGTGATCTTATCATAGCCATCAATGAACAAAGTAGTGAAGTTGCCTAACATGGAGACATACTCTTTCCTTTCTTCATTGGTTAACTCATTTGAGAGCATTTTTTGTAGCTTACCTGCATCCTTCAATGACTGCTTACCTGATGGTCCCACTTGGTTTGCTGAGGTTGCTTCAGATTTTTGTACTTTTTGGCTTGTTTTTCCAAGTATGGAACTTGTTAAGGTCTCTACACAAGTTTCACTAAGTTTTAACAAAATTTGTTCAAGTTATTAATTGTTTCGTGTCCGCAGACTTAGTTTTCAAGAATCTGGCTTAACTCTCACTTTTGTGATCCAAATTTCACCAAAATTAATTTGTGTGGTCTGCTTGATATGCTTGACCTTGTGGTATACGTAAATGTGCAAAAATATCCAATTTAGTGGATGTAAATAATCACGATTATTTACTCCTGCTATTTTTTTTGCAAATTTTTGTCACAATCTTGAAACGGATCTCTTAAGCAGCTCAACTTAAGCTCCCTAGCCAGGTTTTTTCAAGTTTGGATAATTTTATTCAAATGGTCAGCAGTTTTGTGTTCGCAGACTGACTTTGCAAATTTGGCCACAAGTTTCAATCCAATGATCCAAATCTTACCAATTTGATTTGTGGGCGTAACCTAACATGTCAAAACTAGTGGTATGCTGGTTTGGTCCAAAAAGTTGGAAAATGGGACAAAAGTAAACAATCGTGATTATTTACTTCTGACAAATGTTTGCATCTTTTTGGTCAATTGAGCATGTACACTTGTTTATCATATCAATATAAGCCTATGAGTCAAGTTTCATTGAGTTTGAACAAAATTTTCCCAATTTACACTCAAGTTCTCGAAAGTTAGTACAGAATTCAGTTTTTACCAAGTTTTTGGTCAGTTTGGTGATACAAATTCTATGGGACTTTACAAAAGATGTTTATACACATGCATAGAGTCTCTGGTATCAACTTGGTCACTTTTGAGCTAAAAATAAATAATCGTGATTATTTACTTTAGGCCCAAAATGAGCACTTTTTTGAACTTTTTCATTGGACATTCTTTTCACAAGCTATTTTAAGCCTCTGAGTCAAGTCAAAACTTAATTTGGTCTAAAATGTCAAGAAAAAGTTAATAATCTGAGTTTTTGCAAACTCTTGAAATTTTTACCTCAATGCATCCTTAAGCTTATCCACTAGTTCATACAACTTTTAAAGCATACTCTCCAGTCGGATTCAATGGTTGATAGCCTTCTGGTGCTATTTCTAGTCGTAGACCTGAAATTTTGTAGCTTCACATAAACATCTCACTACTGATTCTTTTGGAGCGAGCAATGTTCTGAGATTCCACCTTGGATTCTACTTACCCTACTCCTAGGTTCTACTACAATGGGGTTGTGGAAAGTATCCACAAACACTCGTTTTCTTGTGTTTTATGGTTTTTTGAGCCTTCATCTTAAGACTTGTCTTGTCCATCAATCATTCTCAAAGTCCTAATCTAATTCTACAATCCTACAATCCTAAAAGGTACTTAGCAAGTACGACTTACTTCCAAGCTACCTCTACACAACAAAAGATGACAATCTTAAGCTATGTGGTTTTAAAAAGAAATTTTTGACTCTAAGAGATCTTAGAGGAAGTTAAAGGATAACTTCACAAGACGCTCGTGTTTTTTCCTAGTTTAGGTCTCTTCGATCCCCGAAAACGGCGCCAAATGTGGGACGGGGGTCTAACCTCACTCCTATCTTATTGCAAACATAGCGCGAACCACGAATAAAATTGTCAATCCATGGGACGAAACTGACTCGACTAGTGCATAGAGGCTACAAGAGGTTGTCAATCTCTTGGAAAACAACAAACAACTTGCATCTAACTCAAGCTACACTCAAATGAGTGAAATCACCAAAAGCTAATCGCTCATCGGCAAACAAATCGCATCCATTACAGCATCAAAACGACATCCAAACGTTATGAAACTTCTAGGAAAAGATTATAAGACCTAATCACACGTGCTTATGGTCTCAAAACTCACTTTAAGTCAAGTCCAAATTTTTTTGGTTATTAATAGTAATCAGTTTTTGACCTAGTCGTTTTCGACCCAGAATGCATCTAAATGCTTAGCAATGATGCCCCAGTACCCCACCTATACTTAGTTTTGATTTTAAAGCTTAAATTTCTACTTATGATGAAATTAGGCCGTAGGTCGGTGATGCCAAAATCTACGGATTACCATGAAATGCTAGCACAAGCTCCCATGGCCAAAGCCTGCTGTCCATGCTTAATCCGGCAGGCTCTCTCCCAAAATCTTTGAAATCGATCAAGTCTATATTGTTAAGACAATATTATTAGCTTGATATGAATGAAGCCATAACCCCAGCCATAATCTCTTTCTTAATCCCAAGCTCATCCGATTGGTTTTCAATAATCCATAATGAATACTATCCCTCATCTCTCTCTCTCTCTCTCTCTCTCTCTCTCTCTCTCTCTCTCGACCTTGAAGCAGCAGAGGAGGAACGAAGGAGGGAAAGAGCATCAAGGCAGGCTTGGCAGGCCAATTAAGACAAAGAAAAAAACACTGTCATCCTTAGTACTATGATCATCGACTTTGACATTATTATCGTCGAGATAGTTGAAATTTGATTTTCTCTATTATCACCTGAATAAGTCTGGTTAAACCTATGTGTAGCATTTATTTTAAGTAACGATGTTGTTAATAGTACTCTTTGAGTAATCACGCTTCGGAATCTTGTTCAAGCAGTCAGTTTTAAGCTTTGTCTACATTGTGTCTGCTTTGCAACACTCTTTCTCACACCTCTCACAGCCAGAGGCCGCGCGCTTTCCCAGCTCACCTTTCAAATACAAATCCCCTGACAACGGATCCTTGTACTCTATGTTTGTTTTGAGTATTGACGAACACTCTATCTATGTTACCGAGATTCCATCTACTAAGTTGTTTCATAGCCGACTAGGGCATATTAACCAAAAGGGGATGAAAACACTTTAGCATTTTGGCTACTTACCTGTGTTAGATTACACGGACTTTCCATTGTGTGAGCATTGTCTATACAACAAGCAGACTAGGTTGACATCTTTTCCATTGAACAAGAAACTAGGCGAACCCCTAGACTTAGTGTACATTGATTTGTGTGGTCCAATGCCACATAAAACTCTAGGACGGTAAACCACTTTCTCACGTTCATAGATGATTCTACCAGAAAGGTGTGGGTGTATATCCTTAGGGTAAGGAAGATGCCTTTTCTACGTTCCAAAAACTCCTCGCCATGGTTGAGAACCAATCAAGAAAAACGCTCAAAGCTTTTTGCACGGACAATGGTGGAGAATACGTCTCCATGGAGTTCAAGGATTTTTGTAATAGAAGAGGCATTTGTTGGCAGTTTACTGCTCCATATACACCTTCACAAAATGGGATAGCTAAAAGAATGAATCGCATGATTCAAGAGCGATTTATCTTTATGATGTCTATGGCGAAGCTTACTCCAAACTTTTGGGGGGAAGCTGTTATGACAGCAATGCACATCATCAACAGGTCACCTAGTTCTCCTTTAACTTTTAAAATTTCAGAAGAATTATGGACTGGGAAAACACCAAGATATGAGAATTTACATGTATTTGGATGTGAGGCATATTCTCTTGTGCCCAAAGAACTTCACCGCAAGTTAGATCCCTGGTCCCACAAATGCATTTTTATCGTCTATGATGAAAATGGAGAGATGGTCTATCATCTATGGCAGCCAAAATCCTGCAAAGTCATTCGTAGCTCACACATGATTTTCAATGAATCAAAAATGCACAAGAAGCCCATTAAAGAAGTTGAGTACATACTCGTTTGTTTTGAGGATGTAGCTTCCAAACCAACTCAGTTTAGTTATGTTGCACCTAATCCTCAAGTGCAAGATACTACTATTGCTCTGGAGAGAGAAGAGTCCAACATCTAGGCACTGAGACGCTCTGAAAGGGTATCACATGCGGCCGGGTATACACCACATTTTGGTCACTGACAGTGGAGAGCCAACCTACTACAAAGAAGCTATATGAATGGACATTGGCTTTAACACTAGGTTTGTGTTTGAGCCACTTAAGTGGCTTGGCACTTCATTCCAAAAATTGACTTTAAGACTGTCTATTTTTCATGAAATCATGAACATAGGATATCAATGAGGTCCTAGCACATAGAGGAACATTTGAGTATATCATGTATCCCAAAAAAATGTAAAATAAAAAATACTAATTTTCTAAAAATAGTAAGAAGTCACTAAACTGGCTTTTAATTTTGACAGCATACGTGTTTTTGAAGCCTAAAACAAGTCGATAGTCTTTTTCCTAAAAATAGTATATGCATAAATTCTTATTTCTTGCATATCCAAGTATTCATCAAAAAAGTTTGAACGTGCTTTGAAGAGTTTTAAGGGCTCTACATGGGATATCAAATCTTTTGAGAAAGTTTTGTTTGATTGTACCTAAAAGATGACCCTTGAAAAATACTAAATTTATATTAAATTCAACTTCCTACATGACTTGAGTAGAAATCCATAAAAGGTTTTGATGAGGTTTTCTATGGTTTATGATGAGAACAAGAATTTACACAAAAGTTACTTATGGCCATTAAAGTGGCTTATGTTCACACAACCCTAGTGTTAAGTGGGAGTAGGCTATGCAATCAGATTGTGGCTAATGAGACATGGGATTTGGTTGAATTAACAAAAGAAAAAAATGCTTTACCTTGCAAGTCGGTAGACAAAAAGAAGTATACAGCGAAAGATCTCGAGCCTAAGTACAAGGCTCGTCTAGTTACTGATAGCCATTTTTCGGCTCTTTGTAATTGCCACAGTGAGTTACCTCACCCTACCAAAATCACCCAAACACTGTGGCTATCCCTACCATTTCACTGTACATAGGCGTGCGTGAGTCACGGGACTTTTCCCATATCTTCTTTAAAAACCCTCAATTAGCTAGTCATTGGGCTAGTTGAGCCAAAAAAATAAAAAAAAATCAAAAATATAAGTATATTATGGCCCATTCGTATGTAAATATTTCTTTGTATATAGGGCCTAAATAAAAGATTTTTTCATAATTATTTTGGTATTTATTTAAATATTTCTACCTAGGTGTGTGCTATTTATGCTCTGTACATTGCCTCACCATTACCACAATTTTTTCTTACCATTTTTGATACTCTTTATTCCATATAGAAATATTTCCATGTAAGCTTCTCTTATATTTGGTGTAACTCCACCCCAACAAAAATCCAAAAAAACTAGTTTTATTTATGTGTATATTTTTTCTCTATTGTGATTTTTCCCTTCTTACATCTATTTTGTTTTTTTTCCTAAAAAATTAGAACACCAAAAATATTTATCTTTTTATGGTAGCCTCATAATGAGAGAGATTTCTTTTGACCCCTTTATTTTTTCCACTTATATTATTTATATTTGACATGTACATATTTTTTAGACCCCTCAATATTTGATTTTCTTAGTTGTACTATTCACTTATATCCTAATCTCAATAATATCTTCAATTATAGACCTACCAAATAAGGTCAAGGGTAGGTGGCATGCATACATGCACTATGGAGGGCTCACTCTTGGAGGTATTCAAAAGAATCATCCAAAGAAGGACCCCACAAGGACCTTTGCAGTGGAAAAAAACGGTCGGTTTTGCTGAATTTTTAAAGTTCACTTGCTCTCCAAATTTCAAAAGGTGATACAAACAAAAGTTGTAGCTCGTGGGCTGAACTTTTGCCTCAAAGTTTTTCATATTTTTTTGAGCTACGAGCTGTGAGCTATGATTTTATTAGTGGACCCCAGTTTTCCCATGCTATGCAGCCACACTCTCTCTTCCACTTTATCATTTTCCTCTTTCACACACACTTCTCCACTCATCATCCCCACCTCTCTCACCACTCCTCTCTGCACCCTACTCACCTTCTCCTCAACCTTGAAGAATAAGAGAAACCATGGTGAACTCATACCTCCCACACACAATTCCATTCCAAAATTGACCACCTAGTCTCATTTTTCCTCCTCCAAATTCAGCCACAAAATTCAGCCTCTTCTCTTAAAAGACAGCATCATGGTGGTTGATTACTCAGCTTCAATTACCTTGTCTCTCAAGGGAGGTCAAGAGTGGAGAAAAAATGTACCGTCAAAGCTAGTGGACCGTCAACAAGCGTCAAAATTGGCCCTACTCAAGACACTTGGAGCATCAACCTTGTAAGAAATCCACCTTTTCTTACGTCTTAAGAGTTTTCTTCCTTATTTGTATCCTACATGGATACTCCCATTGTAAATATCCAATTCCATTTGTAAATTAATACTAACTCTACTACCACTAACCCACTATGAAAAGTCCTATCACCTCCATTTCTCTCCTCTCTCTTTCCCCACCAACTTCTTGATAATTCCAAACAAAAGAAATTAGATAAATTGCTGAAAATCTAACCCAACCATGGTTAGAGGAGTAACCCTAGCCTTCAAAATTGCTATAAAAGGAGGGTGTAGCTAGCACAAAAGGGGGGAGCCATAAGCAAGAGCACTATGCTATAGCTTGAGAAGCCAAGCTCAACCTCTCTAGAAGGAGCTCTTGAGTGGAAGCTCATTGTCTTATGCATATGCATGTGTTGTAATAGGGGATTAGCAAGGGAACTCTATGCCATTGTAAGAGAGAGAGTGATCATTCAATTGAGAGTAGGAAATCTATCATTTCTCCTACTAGTGTAAGCCCAACATTTGTTGAATCAAGGAGGGTGGATTTGGACTAAGCTTGGATACTTTGTCTCCCTTCCAACGTGAAGTAATGGACAAAAATGATGGGTAAGTGTCTTGGTGTTTTTTGTTAAGTTCTTGATAGCTTGTCTCTGGTGTTGTCATCAATCTAGCCATAAATCCCACATACTGTAAGAGGGCGACAGGGTGGAGAGGACTCCCCTGGCTTTAAGACAGTGATTGGGGTGGCTTTTTTTGTGATGTGTTGTGGTGAAATTTACGCAAGCTATGTTGAACAAATACTAATTTCACTTTGATTTGTCATGACAGATTTGTAAGAAGGTATTAATGCAACAAGTACCCCCTCCCCCTTTCTCTCTCTTTCTTAAATATATAGTTGTGTTTGCTTGATCATTGCCGATACGTTTCAAAGCAGCCCGAGCACTATCTCTCTCTCTCTCTCTCTCTCTCTCTCTCTCTCTCTCTCTCTCTCTCTCTCTCTCTCTCTCTCTCTCGTTCTTTAGTGTGTGAGAGTGTTCCATTGGTGTTAGGGTTAGTGTAAATTCCTTGCTTGTTTGTGGGTTGCTCTAACGATTCTCCTCTTTTGCGTCCTAGTTCGCTCTTAAACTAGGTGGTGCCCCTTGTATAGTTGGGATTTGGCTGTGGGTTTGTTGTTTTGGTTTGTGTTGTGTTGTGCCCCAGTCCCATTGAGCAGCACGGGAGCCTTGAAGGGTGTCTAGAGGTTGCTCTTCTTGTTGCCCGCCCCGGACCGCCTCAAATTGGTGCCCCCACTGAGGACAGGCTTTTGTATGTTTTGTGAAGGCTCAACCTTTAGCATAATCAAGTAGCTTGCATGAATCACGAGAATTTGTATGATCCCTTCATTCCCATTGCAAGGCAAAAGGTACACATAATTGTTAGTACTAAGTTGCATTTTCAGCGAGTAATTCGTAGAATTTTAGGTCCTCTTAGGTTGGCCGAGATAAACGCTTCAGTAAATCCTTTTATTTTGCCTCTCATTAGGTATGACCTTAGTTTGGACGTCTATATTTTTGTTTTGTTTTAAGCATTAGGTCATGCATAGACCATGGATAATGGCCCAGGAATAGAGGTTTTGCCCTTCCATTTCACTTCACACATTAGAATAAACATTGCAATTAGTAGAAAAATCCATTTTCAACAACGTATGGTGTTCATGTTTGGTGCCCAAAGAGTAGGAGAAATTCTCGCATCACCAAGCCCTGTCATCCTACCTCTAATTGATTATCATAGGTCGTTTGATGTGAATATCTTTATTTTGTTGTAGAATAGATTGCAAGCTAGAAAACATTATTGTGTAAATCTTTTTAAGAAAGAGAAACAAAAACGGGTGTCACTTTGAAATCAATTCAATGGAAAGCCAACTCCAAATGTTTGGGTATCCTCTTTTCTTTGGAGAGCCTGGAGAGGATGCAGAATTATTTTTAGCGAATTTCAAGATGTCTTGTCGTATCAAGAGGATAATAACTGATCAAGAACGTGTAGAAATGTTTGAGGTGGTCCTTAGGAAAGATGCTAGCACTTGGTTTGACTCTTTGCCTGAGGAAGTTAAGGGGAATTACATAGAAGTTTTGAATCGTTTCAAGAAATACTTCTTTGATCCCCAAAACACTCAAAAATTATGGCAAGACATTGTTTCTCATAAGCAAAAAGACTTAGATGACTACTACTTGTACAAGCAAGAGTTTCTACGTCTTTGGGCTCTATGGATACGAAATGTTGCTAACCCTGGTGATGGTGCAGAATTTCTAAAGAAGGAGAGGTTCATAGCCGGACTCTTTCCTGACCTTAAGGTAAAAGTTAGGCGGGTGCACCTGCTACCTTTGATGCAGCTGAAACTAGGGCTGCTGAGAAATATAGGAAACTCAAGTGCTTAAGGGGAGAGGTTCCAATAGAAGGTCTTAGACCCAAAGGTAAGTCACAAGCATCAACATCTACGGAGCTTCTTGAGGTAACGGCTGAAGTGATTGAGAAGTTAAATGAATCTTTAAGCGGCCTGTCAATTCACCTTGCACAAGCTGTAGGTCCAAAGGGACAAGCAAAGAAGTCAGAAGAGAGAGAGCCACGAACTAGGAGAGTCTTGCAATGTTGGAATTGCGGAGAGTCTGGACATGGGATGTATAATTGTCCTTGGCCCCGTGGAGAGCCAGGGAGACCTAACTTGAATTACCCAGTGATGAATGCAGGTGAAGGAACTGGTCAACAACCAAGGCTTCTACAAAGACCAAATGGACCAAGACCACCTCCACAAGGGGTAGAAGGAGTTCCACCTTTGCCAGATCCAAATGTGCATGTGGTAGAGGTGACAAACTCAAATGAGGTTGACATGGAAGCAAATGGCATTAAGCGTGGCCGAGGAAAAGGTAAAGAGAAAGAGGGTGTCCCATCACAGAGTGACCATGGACAAGGCAAGAAGGCAAAGGAGACCAAGGAAGCTAAGAGGACTCGACGTCGTATCAATCTCCAAGACTTCCCTCTTGGACATGGTATGGCTCCATACAACCTGTTGGAAGACATGCGAGGTAAGGGTCCTGATATCTCATGGCCTCAGTTTCTTGCATTATGCCCACAAGTTAGGAGGGATTTAACAAAGGCAGTTAGCACTAGGAGAAAGGTAAAAGATATTTTTCCTGTTGTAAAAATTGCACATGCTGAAATGAACGAGGATATTACACCTGTGCTAGATTGTTACATAAAAGGAAGATTGGTTAGAAAAGGTCTAGTGGATGGAGGTGCACAAATTTGCATCATGACAGAAGGGCTCATGCAAAGACTAGGCATGCACATCCATGAGACACCTGAAATCAAAGTGAAAATGGCAAACAATAGCAAGGCTAGGTGCATAGGCATTTGTAAAAATGTTTTTGTGGAGGCCTTTGGCATTAAGAAGGCAGTGGATTTCTATGTCATGTCTACCAAGGGAAATGGTTACCCATTTATCCTAGGAAGACCATGGCTAATGAAAATGCGAGCTTTGCAGGATTGGGAGAGTGGAAAGCTAATTTGCAGGAATGACAATCACAAGAAGGTTGTCTTTGACATGAAGGAGCAACGCCAAGAGGATCTCCATGAAGAATCATCTCACAGTGAGACGGAAGAAGATTGGACTGAAAACACTTCAGAAGAAGAAAGTAGCAGCAGCATTACTGAAGAGGAGTCCTCCATTGAAGTCATGGGGGTAAGGTTTAAGCCAAACAACCAGGAGACCTCTTCTCGAGGTTTGGAAGAGGTAGGTTCCCAAGAGAACCAAAAGGTGGAAGATGAAGGAATGTTAGAAGGTATGTTGTCTACAACACTTACAAAGGATGAAAGAGAGGAGTTCAAATGTGTGCTAAGGAAATTTCCGAGGCTTTTTCCTAAAGACTACACCGATGTGCGTGGAGTAGATGTTGTTCAACACAAAATTGAGTTGAAGCCAGAGGCCACACCTAAGGCTCAAAAGCTACGAAGGCTAGGAGTCGTTAAGGAGCAGGCTCTACTCAAGGAGGTAAGAAAGCTTCTAGCAGCAGGTTTCATTTATCCAGTGGAGAATTTAGAGTGGGTCTCTCCCGTTGTTGTCACTCCTAAGAAAAACGGCAAGTGGAGGGTGTGTGTGGATTATCGTCCACTTAATGGGGCAACAAAAAGAGATCACTTTCCCCTCCCATTTCAGGATGAGATACTAAATGAAGTAGCTGGTCATGAGAAGTACACTGTGTGTGATGGCTACTTGGGTTACTTTCAAATAGGTATCGCATTGGAGGATCAATTGAAAACAACCTTTATCACTCCTTGGGGTTGTTATGCTTTTAGAGTCATGCCATTTGGCCTGACAAATGCTCCTGCAACTTTCCAACGCTTCATGAACATGGTGTTTCAAGCATTCTTTGGAAAGTCCATTAGGGTTTTTATTGATGATTTTTGCATTTATAGCTCCAAATCATTGCATCTACAAAGGGTAGAAGAAGGTTTAAAGAAGCTCTATGACATGGGAGGTCAACTCAACCCCGACAAGTGGCACGTAGCTAAGGATGAAGTGATCTTGCTTGGTCACAAGGTTTCCTATAAAGGCATTGAGGTGGATCCTTCAAAGGCAAAGGCTCTTATTGAGCTCCCCTCACCCAAGAATCTCAAAGAGGTCATATCATTCATTCAAAAAGTGAAGTATATGTCACGCTTTATTCACTTAGCTTCGGAGTTGCTTCATCCTTTGCAAAAGTTGACACAACAAGTAGAATTTGCATGGTCTGATGAGCTTGAAGAGTACTTTTGTAACATTAAAGTCATTTTGTCAGAGCTACCAACACTCATGCCTCCATGTTGGGAGTACACATTCTTTGTTAGCTCTAGTGTTGGGAAGGAAACAATTGGTGTTGTGTTGCTACAACAAGATCCCCACAGTACAAGGATGCGACCCATCTACTTTGCTAGTAGGGTCATGAATGCTTTGGAGAGAGACTACACAGAAGCAGAACTCATGATGCTTTCTCTCATGTTTGCGGTGAGAAAGTTTAGATCCTACCTGCTACCAAAACCTTTTGTAATTCTCACTGCAGAAAATTTGTTCCCTTGGGTGTCATCTCAAATGAATCTTAGTACTAGGATCTCAAAGTGGATTATGGAGTTGCAAGAGTTCCAATACTCTTTCAAGGTAGAAGATAGTGTGCGTGCACAATTGGCAGGGATTCTCACTTATAGGCTACATGAGAAGGAAATTAAGGTGCCTCAAGTAAAGACCCTACCATTGCCACCACCAAAAAGTATTCCTAATGCTTTTACCTTGTTCTTTGATGGAGCTTTTCGTCGAGCCACAGGGAAAGCAGGGGGAGGGCTAGTATTGCTCAACCCAAGTGGAGAGGTGGTCATGAAAGAGAAGTTCAATCTACCAAGTTCAGCTAGCAACAATGAAGCAGAATACGACACACTAATTCATGGTTTGAAGATGTGCATTGGCCAAGGGATACAACGCCTCATGGTAAAGGGAGATGCACTTCTCATTGTTAAACAGATTTTAGGTATTTGGGCATGCAAGAATGAAAGCTTACGGACAAAAGTTCATGCCATTCGTAGATTGTTTAATCAATTTGAAGAAGTGCAACTATATCATATTCCTAGGAAACAGAATGAAGATGCCGATTTACTTGCACAGCAAGTAGTTACATGTGTTGAGAAAGAAGTGCAGGTCATCATGGTGGCAGCAACTGTCAAGCAACCGAGATACCAGGGATTGGAGTCATTGACTCCCATTATTAGCTACATTTTGGAGGGCGAGTTTCCACAAGACTTCACGAAGGCTCAGAAGAGGAGACTCATGAAGAAGGCAAGCACATATCTCTTCCTAGAAGGCTCCTTCTATCAAAGAGGGAGGGATCAAGTATGCAGAAGAGTACCAACTATTGAGGAAATTCCAGCCATTCTAAAAGGTTTGCATGAAGAAGCATGTGGTGGTCATTTTGCCCAAGAATTAACTGTGAAGAAGATTTTGCTTGCGGGGTATGTTTGGCCAAGTCTGCATGTGGATGTCCAACATTGGTGTAAAAGTTGTCACAATTGTCAGGTAAATGGGAATAGAAGATTGGTTTATGGTCCAAGGCAAATCGTGCTTGCAAATGGACCGTTTGAAAAGTGGGGCATTGATGCTACGGGTCCTCTGCCTAGGACAAAAAATGGTAAACTCTACATTCTAGTGGCTGTAGACTATATGACTAGGTGGGTGGAAGCACAGAGTGTGGCAAAGGTAAATGAGAAGACAGTGAGCAAATTCGTCTACACTCACATTTGTTGTAGATTTGGCACACCTTTGGAGATTGTTTCTGATAATGGTCCAGGGTTTAGAAAGGGATTGCTCACAGAAGTCTGTGAAGAACTTCACATTCTACATCGTCACAGTACACCCTACTATCCCCAATCAAATGGTTTGGTAGAAAAAGCTAATGGTGTCATTGCAGGCATCATTAGAAAGATGGTGAAAAACAAGACAAAGTTGTGGGATGACTTCTTGGATGGTGCCTTGTGGGCGTATCGAACCACATATAGGGAAGCCACTGAGTTCACACCATTTCACTTGGTCTATGGTCAAGAGGCTTTACAGCCAATTGAGCTAAACATTCCAACAATGCGACTTCATGGCAAATCAGCAGAAGATGATCAAGAAGCATGGATGGATCGACTTCTTACCTTAGCTGAGCTTGAGTGGAAAAGAGAAGCAGCATACGAGTGCTATAAGAGGAAAGCCACACAGACAAAGGAGAAGCTTGACAAGAAACTGAAGGACAAAGGCATCAATGAAGGAGATCTTGTGCTAAGGTATGACAATCGACTCGATAATCGTTTTGATGCCAAATTTGAAACAAGATGGAAAGGGCTATACATAGTCAAGAAGGCTTTCAATTCAAGTTATTATCAGCTTATGGACTTGAATGGTAAAGAGCACTCCAGGAAAGTAAACGGGTATCGCTTGAAGCCCTATTTGAGTCGCCTTCTACCAAAGGACCTACCAAAGATCTGTCAAAAGGCCACTGTCTCATGTAAGTATTGTTACATGAAGCATGAGTGTAACTCTAGCCAAAATTCAGAGGGGCCAAACAATAAAAATCTCGTCAAGGACTCTGAAGCACTCTCTTTGGAAAAGATGCTCTATGATGGTACATGAATATACCATCATCCAGGGGGAGGGCTAATGATAGCCGTTTTTTCGGCTCTTTGTAATTGCCACAGTGAGTTACCTCACCCAACCAAAATCACCCAAACACTGTGGCTATCCCTACCATTTCACTGTACATAGGCGTGCGTGAGTCACGGGACTTTTCCCATATCTTCTTAAAAAACCCTCAATTAGCTAGTCATTGGGCTAGTTGAGCCAAAAAAATAAAAATAAATAAAAATATAAGTATATTATGGCCCATGCGTATGTAAATATTTCTTTGTATATAGGGCCTAAATAAAAGATTTTTTCATAATTATTTTGGTATTTATTTAAATATTTCTACCTAGGTGTGTGCTATTTATGCTCTGTACATTGCCTCACCATTACCACAATTTTTTCTTACCATTTTTCATACTCTTTATTCCATATAGAAATATTTTCATGTAAGCTTCTCTTATATTTGGTGTAACTCCACCCCAACAAAAATCCAAAAAAACTAGTTTTATTTATGTGTATATTTTTTTACTATTGTGATTTTTCCCTTCCTACATCTATTTTGTTTTTTTTCTAAAAAATTAGAACACCAAAAATATTTATCTTTTTATGGTAGCCTCATAATGAGAGAGATTTCTTTTTACCCCTTTATATTTTTTCCACTTATATTATTTATATTTGACATGTACATATTTTTTAGACCCCTCAATATTTGATTTTCTTAGTTGTACTATTCACTTATATCATGATCTCAACAATATCTTCAATTATAGACCTACCAAATAAGGTCAAGGGTAGGTGGCATGCATACATGCACTATGGAAGGCTCACTCTTGGAGGTATTCAAAAGAATCATCCAAAGAAGGACCCCACAAGGACCTTGTGCAGTGGAAAAAAACGGTCGGTTTTGATGAATTTTTAAAGTTCACTTGCGCTCCGAATTTCAAAAGGTGAAACAAACAAAAGTTGTAGCTCGTGGGCTGAAATTTTGCCTCAAATTTTTTCATATTTTTTTGAGCTACGAGCTGTGAGCTATGATTTTATTAGTGGACCCCAGTTTTCCCATGTTATGCAGCCACACTCTCTCTTCCACTTTATCATTTTCCTCTTTCACACACACTTCTCCACTCATCATCCCCACCTCTCTCACCACTCCTCTCTGCACCCTAATCACCTTCTCCTCAACCTTGAAGAATAAGAGAAACCATGGTGAACTCATACCTCCCACACACAATTCCATTCCAAAATTAATCACCTAGTCTCATTTTTCCTCCTCCAAATTACCCATATCTATAAAAAAAACCACAAAATTCAGCCTCTTCTCTTAAAAGATAGCATCATGGTGGTTGATTACTCAGCTTCAATTACCTTGTCTCTCAAGGAAGGTCAAGAGTGGAGAAAAAATGTACCGTCAAAGCTAGTGGACCGTCAACAAGCGTCAAAATTGGCCCTACTCAAGACACTTGGAGCATCAACCTTGTAAGAAATCCACCTTTTCCTACCTCTTAAGAGTTTTCTTCCTTATTTGTATCCTACATGGATACTCCCATTGTAAATATCCAATTCCATTTGTAAATTAATACTAACTCTACTACCACTAACCCACTATGAAAAGTCCTATCACCTCCATTTCTCTCCTCTCTCTTTCGCCACCAACTTCTTGATAATTCCAAGCAAAAGAAATTAGATAAATTGCTGAAAATCTAACCCAACCATGGTTAGAGGAGTAACCCTAGCCTTCAAAATTGCTATAAAAGGAGGGTGTAGCTAGCACAAAAGGGGGGAGCCATAAGCAAGAGCACTATGCTATAGCTTGAGAAGCCAAGCTCAACCTCTCTAGAAGGAGCTCTTGAGTGGAAGCTCATTGTCTTATGCATATGCATGTGTTGTAATAGGGGATTAGCAAGGGAACTCTATGCCATTGTAAAAGAGAGAGTGATCATTCAATTGAGAGTAGGAAATCTATCATTTCTCCTACTAGTGTAAGCCCAACATTTGCTGAATCAAGGAGGGTGGATTTGGACTAAGCTTGGATACTTTGTCTCCCTTCCAACGTGAAGTAATGGACAACAATGATGCGTAAGTGTCTTGGTGTTTTTTGTTAAGTTCTTGATAGCTTGTCTCTGGTGTTGTCATCAATCTAGCCATAAATCCCACATACTATAAGAGGGCGACAGGGTGGAGAGGACTCCCCTGGCTTTAAGACAGTGATTGGGGTGGCTTTTTTTGTGATGTGTTGTGGTGAAATTTACGCAAGCTATGTTGAACAAATACTAATTTCACTTTGATTTGTCATGACAGATTTGTAAGAAGGTATTAATGCAACAAGTACCCCCTCCCCCTTTCTCTCTCTTTCTTAAATATATAGTTGTGTTTGCTTGATCATTGCCGATACGTTTCAAAGCAGCCCGAGCACTATCTCTCTCTCTCTCTCTCTCTCTCTCTCTCTCTCTCTCTCTCTCTCTCGTGCTTTAGTGTGTGAGAGTGTTCCATTGGTGTTAGGGTTAGTGTAAATTCCTTGCTTGTTTGTGGGTTGCTCTAACGATTCTCCTCTTTTGCATCCTAGTTCGCTCTTAAACTAGGTGGTGCCCCTTGTGTAGTTGGGATTTGGCTGTGGGTTTGTTGTTTTGGTTTGTGTTGTGTTGTGCCCCAACCCCATTGAGCAGCACGGGAGCCTTGAAGGGTGTCTAGAGGTTGCTCTTCTTGTTGCCCACCCCGGACCGCCTCAGTAGCATGAATATCTACCTCAAAGGAGGCTCAAATTCTAACTATAGCATCAAGGGAGAGGGTACTTCAACTTAACCTTGAGCATAAAATGTATAACATGTGCTTTAGTATATGCTCAAATTTAACTAGCTTGAGCCGCTACCCGAAAGGAGGCTCGAGCTTAAGTTTGAGCCTCTAAGAAGAATCAAAGAGAGAGACTTGAAGTTACAGACTTGAACTTGTGCTTCAATACAAGCTCAAATTTAAGACACTTGAGCCTCTACCTTCTTAGAGGTGTATCAAACTTAAACTCGAGTCTTTATGCAGACTGACAGTAAGAGGCTTGAGCTTAAAACTTAGCAAAGGTCAAAACATGTGCTTCCATAAAGGCTCAAATTTAACTAGTTTGAGACTCAAAATTAGTGGAGGTTGGAACTCAAGTTCAATATTCTAATGATTCTCTAAGGTAGAGGCTCGCATTAAATTTTGAGTCTTTGGAAGAATCTTGAACTTAAGTGGCTCATGGGTCTTTCTTAGTGGAGGGTGGAACTTAAATATAATCCTTTAACAAATCCTTGAGATGGAGACTTGAAATAAATTTCCAACTTCTTCTTGATTGGAGACGCACATTTATATGCTAATTTAGGACAATCATGTGGGGTTTTATACTTGAAATTAAATATTTTGTTTTAGTCCACTACTCACATTCATATGCTAATTTAGGACAATCATTTGGGGATTTATACTTGAATTTCAAGATTTTAGCAAGTGAGACTTCAACCTAAGTTCAAGCCTTGCCTTGATTTTCTTGTGTAGCACTCAAATAAGAGTCTAGTCTCATGAGCTCATGGTAGCTACTATAGCACATGTAAGTGAGGCTTATGATAAATATTTGAGACTCATAGACTAAAGATTTGAACCTTGCCTCCATATAGTGGAATAGTAAATGCAAGTTGGGTTTTAGTATGTGAAGTTCAAGTTCCTCACTCGTTACTGTTGGGTTCAAGCCTTTTTACGGTACCTGTGGGAAACGCCTTTTACAGGCATGCAGGTAGAGACTCAGTTAGAGTTAAGTTTGCATGGCCTTTCTATGGCTTTATATACATTGTAATGTTCTTTCATTATCAATCAACAAAAATAGCGTTAATTCTTCGTGATTGTGTGTCAAATCTCTCTCTCTCTCTCTCTCTCTCTCTCTCTCTCTCTTTTCTCGCTTTTGTAGCTGCTCATCATCTCGCCATGGCCCTCAGGCGGAATCCCCCGTAGCCTCAAGTTCCAACAGTTACCTCCATATGCTACTATACATCGAGGACATGAGCCTTCATACACTAAGTTCTAAGTTTCTAGGTCTTTCAACTTAATGAGCTCATTCTAGTTTGTTATGTAGGTAGATTTCTTGTGTGCACATGCTAACCACAAAAAATCTTCTTTTCTAGCAACCCTTTTGTCAAAATCCCACGATTACATTCCAAGTTGAAGCATATTTTAGCCCTCTTCCACATTGATATTGAATTTTCAATTAAGAATTGAGCATCAATCATTTGAGCCTCAAATGAATTTATGAAGTAAGTAGGGACTAAATTTTATGTTAGAGAATCATGCATTTAAGCCTCAATTCAACTTATTAAGTTACTAGTACTCAATTCTAAGTTTGTTGCCCCCTTAATCTAGCACTAAGTCTTGCAAGAGAGGAACATCCAGAGGCATGGGACCTTGTTTTTCAAAATATAGGGTTGAGCTTTTCATGGGGTACTTCCATGAGAGTCTCCACCTTGAGTAAAAGATGCACTTTCAATGGGTTTCAAATTCGAGGTTCAATTTGAAGTGAGTCTCAAAACATATGCATGCTGCATATGTTCGCCTAGGTACCTTGCACTTGCAAAGAGGATCTTAAACCCAAGTTGACCCATGTTGGATCCTTGGACAACATCTTAACAGCTATAAATATTTGCATAATAGGATCCTTATTTCTTAGACCCAAGAGGTGTATTTTTAACAAAGCACCTCCGTGCTAATCTTAATCAAAAGGTACTTTCTTTGAATCTCTAGTCAATAAAGAGACTCACCTTACCTACCGACATCTATATCTTTCTTACATTACTCAAATCTTGTAGTACAATTACTAAATTTAAATGCTTTGGAATAACGCATGCCTCCTGAGAATAATAACACTATCCTTTCATTTTACTAAAAATGATGGCAAAGACAGGGATAGATTTGATACTTTACCTACTGATAATGAGCCTCACCTTACCTATCAAAATATGTATCTTTCTTACATGGCTCAAATCTTGTAGTAAAATTGCTACCTGTAGATTCTTGAGAATAACTCATGCCTCTTAAGAACAATAGCACTATCCTTTCACTTTACTAAAATGATGGCAAAGACAAAGATGGATTCGGCACTAGTCAAGTAGCACAAGAACTTGTTGTGCCCTTTGATCAAGGTTAGTGTAAAGATAATAATACCAACAAACCATTGAAAATGGAGTGTAGGAGGGGCACAAATTTTTTCTTGTTGGGAAAGAATCTACAAATATTTCAAGATGTGTCCAAAGGATCCATAGAGTGTCCCAACAAGAATCATTTGAGAAGATGATGAGAATAGGTATCAATTTAGTGAAAAGTTTCAAGACTCCTTTACAAGTATGGAGCTACATGAAAAATTGGTAAAGGGATACAGACAATTGAAGGTGGTGCAAAGCTACACAAGACTCACTAAAGCCCATGGGTGGGACAATGGTTTGGTGATTGCATAATCTGATTTGAATCTAATTGGAATCATATGTGATTTTAAAGTTGACAATATCTCAATGAGGTCTATGCAATCATTGTGATTCATTGAGGCATTAATGAAACTGTTACTGGTTTTGAATAATTTTGAGGTTCTATTTTACTAATAAGACAAAGATTATGGGTGTTTTTCCCCAAAAAATCATTGTGCCTAACCAAAGTAGTTTGCTTTGGGTTCACTTCTTTTAACACGAAGATTACTAAACCAATGTGGTGTTAACTCTTTTTGTATCTATGTACATGATGTCATAAACTTCATCTCATTATTAGTAATTGCCAAAAATACATCACTTTGATTAATTAAAAGTATGTTATATATAGTAATCAAGGTGTATGCATGTCTTACAAATCATGCATAAATTAGGTCTTATTAAATACAATGTGCATTTTTTGAATATATTGTATGGTTATTGATTGACGAGAGAGAGAGAGAGAGAGAGAGAGAGAGAGAGAACCTTGTATTTGGACTTGGGAGTTTATGGGAAGTTTGAATCATATTTCTAATGTTGGCTACTAACATGGTGCTAGTTATCTTTGGGAATTGCACTTAGTGTCTTGATTTCACTTTTTCAGGATTATGCAATCAAACAACATAAGCCTTTTTAAGAAGCATGGTTAACTTGCACCATTGTGGTGAATAAGTATAGAGACAGAGAAATAGAGTACATATTGGCCCAATAAGGAGAAAATTTCTAGGCATTTTTATAATAAGATACTCATGTCTTAGAGTAGGATGAAATCAAGCACATGTACACAAATTGAGCAATATATGATAATATTGGGTTCATTACTTATTTTGGTGTTTCTAAACACCATCATCTATCTGAGTTACCATCAATTCATATATTATATTTAGAAAGCTCTTTGATTTCCCAAACATTTGTAGCTGAAAATATGTGTCTTAATAATTTCTTGTAATATGTGAATTAGTATATTAGTTTATTTCTAATAAAATACAACTATACCAATGTCATGTGTTGTCTTTATTCTTTTGGGATCCCATTAATTTAGGCGTTTTTTCATGAAAACGGCGCTTGATTTTCTAGGTAGTCTTGATATAGTTGATGCAATCATATCAATGGCAAAACTAAAATCCATTCATATCAAATATTTTTTTCACATGGAAAAATTAAGAGTGCTAGATAAATTTCAAGGGAATCCTTTCAGTGTTCATTTTTGATGTATTCATCCATGTGATGTTATACCAACACACTCATATAGTTATTGAAGGAGGGATACATTTTAATCGCATAACCAAGGGCTCGCAAACAAATTTTTTCTATAACTACACAATAATACTTAGATTTCAAGTACCCCTGAAAGAAATGGGACTCCAATAATTCCCAAAATTCCTAAATATGTCTTTAATGAGCTTAATGTAGTGGGAGCCACATTTCTTTTATGCCACCATAAAAGATTCATGTTATGCATGTTCCTTGAGCCATTGTTGAAAACACCACCATTCAACTAACATAGTAAGAGGTCACCTTGTATCATGACATGTTAGAGACATGTTCTTCAATCAAAAACATGTACGTATGAATTCAATATTTGCAAGATGTATAATAAAGACACTTGTTAAGTGTATCTTGTACAAATTTGCAAGTATTTTCATCCAAGTGGTAATAAACAATCCTAAAATATACATTAGGATGAGATTACCCACCTCTAATAAGCATGGATTTGAAGCACCTACTTGCAAGATGTAACAAAGAACGTTGTTTTAAAGGAAGTAAACATTGTTTTAAAGACACATGATTTGTGATGTCTGTGAGCACCATAGCAGATGTTGCATGAGGAAGTAAGATGAAAAGAGAGAGGGGAAGGGAGAGGGAGGAAGATGGGAGGAGAGAAGGGGGCGGGGGGGGGGAGAGGGGGGGGGGGGGGGGGGGGGGGGGGACACAGAGAGTGTAAACACCAAGGGACTGCCATGTCTTGGTCCATCCGCCCAACCTCCCTTTAATAGGCTCCTAGCCCCTTTCGGACCCCTTCCCACTGGCAGTCGGCCCTTGGCCGAGTCCGTGACCCCTTGGTTTGGCCCTTGGCCTGACATTACTCCCCCCTTGGAGAAGCGTTTTCGTCCTTGAAAACAAAAGTGGGGAGTTTCTTCTTAAGAACACTAATGTTTTCCCAAGTGGCACCCTCTTCAGGGCGATCTTTCCACTTGACTAAAGCTTGACTATGTACATGATGACGAGTACGGAGTTCATGAAAATCTAAAATGCGTTCAGGTTCATGCGGTTGAGTGGGAGGTTCAGTGAAATCAACCAATATCTGCTGGCTGATAACATTGTCGTCCCCATGCAAGCGTTTATGTAAACGACTTACATGAAATACCGGATGGATACGCGAGTGCGCAGGTAACTCAAGTTTGTAGGCCCTATCACCAACTCGCTTGAGTATCTTGAATGGCCCACAATAACGTGGAGATAATTTGGGTGTAGGTCCAGTCTTCAGACTTTCTGAATGCTCTGGCACACGCAAAAATACCTCTTCACCTTCCGTGAAGGTAACTTGCCGACGTTTCTCATCAGCATACTTCTTATACCGATCCTGTGCTTGTCGAACATTTTGACGAGCAAGTCTCAGCATTTCCATATGATCTTGGAGAAACTCCTTGACTTGTTGGAGCTTCTTAGTTGCCAACCCCACCGTCACTGGTGATCTAGGTTGAAAACCATACATAAGCATGAATGGACTAAAACCAGTTGTAACATGCTTAGCACTATTATATGCAAACTCAAGAATAGGAAGATAATCTTCCCAATCTGATTGCTTCTTGCTAACGTATGCTCGTAGCATATCCTCTAGCACTTGGTTAACTCGTTTCGTCTGACCATCTGTTTCAGGGTGATCTGCCGTACTTAAATTAAGTTGTGTACCCAATCGTTTAAAAACAGCCCTCCAAAAATGACTGTTAAACTTGGGATCACGGTCACTCACAATGTTACTTGGCAATCCAGACAACCTGTAAAGATTGTCCACAAATAACTTCGCTAATTCTGGAGTCTTAATGGTTGACTTGGTTGGAATAAACCGACAAAGTTTAGTCAACCGGTCTACGACCACCCATACCGAGTCATGTCCTCGAATAGTGGTTGGTAAACCCACAATAAAATCCATGGAGATACTTTCCCATTTACCATTGGGAATCTCTAAAGGATGTAAGAGTCCTCCTGCTTTCAGGCGCTCTGCTTTATTAACTTGACATTTTTGGCAATGCAAGACATAGTCTTGAACATACCCATGCAAACCTGGCCAGTAAAAATGTCGTCTTACGAGTGCATAAGTTTTCTTAATTCCTGGGTGCCCTGCACTTGGACTATCGTGACCTTCATAAAGAATTTGGTGCCGAACGTCCGCGTCCGTCGGTACACACACTCTCCCCTTGTGGAGTAGGTACCCATCATCTATGGAAAAATTCTTCCATCGCTGCAGTTCCTCACTCGAAAGAGGAGAACTGGGTGTGGAGGAAACAAAACCACTACCAACATTGGAGTGAGAAGGGTCCCTCTTTCTAACATAGCTCCACACTTTGGAGTATGCAGTATCATGCTCGCACTTACCTTTGAGAGATTCCAAAAACTCACTCCGCAATTCCGTGAAAAGGAGAGAGTTGATCTCTGGCATTCAGCTGAGAGCATCAACCACTACATTGTACCGCCCTTTACGATATCGTAGCTTGGCGTCATACTCCTGAAGAATCTCAGCCCACCTGGCCTTGAGACCCTTCAAATCACTTTGTTGTGTAAACCACTTGATGCTTTCATGGTCAAACACAATCTCGAACTGTGCACCATACAAATAATGTCGCCATGTCTTTAAAGCAGAAACTATTGCATAGAGCTCTCGTTCGTAAGCAGAGTAATTCTATTGTGCTGAATCCAGCTTCTTGCTTTCAAATGCAATCGGCCTTCCCTCCTGCAGAAGGACTGCTCCAATCGCACGATTACTAGCATCCGTTTCCAAAACGAATGGCTTTAAGGGATCCACAATAGCCAAAACAGGAGCTGTGGCTAATGTGTCCTTAAGTTTGTCAAAATTTTGATGTTGTTCTAATCCCCACTGAAAAGTCTTGCCCTTGGCTTTCAGCTGATCTGTCATGGGAATAGCGATATGGGCATAGTTTTTAACGAATCGACGATAAAAACCTGCAAAGCCTGAAAAAATCTGGAGCTCTTCCAAATTTTTGGGAGAGGGCCACCTCCGAATGGCATCCACCTTGGATTGATCCATGTGTAACCCTGCAACCGAAATAACATGCCCCAAGTAGTGAATTTCCTCCTTGAGGAAATCACATTTGGATTCCTTGGCATATAACTGATTTTGGCGTAACAAATGAAACACTTGTTTCAAATGTACTAAGTGCTCTTCCTCAGATGCACTATATACAAGAATTTCATCGAGGAAAACGATAACAAACTTTTCCAAGTATGGTCTCAAGACACTATCCATGAGTGTCATGAACGTAGCTGAAGCATTGGTTAACCCAAAGGGCATTACCAAAAACTCATAATGTCCAAACCTTGTTCGGAACGTTGTTTTGGGTATATCCGCAAGCCTGATGCGTACTTGATGATACCCAGATCTTAAATCAATCTTTGAAAATATACGAGTGTGGGTGAGTTTATCAAACAACTCATTCACTCGTGGCAATGGGTATTTGTTCTTAACAGTAACCGCATTTAATCCACGGTAATCTACGCACATGCGCATACTACCGTCCTTTTTCTTCACCAAGAGAATGGGAGAGGCCCATGGTGAAGAACTTGGTTGAATAAACCCTCTACTGAGATAGTCAGCAAGCTGACGTTCCACCTCAGCAGCCTCAGAATGACTCATTCTGTAAGGCGGTTTACTCACTGGCTTACTGCTTGCAACTACGTCTATGCCATATTGCACAGAACGTGTCGACGATAGCCCTGGTGGTAAATCATCTGGGAAAACATCCTTGAATTCCCTTAAAAGTTCCTTTAATTCATTAGCAACATTTGCTTGTTTTGAATTAGTAGACATAGCTGAAAGAGGAGAGAGAGAAGAATGCGGCGTTGAGGAAGTTTTATTCAAAACTTTATCATCATTAAGAACATCATCCACATTGGAAAAAAAATGGCACAGTGAGTAACACAAAAAGAGTTCTTCTATTGCATCATCACAAGCGAGCTTCATAAGCTCAGCTGTACAAATAAGTGGTGAGGAAGGTACATCCTTCTCCCCCAATAGCAGCACGTGCACACCATTGGATTCGAACATTAGACTATTATGCTCATAGCTACGTCTAAGGGATGATCCTAAACTATGCAACCATTCACGACTAAGAACCACATCTACCCTCTCCATATTCATGACTTGGAAATCCAATGAGGTACGGTATCCTTGAATTTCTAGAGGTACATCTTTAACCTGAGTTTCCCATATCTCAGCATCATGGCCGTTAATCATTGCTACCTTGTAGCGATGGGAACTCGGGGTTTGGGGAAAATTGAGTCGTTTCACCAAATTATAATTGATGAAATTGTGCGACGCACCATTGTCTACCAAGATCCGCACCTTGTGCCCTTGGATAGAGCCATGCATACGCACCAACTCATGTGGTCCAAAAGTCTGCTGCCACATGGAGGCCGTGATACAGCACTCATGCACCGCCTCGGTGTGTGTTACTTCCACATTAGCAAACTGGGAAGAGGATTCAAGAGGTAAAAGCTGCACCATGTGCACTGCTTTTTCCTTCCCCTTGTCTTGAGCAGCAGATTTCCCTTTGGGACAATCCTTTTTGCTATGTCCAGTTCCCAAACATTTAAAGCACAACTTTTCTTTATTGGCTTTCTCAAACTCTTCGGTTGAGAGAGGACCTCTAGACCCCTTGGGCTTTTTGGAGGTCTCTGATGCAGTAGAGACATTTTTTCTTTTATGATGCACATGCTGTGGACGTGTTGAAACAGGTGTAGTGCCATGCACATGCGAACTATGCAATGCCCGATCATCGGGGTCATCATGGATGTGAGCTTGCACTATTGCGTCCTCAAGTGTTTGTGGATCCTGGGTTTTAACGTGCTTCTTAAGCTCGTTAACCCACGGATGAACCCACGCACCTGCTGAAAGGTATCCATCCCTTCCAACTTGAGGATCACATCCCGATAATGGGAAACATATTCCAATAATGTTTTATGCTGGCGCATAGAACATTCATCCCAGGCGGTCCAATTTCTATCCTTCTCATTGGTAGGTAGAAATTCCTTCCTGAAGACAGTCTCAAAAGCTGCCCAAGTCTGTGGTAGCATGCCCTTCTCCTTGAGAGACATCCACCATTTGTAGGCCTTGCCATCCAAAGTCAGACTTGTCTGCAACGCCTTGGCTGCATCCGGGGTACGTCTAAGGTCATGAATACCATCCCACTTACTGAGAAAAATATTCACGGTGTCCTTGTTTCGCTCACGCTCGATCTTCTCCCCGAAAAATTGGTGCCTTTTTAATTTTCAACAAATCGTCCACCTCTTTTTGGGTCAGAGAGTGCAGCGGTCCCGGAGGAGGGCCTTGCCTAGCAGCCTGCCCTTGGCCTGGTGTGGAGCCGTGCTCCAGAGTTGGCTGAGTAGTAGGGCCCATGGCCTGCTGCCGCATATGCAACTTAATCAAATCGGATAATGCTGTGACATTCTAACTTAATTGTGCAAAATTCGTTTCAAGCACAGTCATGCGTGTTTGCAATGCACGGAAATCTTGCATGTCCAGCAACTCATACGCATCGTCTGTCGCCGTTGTGGCACGATTACTCTCCGTGAGAGGGACCGTCCGCGTGGCATTGTAAGACGTAACGTGTGCGGACTGCTCGAAATCGAATGCATGATGCATATCTATGTCCAAATCCATGTTGTGAACGTACTGTGCAAGAAAAGAAAGAAAAATACCAAATTCTTGACGAGCTCGTAGCCGTTTGCAACAAGGAATCGTATAATTACGCCTTTGAGAAGAAAGAATGCCGACTTCGAAAATGAAGTTCAATCCACAACCACTATCAGCTTGACAACAACGAGCAAAACTGCAGTGGATGATTCACTAGAAAGCAGGGAACAAATTCGATTTGCCAATAGTCTGGTTTGCGTCGTATGCAATACACCAAATAAACTGGAAAGTTGGTGACAAAATTTGCAGCCAAGAAGAAACTTGAAGACACAAATCAAGTTGCAGTTGCTGCCGATTGGGCTTGCATCGTATGCAAGAAGCCATAACGGAGAAAATTACGAACAATTGTTGTCTCTTGGAAACTTATAAGTCCGAGTTGCAGCACAACCGGACTGCTTATTGTTGAAGAATCCACAACCGATGTGTGATGTATGGCCACCGAGGAAAAGAGGGTAGCGAAAGAAGGCAGTCGGCCTTGCCGGTCTGTGACCCCGTGGGCAAAGGCTTGTAAAGAAAGAGGATGCAAGAGAGCTACACAAGACAAGCACAAAGCACACAGAGATAGAAAGCTTCTTCTTCTTCTTCACAGAAAAGAGAGTACAAAATGACTAAGTGCTAAAGCTGAAAAATAGCACATATGTACATGCGGTCACTAAGTGTGAACTCGCTAGAAGCGTACTAGGCTGGCACTATAAGTGTAGTCCAGCTGTAGAATCACTGGCAGAGATCCTCCGTGTCGGTCACCTAACGCGCCAGTGAGTAAATGCCGTAAGCGGCCAAGACCCGTAGTGGATGCCAGCTCAAGGTGTAGAGCTCGACATCTCAACACTCCCCCTCGAGCTCTGCATGTCGCAGAGTCCAAGCATAGTCCGGAAACGTCGAAGCTTCTCAGCTCCGAGGGCCTTGGTAAAGATATCCGCTATCTGCTCCTCTATGCTAACGTAGACCAAGTCGATGTCGCCCGCCAACACTCGCTCTCGAACGTAGTGGTAATGGACCTCTATGTGTTTGGTCCTGGCATGGAACACTGGGTTCCTAGCCAACTGCATGCTGCTGAGGTTGTCACAATGGATGAAAATCTGCTGGTCCACCTGCACTCCCAAGTCCTCAAGTAATGTGCGTAGCCAAGCTACCTCGCACGCCGCAACTGCTGCACCTCTGTACTCGGCCTCTGTGCTCGATAAAGCAACCGTAGGCTGCTTTTTGCTGCTCCAAGTAACAGCAGCACTCCCAAAAGAGAACATGAAGCCACTCGTAGATCTCCTATCAACAATGCTACCTGCCCAATCTGCATCTGTATACCCATACAATGCTAATGGTGCATCTGCTGCATAGAACAATGCGTAGTCAAGAGTACCTTGCACATACCTAAGTGTGCGTCGTACTCCATCCAAATGTGGCTTCCTCGGAAGTTGCATGAACTGACTCTCCAAGCCTACTGTGTAGCTCAAGTCTGGCCTCGTGATAGTCAAGTAGATTAGACTACCCACAATCTTCCTGTACATGTTGACATCCTCAACAACATCACCCTTCTCTGCACTCAGCTTTGCATTCACATCCAAGGGAATAGAAATTGGCTTACAATCAGCCATACCATACTTTGACAACATGTCCAAAGCATACTGTCTCTGTGATAGCCATACACCCTCTGGAGTCCTGATCACTTCAATGCCAAGAAAGTAGCGCAACTCGCCTAAATCTTTCATTTCAAACTCCTGTTTGAGAAGACCCTTCACATGGTCAATCTCCATAGCATTGTCACCAACAATAATAAGGTCATCTACATATATGGTAATGACCACAATCCCCACATCACTCTCACGTACATAGAGTGAATGATCAGCATGAGCTCTCCTAAAACCAATACTGACAAGATACTTGGCAATCCTGTCATACCATGCTCTAGAGCTGGGTAACCTGGATCGACATAACCAGGTGGCTGATCCATATACACTTCCTCTTGCAACTCACCATTCAAGAAGGCATTCTTTACATCCATTTGATGCATAATCCATCCTCTAGATGCAGCCACTGCTATGACAGCTCTCACTGTCGTCATCTTTGCCACTGGAGCAAAGGTCTCCTCATAGTCTATGCCATACGTCTGTGCATAACCCTTTACGACCAGCCTTGCCTTGTGACGCTCAATGTTACCATCAGCCTTATGCTTGGTTTTATACACCCATTTACAGCCAATAGCTTTCTTGCCACTTGGCAATGGCACCAACTCCCATGTGTCATTTGCTTCCAATGCAGCCATCTCTTCATTCATTGCATCATCCCAATGCCCATTTCCAACTGCATCCTCAAAACATGTGGGCTCCACATCCTGTATCACCTTAGCCATGTAGGCTTGGTGATGCGCTAGATACCCATCATAAGTCAATTTCTGAACTGGATTTCTGACTCTATTAGATCTGCGCGGTCCTGGGTCACTCCTTTGCCCTCTAGCATCTTCTTGTACTTTCCTTACACCAGGTGTCCTGACAGCCGGAATTCCAAATTCCTCATCAAGACTTTGTTCGGAACCATCTGAATCCATGTCTACATGTGAAAAACCTGATGATGCATCAACCATAAAGGGAGGTTCATCAACCTTTTCCTTTCCTTTTCGTGATACATTCCCTGTACCTGTTGGTGGAGTAACCTGCGTACGTAGTCTACCATTCCATGGTTTCTCAACAGAGCCACGAGAAGAGGACTCTTGTGGTCCACTCAAAACCTGTGAATGTGGCCTCACATTTTGTACAACCACATCATCTTTTACATCAGCCCCAATAGTGCCGTGTGCATTACTGTACCAGCTGCTCATCTCATCAAAGACTACATCTCTGCTCACTCGTAATTCTCGTGTAGTAGGATTGTAGCACCTGTACCCCTTTTGTTCAAGGGAATATCCCACAAGAATACATTTCTCTGCTTTAGGATCCAATTTCCTACGCAACTCATCTGGTACATGCACGTAAGCTATGCAGCCAAACACTTTCAAGTGTGCCAAATCAGGCTTTGTACCTGTAAACTTTTCCTCAGGTGTTACATCATGCACCGCAGCTGTAGGTGTCCTGTTCATAATGTACACAGCTGTATTTACAGCTTCAGCCCAGAAATGATGAGGCATGTTCTTCTCATTCATCAATGCACGTGCAACCTCTGCAATGTGCCTGTTTTTCCTTTCTGCGACCCCATTCTGCTGTGGAGTATATCTGCATGTAAACTGCATGTGTATACCATGCATTCGCAGAAAATCTGAAAAAACATTGGAGAAGTACTCTCCCCCTCCATCTGACCTCAATGTCTTGATTTGCATATCTGTCTCCTTCTCAATCATGACTTTGAAGTCTTGAAAGTGACCAAACACTTCACTTTTGTTACGCATGAAGTAGACCCATACTTTCCTTGTATGGTCATCAATGAAAGAGACATAATACCTGCAACCATGTATACTTGCAGTATCGGTTGGACCCCAAACATCTGTGTGCACCACCTCAAGTGGCTTTTTACATACATTACGCTCATGTGGAAATGAGCCCTTTGACTGTTTTCCAAACTGGCATGCTGCACACACTTTATGCATACCATCCACTTTGAATTTGGGCAAACCTTTTACAATCTGTTTTGATTGCATGCTGCGCAATCTCTGCTCATTGACATGGCCAATGCGTTTGTGCCAAATGTCAACATCAGCCACAACACATGTGCCCTGTGCAAATAATGCAGCTTTTACCTCAGGCATGTCTACATTCAGCGTAAACATTCTGCCCACACATTTTCCCTCTGTGATCAGCTTACAGCCATTCTGGAAATCTTCTACATAACAGCCATTTGGATTGAAGCGAACCTGCAAACCCTGCTCAACCATTTGTCCAACAGAAACAAGATTCTTTGTAATGTTTGGAACATGAAGTACATCTGCAAGTACTTTGATTTCCCACTCTTCGTATTTAGAGGTATGTCCCCTACATGAGCAATGGGGTGAGCTGTGTCATCTCCTGTCTGCACATAGCCTGACACATCTGGTTTGCGCATATCTCTAAACCACTCTCCACGAGACGTCATGTGATTAGAGGCACCTGAATCCACATACCAAACATCATCTTGGGTGGAATTCTCTGCAGTCATTGTATTCATTACATGTTGCATAACAAACATGCGCTCGTTTTTGCTGTCATCTGCATCTCTGCTAGTAGATGCATAGTTGCCCTGTTCTCTCTTTCTACTTGCTTTTCCCTTTGGACAGTCATGTGACATGTGACCTCTTTCACCACAAGTCTAACATTCTCTACTATCTGGAGTATGTTGCTGCCTGCTTGATCCTGCACCACGACCTCTTTGACTCCCCCTGCCTTGAGACTGGTTTCCCCTGCCACCTGTATTGTTTTGATTTGATTGACCTTCCAAACATTGGCCCCTGCAACCCCTTGGGCCTCGACCACGACCTCTACCTCTACCTCTGTTGGAGTTAGAATAGAAGGCCTGTTCAGAATTATTTCTGCCATGAGAAGAAGATGTGTCAAGGTTCTTCTCCTCAAGAATAAGCATAGAAATCAAATCTTGGAACACGGGGATGTCGTCTCTTGTATTCATGGAAGACCTAAAATGTACATACTCATCTCCTAGACCATCCAAGCATGCACGGACAATGTCATCGTCTTCCATTGAGACTTTAATAGATCCAAGAGCCTCAATGATACTCTTGATCTTCAAAGCATAATCATTGATGGAGAGGTTGTTCCTCTTAACCTGATTTAGCTCCGACTTTAGTTGAAGCTTCCTGGCCTTGGTGTTCACCTCGAACACTCTGCCTAAGTTTTTCCATGCAATGGCGGGGGTTTCAGCATCCTGTAGATAGCCCATCATGCCATCTGTGATGCTCATAGAAAGCCAATACATCACTTTGCTCTGGCCTTGTTGCCAGTCCCTCAAAGCTTTCCTTTGTTCTGCTGTAGCATTTGCCTCGGGAATCTCTGGTTCCTTTTCATTGTCTCCTTCTACATAGTCCCAATAACCTTTTCCTTTTAGGAAATTTGTTATTCTGAACTTCCATGCAGGGTAGTTATTTTTCTCAAGCTTCTCAGTAACAATCTGACTGAAACCGTCAGACATCTTGAAGCACTAAGACAAAATAGCTGCAATCTGCAAAAACCTGCAAATCTGTTGAACCTGCTATCGTGGTTCTTGTAACGCTTTCTACACTCAACGAGTGTCCACAATCAAGCGTACATACAACCACTGTACTTGTACAGTAAATCTCTGTATACTGCACTTTGGAGACCTGTTCAGAAACTTGTGCGAAAAACCCCTAAAAAAATTTTCGCTGCGCGAGGCGCCTTCGGCATCTGGTCGTGGATTGCGAACGAAGGGATTGTGATGCTCTTGCTCTCTTACCCTCTCTTGCCTGCACCAGGCTCTGATACCATGTAAAGAAAGAGGATGCAAGAGAGCTACACAAGACAAGCACAAAGCACACAGAGATGGAAAGCTTCTTCTTCTTCTTCACAGAAAAGAGAGTACAAAATGACTAAGTGCTAAAGCTGAAAAATAGCACATATGTACATGCAGTCACTAAGTGTGAACTCGCTAGAAGCGTACTAGGCTGGCACTATAAGTGTAGTCCAGCTGTAGAATCACTGGCAGAGATCCTCCGTGTCGGTCACCTAACGCGCCAGTGAGTAAATGCCGTAAGCGGCCAAGACCCGTAGTGGATGCCAGCTCAAGGTGTAGAGCTCGACATCTCAACAAGGCTCTTCACTGAGTCTTAGGGTAACTCAAGTGGAGAGAAAAAAAAAATTTGACGAATTCTTTGTCTGCAACAGAGGGCGGGTCACTGCGCGATGACGAAGGAGGAACAAGCTCGCGACTCAGCCCGATTTTGAGGGCGTCGCAGTGTCGGCACTTGTGTAGCTTCTCCTTGCGCTCCAACTGAGCCCGAATTCGAGGGATTTTACGCAGGTCCGATCGAGGCCTTCCTCCCGGCTTAGCACCTCTGCACACGCTCGAGATTTTCGGGTTCGTCTTCCACTCCTCGACTTGAGGTTGCATGCAACATGCATCCCAAAAGCAAAAACGTGCCTCAGTTCTATGTTTAGCACTGATACCAGTGTAAACACCAAGGGACTGCCATGTCCTGGTCCATCCGCCCAACCTCCCTTTAATAGGCTCCTAGCCCCTTTTGGACCCCTTCCCACTGGCAGCCGGCCCTTGGCCAAGTCCGTGACCCCTTGGTTTGGCCCTTGGCCTAACACACACACACTGAGAGAGAGAGAGAGAGAGAGAGAGAGAGAGAGAGAGAGAGAGAGAGAGAGAGAGAGGAGAAGGAGAAGGAGGAGAGAACAAAGGTTTTCTTTTTTGGAGGGGAATTTGTTTTGAAAAAGTAGACTTTAGGTGCTTGTAAGTTAAATAAAAGGTCAAAAAATAAATTTTTGATATGTATGGGAGAGTTTTAAGTCTTTTTTGAAAAAAGTAAAATTTGGCTCTTAGTAACCCACGTTTTTGCTCAAGTGGCCACACCCCTTTACTCCCTTCACTTTCAAAAAGCTAGAAAGAGAAAGTAACCTCCTAGGTCCACATACTACATGTGTCTAAAAAAATGGCTAGAAAAACCTACCCAAAACTAGCTTCTTGAATACCCTTGTCCTCTTAATCCTACGCTACATTAGCCTTAATCCCTAAAAATTAGGATTCCTTACAAGGACCATGCAAAGTCCATATTTCTCCTAATGACCCATAAACATAGCCCTAGAGGCATATCAATAGAAGGTACATGTAGAAAAAAGCATACAAAATTAATGGAAAAACTATCCTCATCCTACGCTTCAAGTAGAAAATCTGGAAGCTTTTGAGAGATTGGTCAAAATCACCCAAGATCTCGTGAAATCTCAAAAGCAACTCTCAAAGAAATCAAAACAGAGAGAAAATGGAGAATCAAGGGTCGAGGAGATTATACCCCCTAAAATTGGTGAGCTTCAAAAGAGAATATACGAATAGTGTCAAATTGAGAATATGAGATGGAAGGAATCTCACTCGTAGACAAGATTGGCCAACACAACTTTGGAAAGAGTTAGGGGAGCAACCCATGGATATCTTAATAAAAACGTTAGCTCTATCTAAAGATATGTGCTTGGTTCAACCTCCATTAGAAGTGGATATGCATTCTTTATATGGAGATTGGGGGTAAGAATCTTTTGAGTCTTCAAAAGCAAACACCCTTAGGACCCTACCCTTATACATAGGAGAGCATGAAAGAAATTTGACAGTGTGTAATAAGACTATAAGACTTCACAAGACCAAATATACTTTGGATATGAACAATTTAGATTCCAATGGGAGAACGCCTGAGCATCATACCACATTTATAAATAGACCTGCACAACAATTTTGAGAAAATGGAAATCCAAGGGTTGACAAGGGACTAGATCCAATCACTTAGCCTTAGATGAAAGGCTTGATGAACTAGGGTTTCGTTGGATTAAGGATGTTGCATAAATCCTCTTCTTTTTGTTAGGCTTATTTACACAATTAGTGCATCGAGGGTCGAATGACCTACATGGATAATACGTCGCGGATCTTGCCTTGGCTTGGTTTAAATACCCAATGAAGCACCAAAGAGGCATGGTGCTTAAACTAGTATGGTTGGTGTTGATATCCTACCGTCTCCTAATATATGGAATCCTTTTAGAGCTCGATTTTATGGAGGGAGGCGAAGAGGCCTCGGTTTATGTCTGGCTCATGTAAGCTGGAGATGTTCTAGTTCGCTTCCGACAAAGTGAAATTCTCTTTGGCCGTAATAGGAGAAAATGGTTGGGTGGACCGGTTGATCCCACACAAGGTATGTTGCTTCTACTTAGTCATTTATGATCTTAGAGTTATGGTATACTAGATTTTAGATAGTATGAATTCTTTGTTTGTGTGTTTCATTTAAATGAGACATTTAAAGTTTAGTGTTTGTAATTCACTTGTGTTATCTATGCACTTTATTTCACCCTCCACTTCTCTCTCTCTCTCTCTCTCTCTCTCTCTCTCTCTCTCTCTCTGTGGCAATGTGGTCTACACATATATTCATCCTCCACTTGGTCATTTCTCTTGAAGAAGCTTTTTTTCATATACGTTCAGGGGTAGCACTAGCCGTTAGGTACCTCAGGATGTAAACCGGTTCATGGTTTGAACTTCATGCTAGATCGAACAGTGCCAATTCCTCCCCTAGTGTTATTGTTTTCACACTCTGATGTATATTGAAATTATTATAAAAGTGTAAATTGTATAATTCTTGCATTAGACCCCAGGGGAGGGGTATCTTCCATCACTTTGATATCCCTTCTTGGTAGCAGTCCCACATGTGTATATAATCCCATAGAAAGAACAATCGATAACTCCCATTCGTGAAATAAATGTTGATCTAAATAAATTTAGTATGTCTAATCAAAGTCTCGATTCGGTTAAGTGGGTTACCTCATTCGAGTCTATATAGTGACGCTTCAAGGAGCATGGGGTCCAAAATATTGATTACGTGCAGTGGACAACAAATTGTATTTTTATTGTAACGCTTTACTCAATAAAAAATTTCACATGACACATAAAAGAAAAAACACTCTAAATGATGTGGTTAATTTGTGATTCAAAGGATTGAGTCTGATTCATAATGGTTTAGGAGATACAACAAAAATAGTGTCCTTATTATCTATGTGACGTAAAAACAAAGAGTGCTTTTTCTATATCTATGTGATCATAAACACACCACATATATATCAACATGCTAAATATGACAAGACAAGCATGGATCATTCTCTTACACTTTTGGTAGGCCCATATGTGTTTATGTACAACTACAAGAGTGTAGTTTCCCTACATGTGATGGAAATGGAAGTAGAGAGAAAAAGGGATGATGGCTATGGAGTTTAGAGCTTCCTATCGTGAACAAATAGTGATTATTTTTTATTGAAAGGCTTCTTACTTTGCCACAAGAGAGCAATGATGAGAGCTATATAGAGGATTTTGCCACGAAGTTGATGTAGAGCACATACACCATGAAAGAGTTGATGTAGAGCACGTACATCATGAAAGAGATGAAAATATAGTAAGAGAGTAAAAAGAGATGGTTCTTCTTCTTCTTCTTCCTACGAACGAGAGAGAGATTCTTATGAATATGGTGATGGAGAGGTTGCACCATCTCCATGTAATAGGAACGTAGAGTTTCACTATATTCTATGCAACTCTCAGCCTCAAAAATTGAGTACTAATGCTCCTTATATAGCTCAACTGCAAGTTGGAGTGGAACTTTGGCTTGAAATAGCCCAAACTTTTTGGAAAAAGCTGCAGTCTTTGCTAAAAACAAGGTTTTGCCTTAAGAAGTAACTCTAATGAAACCATTCAAATTTTTTTGTAGTAATCTACTCAGTAAAATGAGGTCTAAACAACTAATCTGATCATAACTGAATTATACCGCACCGTGGTGTCCTAGTATAATCATGACACTTATGGTATCGCTCTGACATATTTCATGTGCTTTTTTAAAAAAAAATAGTTCCCATAAAAATTTGGTTTAATCATGTTTCTCCACCATATGTCCACTAAAAAATGATATTTTTGAGTTTAGACAATATTAAAAGTAATTTGCTCTTCAAGACGTCGAAAAGCACAGGAAAACAAAAAAAATGTGAAAAGCTAAAGAAAATAGATTTTACTAAAATTGAACCATGGCTTTACCTAACCCAACAGGACTAAAGAAAGAAACCTGCTTTTCATCGAAAAACACAGAAAGCGCTTAAAAAGTATAATTTCACAAGGTTGAACTTTAGCTTCTTTAAAGCTCATGTACTAAGGATCCGACACTGCTTTTTACAAAAAAGCATCGGAAAATACTAAAAGTAAGAAAATAACAAAAAAATTCAAAATTGAACCAAGTGTTTGTCCAACTTACCAAAACATGCAAATCACTTTGCTTTCCACTTTTAAATCTCATAGCATTACAAATCAAATCTTCTAGGCCAAAAAATAAAGTATAAGTAATGTACATCTATTTTTAAAAAAGAAAATAGAGACCGGAAAATCAAAAATTTTACAAAGAATAAACTAGCCTCCCCTCTTTTTGTATCGTTCAATAATTGTAAGCTACCCTTCTCCTCTTTTCGGTACAAGTGTAAAAAAATCATATACTCTATATACAAAAAGAGTGAAGATTTAAGATTAGGATTCTATTCTAGAAGACAAGGAAACAATGGATATTTTGTGAAAGGGTAAACGTCATCTATCTAGCTACACATGTTATGGAAGGTTTTTAGGAGGGAAGTGTTGCTTATCGGTACACAGATTGTCAAATTCTTCTTCTTCCATCACGTGGGGAAGGCCAAAAATTGTTGAGTCTTCGAGGACACCATGGAAATAGCTAGATGCAATGAAATTATACAAGATAGGATGGCAGCGGTTGTTGTCATTGGAAAACGCATGAGCTTTGATGACTGGAATAGAGCTATTGATGCCGGAGTAAAACTAGATAGATTTCTAGGTCTTTGCTTTGGAAGAGGTCCTCTTTTGAAGTGTTGTGGGGTGGCTCCCTTGTCAACAAATGTACCAACGGTAGTTGGGAGACGTCATGGCGAGCATGACTTGAATTTGTAATTTTTTCATTATGCTAATATAATTCACCATTTGCAAAAAAAAAAAGATTATCTACACATCAGGCAATGTATCAATTAAACAAGTGTAGCATATTTTTGAAGGAACTTCCCCCCCCCCCCCCCCCCCCCCCCCCCCCCCCGCCGAGACCTCTTACTACTTGTCAACCACAAGGCAAAAATTTAGCACACAATGTTAAAGACCTCAAATCGACCCCTAACAAATGTGCACACAACGTGCAAGTGTGCACACAACGTGCGCGTTATACGACGTATGCAAGTGTGCAAGTGTGCACACAACGTGCGCGTTATACGACGTATGTCCATGTGTGACGAAGAAAAAAGCCATCACAAGCTGTGCAGAATATAGCCAGGCTTCTCAAAGCGAATTAAACAGCAGGCAGAGAGCAAACAATTAGAAAGCTTCCTTGTAGTAAGTATTTTCTTGTAATGTCGTAAAAGCACACCTCTCTCCCTCTCTCTCTCTCTCTCTCTCTCGCGCGCGCGCGCGCGCCGCAGAGAATGGGGGAGAACCTGTGGGAGAGCTGAAATGGGCCCATGCGAAAAGGGATGAGCAGAGGTATGGAGCCACCATCGTCGGGGGATGTATGTACTTCGGATCCCATAGCTGAGAAGAGAGAGGAGCGCGAATCAAGCTGCTGCTGCTTCGCCACCCACACAAACACTCGACACTCATGCGTGAGTGAGCCAATTAATAGTTCAAGAACGGGGAAAGGGCTTACTTTTCGTGGTGACGTCTCTCGTCTCTGGTAGCTTCTTCAACTTATTCAATAGTCAGGAATATTCTATCTCTACACGAAGGTATTTAACTCTTCATCTGAAGTCACTTAGTAAACAAAAATGATTGCAGGGGTCGATCACAGGCGGCTAGCTACGACAGTTACTGCTCTAAGCCATGCGGGTGAATGGCGTGCGTGATACATGGTGCATTGAATAAATTTTACAAGAAACTCACCCTTCCACCCTCCTTTCCCCCTCGTGGCGTCGTGCGCAGCTATGGCCTTCCTTGCTCTAGGTTGCCTTTCCTCTCCAGAACAAAATTCAACCAACGCATCGCCGAGCTCGTCGACCATTTCCAGGCATCTATCTTGCCTCACCAGAACACGATTTTGAAAGATTCGGGTATTAAGTCTTTTTCCGAAATGGGTACGACATACTCTTTAGATCACCAACCACTCAAGACTCTAGTCTCTGATTCCTTGATTCCATACACCATCATGCACAAGGTAATTTAGGTACATTTCACACCAAGCAACTGCAGCAGCTGCTTGTCCCGTACCAGCAACAAGGCTCCAACTCTGACAATTTTGGAAAGTTGAGCTAACTTTGCCACTCTTTCTCAATGATCCCCCCGCCTCCCCTCTCTCTCTTTAAAGACCATGGGGTCTGAGTCAAGGAATCTACGACGACGTGTGTGATCGACCCAACGGGGGTGCTTTGGGTCGTTCGATCCACGCAGCAGGGCAGGTTTTCTTAGCTACGGAGTCATCACCTTTGCATGGATGCATGATAGCTGGGATGGATAAGGCGTGGGTGTTCGAGGGGGGAGGTCCATGGCTCGAGTCGTGATCGCGACAGTGGGGAGCCTTATCTTTATGTCCCTTGGAGATGGGATCAACGGTGGATTAAACCTCCACCATACATCCCTCGACTATTTGGCGTGGCTTTTATAGACGACTCCTCTCTCTCTCTCTCTCTCTCTCTCTCTCTCTCTCTCACACACACACACACACACACATTTGGCTTAGTTGCATCAACCAAAATGGCGAATGTGACTCAAAACACTACTGAAGCAGCATGCAAAATCTCTCTTACACATTGTGTGCTCAAGCTTGGGCGGCAGGAATGTCTGCTCATATTGACGCTGTGTGGCAAATGTGGTTGGTTGTACATTAGAAGGAGCGGCAGCGGTGTTGGGAAATGAAACTCCCTTGCCCAAAGTCAGACAAGGTCGGAAGATGGCCTGAAGTTGAAAATTAATGTGCTTGCCAATAGGCTATGAGACTTTTCGATACGAATATATCATTTATGTAATATATGTTTTTAAGCTAGGCAGTAGGATTAGACATATCATTTACATAATAAATGTTTTTAAGTCAAGACATAAGTGTGTAAAGCACGTGTGTCCATTCCCTTTTGGGATGGGTGCCTCTATATCTGATAGGTAAAGTCCTTGAGAGTCTCTCCTTACACTTGAGGCCTCCTATGGGAGAGTAGAAGAACAAGAAGAGAGTTTTAACGTCGTAGGAAACTATCCCTGGAAAGATTGGCAAGACTCTCATACATGATCCCAAGTCTGGGTATTCACATGGATAACCACTTACATATCAAATTTTTTTGTGAGGTGAAAAATTCATTAAGATCAAATATAGTCACAAAAAAGATAAAAATTTACAACTTAGATAATAAAAATTTGGATATCTAACCCTTTATTTGTAGATTTGTTTTTAAGACAGCATGTCAAGGTACCATAAGAACTGGTTTGATTTAATTTAGTCATATACATCCTGCAAGTTGCACACAAGCTAGGGGAGGTTACATTGGTCTATGTCAAGGCAGTGCTTCTCCAACACCAGCTAGATCTGGAGGCTTCTTGGGGAAAGGGAGAGGACCAAAAAAATAATCCAAGAGCCACATCGGCTACCACACAGATAATCATTACCATATTCATAAGGAGACTTCACTCCTTTACCATAAATTGTAAACCATCAACGAAATATTCAACACCCATACGTGGAGCTTTAAATGTACTTGTTGTTGGCAATTTAGTCAATACCCATGGATCAAGCCATAATCGAAAAAACTGTATACCTGACCAATAACTTGTATACCATAATCATCAAAATAGAAAAAACAACATACTGCAAGCCATAATCGACAAAACTGTATACCTGACCAATAAGTTGTGCACCATAATCGTCGCTATACACGAATAGAGAGGGAAAGAGAGCGGGAGTGAGTAAGAGAGCACGTGCAAATGCACCACCTGGAGCGGAGTGCTATACTGGCACCGCAAGAAAGAAGAGAGGAAAGGAGATAAGAAAGACACGAGCACTCGGTGCAATCTCCCCCAATGCAAGAGTGAGCATTTCCCTCTTGCACGTATTATAGATTCTTCAATGCTTAAAAATGAATACACATTAGCCGGCCGAGCATAAATGAATACACATTGACCGGCCATAGCTCATATAATGAGCACTTGAATAATAAATGTACATAAAATGTGATATCTTCACCTAGCCTTAGCTTTTTCCACCTTTCAGCTGCAATAAACAAACAATTAGCAATTTCCATTACATACCTCGTCATTAGAAAGCAATTGTCCTTAGTTGTAAAGATAAGAATATATAAACCATACTTGTCAAAAACAATGGTTAGTATTTTGTGTCAGAAGTATCACATAGTAAAAGGAAAATTCATAAAACTAAAGAACATTTTTTATGCCAACCGTCATCCACATACTTCATATTGTAGTGTCACGTACCACTAGAATAAGTAGTAGATGTCATACCCTGATGAATCAGGATATCAATGGTCACACACATCATTCAATAATCAATGTTTATAAATTCCAAGTCCATTTCCATAAATACTGTCTCGCGACGAAAAATCATCATATAGCAAGTGCAAAACCAATTTTAAATACTAGTATGTGACCTGCGCGTTAATGCAGCCAAGAAAATCATGGCAATTGGATCTCTCTCTCTCTCTCTCTCACACACACACACACACACACACACACACACACACACACACACACACACACACATACACGCAAAGTCATATATAGGTAGGTGTGTGAGAGAGCACACACACACACACACACACACACCTACCTATATATGACTTTGTGTGTGTGTGTGTGTGCTCGTCCACGTGTGAGGAGAATGGAACTATAGTCCTTGGAATCACTCTAGCAAGATAGCAATGCGTAGTAATTATGCCTTCCATCTCTTTCTCTCTGTTTCTCATATTAGATCTTGAGATCAAGATTCATCGAGTAGATCTCTAATATCTCAATTTCCACCTTGTCCCCCTTCTCAATTCTTTCAAGTTGAGGACTTATTGGATAGCTTGAGGTTATGGGCATGGAAAGGGTTGTGGAGTACATGATAAAGGTGCATCAAAACCCTCACCTCGACTTCCTACAATTGCATGGGAGGCAAGCAAAAAAGTTCAAAAGACGCATAAAAGCAAGATCTTGAGTACGGGATGGATGCATGACATAAAGAAGTGGTTTGGGAGATGAGATGCATTACACTTGTTACATGATGCTTCAATTGACTCCCAAGTGAATGAAGATTTTCTACAACGCCAATGTAAACGGCTTGGGAGAAGTTCGGTGGGTTAGCTTCATACATTACACCACCCATATTGCCCCCAACTACAAAACCATGTTCTTTGTTGAAAGAGGATACCGTACTCAAACTTACATGCTTGAGCCTATCCCCTTGTCGGTGATACGCACTATCACATCTATCTGGCTTAGGTCCCATTTCCTTCAATGCGAGATAGGGCATTGGGGCAATGGAGAAGAGTCAAATCGATTGTGCACATTATGCTCACTACAAGGTCGAGAGTCTGAGTACCAGACACTACTAGAGTGCTCAGCTTTTGGTCACATCCGAACTTCCTTCTCTCACATTTTTAGGCATGACTTAGATCTACACACTTCCTCCCCCAGCCACAGTGTGGGCTCTCCATTACGACTCTCATCACCACAATTTTGGAGCATCGAGAGTCACTCATTAGCCATACACATACTACATCACATGTAGCTTCGGTCCCATAGGTCCTATTTGACCTCCGAGGACGATAATAAAATCTCTCTCTCTCTCTCTCTCTCTCTCTCTCTCTCTCTCTCTCTCTCTCTCTCTCTCTCAATGAGCACATGGAGTATTTTTAGCCAAATAGTTTCTAGCGACTTGTCCTTCACACAAATTCGAATTAATTCAAACTTCCCATATCTCCCTACTTATCAACCAGCGACAATGTACCAAATTCCTACCAGCTTGCTTTTGTTGCGCCATCCTATCAAAACCATGACTTGCCAAAAAGACATGCTTTTCATGACCCTCCATTGGTTGAAGAAAGACAGGTTTTGGTTGGTGCTACGCTCCGTGGTCACTTCGAAGGGCTACCATGTTACCGAGGGAAGTCTCTCTCTCTCTCTCTCTCTCTCTCTCTCTCTCTCTCTAACACACACACGCACACACATACAGTCTGTCAGTGGAGGCTCCCACCTAAGCCATCAGCTCTTTCCCTCTGTCTATTAGTCCCAACACTCAGTGGCTTGAGCAAACCCATGTACACACATTTCCTTGAGCACCCATTTTCTACTACCAAGTGCTCCCCACTGGCAAGCAATGCATGTTCCTTGTTCAACTCTGCTTCATAGCCAAGTTATTGCTGCTAAATGTCGGAGCACCACCACCAGTAGCTACCCTAGTCAAGTTATTTGTTATGGTCCTAGTGACCCACCTCATTCTTTCTCTTTCTTTGTCTAGCTGCTAGTGGCAGAGTGCTCTCTCTCTCTCTCTCTCTCTCTCTCTCTCTCTCTCTCTCTCTCTCTCTCTCTCTCTCTCTCTCTCTCTGTTTATCTCTCTGGCACACATGGTGATGGTGACACACACACAGTGCACACGTGTATGAGTACACACATAGTGCACACGTGTATGCGTACACACACACACACACGCAAGTTGTCAGGCGTACAATTTTGGGTACTATAGTTTGCACGTTCGTGAAAAAGGGTGGATTTTCACAATCTTTCTCTCTCTCTCTCTCTCTCTCTCTCTCTCTCTCTCTCACACACACACACACACACACACACACACACACACACACACACACAGAGTATTGGTACTACTACAGATACTTGTCGTACTGGTAATGGTACTACTATCGTAAAGGTACCTAACCCACACACACACACATATGGTACTGGTACTGGTACAGGTAATGTACTGATTCTAGTGCTACTTGTGTACTAGTACTAGAACTGGTACTGATATTGGTGCTACTTGTGAATTGGTACTGGTACTATATTATACTCGAATGGTATTAGTGCTACTTATGTACTGGTACTGGTACTAGGGACTGTTGGCTTGGGGAACCTTTGGTGAATCACTAGCTTGAATTCAATTGGTGATTTTCAAAAAATGTATCATGAGGTGGCACCCTAATGGTACCTAACCCACACACACACATATGGTACTAGCACTGGTATTGGTAATGTACTACCGGTACGCACTAGTACTACTGCTACTGTACCGATACTGGTACTGATACTGTTTGTGTAATGTATTATACTAGACTGGTATTGGTGCTGGTATAATTTGCTGGGACTGTTGGCCTTGGATACTCTTGGTAAATAGCTGGCTTGAATTTACTAGGGTCTTTTTTAGGTGGTACCTAACCCTTAGTTGATAAATGAGTTATGGGTGAGCTACCCGGCTTCGTAAATGATGTCTTGTTTTGCTTTATAATGTGGTGTCTCCCTCCTGGCAGGTCTGTGATTCAACACTCTAAGTGCTTTGTGTGTGTGTGTGTGTGTGTATGTGTGTGTGTGTGTGTGTGTGTGTGTGTGTGTACAAGGCGGCGCTGTTGCACCATTCCCATCGTGAAGCCAGGCCCGCAATACGGCTATGAAGGAAGGTGGCTACTTGCTCCAAACCCTAAAAAAAGGTGAGCTTTACATGCTCACCTAGCGTTGGTGGTGCATGTGAGTACTTGTGAGAGGTTGTCTATACAGTAGGACTTTGAGGGTTTTTCCTGCAAAGAGATAATGTTAAGTGTCGGATCTATGGAAAAGGGCATGAATAAGCAAGCTATTGTGGAGCTTGCTGCTCCGACTCAATCTCAGGTGACTTGTGGTTTTGAAATGGGACTCCTGTCCCATCTGTTTGATGGGTTGCAATTGACTTGTCGGTATGGTAATATTCCTCATGCTGTTGTAAATATGGATCTTGGGCAATATTGCTTAAATGGGCAGAATGAATGTTTGTTGTGAAAAAGGTTATGATGTATTGTGACTGATTATGGTTATAAATATGGTTATAAATATGGTTAAATTGCCTCAAAAAACTTCAGGGCTAAATTGCCTCAAAAACTCGTCTACACTCTTATCTCATAAGAGCTTGTAAAGCACAAGGGGCTACATAATGAAATCATCTCTGAATATATGATTAGATTTACCTTTCTTATTATTTATCTTTGAAAGCAATTAAGTTGGGTGACATCTATAACATGGGATACCCATGCATCACCTGCATACGGTGCCAATATTAAACGAAAAGTCGTATTGTTTCCATGGGTGTAGGTGAGGGTTACCTTATCAACTATGGTTTTCAAAGTTCCTCTACTTGAAGATGCAAACTATTATATCTTCTTACTCTTGATTTCAGCACTTATGTATAAGACTATTTTGTACTATGAATGGGAAGTATACCTCCTTTTCAATTACATAGTTTCTAGTGTCTTGTGTAATCTGAAAGGATTCTTTGGTGGATATTTTATATTGTTATTGAAACACACAAACAGGTTAACACAATGTCAAGTGTCCGATTTTGACTATTTCAAGTCATTGGGAAAGAATAGATTTGCATTGAATTTGGAGTACTTTATGTAATTTTTGAAGGCTCTTTAATGTGTCTATAGCAAGGAGAAAAACTAGTAGGGACTCAACAACTCAATTTCGGCGTCGATCCACCATGACATGCAAATCAACCAGAAGGCAACATGTGGAGACCCTCTCCTTCCTGTAATTTTTCAAGCTCCAATATAAAGAGTATAGATGATGGACTATTGACTAATAGCAAAAAACTATTGTGTATGCAAGTGCTCAAGAAAAACCTAGGTTTAGTGTAATCCCACTTACAATTTTTCTTGACTATATCTAATGCACCTTGGAGACCTCTGCTAGTGACATAAGGAAAGGCCTTGGAGGGGATGGGATTTGGAGACCAAGATAAAGCAAGAAAGACAGTGGATTGGGTGCAAAGAAAAGGGTCTCCCTCTCTCTCTCTTTGTGTGTGTGTGTGTGTGTCCATCCATAGGATGGGTCACACACTCGTAAGATTTAATTTGAAGGTTAGGACACCCACAACAATTGGAGGAAAAAACCTAGGTTTAGTATAATCCCACCTACAAATTTTAAGATTTATCTCTAATTTTTTTAAAACTTTGTTTTTACCAGCACTTACTTATCACTTGTCAGAGTGAGTTGTAATGAATTAGAAACATAAAAAATACAACATCGCCATGCTCCAAAAAAACCATGGATGCAAAAAGGCTAACAACTTAACGTCACAACATTAAATGTTAAATTCAAGGTGAGAATATCTCCAAAGTTCAAAGAACCTAAATTAAAGTTTTGAGAATCTACATAGACGTTTAGTGCAAAAGCCTTAAAATATAGTAAATTTCCCTCTTAATTTTGTGGAAAAGAACATAGTATAGTTGAATGATTGAAAAGTTCTCGCTTTAGTGTAATCCTACCTACATATTTTGAAATTTATCTCTAGATTTTAGATTTGAAGGTGAGAAAACTTACAAAGTTGAGAAATTGAGTGTAATAGCCTTCAAATATAATAAAGTTGCCCCTAAAAAGTTTCATATGTAAGTTTTCAGAGCTTTTGGGAGAAAGTATTGTCGTGCAACCCCCCTTACAGATTTTTGAGATTTTCATCCGAAATTCTGATTTGCCTTTAAGCGCTTGAAAAAGCCTAAGCTTAGTGCAATTCCACCTATGAATTTTGAGATTCACCTTTGAATTCTAAGTCAACCCAAGGCAATAGCAAGAAATCTAGCATAGAGACCTTCAACAATAGCTAAGATTTTTCAGAGTTGCCTCTCGTCGTTCGCCTTTGCTATTTGTTGAGTACTCTTGCCTTGGGCTTGCATGCCTTTCTGCCTTGGATTCGCCGGATTGAAATTTTCTAACTACGTCAATTCTTGATTTTGTAGATGTCGATGTCGATTCTTGATTCTCAATTGTGGATTCTGTTGATCGTCGCTTTGTAAGACCAATGCTTATTCTCCCTCTCCTCCCTCTCACGTATTGTGTGTGTGTGTGTGTGTGTGTGTGTGTGAGAGAGAGAGAGAGAGAGAGAGAGAGAGAGAGAGAGAGAGAGAGAATTGATTGGCAAAAAACAGGCGTAGTTTGAAAATTATGCTCTTTTAAGCATAGTAAGCCGGCAAAAAGCTACACGTTATCGATAATTTCTAGCTAATGTAACGGTCAACTAAGCCTCGCATGACCATAGCCATACTTGACACATGGAGGGAAGTTCTTATGGATTTCAAAATGGAAAGTAAACCCACCCTTCAAATGGCTTTAGAAAGCAAAAGTAGTCAATGGATGAAGTGAAATTCCATGGCCTTTCCAAGTACTGAAAATATTATAAATATAGACAAAGTACTAAGTTTTCTACTTTTCATTTTTAGGACTCAAAAGTCTTCTCGATTTCTACCTTTCACTTTTGTATTTTTTAAGGTTTCCTTTGAAATGCAGCAGAGTGTGACACGTGGATGCCTTCTCTTTGCTAAAAAATTTAAAGCTCCATTATATATAGTATAGATAAGTCAAATCCAAATGACTTTCATTATATACCCAGATTAACAATATCATATTATGGGTAGTGGTGGCCATCAGCCATTGCAGCATGATTTTGTGATTGGTATTGCCCCAACGAGCGAATCTACACCAATGAGATGTGATGCCTAAATTGGTTAATTTGCACTAATCCTACCTAAATCAACGGATTTGCATTTATTATTGTTTGAAATAGTGAATCTGCAATTTTTTGGTTACTACCTAAATCAGCGAATCTACCCCAGGATGAGTATTTATACACTACCTAAATTGGAGAATCTGTGTGCAAGTGATCAATGGACTAGAAAAGAAATAAAAATTACGAAACATTTATCCTGGTACCAAAGTGGAGTAGGTTAAAATGTTGAAGTATGTACCAAATATTTTCGATCATTTCAAATCAATTGGGCTTATGTAAGTAGTTGTATGACAAGTTATCTCTGTGGATATTCCAATGAATATAAGTACACTGAGGCCATAACGTTGGAGAGAATTGGATTTACAATTATAACACAAGATAAATAAGTAAAGAGCTCTATCTTTTAAAAGTATCTGGTAGTACTCTTACTTGTTGCAAAGTTTATGGGCATGAGAATATCTGTAAAGAGAGTGACTTAAAAGAAATTAAACATAAAAATTCATTTTATCGAACTGATATTCCATTGGGGTATTATTATATAATAAGATTGAATGATCGTACCAGGTATTGATCATCAAAATTCATAGCACCTGTAGGGTCTCTGATATGATACCATTATTTTTTTAGCTTTATCTACAAAAAGGTTTCCCAAAAGAAAGCGCCTAAGATGATTTCTTATTAAATTCAACAATAATTTAACCGCACATTAAATGTATTGACATTTCAAAAACTGTTAATGATAAAATTGATGCAATGTTGGGGTGAAAATAGGAAGATTTGAGTACCGATAAGTGGGTAAGGAAGGTGCTATACAAATTTGCAAAGTATTTAAAAAAGATGGGAAAAGTAGTGGGTATTGATCTTGTGACAAAGCGGTACCAAGCTCAACGAATAATTGTTTGGATAAGCTACAAGTAGGTCTCTTAATGTAGGAGTGTTGATATCAATTTCTAGTATAGAAGTAAGTGTCCTTCAGTAATTGTAGCTCTCTTCCAGGGAATATTAGAAATATTGGGAGGGATGTGATACAAGAGCAAATAAATGGAGTAATATGACGTTGTATGCAACAAAAATTTCATCACCATCCAATATTGAAGATAATTTAGAGAGAAATCAAAGTGAAAATCTAATTACATTACATCACTTCTAATAGGTATAACCGTACATTACTAAGCTAATGACTCATGCAAATACATAGTTGTTTGTACACTACAAGAGGTTTTTCACACTTGTGCTGGCTGTAGCAATGAAAATACACAGGGATATTTTTCCTCCGACGTCAATATAAGCGTCGCAAAGAGGATGTCGCTATATATGTCGATAACTGCGTCGCTATAGGCATCTCTAGAGATGCATATAGAGACACTGCATGTCCAAAAATAACGATGCATATAGCGATGCCCGAGAATAATTTCTTTTGGTGGAAGGACATACATTGTCCTACGACCCCATCAACTGTATTGAACAAAAAGTTTCCAAAATGAAGATGTAAAACTGACAAAAGTATATCCATGAAAGTGAATTGACAAAAGTAATACACTGACAACATTATACACATCATAGGTAAAATCACTTGATTATTAGGCTTTGACCAAAATGTACTAGCTACAACACAATTATCATTATTGAAAAAAATATATCATTGACCAATAGCTACAAAATTGACGTACACACGTTATCTCCTTATACATGCTATGAGAAAAAAAAACTAGTGCTATCTGGCTACTACGACTAGATTGACGTCCACTAATCTAATGTCTCATCGCATCCCAACGGCGTATCTGTCGGATTCTGCAAAAGAAAACAATAAGACTTTTTTTAAAATATAAACATATAATTATAAAACAATCTAATTTTTAGCTTATTATTAAAAAATAACAAATGTACGAGAGTAAAGTTAAATACTAACCAAGCTGGAGCGAGAACTCAGAATTTCCATAAGGGCGTTTAAGCCCTTTTTGCCTGCATACTTATGCTTGCACAATGTGGCTTCACGTCCAATCATCGACCACTGTTCAAAACATACAAAGAAAACGTTATGTTAGAATTTAAAAGTACAAATAGACATAACTACCAAACCTAAAGGGCAATGTAAAAACACTTAAAAAGTCGGCCTCAACTGACGCCCATCCGCCTCTCCCCAAGTGTTGCGAGCTCCCTGCTTCAACTCATGCTCTGGCTACCTCCTTTTGTTGCTTCCACTTGTTAGGATATTCGTGCATTTCTTTCTTTGCATTCTTCTAATCATCTTTGGCCAACCAATCTGGCCTATTCCACGCATGCTTTATTGCTTTCTACTCTTGAGAGCACTTATGCTTGCAATACTTGCGCATCCACACCTTCACTAAGTCTTCATTGAAGTGCTCATCCCGATTTGACACGGGAAACTTGTCATGCAGCATGCTGATAACTCTGTCTTTTAAATGATTTGGCACTCCACTCCAAGTGTTAATGTTTAGTATGTAGTGTCGAAACACCTGAGAGAAAAGGCCATGCATGCGCGAGATCATTGTCTTGCCGTCGTCATCCAAGATGATGCTGTTGTTGATGTCAATCAAGTACGGCAAGCCCTGTTGCCTACGACGTGTAAACCTGGGTTGTCATTGCAAGCGTTTCGACAAAGGATCTCAAGTGGCGTCTCAATGATGGTAAGGGCTATTGGAGTCTGTGGCCCCCGAAGCGAGGAGTGTATAGTGGGGTGAGTCCCGGAGGAGTAGCAAATGGTGTGTAGCCAAGAATGACTGAAAGCCACACAAAACCTGGAGTAGAGGGCGATGTTGTGGCTTGTGTGGGGGCAGGCAAAGAAGGGGGAGGTAAGGAGCCTCGATGACTACTAGCGGTGTGGCACTACAAGAGGTTATGTGCACTTGTGACGCTTTTAGAGACGTAAACACATTTGGTTTTTTACCTCCCCTGCATCGCTAAGACCTTCGCTAAGAGAACATTGCTATAACCGTCACTATATGCGTCACTATATAACGACGGTTATAACGATGATTGCAATCCTTTTGTAGCGATGCTTATAGCAACGTTGCAGAACCATATATAGAGACGCCCGAGAGTAAAATTTTTTGGGTGGCAAGACATTCACCCGTCAACCATATTGAATGTTTTTAGAATAAAGTATACATAAATGAATCCAAGATAAACACGGATTCACCATTGAAAGAAAGTGCAAGGTTTAGACCCAAAGTAGTCACCCAAAAGACAATATAACCATCAACTCCATCATCCATAGTATTGTTTGCAGAATAAAGATACAAAACTACAAAACTAACAAAAGTAAATTGACGAAAGCAAATCAATGAAAATTATACACATCATAGGCAAAATCACTTGATTGTTAAGCTTTACAAATGTTATAGTTACAACACAATTGTCATTATTGAGAAAATACATGGTTTTTTGATAGTTACAAAAAGATGTATAAAAGCTGTTAGGAGTTTTTTAGAAGAAGTGATTGCGCATATGTACATACACATGCATGGTGCATCGAATAAAGAATTGCCCAGTGTCCAAAGCTAGGTGGTTATGTGGAGCCCACATGTGTACAGGTAGGACAGCATGTACGTAGTACATCGATTTTCATCGTCACCAATATCAATGTGTTTTTCTACAATAATGAGGATTTGGTGGAGCATAAAACTTCTCAAGGAAGCTATCAACGGGCTGATGCCATGAGGTAAGCAGGTGCGCCAGATGGCATCCAATGGCGTCAGGAGGTCGAATGGGGTCAATACTTGCACGTGGTAAGCGAGGACACAACGAGAATGTTTTCTTATGATGATTATGAAAAAAGTTCACCATGAGAACTATATTTGGAGGCCACTTCATGTGATTCTGGGATGCATTATTGGAAAAAGTTGAGTACCTGGTGTACGGATGGATATAGAAGGGTAACAAAAATGCACTGCGTGGCCCATTTTTGGCCTATTCAGGGTCCTTCTGAGGTCAATCAAAAGTCCAAAGGTGCCCAAGGGATAAACCAAAGTGTGGACACTAAAAAACCAGAGACAAATCCAGCAAAAACGTGGAGAGAAGAGGAGGAACAACTGCAACTCGATTTTTGTTGTTTTTGGAGCTTGTTTTGGCCATAAACTGCTCATCCGAGGTCGGATTTGAGCATTTTGATATTGTAGACTGGTACTTTTGGCCGTTCCGCATGCAATGGTACTATCTAGTTTTCCAAATTCCTCACTGTTTTTTTGCTATTTTGGTTGTGTAAGTTTCTCTTGTGAGCGAAGCCTCTGTTCCAATTTGTGATTGTATCTGGCATATTTCATCCATATTGTGTGAGCTATTTTCCCCATTGGTGTTGGTCCAAGATCAATTGTATCTAAAAATAAAAAATATTCTTCTTTTGAATTGAGTTTTTTGGGTGTGTGTGTCTCTGCTGAGTAGGAAAATGGATAGTCTCTCTCCTCTCACTCCATTGGTGTGTTCCCTGTCTCGGCTAGGTGGGTTGCGTAAGCCGAGTGGTCCTCCATAGTATGTGTGTGTATTATCCCAAGAGTGCGTGTCAGGTGATTATAGAGCCGTTGTGTGTGTTTTCATCCCACTCACATTCTTTCGCCGCCCCCACGGAGGATCTTCTTCGAGTACCTTCAGCTTCAAGATTACAGGTTACAGATCACAGATAACAGATTACAGGCTACAGGTTACAGGTAGCTGGAGTAGAGTGATATACTGGCAAGTGGAAGTCACTTGTAGTTGCCGTGGGTATGAATCATTTGGCGCCTGTTTGAGCGTATTGTCTTGTATTGTACATTACTTGTGGATACTGCCATTGTACGCCTTTGTGGAGCCATACTTGGTTTTATTCGGCAGTCCCAACCATTTCTGAGACTTGGTCTAGAAGATAGTCATTTCTGAGACTTTACTATACGATATTTGCATAAGCCTTTGTGAGAGGGTCGTGGTGAGGTTTTATTGAGCTGGGGGATTCTCAAATGTGAGATCCTTTCGCTGATACAAGTGGATGGAGCACCCTTTTGTTGACCTCATCATAGGCTATGTACTAGTGATTCCTACTTGATGCTCGCGTTCCATTGTTGGTAGGTTATGCATACATATACAGTCTATATTTTGGGTTCTTACAGCTCTACTTCTGGGGAAACTCTGCCAAAATTTTTCCAAGTTGTGATGGCTGGTGTTCTGGTCTTTTGAGCCATTTATGCTATTATGCTACTGAAATTCTGGCAAAATCAGAGGATAAGTTAGGTGTGCCTTCTTGGGAGCTGCATGGTTGTCTTTAATGGATGATAAAAAAGGACCTCAATTCACTCCTTTTCATTTAACACAAAGAATCTAGATAAATGTTCGTGTGTCCAAGAATATTTTTTTCTAGCAGCGCATAGTTTTTATATTCGGGCCAAGAAGATTAAGAGAGATACTGGAATCCCCTTTTCCTGTTGTAATTTTGATAATTAACTATGAAAACTCATTTGATGTGCATGTGTTTGTCCTTTGTCTAAAGATGAGATCCATTGAAGTTTCTAGGGATTGAGTCAGAAAAACGTTTTGGGTTCTTGCACTTGTGTTAGAAGGGGTTCTGAAAGCATCAAAACTTGGGTAGCCACGGCTTTTTCTTATCCAAAATTTCATGAAAGAAGTGATGAAGATGTGGAAGAATTTTTGGAAAAGATGGAGGTTGCCTGCATTAGCAATCAGATCTATGATCTGGCACAAATGTTACATCTTCTCCAAATTTGTTTGAAGAGTGATGCACGAGTTAAGTCTAAAGAATTTGAAGAGGACTTGCGTGCTGCTGATCCCCCTCTGAAATTAAGTTGGGACAATTTAAGGCATGGATTGGAAGTGGAGTTTGTGAAGACAGAAGATCGTGACAAAGTGTGGCAAGAAGTACAGGGTTTGGTGCAAAGGGAAGGTGAGCCAGTAGATGCATACATACGTAAGTTTTCAACGGCATGGGAGAGGATGTGCAAGGCCTTAGCACCATAGGTACCTCCACCTGACATGATGAATAAGGACAAGTTCTTGGCTGGTCTTTGGGAGAATATACATTGGAGAGTGGAGCTAAAGAAGCCTAGGACATATGAAGATGCACTAGAGGTAGCGAGGAACAAAGAGTGGAAGCTGAGAAGAATAAGTCAGCTAGGAGTAGAGTCTTTGCCTAGGAGGTCTGAGTTTTAGCCTATGGATTCTTTGCAAGGTCGCATGTTAGGGGTTCATTATGAAGTAATGGTTCCTATTACTCCTCAGGTTATGCCAATAGCGATCACTACAACAGTCCAAGATGATGGGCTAAGGCAAGATGCGAGACAAGTGGTAGATGTAATGAAGAATCTCAGCCTAACATGCTAGGTAATGTGGAAAATAATCGAGGTTGGGGGAGGCTTGAAAATCAGCCAAGAGGTGAAGAAAGACCCAGGAATGGTATTGGACAAAGCAATGGTAGATTCTGGAGACATATGCCCACGTGTTATAATTGCGGAGAGTTGGGCCACATCAATCTGCAATGTGATGAGCCACCAAAGATGGGGGGAGACATGTATTCATTTCCAAGACAGGTGCTAACTAGGTTAAATGATTATGACATTGAAATTAAGGGAGAAGAAAGAACCAGTGGATTAACCCAAGAGGAAAAGGGGAAGACAAAAGTGATATGTGTGGTCACTTTGGAGAAGGCAACAGAAGAAGGGAAAGAGCCATGAAGACGAGGATGTCAAGGCCAAGAGTAAAAGAAGGGCTCGTCGCAAGTTTCATATTTTAGATTTTCCACTAGGGGATGGGAAATTAAGCTATGACTTGAAAGAGGATCTGACAAGCAGGAAATCAGATGTTACTTTTGGGAAGCTTATAGAGGTGGTGCTTAAGCTAAAGTGACAGTGGAAGAGGATGGTTAACCCAAGGGAGAAAGAATCAGAGAGAGGTTCAATGAAGGTGTTGGCGATGGATGAGCTACTAGACATTTGCCCAATAGTAGATGTGTGGCACAAAAGAAAAAATCTAGGACAAGGTTATGTTGATAGTGGAGCCCAAATATGTGTCATAACACACTCATGCGTTGAGAAGATGGATGGGTCTTACAGTGACTGGGGTGTCAGGCTTTTGGATCAGATTGGCAAACCATCACAAAGTAAAATGTTTGGGTGTTGTAAAGAGCTTAGAAGTGGAGGTGTATGATGAAAAGGTGGTGGTTGATTTCCATGTGATGCCAGCGGGGATGGGAGCATATTTTATTATACTGGTGAGGCAAGCTTTTCCATGCATGGGAACCCCCCATATATTTTTGCCCTTTTATCAAAATATTTCCCATTATATAAGTTACTTTTGATTTTTCTTCCTTTTTCACAAACGTTTTAGCCTTTATTAAATAAATAATACTTATGCTAATCAATCACGATGTAGCATAATAAGTAAGCTTTCTTTGTTGATCTCTCTTTTAACCTTAAAAATATTAAATATATATATTCTAGTATTTTCTAATATTTTTTTTTTCATGTATGTATATTATTCCACTCTACCAAATATTTTATTCACTAGTTTTCATTTTCAAACCTCAACCCCACTTTCAAATTTCAATAATAACTCCATCTAGATGATTGCCAATCTTTTTAACACTCTAGGTCATGTTTTCATACACATGAAGGAGCTTACACTTGAAGGCAAGAGAGAAGTCCACTCAAAGGGGACCACCAAAAGACTTTTGCAGCCACAAATAATACATTATTTGGCTGAATTTTTTAAGTAAAGAAGAACCCCGAATCTGAAGGAGCGTTCAACATGAAAGATGTAGCTCGTGATCTCAACTTTTAGCTCAATTTTTTCCAGAATTTTTGGAGTTATGAACACGGAGATATGATTTTTGTAGTGGACCCCAGTTTTCTCATGAAATGGTGACACAGGCCATCCCCACTTTTCTTCCTTCTAAAATGGCTATGGTTCTACAAGTCTTCAAGCATGATTACAAGAGACAAGGCTCTTTTAATGAGGTCTTGGCTAGTCTAGAGTAATTCTATCACCATTTTTGGAGGATCCATCCTCATCAACAACTATCCACCTTTGACAACCTCTCTTGTAATTTCTTACCTCTCTCTTCTCTCCCTAATAAGCTTATGTCTATCCAAAGCTAGACTATTGTAAATATTTCCTATCCTCTACATCCTACCCACATTCTCTCTTTTCCTCTCTCTATTGACTCTGGTATTTTAAATAATGAGGAGACAAGATGGGAGCCACAGTCACATGCACCCCATTTTCCTAGTCACCAAAGTGGGACACTCACCTCAAATAGAAATATTGCTAAATCCTTCCCTCCTTCCCTATATAAGGAGGCCATGAGAGTTCACTTGGGGCAGAGAACACACACACACACACACACACCTATCCATACACACTCTTGTGCTACATGCTTGTAGCATGAACCCTAATCACATAATCACAACACCATCATCATCACCATCACCATGCACAAAAGATGAGCACCACACCTCCACACCACTTGTAATTAAGGGTTGAAGGCACAATTTCAAGAAGAAGAAGGGTGGACACACTCATGATATTCCTCGCCATCAACTCCCATCTCTCCATTATGCCTCCTACGATCTTGTTCCCTTCTCATTTTCCTGCCATACGCTACCTATTGTATTCATCTTTTGCAAGCAATCAACACACTCCATCTTGGTGCCATACTTTGTGTCGCTTTGGATACATCTCATTGTGAGTATGGTATATGCTTGATTCCTTGCCATTTTTTTTTGCTTATGTTAAGGTGTGCAGATTCGCCACCACACACACACACACTCTCTCTCCCTCTCATATTCCTATCATCTTGCTACTTCCATCTTAAGGTGTGCGGATTCGCCACCTTTTGTATGAGAAGTGAGCATACTTGCATGTATCCCTGACCTCGTTATCTTCCTTACTACATGCACGCGTAGCGAGCCCCTTCTCACTCACTCACCACTCCTCTCACCTTATTCTCCGACCACCCCATTCCACATTTGGGCGTGGATCTTTAAATTGTTTTCCATGCATGCTTCATTGTGTATATGTATGCGTCCTAGCCGCATATCTTGCTAGGTGGTGCCCCTATTGTGTATTCCCCATGATGAGGCCATTGTGCATAGTCTTGGTGTAGAGGCCATCGGGTCTATTTTTTCACTTCCGCCTCTCATTTGGTGCCCCCACTCAGGAGGGCTCTTGAAAACCTTCAGTTTACAAGACTGAAAACCCTACACTATTGTGAATGGATGAATGAGTATGAAGGATTTTCTAACTGGACGACAGAAAAAAGAAGAGCTCCAAGCACAACTAGACGAACTCCGCATCTCCATCGAAGCTCGAGTGCCAGGCGTAACGGTAATCGATTTGAAGTGGGAGAGTCAACCAACACGCCAAACCCAGTGGATATACATAGGCCAAGTGCCAAGAAGAAGAAGGAGGAGGTGGAAACCATGTCCGCAACCTACAACCAACCAACAACAACAAAATGGAAGGAGCTCTGCACAATAGAGAATCAACACTATTCTACTTTGAGAATCGGGTAACTCAAGTCACCGAGGTAATTATCATAGTCAGTTTTCAAGTCGCACCTGATGCTGCAGCACAGATAACAGAAGCATTGGCTCACACTCTCACTAGAGAAACTAGGGATCTACTGAGTTTGTTTCAGGAAAGAACACCACCCTCTCCTACAAGCTTGGACAGTGACTAAGCACCTCTAAGCTTCACATGAATCAGGACAACCTACCTCAAGACAGATCACACATACCAACACGTTTACGCTCAATCAAGGTAATATTGGACTTGAAGATTAACTACCAGCACGTCATTGACACCATGCCGGGTGGGGAGCGGTTTTTTTGAGGTTCTGGCATCAGATCAGCCATTTGTTTTACCTTTGGTACAAGGCAATGTACCGTTTGAAGTTTTAATCTATGTCCTAGTATAATAGGGTATACACGCCTCCTTGTAAACAAGAAAAAATTTTGCAAGTTAAGAAGTGTGTCTTTCTAGCTCTCTCTCAGTAATCATGGCAAGTGTAGCATTTCCAACCTTTACTGGTAAGGTGGGTGAGGATACTGCAGACTTTCTAGACAACTTGGAAATAGCATGTGTCATCTCTGCGAGAGATGATGATGCTTCGCGCTTGCGCATCTTCCCACTTCTAATGAAGGTGGAGGCAAGATCATGGTACAATGCCTTGGCACAAGAAACCAAGGAACGGTGGGACTTATTAAGGGCAGCCTTTGTCAAGCGTTTTGGAGAGGGAACAACATCAGAGAAACTATGGCAATTGTTGACAGAGTTGAAGTAGGGCAGTATGCTGGAATACGCATCATATGAGTCAAAGTTTGTAGATTTATGGGGGCGATGGGTTGCATCGCTAAGAGAGGATGAGGGGGCACCTGATTTCCTAAAGAAGGATCGGTTTGTGGCTGGGTTATGGCCAACTCTTAAAGAGAAGGTGAAGGGAAGGTTTCCTGCTACGTATGAGCTAGCAGTTGAAGTGGCCCGCCTTAAAGACAAGAAGTTGCGCCTACAAGCCAGGAATATCGATGGAGAGGAAGCCGTTAGGACCCACCACCTCTAGCACCACCTACAACAGTCGCCCAGAGGATTCAACCACAAGAACCAATTGAAGATCAGCAAGACCTGCTCAACCGAATCACCAATCAACTTGAGAATCTCTCAGTCCATTTGATACAACAAGGGCATGCACACAATCGCAACCAAGAGCAAGGGAGAGGACAACGAAGGCAAAACCAAGAATACCACTGCTACAATTGTGGGGAGGATGGTCATGGCATGTACTACTGTCCGCAACCAAGGAGGCAGAATTTCAACAGAGGAGCCAGACAAAACTAGGTTTCACCACCAAGAGCAAGACCACCACTAGTGAGGGCACCACGACAAGCACCACCCGTGCAAATCTTACAACCACCGATTCAACCACAACCACCACCACCACCACCACCACCACAACCTCTCATTCCACCCTTACCCCCACCACCAGTTGGCAATCAAACAGTAAGCGTCATCAGTCTTGAAGGTAAGGGAAAGGAGAAAGTGGAGGAGGATAAGACCAAGGTTAAAGGAGTAGATGCCATTGGGGTAAAACGCGCTAGGCATGGTGAATCTTCCCAAAAGGAAGAAAAGATGAAGAATAAAGGGGAATCTAGCAAAAAGCCGTCCAAGTCACGACGTAAAATTGACATTGTAGATTTCTCTTTGGGTGAATGTTCTAAACCATATGATTTGGTTCAAGATGTTTCTGTGCAGGGCCCAAAAATCACCTGGCCCCAATTACTCCACCTAGCACCTAGGGTGAGGAGACAATGGACAAAGATGGTTAACACGAGGCGACCAAAGCCAAAGATAGCTGGGGCTATCTCCGGGAGGAATCTAGACGACATACTACCAGTGATGGATGCTTACATCAAAGGGCAATACATCTCCAATATCTACATCGATGGTGGCGCACAAATATGCGTCATGAGTGAAAAAATGATGCACCGTTTGGGTTTAGAGGTGAGTCGGCCGGCACCATGCCGAGCCAAAATGGCAAATAATTTAAAAGTTCAATGTGTTGGTGTCATAAATGCAGTTAGGATAAAGGCATTCAACACCGAGGTAGATGTGGACATCTTTGTCATGCCACACAAAGGGGAGGGCTATCCTATCATTCTAGGGAGGCCTTGGCTTATGGCTATGAGAGCTAAGCAGGACTGGGACACCGGCATAATCCAGATGAAGGATTCAAAAGAAAGGCCAATACTTTACGACATGAAGATAGGTCAACAACGCGACATGGATCTAGAAACCTCCGAGGATGAGTTTTCTAGTGGTGACTCTTCAACCACTTCAGAGGAGGAGTCAACAGTGAGTGAAGAAAGTGACAGTAGCATTGAGGTGATGGGGATCATTCTCAAGGACCCTAAGAAGATGGAGCAACCTGATGCCTCATCATCAAGCCAAGGGGAGACACCTGGTATACAACCTCTGGTAGAAGCAAGTAAGCTACATCAAATGCTCTCTAGTGAGTTGTGTGGGAAGGAGCGTGAAGATTATATTTTGATGCTAAGTAATTTTACCACATTGTTCATTGATGAATATGATAAAATCACTGGCATCACAGTAGTTCAACATCACATTAAGCTCAAGGAGGGAAGTAAACCTGTAGTGCAGAAGCTCAGGCGGCTAGGAGTAATTCAACAAGACGCCCTACTCAAAGAGGTGAGGAAATTGCTAGAAGCCGGTTTTATCTATCCTGTTGAAGACTCAGAGTGGGTTTCTCCAGTGGTAGTCACACCAAAGAAGAATGGTAAGTGGAGGGTTTGTGTTGATTTCAAGCCTCTTAATGCAGCCACAAAGAGGGACCATTTTCCTCTTCCTTTTCAAGACGAAATACTCAATGAGGTAGCAGGACATGAGCGCTACACGGTATGTGATGGCTACTCAGGCTACTTCCAAATTAGCATCGCTGAAGAAGATCAAAAGAAGACAACCTTCATCACACCATGGAGATGTTTTGCTTACAGAGTTATGCCCTTTGGTCTCACTAATGCTCCAGCCACTTTTCGGCGATATGTGACATTTGTTTTTCAGCCATTCTTTGGAAAATCAATCCGTGTTTTTCTTGATGACTTTTGCATCTATAGCTCTTGCTCTCTTCATTTGGAGAAAGTTTAGGAAGGTCTCGCTAGGCTACAAGCTTTGGGTGGCCAACTCAATGTGGAGAAATGCCACATTGGTGAAAGCAAGGTTACTCTTCTTGGCCATGTGATCTCGGCCAACGGCATTGAAGCTGACCCAAGCAAGGTTCAAGCCTTGGTGGCTTTGACCTCTCCCACCACAACAAAGCAATTGGTCTCTTTTCTTCAAAAGGTGAGATATTTGAGTAGGTTCATTCACTTGCTCTCCCAAGTGGTTCTCCCTTTACAACAAGTTACCCATCAAGAGATCCTCACTTGGAGTGAAGAAAATGAACAACAATTCAATGAGGTAAAACAAATTCTAGCTTCACTTCCCACCATAGCACCTCCAAAGTGGGACGAGCTATTTTATGTAAACCCTAGTGTTGGCAATGACACACTTGGGGCTGTATTGATGCAAAAGGATCCTCAAACTTCTTTCATGCGTCCTATCTACTTCTCTAGTCGAATGATGACCCCATCAGAAAAGGGATACACGGCAGTGGAGCACATGGTGCTTGCATTAATGTTTGCTACCACCAAATTTCGCTCTATTCATAATCTTAACAATGGAAGAAGTATTTCCTTATGTAATGCAGTACATGGATGTTTCTTCTAGGATTTCCAAATGGCTCACAAGGCTACAAGAGTTTGACTACACAATGCAAGTGGAGAACTCCACAAGGGCCAGTCTAGGAGGTATTCTCACTCATCGCCACTATGAAAAGAAGCTAAAGATAAAGCCAAATGATCAAGATATTACACCTGTGCTGGAAGTCCCTAAGGTAGAGGAGGCTCACTCTCTTTTCTTTGATGGAGCCTACAAGAGGAAAGTGGACAAAGCTGCAGCAGGCATTGTCATCTTCAACGAGCAAGGGGACAAGGTTTTCTCCATTGGGAATCTCTTGGATTATCACTCTAACAATGAGGCAGAATATGCAGCTTTAACTCTTGGGTTAGAGTGGTGTGTGACACAGGGCATTCAACGGTTAAATGTATTTGGTGATGCCATGCTTTTAATAAAACAAATACAAGGAACTTGGGCTTGTAAAAAACATATCTTGCTAGGCCATTTGCGCAAAGTCAAGGAACTTTTAGGGAAATTTCAAGTTGTACAATTACATCATGTCCCTCGAGCAGAAAATCAAGAAGCAGATGCTCTAGCTAGAGAGAAGTTGCAAGATGTTTTAGGGGTGGGTGCTATCAAGTTGAAGCTGCCTCTCTTCCAAGGTAGCGATGCTATCCTGACATCATGAGTTTCTTGGACATAGGAGAGTGTCCTAAGGATCTTACTAAGGGACAAAAGCAGTGGCTTGTGCGCAAGGCAACAAAATACCGCCTTATCAATGACGACCTCTACTGCAAGGGTAAGGATCAAATTCTTAGGCGTGTACCTCTCTCTAGAGAGATCACTGAAATCATTTCAAGTTGCCATGATGGTGTTTGCGGAGGACACTTTGCACTTGACATCACTAGTAGAAAGATTCTACAAGCCGGGTTTGTATGGCCTAGTCTACATAGGGATGTGCATCATTGGTGTAAAACATGCAAGGAATGTCAAAAGGCAGGGGATAGGAGGCTCACATATGAGCCAGAGACTCCTATAATCTCATATGGACCATTTGAGAAATGGGGAATTGATGCTATTGGGCCTTTGCCAAGGAGCCAATCAGGTAAATTTTATATCATCATGGGTGTGGACTACATGACCAGGTGGGCTGAAGCAGTTGCCACCACCCGGATTACAGCTAAGGAAGTGGCTAAGTTCGTATTTGAAAACATTTGTTGCCGTTTTGGCACTCCTCTTGAAATAATTTCTGACAGGGGACCAGGTTTTAGAGGAGACCTTGTAGGAGAGCTAATGGAGAAGTTAGGTATCTCACGAAGACACTCAACTCCCTACTACCCACAATGCAATGGTTTGGTGGAAAAGGTAAATGGTATGATCTGCAAGATCATCACTAAGCATGTAAACAATCACAAAAGTGATTGGGACAAGCATCTTATGGCTTCACTTTGGGCTTATCGCACTTCATTTCGTACATCCCTTGGGTTCACACCATATCACTTGGTGTTTGGTAAGGAAGCCATTTTACCCATTGAAGTACAATTGGCTAGTCTCAGGGTGCTAGCTGGGCAGGTGGAACGTCCTAATGCTCATCTCCACAACCACATTCTTGATCTAGAGAGGCTTCAACTAGACAGAGAAGATGCTATCAACTATTATGCAGCATAGGCAGAGCAACGTCGACTTACCTTCAACAAGGGACTTAGGGCAAAAGGTCTCAAGAAAGGTATGTTGGTCCTACGGTATGATAACAGGTTTGACACTAGGAAGGATAAAAAGTTTTCACCTAGATGGGAAGGGCCATTTGTCATTAGAAAGCGCTACGCCAATGGCAGTTACCGATTGATGGATGCAGATGGTAGGCTCCACAAAACACGTGTCAATGGATGGAGGTTGAAGCAGTACTTTTTGAGATTTGATCAAACACCTATGATGGAAATCCCCGAGGAGGAAGACTCCTCCACCTCAATTGAAGAAGAATCAGGTACAATGCTAGAGGCATGAATACCTCTAGCCTTAGGGGGAGGGCTAATGAGGCAAGCTTTTTCATGCATGGGAACCCCCCATATATTTTTGCCCTTTTATCAAAATATTTCCCATTATATTATTTACTTTTGATTTTTCTTCCTTTTTCACAAACGTTTTAGCCTTTATTAAATAAATAATACTTATGCTAATCAATCACGATGTAGCATAATAAGTAAGCTTTCTTTGTTGATCTCTCTTTTGACCTTAAAAATATTAAATATATATATTCTAGTATTTTCTAATATTTTTTTTTTCATGTATGTATATTATTCCACTCTACCAAATATTTTATTTACTAGTTTTCATTTTCAAACCTCAACCCCACTTTCAAATTTCAATAATAACTCCATCTAAATGATTGCCAATCTTTTCAACACTCTAGGTCATGTTTTCATACACATGAAGGAGCTTACACTTGAAGGCAAGAGAGAAGTCCACTCAAAGGGGACCACCAAAAGACTTTTGCAGCCACAAATAATACATTATTTGGCTGAATTTTTTAAGTAAAGAAGAACCCCGAATCTGAAGGAGCGTTCAACATGAAAGATGTAGCTCGTGATCTCAACTTTTAGCTCAATTTTTTCCAGAATTTTTGGAGTTATGAACACGGAGATATGATTTTTGTAGTGGACCCCAGTTTTCTCATGAAATGGTGACACAGGCCATCCCCACTTTTCTTCCTTCTAGAATGGCTATGGTTCTACAAGTCTTCAAGCATGATTACAAGAGACAAGGCTCTTTTAATGAGGTCTTGGCTAGTCTAGAGTAATTCTATCACCATTTTTGGAGGATCCATCCTCATCAACAACTATCCACCTTTGACAACCTCTCTTGTAATTTCTTACCTCTCTCTTCTCTCCCTAATAAGCTTATGTCTATCCAAAGCTAGACTATTGTAAATATTTCCTATCCTCTACATCCTACCCACATTCTCTCTTTTCCTCTCTCTATTGACTCTGGTATTTTAAATAATGAGGAGACAAGATGGGAGCCACAGTCACATGCACCCCATTTTCCTAGTCACCAAAGTGGGACACTCACCTCAAATAGAAATATTGCTAAATCCTTCCCTCCTTCCCTATATAAGGAGGCCATGAGAGTTCACTTGGGGCAGAGAACACACACACACACACACACACCTATGCATACACACTCTTGTGCTACATGCTTGTAGCATGAACCCTAATCACATAATCACAACACCATCATCATCACCATCACCATGCACAAAAGATGAGCACCACACCTCCACACCACTTGTAATTAAGGGTTGAAGGCACAATTTCAAGAAGAAGAAGGGTGGACACACTCATGATATTCCTCGCCATCAACTCCCATCTCTCCATTATGCCTCCTATGATCTTGTTCCCTTCTCATTTTCCTGCCATACACTACCTATTGTATTCATCTTTTGCAAGCAATCAACACACTCCATCTTGGTGCCATACTTTGTGTCGCTTTGGATACATCTCATTGTGAGTATGGTATATGCTTGATTCCTTGCCATTTTTTTTTGCTTATGTTAAGGTGTGCGGATTCGCCACCACACACACACACACTCTCTCTCCCTCTCATATTCCTATCATCTTGCTACTTCCATCTTAAGGTGTGCGGATTCGCCACCTTTTGTATGAGAAGTGAGCATACTTGTATGTATCCCTGACCTCGTTATCTTCCTTACTACATGCACGCGTAGCGAGCCCATTCTCACTCACTCACCACTCCTCTCACCTTATTCTCCGACCACCCCATTCCACATTTGGGCGTGGATCTTGAAATTGTTTTCCATGCATGCTTCATTGTGTATATGTATGCGTCCTAGCCGCATATCTTGCTAGGTGGTGCCCCTATTGTGTATTCCCCATGATGAGGCCATTGTGCATAGTCTTGGTGTAGAGGCCACCGGGTCTATTTTTTCACTTCCGCCTCTCACTGGGAAGACCATGGTTACGTGCAGTGGGAGCTGTTCAAGATTGGAGACGTGGTACGATTAGCCTCTATGGAAAGACAGGTGCCAAGAAGCTATATAATATGGACACAAGGAAACTATTGGAGGAACTTAATGAAGATGAGGATGAGTCTAGTGATGAAGATTATTCCACAGTGACTGACGAGGACAGTGATAGTACTACCAGCAGTGATGAGTATGTTGAAGTTGCATTTCTTCTAATGGACAAAGAAATCCAAGAGTGTAGTTCAGTTGCATCTGCAAATGAGATTGAAGATAAAAGTGAAGGGACTTATGAAGGTATTGAAGGGCTGATGCAAACCAAGGTTGATTTTTCAAAGAAGCAAGAATTGATGACACAAATGATCAGTGGAGACCTCTCAGCTATGGAGAAGGAGATATATTTGCACATGCTGGCTAGTTTTCCTGATTTGTTCATTACTTCATATGAAGATACTAGAGATCTCAAAGGATAAGAGATGCATATAGAGCTGAAGGAAGGTGCTAAGCTAGTGTGGCAAAGGCTAACAAGGATAAGTCAAGAGCAGATGGAAGCCTTGCGGGAAGAGGTGGACAAGTTATTGAAGGCAGGGTTCATAGTCCCAGTGGAGACCACAGAATGGGTAAGTCCAGTAGTAGTTAGCCCAAAGAAGTATGAAAATTTTAAACCCTTAAATGCAGACACTAAGAAGAACCCATATCCTCTTCCATTCATCGATGAGATCTTGGATTCAGTGGCGGGTTATGAGAGGTACAGTGTGTGTGATGGTTTTTCAGGCTATTTTCAATTGAAGGTTGATCTTAAAGACCGAACAAAGACAACTTTCATTATGCCATGGGGTTGTTATTGCTATAGGATATTGCCATTTGGGTTAACAAATGGACCATCCTTCTATCAAGAGAGAGAAAATTGGGTATTGGCACCATTCATTTAGTAGTTATGTTAAAGCTTTTATGGACAACTTCTATGTCTACAGCTATAGGGCTGAACACCATGAGAATCTGCAGATGGTATTGGCTCGATATGATGAATGTGGAGGAAAACTAAATCCAAAGAAATGTCATCTAGCACAGCCAAGGGTGAATTTATTGGGCCACATGGTGTCAAAAAATGGCATTGAGGCTGATCTAGACAAGCTTAAGTCTATTATTCTTCTTCCATCACCTAAGAGTACAGAGCAATTGGCAACCTTTATACACAAAGTGAAGTACATGTCGCGGTTTATTCCATTGTCTTCATAGCTCCTTTATCCATTACAACAAGTGGCAAAGCATGATCAATTGCCATGGGATGACAAGTGTGAAGACGTGGTTCAAGAGGTGAAAGAGGTGTAGGGGGGTTGTCAACCATGCAGGCTCCTGATTGGGAGCAAGTGCTATATGTAAATCCATCAATAGGGGATGATGCCATTGGAGGCATGCTATTGCAAAAGGGGAAGGGTAGCCATTATATGAGGCCACTGTATTGTGCAAGCCGAGTGAAGTTGGTAGCAGAGAAGGAATTCTTGGAAGTAGAGCTAGTGATGGCCAGTGTAATATTTGCTTGTCGATGATTTCATCATTACTTGCTACCACGAGCTTTTGTTTTCTTAACGAGTTATGTATTTTTGCCACAGTTGATTAATGGCACTAACATGTCAAATGTGGTCAAGAAATGGGTAATTGAGTTGCAAGAGTTTGAGTTCTCTTTTTTAGTGGAAGACAGTACCAGAGCTACCCTAGCTGATTTGTTGACTTACAAGGAGAATCCCCTTCTTGTTAAGTAAGAGGTGGTAAGAAGGGTAGTTGAAGAAGTGCCACAGATCAGCAATGCACATGTGTTGTTCTTTGATGGCTCATACAGAAAGAGCCATGATGCGGCTTCAGGGGGTATAGCCCTTTATGATCCAGAGGGGAAGCTAGTATGCAAGATAGGGTTCAAATTGGATGCATGTAGTAACAATGAGGCTGAATATGCTACGTTGAAAGCCGGATTACATATTTGTTTGAAGCATGGGATTAGAAGGTTGAGCATAAAAGGTGATGCCTTGTTAGTTGGGAAGCAAGTGTTCGGTGTGTGGAAGAGCTAGATCCTATCCAGTTGGGCTCTTACAATTACAAGAGATTCAATTGGATAGGATGAGCCCATTGGAACATTATGGGCAGATGCAAGATAAGGCTTTATAAAAGATAAATGAAAAGGTCAAAAGTAAGGGTATCAAGAAGCATGACTTGGTTTTGTGCTACAACAGTACGCTGGACAAGACATTCCAAAAAATTTTCAAATTAAGTGGGAAGGCCCTTTCAAGGTAGTGGAGTGTTTTCCAAATGGTACATATTAGCTAGCTAACCTGGATGGGATTCTACATAAGTCAAGGGTAAATGGATTCCATCTTAAATTATATCATGCTAGATTAATGATGGTGGAGCAAGATGAGCTGTCTGCAGAACAAGTAATATTTGTGAAGGATGAGGAGACCTATGACGCGGTGAGTCTCATATCTCTTTTTGCTGTTGCTGATCATGAATGATCTAGCAGGCTAGGGCATAGGCAAATTATGTTAGGAGTTTTTTGGAAGAAGTGATTGTGCATATGTACATACACATGCATGGTGCATTGAAAAAAGAATTGCCCACTATCCAGAGCCAGGTTGTTACGTGGGGCCCACATGTGTACAAGTAGGATAACGTATATGTAGTACATTGATTTTCATGGTCACCAGTATGAGTGTGTTTTTCTACAATAATGAGGAGTTGGTGGAGCGTAAAACTTCTCGCGGAAGCTATCACCGGGCCAATGCCATGAGGTAAGCAGGTGCGTCAAGTGATGATTATGCAAAAAGGTCATCATGAGAACTGTATTTGGGGGCCACTTCACGTGATTGCGGGATGCATTATTGGAAAAAATTGAGTGCCAGATGTGCGGATGGATGTAGAAGGGTAACAATAATGCACTACGTGGCCATTTTTTTGACCTGTTCGGGGTCTGTTTGAGGCCAATCAAAAGGCGAAGGTGCCCAAGGGATAAAGTGAAGCGTGGACACTAAAAGATCAGAGAAAAAATCAGAAAAAATGTGGAGAGAAGGGGAGGAACAACCGCAACTCAATTTTTGCTGTTTTTGGATCCTATTTTGGCCATAAACTGCTCATCCAAGGTCTGATTTGAGCACTTTGATATTGTAGACTGGGGTTTTTGGTCGTTCTAAAAACTTTGGCGCTGTCCATTTTGCCAAACTCCTGACTTGTTTTATGTTTTTTTGGTTGTGTAAGTTTCTCATGTGAGCGAAGCCTCTGTTCCAATTTGGGATTGTACCTGGCATATTTCATCCATATTGTGTGAGCTATTTCCCCATTGGTGTTGTCCCAAGCTGAATTGTATCTAAACATCAGAAATATTCCTCTTTTGAGTTGAGTTTTTTTTTTTTGTGTGTGTGTGTGTGTGTGTTGAGTGGGAAAATGGATAATCTCTCTCCTCTTACTCCATCAGTGTGTTCCCTGTCTCGGCCAGGTGGGTTGTGTAAGCTGAGTAGTGCCCCATAGTGTGTGTGTGTGTGTGTGTGTGTGTATTATCCCAAGAGTGTGTGTCACGTGATTATAGAGGCTTTGTATGTGTTTCCATCCCACTCACAACATCATCTCATTATACATGCTATGATAAAAGAAAACTAATGCTATCTGGCTACGGCTAGACTACCGTCATCGAATCAAGCATCTCATCGCGTCCAAACGGCGTATCTATCGGATTTTGCAAAAAAATAACAATAAGACTTTCTGTAAGTATAAACATATAATTACAAAACAATCTATTTTCTTAGCTTATCATTAAAATACAACAAATGTAAAAGAGGAAAGTGAAATACTAACCATGCCGCCGCGAGATTCGTGCGGTGTGGGGTCACGTCCTATCATCGACCATTATTCCCAACATACAAAGAATCCATTTATGTTATAATTTAAAAGTACAAATAACATAACTACCAAACCTAAATAGAAATGCAAAAACAGTTACAAAATCGGCCTCAAATGATGCCCACCCGCCGCTCCCCAAGTGGTGCGAGTTCCCTGCCTCTACTCGCACTTTGACTGCCTCCTTTTGTTGCTTCCACTTGTCAGGATTCTCGCGCGCTGCTCGGTTCACATTCTTCTAATCTTCTTTGGCTCGCCAATCTGGTCTGTTCCACCCATACTTTATTTCTTTTTGTACTTGAGAATGCTTGTGCTTGCAGTATTCGCGCATTCAAACCTTCATCAGGTCTTCATTGAAGCGCTCATCCCAACTTGACACGAGAAACTCGTCATGTAGCATGGTGATGACTATGTCTTTTAATTCATTTGGCACTTCACTCCAAGTGTTTAGTATGTAGTGTTGAAACACCTGAGAGAAAATACCACGCATGCACGAGATCACCTTCTTGCCTTCATCATCAAAGATGATGCCGCCGTTGATGTCAACCGAGTATGGCAAGCCCTCTTGCCTGTGACGCGTGAACTTGGGTGTCTCAGTAGGGATCTCAAGTGGTGTCTCTAGCGGCGTCTCGATGGGGGTACGAATGTCAGGTGTCTCCACAGGAGTCTGGGCCCCAAAGCAAGGAGTGTCGAATGGGGTGACTCCTGGAGGAGTAGCTAGTCGTGTGTAGCAGGGAACGGCCAATAGCCGCGCAAAACCTGGCGTAGATAGCGATGTCATGGCTAGTGTGGGGGCGGGCAAAGAAGGGGAAGGAGTTGCGTTGAACACGAAACGGTGTCGAGGCATTAGCGGCGGCATCCCCATAGCAACCGCCACCACCACCACATGATCTACATCGGAGGACCCTCGTCAACTAGACTATTCAAATTTTTTAATGATTCCACAATCTTGTGTAAAACGCTTTTTGTTGATCCATTCCACCCTAAAATGTGGACCTTTACACCATGTTGCTGTGTATAACTTATACTACAACCAACAAAGATTATGAGTGGCCGTTCAAACATCTAGAAAGTCGCGAGTCGTACATTGCAAACTTACCTTGGTCGCGCAACCCTAAGAGTACTCACACTCCTCCTCAATCACTTCTTCACCACACTGTTGTTCACTTTTCAATTGGTTGTGCAAGCATCTTAAGATCATGAATGTTGGTAGGCTCTCCAAACCTTCCGGATAATGCATCAGTGGTCGTCTTCCCCGTCTCCACTTGATTCGTGTCCTTTGTCGCTGTTGCTTTGCATCCTCTATTGTGAAATCCACTTTTACATCACTGGATTGTGAAGAATCCAAAATCGGTTGATTTTAGCCTCTAGATCTTCCGTTATCTTCTTCTCAACACTAAGATTGCACATGACAATCCCAAATAAGCACTCATTATTGTTTTAGGGCAAAACTACTCCCTTGTTCATACTCATGAGCACGACACAGACAACATACTTATCATCCGATGACACGACTTACCCGTAGGTGCACGTAGGCAGTCTCGTTAGCTTGTCAGGCTGAGACCAATCTACACATACGCACTTTTATGATGCATCAATCACTAACCCTGGTAGAATGCAACCCACTCTATCTCTTAACGCTCACAACACAGTTTACACGTCCAATGAACTTGGAATCGCATCAAACTTACTAGGCATCATCCTCTCACTAGGACATACTTACCTATAAGTCTAATCTCACCAGATTTGAACCCTAGTTATCTCGAATACAGTCGCGATAGACTAACAGGTCATAATCCAAAAGTGGACGAAACTTAAGTTTATCAGTATCTATGTGTAGCTAATCTCTTTCTCATTCCATGAAGCACATGATTATTGAAAACAGACACCGTTTGTGCTACTTACAAGCAAAACAAGCTCGAGGAAGAATCGATCGCGATCAACTCGAAACGGTAAATGCGTGGCGTGGGTGCGTAGCTCTCGGAGAGACTACTGCGATGGTGTGGTCACGTTGTGAATCCGGTGAGGGAGAAGCGCGTAGCGAAGAGGATAAGGCACACTCTCTCTCTCTCTCTCTCTCAGACTCGTACGACACAGGATTAATATTCAAATGTTATTTTAAAATGGTTCTAAGGTGACTTTTATACTTGAGTCACCTTAGCTCAAAAATGTACATGGGGTTCTCTTGCTCATGATTACAAGGTGGGAACAAATCTGAGTCTTGACTAACTGATTAATATTTACATAACCCAGACGAATGGATCAAAATGATAAGACGTCTTTGACATAAAATGGGAATTTGATATGCTTTACAAGATGGGCTCATTACAACAGTTGGACCAATGGGGCTCAACACTCCGCCCCTCCTAATTCATGTCTACCACGACATGATCGTCTTTGTCTTCATTGTTGTTGTTGTCTTTCTTGGTTGATTTGATGTAGAAACGCATCATAGCGCATAGACTCGCTTGCCATTAAAGGGACAAATTTTTTTGACTTGTACATGAAGAAGCCCGTGTAAAATGCTTCTTCAAAGGTGTGGAGATGGTAGCTTGGCAGAAACATCAGCCGTTTTAAATAGGAATACAATATTGGCTCTGTTGGTGGCCAACTTAGATCGTATGACAACTCTGAGATACTTCTTTCAGTATTCATATACTCTGATGTCCAGCTTTCTGAGAAGACTGTGAGACAGGACAAAAATGTTCGAGTTATTTTACATAGCATCTTGCAGGATAGGTCAGGAGAGCCTCCGAATTCTGTGATGGCGCCCTGCAGGGTTTTCACCATCTAAGAACCGGATATTCTCTCTCCCTCTGCTGGCCCTGGCATTACTAGATAATTTAGCCATGTCGGATTTCTGCTCTGTAGTGCTTTATGTTGGCTGTAGGTGTATGTTCGTGGAGTTGGGCAAAACGTTCTGTCATTCCTCAGCTCAGGCGGTGCGTTGACTAAGTGGATCAGGTTATTAGGATGATCCAAGAGCCATTGACGCCTCCACTTTGGATGGCTGTCCACTATTCTGTTTTGCTGCTCCCTATCCTGTACTTCTCCTTCAAACACTGGCACTTGTTCTTCTTTTTCGAGCTGCCGTTGATGTGTTAGAGTTTCGTACTTCAGCAAAGCATAGGGTAACATAGGTGCATTCCATTCCTTCCGTAGCTCTGCTGCTGTTTTTCCTGATTTGGAAAGCCCTTGTAGAAACTCCTTTTCGAGTTGCATTGCCTTGTACCATATCATTTCTGTTTGTTTTTCCATCTGCTCAACCAGCCTTTGCTCTTCCAATTTCATGACTGAATCTTCTTCTGTCTCTTGGTCTTTGGAGCCGGTTTGATCAGTTAGTGTATGTGCCTCCTGTTCATCATAATCTTCGTCGTACTCATCTTGACTCCCATATACTAACTCGGCGAGTCTAGCCAAATTCGTTGTTGCTTGCTCCAGGTGCACTCGTACCTGTCCTTGGTGTTGCCCTGCAGTTTGTAGACTTGCGATTTGTGCGGCCATTGTTCTACTATTGATTTGTAGAGCATGAAATTCCATTTCTTTTTGAGCGGCCGACTCCTCTAACTGTTTTATCCTCATGTGCAAGTTTTCATTTTCTTCCCTGAGTGATTTGGAAACAATGCTTTCCATTTCACTGTCAGGAGCTGGTCCTTGTTGTTGTTCACTTTGCAAGTCTGAAATTTGTCTTTGTAGTTGATCTTCTGCTCTAAGCGCACTTTCAACAATCATTAAACAATGTTTTCTTTCCAACTCCAGGTCCCTCTTCAGTGCGGCCACTTCTTCTTCTGGGTGGACTACTGGTGTTGTTGGTAGCGATGTTTTTTGCTTCTTAGCTCGTTCGATTTCTCTTGCTTGTATATCTGTTACTGCTCTTAAATCCTTGACTTCAATTTGTAAGTCATCGATGACGACTTGCAAACTTTTGATTGCCTACAGCGCATCTTGCTTTTCTTTTTCCAACTTTTGGATGTGTTCATCTCTATCACTGACATCTTCAAGGAATACGTTTATTGTATCTTCACATATGGCATTGAAGTCTTCCGACTCCTGTAAATTGTCTTTGAGAAGATTTACTGTGCCTTTGAGCCCCAAGATTTTAGCATCTTTGATGATGATCAGCTTTAGAGTGTCCTCCCTTTGCTCTTGCAGTCTCAGAACTTCCTCATCAGTTTTTTGTAGCTTCATTTTGTTGGACCAGTTCTGATCAGCTAACCATAGACTGTGCAGTCTTGTTCGGTTTAGTATTGTCGCCATTGATTGCAAATCTTCATCTATAGTAGCTTCCAGCTCAATTTCTTGAGAGGAAGAAGCTTTATCTTTAGTCTGATCCACCTCCTTTTGCTTGCCTTTATCACTTTGTGATATGGCTCCAGTGTTTGGGTGTCTATCTGTTCCTTCTTCTTCTAATTCTTCCTCTTCTTCTTGTTCATTGGGCGGTGTGTGAACTCTGTCATCACGATGTGAGCTTTCTGAATGCGAAGTAGATTCAGCAGATGGGCTAGATTGCCTTTCACTTGTATTTGGCCTTGGAGATGGCGGCGGTGTTTCCTGATCACGTGAAGTTGGCCTCAGCTGATCTCTCAAAGTTTGGAGATCCTCCTCTTCTAGTAGCAATTCTGATTCGTCCCTAGCATTTCTTTCTTGGATGTACCTCTCGAACCAGTCCAACTCAAAAGCTGGGTTGTTTCTATTCTTCGTTCTCAGTGTGAAAGTGCTACTAGAAGGTTTCCAAGTGGTGCCTACATCGCCTCGTAGAGATCTTTCTAGAGCAAACCCTTCTATCATCCTTTCCATTTTTGCTATCTTCTGCAACCTGGTGTTGTTTTCCATTTCAGCTTTTCGCTTCTTTAGTCGGGCGTCTTCCTCTTCAGTTCTTCTTTCTTCTTCCATCTTCTCTTGTGTACTTCTTGTTACTCTTTCCAGCCTGCGTCCTTCAATGGTGTTAATAGATGCCGGTACTTTCCTTTGTGATCTGTCTTCAATATTCTCCCTTAATACCAGCCAGTTGTTCTGATGAGGGGCAGGTGGCAACTGATTTTCGGTGCCTATGGCGTGGTATATTACCCTCGTTAGGACTTCTCCTCCTGCAATGTAATTTGGTCTGTCCTGCTTTAACTTTGTCATTTCTTCAAACATATATGACGCGTGATCAATAGAGAACTCATGGGTCATCCCCATAGCCCATGTCAGTGTGGTTGAGATGCTCCCGCGTTGTGTAGTGTATCTTGGCGGTCTTTTGCTGTAGCTCAACAAACACTCACTGTAGATTTGTGTCAGTTCTCTTACTTCCGGGTTTGCTATGAGTTCGAAAGAAGGTAGTTTGGACTTTTGCAAGTAAACTGTGAGGTTTTTCCTTCTTTCTCTCATGTTTGCTCCTTAATCTGACAATTGTTACGATATACATGTGGTAGTAATGTGTGTGAACACACTAGGACCGCCGGGGCATTTTTTCCCTCTTTAGGAGGTTTTTTCCCCCGTGCATTGTATATACGCCCATCACTCTAGGGCTATCTATTTTTTTTTTCCATTGCACACTAAGTAAAACACTCTCTATTGTGTGCCTTGAGATTCCTTCGTCTTCTCCAAGCTGTGTGTGTTTCTCTGCAACCCTAATTCCAACAATTGGTATCAGAGCAGGTCACGTCCTCCCGGGCTTAGTCGCCAGCTGCTCCAGCACACGCCTGCTCACTTTCTCCGATTTCAGTGAGCTTTGGCGAGCGTTCGCAGGTCGACAAATATTTTGGGCAAGCTCGAAGAGCTTGGTCTGCTCAGAATTTTGATTTGGGCTCATTTCGGCCTCCGTTTCCACTACGGGCAGTACTGCACAGGCTATTTCGTCATTTTGTGCAGATTTTCTGTCAGTGCCATTTTCTGCATAACAGGTGCCTTATAGTCTTCTACGGTTTGTGCTATATAGCACAAGTTGTTGCCGCTCCATTTCTCCTATTTTCGGGCAGTTTTCACATCAGGTGCAGCATTTACCATGGCTGACAACAACAACACAGATGTGTTCAAGATGTTTGCTACTGAGGACAGGTTGGATGGGGACAACTACGCTATGTGGGCTTATATGATGCAACATGTTCTTGTGTCAAAAGGTGTCTGGAACATTGTGCAGGGCATTGATGTACGTCCTGGTTCTGAAGATGTAGGCGATGTTGAGGATGTTGCAGGTCTTGCTGCAAGGATTGCAACTGTTAGAGTTGTTTTGCCTACGGCAGAACAAGCTCGTTGGGATGTTAAGGATGCGCAGGCTCATACATTGGTTGCGTTGTCTGTGAAGCGCACCATTATTCCTCGCATCCGTTCAGCAAAATCTGCAAAACAGGCTTGGGATATTCTAGCAGGTCTTTATGCAAGCCGCAATGAGGCTAAAATTGCTTTGCTGCGTTAAAAGAGCTAGAGTCGAAGATTATGCATGAGGAAGATGATATGGACACTTTCCTTGCTAGTGTCAAGGATATCAATGAGCAACTCATTTCTGCAGGTGAAGTTATTTCGGACAGTTCCATTTCTGCAAGTGAAGTCATTTCGGACAGTTCCCTTGTGCAGATTGTTCTTGATGCCTTACCAGATTCCTACCAGACTTTTGCTAGTACTTGGAGAGTGATGACCCAAGGAAATCCTGAAGTTGTCAAGTTTGATGCATTATGCACATTGCTGTTGCAAGAGTCACTTTCTAGAAAAAACAGGACTAGGCAGCGTGCAGTTGAACAGGCTTTTATTGCTTCTCAAAGAAAGGGTGGTAACAGTAATGCAGCCACTTCTTATGGTTCTGCTGCGAGTGGCAAAAATTCTGTTCCTAATGCTTCTGGTGGCAGCACTTCGTCTGGCAATTCTGGTGATAAGGGCAAAAAGAAGATGCGTTGCCATTATTATAAAGCTAATGATCACTTGATCAAGTCGTGTCCTAAGTTGAAGGCCAAAGAGGCTAAGAAGAAAGAGGGTGGTTCCACTGCAAATGCTGGTTCCACTACAAATGCATCCATTGTTGAGTCTTCTGTGAAAGGAGACTGTGATGCTGATGTTGATGCAGAATGGGCTTTTAGCGCAGAGTGCACTTACAATCCTGCTGTCCATGATGCATGTTTGTCAGTTGCTGCAGATTCACATGTGTGGTATTTCGATAGTGGTGCTACAAGCACATTACCTCACATCGTGATTGTTTACCTCTCTCGAGTCTGTCCCTCATGGGAATTCAGTCACTTGTGCCAACAACGCCTCTTATCCAGTTTAGGGAGTTGGAAAGATAGTGCTCACTGCTGCTAATGGCAGTTCCTTCACACTTGTTGATGCACTTTATGTACCTGGGATCAAGAAGAATCTCTTGTCTGTATCCGCACTTGCTAGACTTGGACTTGTAGTCAAATTTGTGGATGACAGATGTACAGTTCATGATCTCAGTTTTTGTGATGAAATTGTTGCATCTGGGCTTTTGTGCCGTGGGCTGTATAAGCTCACTTTGTATGACAAGTGTGGACAAAATTTTGCAAATGCTGTTGTAGATTCAAGGGCTATTTCAGATGCAAAACTTTGGCATGCACGTTTTGGTCATCTGAATTTTGCCAGTTTGCTGCGTTTGCAGAAATCTGATATGGTTGCTTCTTTGCCGCCTCTTGAAGCACCTGTCAAACATGTTTGTGAAGGCTGTATTCTGGGTAAAATGCAGCGTTCTAAGTTTCCAAAGGATGGTTCAGTTAGGGCCACATGCAGGTTGCAGCTTGTGCATAGTGATGTTTGTGGACCCATGCAAACTCCGTCCTTGGGCAATTACCTGTACTTTGTGACTTTCATTGATGATTACTCCAGGCATGCATGGGTATTTCCGCTGAAAGCGAAGTCCGAAGTTTTTATGTGCTTCAAACAATTTTTGGCTATGGCTGAAAATGTCTCAAAATGTACTATGGGCACCCTCCGTTCCGATCGAGGGGGGGAGTATATGTCTCATGAATTTAATGCATTTCTGGCTAGTCGTGGGATAAAACACCAATGTACAGTGCCTTATACACCTCAGCAAAATGGTGTTGCTGAGAGGAAAAACAGGTCACTAACGAAAATGGCATGATGTATGGTCAAAAGTCAAGCTTTGCCGCATTCTTTTTGGCTTGAGGCCATCATGTGTGCCACTTATGTACTTAACAGGTGTCCTACGAAAGCTTTGCAGTCTATTACTCCATATGAAGCATGGCATGATAGAAAGCCTTCTATTGAGCACATGCGTGTTTTTGGCTGTTTGGCATATGCTTTGGTGCCACAAGTGCAGCGCTGAAAATTGGATGATAAGGCTGTAAAATGTATTTTTGTTGGTTATAGTGCTGAAAGCAAAGGTTACAGGTTGTATCATCCGCAAACAAAATGTATTCTAGTTTCACGGGATGTAGTGTTTGTGGAAGATTCTGTTCAGCCCTTGCTGTCATGTACTAGAGACAGTAATGTAAGCTCACATGACATTTATGACACTTTGTTGCCTCTTTTCAGTGGTGGAAATACGAATGTAAGTTCCAATGAGGCAAATGTACAGCCTATGGGGGTTTCTGAAAATGTTTTAGAATAGCCTATTACTGATGCAGATGTACATGATGTACTTGATGAGGAAAGGGCTGAAAATGAGCAGGCTAGAGGTATGCCAAAATGGCTGGTGCACACATTGCGTGACAGTAAATTGGATGCACCTTTATCTAGTCGTACTCGTTCAGGCTCTCGCCATGCATCTTATGCATCAGATTGTTATGCTTTGGGTGTGTCTAGTTTACATGATGTTGAGGAGCCTCTGTCTTTTGATGAAGCACAGAATTCAGAAAATTGGATTGCTGCCATGAAATCAGAATATGATGCACTTATAGAGAATGACACATGGACTTTATGTGATTTGCCTCCTTGCAAAAAGGCCATTGGTACGAAGTGGGTTTACAAGTTGAAACGCAAGCCGGATGGTGAGATCGATCGCCATAAGGCTCGACTTGTTGCAAAGGGTTATGCACAACAAAAAGGCATAGATTATGAAGAGACTTTTTCTCCCACTTGTCGTATGACTACTGTGCGTTTTCTATGTGCATTGGCAGCTCATTTTGGTTGGGATGTACATCAATCAGACATTGTTACTGCTTTCTTGAATGGTGACATATTTGAGGAAGTTTATGCAACGCAGCCTCGCGGTTTTGTCATAAAAGGACAAGAGGACAAAGTGTGCAAATGTAAGAAGGCTTTGTATGGGTTGAAGCAATCTCCTCGTGCTTGGTATGAGAAAGCTGACACTCATTTGGTTAAACGAGGCTTTCGTAACAGTCCAACAGAAAGCACATTGTATGTAAAGCGTGAGGATGATGTATTTCTCATTGTGGTTCTTTATGTGGATGATTTGCTGATCACTGGACCAAATGAGAGACATATTGCTGAATTCAAGGCTGATTTGAATGCTAATTTCAAGATGAAAGATTTGGGGCTGTTGCATCATTACTTGGGTATACAGTTTAAGCAGTGTGATGGTGGTATTGCCTTGTGTCAGAAAAGTTACATAGAGACATTGCTATGTAAGTTTGGACTTGAGGATTGCAAACCTATTGCCACTCCCATGGAAACAGGTTTGAAGTTGAGTCTACATGATGCTGGCGATCATGCTGATGTCACTCTTTACCAAACTGCTGTTGGCTGCCTCATTTATGTATGCAACACGAGGCCAGATATTCAGTTTGCAGTCTCGCAGGTCAACAGATTTATGCATAGCCCAGGGTCTAAGCATTGGCAGGCTGTCAAGAGGATTTTCCGCTACCTTAGTGGCACTTTACATCTTGGCTTGTTTTATCCCAAGGGGGGATCATTGCCGCCAGACTTACATGCTTTTTCGGACTCAGATTGGGCTGGTTGTTTTGACACGCGAGTGTCCACAAGTGGTTTTTGTTTCATGCTTGGCAGTTCATGTATATCATGGTTGAGCAAGAAGCAACCTACTGTGGCCACTTCGAGTTGTGAGGCTGAGTAGAGGGCATTCTTCACAGCTACGGTTGAGTGTGTATGGCTCAGACGCCTTATGGCTGACTTGGGTGTTGGACAGGACACTGCCAACACTATCTACACTAACAGTCAGAGTGCATTAGCAGTTGCGAGGAACCCAGTTTTTCATGCTCGCACAAAGCACATTGAGGTGCATTACCACTATGTCAGGTAGAGGCTCTCAGCAGGAGAGATCAACTTGGCTTATGTGCCAACACAGGACAACCTTGCAGATCTTTTCACAAAGGCATTGTCTCGTGAGAAGCTTGAAGCTTTCCGCAAAGCTTTGGGCTTACTCCCCTTTGTGGACTGATCCTGTCCTCAGGGCATGGCACTTCCCTTTACTCATGTGCCAGCTCTCGCTCACCGCATCACTCCAGGGGGGATTTGTTACCATATACATGTGGTAGTGATGTGTGTGAACACACTAGGACCGCCGGGGCATTTTTTCCCTCTTTAGGAGGTTTTTTCCCCCGTGCATTGTATATACGCCCATCACTCTAGGGCTATGTTTTTTTTTTTTCCATTGCACACTAAGTAAAACACTCTCTATTGTGTGCCTTGAGCTTCCTTCGTCTTCTCCAAGCTGTGTGTGTTTCTCTGCAACCCTAATTCCAACAACAATTTCAATGCCTCTTTAATGATCTCTTTGGTGATCTGGATCTCCATCACTTCATTATCCATGCCTGCCACTCTGCAAGTTCCATCTTCTTGGATAGTCTCTATTAGATGATGTACCCTCTTGAAATCTATCCCTACTGGTGGTAGTGATACAAAGTTCCACAAGCGGATTTTTTTGAGCCATGACCTTTGCAGTGATCTTTTCAAGTAATTCTCTACCTCCTTGGGAATCATCACTGTATCCACTAAGTTTCTTTTGTCATCCACATATGAACCTTGATATATCTGAAAGGCCGCTGCCTGTTGCACATCTGCAGGTATCCATGTGGCTGCTGGCTTTAAGGAATTGGGTAGAAGTGCATAGGGTACTGCACCTTCCGTTGCCAGGTTCTTGCCTTTTCTTTTTCCCGGAGAAGCCTCCATAGATCCTGTCATCACAATTATCAGTTAATGCACAAACATAGTACGACTCTCCTAAATCGATTATCACTTAATCATGCATCTAGATGAGCCTTCTTAATCCCAAGATTAGTTAAGGTAAAATGTTAGCAGATAGACAAGCTCTTCCATTGTGCGACTTTGGCGGCTTTAAATTGTTGTTGTTGGTGAAGGAGAACAAGTCCAAATGCCTTGAAATTTTGTGTGGTGTATGCTTACAAGGCATGTAAGGTCACTCTATAAGCTGAAGCTCAAAAATATGTCCATTTGCTGCTTTTCCTCTGTCTATCGCGATAGACTAGTAGTTTTTTGACTTGGGTTCCTTTTTGCAGTTGTGACTCCACCAATTGGTTTCCCATACCTTGCACATGATCTGATCTCCTTTCCACCTCAAATGAATGTCAAATGACCCCTTTTTGGATCAACTCCCAATTTTCCAGATTCCCTTCAAAGAGATGTTGGTATATCTCCTTAATTTTGTGTTGTTTTGGGCTCAAATTTAGTGGGTGGTCCTCTTGCATCATGTTGAAGACAAATGCTAATTCAAATTTTTGATAAGGTGGTCCAGTATCCCTCTGTTTGGTCTATCGCGATAGACTTGTACTTAGTGCCAATTTGTCATTTTTTGGCTCTGTGACCATCTGTCTGCCTTCTCCCAGTTGATGCAAGGTTTATTGACCATTCACATGTGAATTTTAACTGTCTGCCCTTGAGATGTCCTGTTCTGACTCTGAGTTGTCTGCATGTCTTTCTCAGCTTTCCATAGGAGTCCATCCTGTCACCAAATTTAGTGTACTGCCTTCATGTGCTTCCCCAAGTCTAGCTTGTAAAAATTTTGAAAAGTCTTTCACCCTATAATTGGTGTAGCCAGTCTATCGCGATAGACCGAGTTTTTGGCCAAAAAAGATTTTTCTTGCTCTTTGACTTGATATTGGTGGTTAACATTCCTTGTTAGCACCCCTCATGAAGCCAAAGTCAAAATTTCCCTTGTCTAAGTGTAAATTCAAGTCTATCGCGATAGACTAGCACTTGGTCATTTTACCAGTTATTTTTTTTTTTTGGATGTTAGTTGACAATCATGGTTTTAATAGGCCCTCCTAGGCACACACATCAAGTTTTAATCAATTTAGCAGAGTGTACTCCCTGTTTGCAGCACTTAGCTGGTCTTGAAGTCGAAGTAGACCACTTAGGTGATGGTCGCGGTTCCTTTTGGTCTTTGTATGATTTCGGCTGTCTTTTACTTCCTTTTGACCTTCCATCCAAGCAGTCAGTTGTTGTTTTGGTGTTTGAAACACCAAGAACGACCATTTGGACCTCTTTATGGCCTGTTGCCGGCATTTGCCCTAGTGGAAGAGCTTTTTTACTGAGTGGACACCTTCCATCTCGTAGTTGACCGCTTTTGGATGTTCCTTGTCGAATTTGATGTCATTTTGTCACTTGGCCGGCCCTTTAGAGTATCGTGACGCTTTGTGCGGTTTTCGTCAGATAGGGACTTTAGGCTCCGTTTTGACGAACTTTTTTATAGTCTAACCCTTCAGTCGGTTTGTTGAGGTTATTGGCTTGCTGTCTATGAATTTTGGCTCATTTTCGATCACCTTGGTTTAGTCTCCCTTTTGCAAGTCCTGCTAAATTAGGGTTTTCTGAGCGGCTTCCTTCACACTTTCCGAGGTCATAGGCTCGATCCCTAAGCTATAGGCATTGTGCCTTTCAATTTTGTTTCCATTCGGTGGCCTCTAGGTCTCCCTAACAACCATTCTACCGTATGTGTGCACAGGTTGTGATTGTGATGCCGGCGAGGTTTTGCGACTAACTGAAGTAAACAACACTTAGAGTCAGTGTTGACGAGCATACCTCTTATATCTGATGTCGATCTGGTGACCGTGCGCGATGGATGAGCTCCTGGTAGTCTCAACTGTTGTAGGGAGCTCTCTCTCTCTCACTATGGAAAATGACTCAAATGAGGGATTTCTAGCCTAGCCTCTCTATATGTAATCAAGACTCCGACACCAAATTTTCCCATCTTTTACCTATGGCCATAACTTTTTGCGAGATGCGGTTTAGGCTCGCAAATTTTTTGATTTGGACTTCGGTTGCTCCAGTTTTACCAGTTTTGTAGATTTCTCCTGTTGGAGGTCCCTTCATGACGGTGGTCATTTTGATATGTCACCTTTGCAGTGCTTATTTTTTCTGTGTTTTCTTTACCTTGATCTGATCTGGCGTCTCTTCTTTTGTGTTTCCATCTGGATTACGGATTTTTTTCTATAATTTTTGCTAGAAAATGGCTAAAATAAAGCAAATAAATCCCAAAATAACCCGAAAATAGCAATTTTAACCTAGAAAAATACCAATGAAAAGAAAAACACTTTGTAGCTCACTTTTCTCTCGTCTATGTACAATCTCGCTCATTATCGTCAACCTTGGCCTATTTTTTGCTGTTTTTAGACAGTTTTTGGCCAGATTTGACTCTCTTTATAGTCTGTACAAATCCCTAGGGGCTCATGAATGATGATTTGGTCCCCAATTCTGATTAATTTTCAGGGCATATTCTTTTTCCCAAAATCACACAATAAAACGCAAAAATGGTTGAAAAATTGCTCACAAACATTGCCCTCTAATATATGACATGAGCTGAGTCCACATTTGGAATGCCTCCCCCCCTCCTAGTTGGAGTCCTCCCGGACGACAGGGTATCGTCAAGGGTATGTGTTGTGCATGGGTTTGAACTCGTGCTAATGCAGGCCTTGTAATGTAGCCCTATATGCATGTACGGTCAATGCATGTAGAAAGAATTTATGCAGTGCAAAAGGAAGGTATAAGCGATTCGCTTATTGGCATTTGTCGTTGAGGCTTCCTGTGGTAGCTTGAGTTGGCTGGCAGATTTTCTTTGCAAGTAGTAGTTGTAAATCTGCCGCTCGTTGTTTGATTGTTTTCCACTAGTTTTGTATTGGCGTATGTGGTTCCTTTGAAGTCGATATTGTCGTATCTGATGGAACATTCTTTCTTTTTGCCTTGATTACTTGGGTCTTAGACATACTTGTAGTTTTTGTTGTTGATTTTGTTTGTTTTCTCATGCTGTTTGTATGATGTTGCTTGACCTTGACAGTTGTAGATAACTGCTCGATTGTCATCTTTGGCCGCCCTTCTTGTGTTGTTGGCTCGTTTTGAATTGGCAATTTTGGCCGCCATGCCAATATAGTCCGTTGTGTATTTGACAGATTGACTATTTTTCTTTGAAGTTTTGCTGGCTTTCGGTGTTTTGTCTGTTCTTCTGACTTCTTTTTTATAGGAATTAGGCTGTCGTGCCTTATCCAAACTTTGCATTTCCGCTTTTGATGTAATTGTGCCTCGGTCAGCTCTGTACGCCGTACCCAAACTTGCCTGGTTCCCTGCATGGTTGCTGATTTTTGATAAGACGTTGCTGGACTTGTAAACTTTGTTTGATGTTGGGCAGATCTTTGCGGTTGTATTGGCTTTTGTTTCCTCCTTGACATGAATTGGTTATATGATAAGAAGGGTTCTGAAAAGTTTTCATTTCTGAACAGTGCCTCATTAGTATCCAAATCAATGAATACCCTGTTAGCTTTCATCCATGACACTGCTAAGATACACGGCGTTGTTGACCGACTTGGTGGCAGTACATGGAATTTTGTAGTGTACGGGTGTGCCTGCACTGTGATTGGTATTATAATAGACCACAACGTGGTCACCTCATCACGCGATGTTACTTTCAACCGGTGTGTCTCTGGGATCGTCTTCATTGGTCCAAGTTTCTGAAAGAGCTCAAAGCTGATGACACTCATTTTTGCTCCAGTGTCAAGCAATGCATAAATTTCAACTTGTTTTGTGCGTGCATAAGCTTTTATGTAAGGACTACACCACATATTTTTCAAGTCGTCGATGATGCTATCGTCCTGAGTCCTAAGGTCTGTCCTGGTCTTTTCTAATTCGTCGCTTTGTATATCCGCTTCGATTGTTTGGGATGTTGAAAGAGGGTATTCATCAGTCATCATTGGGGTGACCATGTTTATTGTCCTGAGAAACTGCTTTCGTTTAGCAATCCGTTCCTTTGCTTCTTATTGTGCCTGGTCCTGAATTCTTTGTTGTTCCTGTCTATAGGTTTTTCCATAATGCAGTTGAAACAACATTTCCGGTGTTAAAGGTAGATGATATTTTTTTAAACGACACCCACTAATCCAGTTCGGCATTTGTTTTCCATCTAGTGTCGACAGTTTTACTGCTCCGCTGGACGATATTTCTTGGATCAAATAAGGCCCCATTCCCCTTTTCTTTAGCTTTTTGGCATGCTGTTTAAGGGTGTATACTAAGACATAATCGCCCGTTTTAAAGTCCTTGTTCTTGACATGTTTGTCAAAAAACTCTTTCTGTTGTCTTTTTCTTGGATATATGGCCGCTACAGCATTGAGTCGTAACTCATCTAATTTTTCAAGGTCCTCCAACCGTTCTGAAAGTTCATGCCCCGTCCAGTCCAATTGTTTTGCTACCCTTAGTGTGGGGATTAAAAAGTCAATAGGCAATATTGCATTTAACCCATATACCATATTAAATGGTGTAGCATTGAGTGTTGTTTTATATGCAGCTCGATAGGCCCACAATGCCGAATAGAGCATCTGATCCCAATCTGTTCTTATTTCACTAACCAGTTTTGTAAGAATCGTGCACAATATTTTGTTGGTCGCTTCCGCTTGGCCATTGGCTTGTAGATGATAGGGTGCAGATTTGCGATGAATTACCATAAACTCATTTAAGAGATGTTGGATAACTTCATTTACAAAGTGTGTCCCTCTATCACTCACCAGCTCGATTGGAAGGCCATAACGTGAAACACATATTCATATAAGAATTGTGCTGTGGTTCTAGCGTCTGCTTTTGTTGTGGCTTTTGCTTCCACCCATTTGGTCATGTAGTCCGTGGCCACTATGATATATTGTGCTTGTGAACGATACGCTGGTGGAGTGATAGGACCAACAAAGTCCAATCCCCATTTAGCGAATGCTCGAGCACTCATCATTGGTCTTAAAGGCATTTCGTCTCTTTAAACTGGTACCTTAGTGCGTTGACATTCATCACACCTTTTCACGAATTCTGCTGCATCTTGAATCATGGTCGGCCACCATATACCTGCAACCATAATGATTTTCACGGTTCTCTCTGTTGAAAAATGACCTCCTGCTATGCCTGCACGAGCTTGTTCTAACAATGGAAAGTATTCATTTTCATGAGGAACTAACCTCAGCTGGTCATCAGTTCCTCTTTTATACAATTGGTCACTAATGAGGGTATACCTATTCGCTTCGACTTGTAAAGCCTTTTGTCTGGCTTTAGACCAATCTCTTGGCAGCTCCTTATTAGTCAAATAATCCACAATAGCATGACTCCATGCGGGTGCTACTGTCACTTGGTATAATGTGGCATAATCCACAGTGGTATTGGATGTGCAAAAGTCACATTTCTTGATGTAGTTTGCTACATCGCCTGCCATTCCTGGCCAATACACTCCAAGTCTTCTTAATTGTTCATACATCATTTGATTTCCTTTATGAAATCCCCCTGTTTGTGTGTGGGCCTCCTCTAGATACGCTTCGTACTCCTCTGGGCCTATACACAACCTTAGAATCCCATCATTTCCATGATGGTACATTCTTCCCGCAATCATTGTGTAATTTCGTGCTTGTCTAACGTCTTCCACCGTGTGTTTGTCTTCAAGATTCATTCCATATGTCAGCAACGGAATAATTTGATCTGACCATTTCGGTACCTTCTCTATATTAAACAGGTATGCGTCTGGGAGATCATCATCTACTCCGGTAGTTTTTTTGCCATGTAGTAATCGAGAAAGGTGGTCTGCTCTTTGATGAGTTTTTCCTTTCTTAACTACTACCGTAAAATCAAACTCCAGCAACACAATGAACCATCTTACAATTTGTCCCGTGTTGCAAGGTTTGTTTACTAAGTACAAGAGTGCCTGATGATCCACAAAGAATGTGAATTTGTTCGCGAGTAAGTAGTGACGAAATTTCTTTACAGCATATATCATACCCAATCCTTCTCTTTCAGTGGTAGTATAATTCTTCTCTGCACTGTTGAGTTGTCTACTAGCATAACTGATTGGAAAATCTGTCTTTCCCTCATCTAGTTGTGCTAATATACAGTCTATTGAAAATGCCGAAGCATCTACATGTACATGGAAGATCTTTGACCAATCTGTTGCTTTTAGAATTGGTGCAGATACTAGTGCATCTTTTAGTTTCGGGAACGACTCCTCACATTCATTTTTCCAAATGAAGAGCGTGATTAGAATATACAAGGGTTTTGCTATTACAACGTACATGTAGATAAAACGTCGGTAGTATCCACAATGTCCCATAAATGATTGTACCTCTCGTACAGTGTTTGGTCTTGGCAATTCTATGATCACCTTTACCTTGTCTTCATCAGTGGTAATTCCATTAGCCGACACTATGTGGCCTAAGATTTTACCTTGGTGTACCATGAATACGCATTTTTCTGGGTTGAGGCAAATCCTATACGTTCTGCATTTTTCGAATACCTTTCTCAGATGATCTATATGGTCTTCTCTCAATAGAGAATAGACACACAAGTCGTCCATGTAAATATCCAAGAATTTTCGCAAGTATTCTTTAACAATAGAATGGTAACCTAACAGGACATAAAAGTGTCCTTTCAGGGTTTTGGAAAAAAATTCCAAAACCATAGTAGATCCACTCATTTTGAAAAATCGTTTCATGAGCTTATAGGTCAATAACTACTACATGTCGAAAAAAATGAGAAACTTGTAATTTTTCTCATCCCTTGGTCACTATAAGCCTCCAAAGTTGATGGACCAGTGCATTTTGCCTAAAATAGCAATTTCTTATGGTTGATTGCATATAAATAAGAGTGGGGATTTTTGTAGGACATGAGATAAAATGCCCCGTTAACTTCAATGGGTTGGTGACCAAAACATATGATTTCTTTTACCTCACTAATTTTTTTTTGGGCAAAAAAAATAGGTACAAAAAAGTTGCATTTTTGCCATTCTGCGGACCTATCATCAAAGTTTCTATAGTCACGCTCAATACAGATACTATATACATGTTTTCTTAGTTTCCTTTGGGACTTTGGATTCAAAAGGATCCATGGAGAATGTCAAAAGGATAATGGATCTCTTACAATTGGAACCTTGGGGGCAATGATAAAGTGCTAAATACAGCAAACATGAAAAAACTGGCTTTAGCATTATGACTTCTAGAAACCCATAGAAACTACTCAATATCTAGCCAAGTTTGTAGTCTATGATTAGATATGGTTACTACCTACAAAATACACACAATTGGCCTAAGAAACTAGCAATATTGAGAAAGTTATACTTGCTACTCTAAAATGTATCGTATTCTTCAGTAATCAAAAAACTCAACCATCATCATATACTATGCTATATAGCATATTAGGTCCCCCAAAACTCATGGAAGATTAGCTTTATGTTATACATTACACTTACACAATCAAAATTGAATTTGGATATCAAAAAAGCCACCAAAAAAATCATAAAAGTGCTAATTTTGGCAAAAAAACAGAATTATGCAATTCTTGTAAATTGGTCATAACTTTCAATTTTAACACTTAGCTCTCCCTACAAGCATCAAAACATGTTGAGAACTATGAAGGCCTAACCTCTAGCCATCTAAACCTCACAGACATGAAGTTTAGAGTGGTATAGTTGCCAAAAATTTAAAAAAAGAAAAAAACAGGACCTGTTTTTTCACACAGTTTAGGTTCAAAAATGTTGTGCAAGAGTAAGGTTAATGGTGAGATCGATACTCCAAAAAAAATACTAAGTTTTTTTCAGCTCATAAGGCAACTTTGTGGATATATAGCACCTAGAAATTCATTTTCATACTCTTCGAATAATTCAAGCAAAATGGTCACTTAACAGGACACAAAAGTGTCCAAGGACATAAAAGTGTCCTGTTACCATTCTAGTGTTAAAAGCGTGTGTCATTAATCTCTGAAATGTGGCTGGAGCATTGGTCAAGCCAAATGGCATTACCCTAAACGCATATATGCCCCATTCTGTTGCAAATGCTGTTTTGTATTGATCTTCTAGTTTGACCCCCAATTGGTTATAACTAGAGAATCCGCCCATAAAGCTATAGGCTTGCTTGCCCGCCACTCGTTCCAGGACGTGTTCAGCGATAGGAAGAGGGTAGTTGTCCCTTATTGTTGTTGCGTTTACCTTTTTGAGATTCACACACACTCGTAATTTCCCATTTTTCTTGGGTACCACCACTATCGGGGACACCCAGTTCGTGTGTTCTATCTCATAAATAAATTCAGCCTCCATAAGTTTGTCTATCTCCTCTTTTATCCTTTTGGCGAATGTCTCATTATACGTGTATGGACGTTGTTTGCTTGGCTTTGCATCAGACTTCAGAGGGATTGAATGGTCACAAATGTTAGGATCCACTCCCTTCAAATCTTTGTACGACCATGCAAATACATCTCGAAATTCCTTAAGTGTTTTGATCAGTAAGTCCTCTTCTTCTCGACCTAGATCTGTGGCAATGTAAGCAGGTCAAAGATTTTCTCCTGGCTCTGCTAAGTCTATTTTCTTGGCGTTCTGTGGCCCATCGTAGGACTCGTTTGATTTAGGTTCCCTCATTGGTTGCTGAACCACCAATCTTCTTTCCTGAATGGTGTACTTACAATAGTGAGGAGGTACATCTATCTTTTTACTCCCATCACTAGAGTTCGTTCCATCGCTACTATCCATTTCAGTTGTCCATACATTTTTAATATTTTGTTTCAACTCATTGTATCTCGTTTTCCGTTCAATTTTCGTCATAATTGGACTACCACAGACATTCAGTTTTTCTGTTGCAACTCTTTTTTTTGGTTTGCTGGTTTTCTTAGGTTTCAACAGTCTGGACTTAAATCCTGAGTCTTCAGCAACCTTAAGAAATCTTCCTGACACTTTATCCTTATCACAATCAGCAACATGAATGTTCATAAGGAAATGTGTCTTACCCTTAAACTACGGCATGGGTCTCAACCTGGTTGGTTTACTGATGTGGTGTCGTTTACTCTTGTATCTTTTTTGGCGTCTCTCACTTTGGTTTGGGAAATTTTAGAAGACATCATTGTCTTGATCTTGATTGTCGTCTCCCTCTGTATTTTCCGACTTCTCGTCATCCGCGTTATCCTTGTTTTCACTTTGATCAAAAGAATCATAAAATTATTCTCCTTCCTGCTTGATTTCTTTAGTGGGGATGTCCACATAGCCCACTATCTTAATCTCAAGTTTCGATTCTGTTTTATGGATCCTCATATTCTCAGTATCTACCTCGTCCTCGTCCTCCTCCACAGTTTTTCTCAACATGTAGTATGGTATGATATCGTAGCCATTCTCATCACAAAATTTGGTGGGAGTGACTTCATTGACGCATACATCCAATGTAGCCAAAATTTGAGACCATTCTAGGGGTTCGAGCTTCTCTTCAGGAAAAGGTTCTCGTATATAGGCATCGTCTTCCAAGACCCTCTCTAGTGTCCTTTCCTCGTGGTCAAATTCACTACATTGAGATGCCCCGCACATCCATATCTCTTTTTTCTTACAAAGCCACGCTGGGACTTCTGATCCACTAATGGTAGCTGAGTCAAAATCTTCCACAGGGATTCTCGTGACATCTTGGTAGCTATGATTTTTCTTGTTTACGCGTGTAGTAGTTTCAGCATCTCTTAGATACAAATAATCATACCCCCAGTCCTGCACCATTTTGAGTTGCCTCATGAACGGCCTACCAAGGATAATTTCATAGTTGTTCTTCTTGCCGAAATCTACTATGGCAAAGGTATGTTCGTACTCTATGCCACAGGAAGATACCACAATTGCCTCAAGCAATCCTATAGGCCTTTCTATGTGCCCATCCGCCAGTTGCAACTTCATTCTAGTTGTTCGTATTGCTGGTTTTCCCCATTTTTCCCATAGCATTTTGGTCGCAATGGCAATGCCAGCTCCAGTATCAAGTATTGCCTTAGTCTCTATGCCATTATACTCAACTGGTAGGGTTGTGTTTCCGTCTTCACCCTCACAATACTCTCCTACCTTGTTGAGTGGCACTAGTCTAGTGTTGACTTTCTTCGGTTCTGTGTCATTAAGCTCGGTTTCGAGGAACTTAAGAGGCGTTCTTATGCCAAATGTTTCAAGACATTTGCCCACTTCCGTCCACATGCTTGGCCTAGTTTTTAACAATTTTGCCAATGTGATTGTACACTTGATCGGAGTGGTCAACAAGTCTGTCAGGATTTTAGTGTCCAATTGATTTGAACCGCCTATTCTCTGAGAAGGTACTCTTTGAATTTCTGACCTTGCCTCATAGTCCCCCATATATGATGGCAAAGTTCTGAGAGATTGTGGTCTGCTATCTTCGAATGCAACTGAACCATTATCCTCTTGAAATGATTTAACGTCCAAATCCCATGGAGGCTTATTCAAGTTCAGCTCCGAGAAAGGCGCTGACTCGACTATTTTTGTCTCATATTTTTCTTGAGCTTTTCGCACCGTTTCCCATAGCTCTTCAGGCCAATTTTCTTCCACAATAGGGGAATAATCTTTCAGTGATTCATCAGTGCTATTAGGTACGTCTTTTGCATCCTCTACATCCGGCAAGGATTTAATGTTTTCTATCTTGTCGGGTATCCTTTGTTCGGTTTTGAGAGGTGTTTCATTGTTTGGTGGTTTGATTACTCTATCTCCTGCTTCCATAGGTGGAGGCTCCAGTAAAGCTTGTGCAGTTTCAATCAGCTGTTTGCACATCTCTAGTCTCTGGATATGGATATGTCATCCACCTTTGCTCTTGAGTCTGTTTGTTCTTCAATCTTGCTTCGTATGCTTGCAAGATTGCATCTAAGGGTTCATTGATCTTATCTACCAATACCAACCCTCCTGAGCTTGCACTTCTTGGTACTGCCGTTGATTTTAGAGAGTCAGACTCTCTTTTCTGTTTAAGTTGCTCTCGAGCTATTGTTAGCTCAACTTCTACATCTTTTTGTTTTCGCTCACGTCTAGCTTTCATTTTCGCTCTTCGTTCTTTCCAAGGATTATCATGACTGACGCTAGACTTGTCAGTCTTGATTTCTTCTTGATTTTCATCGTTACTCTTGGGCTAATTGTCATTTTTCCTTGCTTGGGCTCTCCTCAAGACCTTAACAGGAATCGGAGTTTCGTTTTCTGACCCTCCACTGGACGGTAGTGCTCCCAGCATGTTCAAGGTAGTTTTTGATCCTTTGCTCGGGTTTTTAGGGCAATCAAGGATCAAGTGAGTAATTCCACACTCCGTGCAATATGCGTTGACCCTAATGATTTCGTCATGAGGACAGTCCCTCAACCAATGGTCTCCTCCACACTTGTAGCATCGTCCTTTAGGCTGTTGAGGTGCTCCTGGATCTCCTCTTTGCTGGTGTGCAATTCTTTGCCCGCTCATGCCTCCGTTGGCTATGAACAACAGCGTTCTTTCATCCAGGCTATATCGTCCTTCTCTCGCTGCCTGTGCAGCAGTTGGTGGTCCTGTATTTCCTATCATGCTCCATGGTTCTGGTGTAGAGGGTTCGTCCGGTGGATAATAGACAGAGCTCGCCACATATCCATTGGGATCATCGTAGTATGCATGCATAGGTACCAAAGCCTTCTCGCCCAACTCAGTTACTGTGGGTGTGTATCTTATGCCGACTGGTCGTAATCCTGGTAGGGGTGGTTGTTGTCCCAACACTGGTTGTGGTCTTTCTACGCCTATAGGTCCTGGTAGGTTGCCAGTCTGATATCTAGGCATTGGTGAGATTTGAGGAGATGTCGCCTGAGCTTGCGGAGCATATGGTCGTTCTCTCACATATCCCTTGTTATAATAACACTCCTCCGTCCCATGGTTTGTCCATTTTTGTTCAATCACACACCATTTTGGTTGTTTAGCTTGTGGTTTGGAATACAAGTTAATCTTTTTAAGCACTTCCTCTACAAGCTGCTCTTGGCTTACTGCTACTTCTCCTTTCAGCGTTGTCTTAGCAGACTTGATTCTGCTTTGTTGTGAGGAAGAATCATCGTCAAGATCCTTGAACTCACCCTCTTTATAGACCGCACAATTGTCCACAAGTTATAGAGCTTCCTTGGTTAAATCATTCAACGTAGTGCTCCTTTTCATATGTAAGTCCTTTTGAAGATTTGCATTCCTTAGTCCTTGTATAAATAAAAGCATAAGTCTGGACTGAGTTGGCAGTTCTTCCATGGGGCAGAACTTAACATATCTTTTTAATCGGAGGGCCGCCTTTCGCACAGACTCTCCATCTTTCTGTTTGAATTTATGGATTTGCGAGACTGTATTATGAGCTATCCCCCTTTGTGAGAATTCCTCGATAAACTCGTCAAACACTTCCTCCATAGACTCAAAGTCTCTTCTCTCCACCGAGTGAAACCATGTAGCCGCACCATCCTCCAAGGTTAAACCGAATCCTGCAAATTGGGTAGGAAAGTCTAGCACCTCTTTAGTTCTAATTACACGCATAAAGGCTACTACATGATCTCTCAGATCCCTACTTCCCGTATATTTCTTGTTTACCCATTTTTGCACTTGAGAAGGTCTAATTCGACGATGGTCTACAAATATCATCATGGGATCTCCCTGTCCTAGCCGATACACCTCCTCTGGTCTTCTGTAGTGGCCAAGTTCCTCTCCCAATGGTGCTCCTAATCCATAATTTCTAACAGTTCTCGTGAGAGATGGTTCATCTCTCCGAACTCGTTCTTGGGGTGTTCTTCCAAGCTTAGTTGACCCCTGAGTCTTTGACTTACTCTCTCCTTGATACTGTGCATAGAGTGGTGGCTCTTGTAAATCCCTTAACCCTCGTGCGGTTTGATAAACCTCTCGGGTTCGGTCTTGTTCTAATGTAGCACTCTGTCGAAGCCATGCCTGCAGTGATGGCTGAGTAACTGGTTGGTCCTGGTAGTTGGGCGTCGGTGGTCGGGTAGAATGTGAGGTAGCGTCATACTCTTTTGAAAAGGGATTAGTCGACTTGCTAGGGGTGTAGGTGGCTCTTGGTACCTCGTCGGGGCCATAGGTCGATGCTCCCGGAACTGTTGCTTTTTCAACCTCTTCTGGGAGAATATGTTTGTATTCTCGCCCGTATCTGTCAACGAAAACAATATCCTTCCCCATAGCAGTTTCATAAGAAAATAAGTAAAGAACCTTGTCTTTGCTTAATTCATTTGGTTAGGGTTCCTTGCATCGAAAGTAAGAGACTATTCCCTCGCTTTCATGCTTGTACATCCCTACATTCTCATTATAGATTGGGACCCTGGTTGTTTTCTTATCATACATAAGAAGCGCTCCAGGTAGATCAATGTTAGGAGGCGGTTCTTGGGTTTCTGAAACCATTTTCCCTTTTGCCACGTTATCCCCATATCTGTTGTAATCCTCAGGGTTACTCACTATTAGATAGTGGTTCCCCTTTTCGTCTTGGAATATGTCACCATCATCATAGACTCGAATTATCTCTAGTTTCTAAGCCGGTCTTTCTTCAATACAAATACACTAGCGTCCCCGATAGTCAGAATAAACTAAGGCTCCCCTCGAGTTAGTTCCTTCCAAGAAGATTATAGTGAACTTGGTTTCGTTTAAAGGATGTAGGGAGGTGCTCCCCCCTAGCATTGGTCATTCACCGATGAAACCTCCTGGCTGTTGACTTACCATCATGAAGAAGGACTTTTCCGACAAAGTGTCAGTATCACTACCCTCTTCAATGATTGGTGCTAATGGGTCTAGTCTCGTCTGAGTTACACTCTTTTCTGTGGACGTGGTGCTTACTTGACTTTTGACACTTTTAGCTCCCGTCTTAATAAAGGCTCCTGACCTTAAATACATAAGAATGAAAGTTTGGTTGCAAACTTAAAGCTTACCTGGACTCCTTCTTCCTGTGTGGCTTTGTGCTAATCTCCTTTTGGGATCTACACAAGGATGGTTAGTCTGTTCACAAGGGTTTTCCCTGAATTACCAAAAATCTTTCAAGTATATACAGCAACCCCTTAGTCAGTCTTCTGGTGGTCCAATCTCAAATATGAAATGATGGCTGGGATCTATATAGAGAGTATGTCTTAGCAGTATAGTCACAAATTGCAAAAAGTGTCTGATTCACTACTTTCTTAGTCTATCGCGATAGACTGACAGTTTGCTCTACCACAAGTCAATTCAAAATTGTGACTTTACCCTTGAGTTCCAGCTACCCTCTATAGCCTATCCCTCAAGTTTTATGAAGTTTGGACACTTGGGTTGGGTTTTGGTCCCATTTTAGTATTTCAGTCAGAGCTTGATTCTCTATTTGACCCTCAACTTGACCTTCAGTGATCTAAATGCCTTGAATTTTGGTGTGTCTGCTATTTAGGCCCTTATAAAGCTCTCTCTAGGGAAAATTTGAAAGAAAAGTTCACCAGCAGAAATTTCCTTGGTCTATCGCGATAGACTGGGCACTTTCTCCATTTTTAGCATTTTTCCAAAGTTTTCTCCACAGTTGGTTCAGCCTCCCCTTGTGTAGTGCATTGACCAATTTTGGCACTGTTTGGACATTTGGTCAAAGACTTCTTGCCCTTGTCTCTGAATTCAGACTCTAAACATCAGTTTTGAAGTTTTGGGGTCAAAATTGGTGTTCAAATTCACTCAATTTTTGTGAGTACCTTTGTATTGATGTGTTAAGCTTGTGGTATAAGGGTTTTTTTCTTATTGCTAGACAAACACCACCTTCATTAGTCTATCGCGATAGACCAAACAGAGAGCAATGGGGACTTAATTTTTTGTCTGTTTTTGCATAGTCTTGTTCCCTGTACCCATATAAGTCTATCCCCCCAAGTTTTAAGAAATTTGGACTTATTTTTGACCTCAAACTCAAGCACTTCACAAATTTCACTTTTCTTTGACAATCCACAGCTCCATTGCACTTGAAGTGATGCAAATTTGATGACACTTCATCTTAAACTTGTGAACATCAGTCATACCTCATGACACAGTCAGTTTACCCTTGGCTAATGGTTATATCTCTTGTTGGCCTCTTTAGGTTCACTTAGTGTTTCCTTATGACAATCACCTTTTTTGTTTTTTGCGGTTTTACAGCGTTTTTCTACTCTATTTCTTCACAAGTATAACAAGCACTAAAAACAAAAAACCATAACTCCACATTATCCTACCTAATTAAATCTAACTAGTCACAGACCCTCGGCAAGACACATGCTTCCTGGCTATCCACTAGACCTCAGGATACTCTATCCTGAATCTTGTTCTAAAAGTTTAAGCTCTCTCTAGTAGAAACTAAAGTAAGCTAACCATCACACGAGTGACGTAGATCTCCCTACTTAAGGTCTCGTGTCCCCGGCAGCGGCGCCAATGTTTTAGGGAAAAACTACTCCCCTGTTTATACTCATGAGCACGGCACAGACAACATACTTATCATCCGATGACACGACTAACCCGTAGGTGCATGTAGGCAATCTCGTTAGCATGTCAGGCTGAGACCAATCTACACATACACACTTTTATGATGCATCAATCACTAACCCTGGTAGAATGAAACCCACTCTATCCCTTAACACTCACAACACAGTTTACACGTCCAATGAACTCGGAATCACATCAAACTTACTAGGCATCATCCTCTCACTAGGACATACTTACCTATAAGTCTAATCTCACCAGATTTGAACCCTAGTTATCTCGAATACAGTCGTGATAGACTAACAGATCATAATCCAAAAGTGGACGAAACTTAAGTTTATCAGTATCTATGTGTAGCTAATCTCTTTCTCATTCCATGAAGCACTTGATTATTGAAAACAGACACCGTTTGTGCTACTTACAATCAAAACAAGCTCGAGGAAGAATCGATCGCGATCAACTCGAAACGGTAAATGCGTGGCGTGGGCGCGTAGCTCTCGGAGAGACTACCGCGATGGTGTGGTCACGTCGTGAATCTGGTGAGGGAGAAGCACGTAGCGAAGAGGATAAGGCACACTCACTCACTCTCTCTCTCTCTCTCAGACTCGTACGACACAGGATTAATATTCAAATGTTATTTCAAAATGGTTCTAAGGTGACTTTTATACTTTAGTCACCTTAGCTCAAAAATGTACATGGGGTTCTCTTACTCATGATTACAAGGTGGGAACAAATCTAAGTCCTGACTAACTGATTAATCTTTATATAACCCAGACGAATGGATCAAAATGATAAGACATCTTTGACATAAAATGGGAATTTGATATGCTTTACAAGATGGGCTCATTACAACAGTTGGACCAATGGGGCTCCAACAATTATCTATGGTTTTGTATAGCATGTCTTGGGCTTTATTAAATCCTTCTAGCCACTCTTCAATGTAAACTAGGGACTTTGATACTAGCCAACCTTTTGCCATGCTACCCTCTGAACGTTCCTTCTAAGGCACTTATCCCTGGAGTGTTTTCATGAAACCTTCTAAAAAGCACATCCATCTGGAATGTACTGTGCCAGCTATTTCCACCTCATCAACTATGTGAACAAGAAGATGCACCTGAATGGTTAGCATGGTAGTAGGATCTCTCGATATCTCTCAGAATCAGATTTCGAACACTTCTCCATGTCTATGTATTCCCCTCTGAAAAGAATGCAGTCGTTAGGATAAGAGTGAATCAAATTGTAATCCATCCCCAAGTTTTGCAAGACCTTTTTTGCTTCCACTTTGGAATCTGGCATCACATTATCAGCTGGCACTATGTGCTCTTTGAGCAATCTACACAACAAAAAAAATGCAGTACACTTGGTAAGTAATCTATCAGATCATTATAAATCTAGAGTTTTTTATTGAAATAAACACATTGTAATAGATAAAATGAAAAGTGTTGTGATGCTAGTGTCACTCCCTCCAAACGTTGCCTGCATGTTGAGAAGAACCAGGAGCGCCTTCAATCTAAACACACGTGCTCTATCATACAATGGCCGTATCGGCTTCACTTTTCATCATATCATAGATAAGCCTTTCTGAATCCATGATCGTCTCGTTCATTTCAATCGATCTCGGGCTCAAACATAGCCTCGTTGGGAATGTAGTCTGCATGATTATCCTCCAAGCTGTCAGAGGCTACACTTTGTGCCCTCACGTATGCTGCTTGACCAAAGCGCCTGTGGACACGTCTATTGGGTTGTGCAAGATTGCTTCCTGTTAGCCAGTGTCATAGTCCGATGAGTTATAATTGGCAACAACGCGATCTATAATAGATGGATCAAACTTGCCAAATTCGCAAACGTGGTGCAAAAAAACACGTCTTGTCCATCGCACAGCATGTTTGCATTGATTACAAGGACATAAGATCCTTGTTGAGAGATAGGTGTTTTGGTTGGATGGCCCCACATTGTGGTCCTACTCATAGTGAATGTAAAAACCCTATAACTTGGACATAAATTTAATCTTCTAATGGCATCTGAGCCCTCTTTTCAGAGAGGGATCCATAATCCGTTGACAACTGCTTGGTTAGCCATATACGTGATCGGGCCCTTGAGATATTCCCAAAACTCTCTCAAGAATTCAGTGGTCAAACCATCCCAGCCAGGGGACTTCTCTTTGCCAAGAGCTTGTAATGCTTGCGTGCACTCTTCTTTAGAGAAGGCTAACTCAAGGCGATTAATCTAACATAATCTTAAATGTAATTTTAAATCTAACCTAATCCTAAATCTTAATATAACATTTCATTAATTCATATTTTCTCCACTTTTTTTATTTATCTCTCTCTCTCTTTGTTTTCTCCCCTTACCTCTCTCTTTTTGTCTTCTATATAAGGAGCAGAAGAGCACATAATTCTTCATTGACAGATACACAGAACGCAGTGAAACTCTACGACCTTATATATGGAGGTGGCGTAAGCTCTCCATCACCATCTCCATCAAAAACTTTCTCTCATTTGTAGAAAGAATAAGGAACAATGTCTCTCTAATATCTTTATTATATTCTCTTCTCGTTTCACGATGATGAGCGCGCTCTCCATCAACTCCGTGGCAAAAACCTCTGTGTAGCTCTCATCTCCACTATCTTTTTGCAAAAAAAGAAGTCTTTCAATCACCGAGAATCATTCTTTGATCATGGTAAGAAGCCCTAAATCAAATATACCACCAAGAAGCCCTAAACGCCATAGCCACCATCTCTTTCTTTTCTACTTTTGTTTCCCGTACATGTAGAAAAACTACGCTCTCAGTTGGTGCTTTTTTGTGTACATAGGCATGTATGGGCTTGTTGGAAATATACAATGTTGATTCACACTTGTCTTATCATGTTTAGCACACTGACGTTGTCAGGATTTTTTTGGAGCAAGGGATTGTGCAAATGTACATACACCTGCATGGTGCATCGAATAAAGGATTGCCCATTTTCCAGAGCCAGGTGGTTACGTGGGGCCCACATGTGTGTAGGTAGGACAGCATGTACATAGTGCATCGATTTTCACTATCACCAGTACCATTGTGTTTTTTCTATAATAATGAGGAGTTGGTAGCGCGTAAAACTTCTTGAGGAAGCTATCCGCGGGCCGACGACATGAGGTAAGCAGGTGCGTCAGATGGCATCTAGTGGCGTCAGGAGGTCGAATGGGGTCAATATTTGCATGTGGATAAGTACGGACACAACCTGGGTGTTTTCTTGTGATAATTATGCATAAAGGTCATCATAAGGACCATTTTTTGGGGCCACTTCACGTGGTGGCGGGATGCATTATTGGAAAAATTTGAGTGCCAGGTGTGCGGATGGATGCAGCAGGGTGACAACTATGCACTGCGAGACCACTTTTTGGCATGTTCGGGGTCCGTCTGAGGTCAAATAAAAGGCCAAGGGTACCCAAGTAATAAATCTAAGTGTGGGAACTGAAAAACCAGAGAGAAGACCAGAAAAAGAGTGGAGAGAAGACGAGAAACAACCGCAACTGTGTCTTTGCTCATTTTGGAGCCTGTCTTGGCCGTAAACTGCTCATCCGAGGTCGGATTTGAGCACTTTGACATTGTAGACTGGGGTTTTGGGCCATTCGAGACGCAATAGCGCTGTCCATTTTGCCAAATTTATCACTGTGTTTCTACTGTTTTGGCTGTGTAAGTTTCTCCTATGAGCGAAGCTTCTGCTCCAATTTGTGATTGTATCTGGCATATTTTACCCATGTTGTGTGAGTTTTTTGCCCCATTGGTGTTGGCCCAAGATCAATTGTTTCTAAACATTAGAAATTCTCCTCTTTTGAGCTGAGTTTTTTGGGTGTGTGTGTGTGTGTGTGTGTCTCTCTGTGTGGAGTGGGTAAATCAGTAGTCTCTCTCCTCTCACTCCATCGGTGTGTTCCCTGTCTCGGCCAGGTGGGTTGTGTAAGGCGAGTGGTGCCCCATATTGTGTGTGTGTATCATCCCAAGAGTGTGTGTCGGGTCATTATAGAGGTGTTGTGTGTGTTTTGATCCTGCTCACATTCTTTTGACGCCCCACTTAGGATCTTCTTCGAGTACCTTCCGCTTCGAGCTTCAAGCTTTGAAATTCGGGGTTACAGGTTGCAGATTACAGGTTACAGGTTACAGGGACAGGTACAAGTACAGGTAGCTGGAGTAGATTCATACACTGGCAAGTGGGAGTCACTTGCAGTTGCCCTGGGTATGCATCATTTGGCGCCTGTTTGAGCGCATTGTCTGTTTGTATTGTACGTTACTTGTGGAAAGTGCCATTGTACGACTTTGTGGAGCCATACTTGGTTTGATTTGGCAGTCCCAGCCATTTCTGAGACTTGGTCTGGAAGATAGTCATTTCTGAGACTTGACTATACGCGATTTGCATTAGCCTTTATGAGAGGGTCGATAGCGTGAGGTTTTATTGAGCTGGGGGATTCTCAAATGTGGAGATCCTTTCGGTGATACAGGTAGCTGGAGCACCCTTTTCGTGACCTCCCCATAGGCTATGTATTAGTGATTCCTAATTGATGCTCGTTGTTGACAGTTTATACATACATATACAGTCTATATTTTGAGTTCTTACTGCTCTACTTCTGGGGGAACTCTGCCAAAATTTTTCCAAGTTATGATGGCTGGTTTTTTGGTCTTTTAATCCATTTATGCTGTTATGTTGCTGAAAGTTTGGCAGAATCAGAGGATAAGACAGGTGTGCCTTCTTGAGAGCTACATGGTTGGCTTTAATGGATGATCAAAATGGACCTCAATTCACTCCTTTTCATTTAACACAAAGAATCCAGATAAATGTTCATGTGTCTAGGAAGATTTTTTTCCAGCAGTGCATAGTCTTTATGTTCGGGCCAAGAAGATTACGAGAGATCCTGGAATGTCCTTTGCATGTTGTAATTCCGATGATCAACTATGAAAATTCATTTGATGTGCATGTGTTTGTCCTTATCTAAAGACAAGCTCCATTGAAGTCTCTAGGGATTGAGTCAGTCAAAAGTTTTGGGTTCTTGTAAGTGTGTTCGAAGGGGTTCTCAAAGCATTACAACTTGGGTAGACATGGCTTTCTCTTATCCAAAATTTCATGGAAGAAGTGATGAAGATGTGAAAGACTTTTTGGAAAAGATGGAGGTTGCCTGCATTAGCAACTAGATTTATGACCCAGAGCAGATGTTACGTCTTCTCCAAATTTGTTTGAAGAGTGATGCACGAGTTTGGTCCAAAGCATTTGAAGAGGAGTTGCGTGTGGCTGATCCACCTGTAAGATTGAGTTGGGACAATCTAAGGCATGGATTGGAAGTGGAGTTTGTGAAGACAGAAGATCCTGACAAAGTGTGGCAAGAAGTACAAGGTTTGCTGCAGAAGGAAGGTGAGCCAGTAGATGTGTACATACGTAAGTTTTCATTGGCATGGGAGCAGATGTGCAAGGCCTTAGCACCACAGGTACCCCCGCCTCACATGATGAAGAAGGACAGGTTCTTGGCTGGTCTTTGGGAGAATATATGTTGGAGACTGGAGCTAAAGAAGCCTAGGACATATGAAGATGCACTAGAGGTAGCAAGGAACAAAGAGTGGAAGCTGAGGAAAACGAGCCAGTTAGGGGTGGTGTCTTTGCCCATGAGGTGTGAATTTCAGCCTATGGACTCTTTACAAGGTCACATGCTAGGGGTTCATCATGAACCAGTGGTTCCTGTTACTCCTCAAGTTATGCCAGCAGTGGTCACTACAGTAGTGCAAGATGATGGGCTAAGGCAAGACATGAGGCAAGTGGTAGATTTAATGAAGAATCTCAACCTAAACTTGCTAGGTCAAGTGGGAAATAATCGAGGTCGAGGGAGGTTTGCAAATCAGCCAGGAGGTGAAGAAAGACCTAGGAATGGTGTTGGACAAAGCAATGGTAGGTTTTGGAGGCAGACACCCACATGTTATAATTGTGGAGAGTTGGGTCACATCAGCCCACAATGTGATAAGCCACCAAGTATGGGTGGAGACATGTATCCATTGCCAAGACAGGTGCTAACTAGGTCAAATGATTATGGCATCGAAATCAAGGGAGAAGAAGGAACCAGTGGGTGAACCTAGGAGGAAAAGGGAAAGACAAAAGTGATAAGTATAGTCACCTTGGAGAAGGCATCAAATCTAGAGGATACATTAGTGATGCCTATTAGGAAGAGGATCACAGAGGATAAGGAAGGAAGAAGTGCCCCAGGTCCTAGTAAGAAGAAGGGAAAGAGCCATGAAGGCGAAGATGTCAAGGCCAAGAGAAAAAGAAGGGATCGTCGCAAGTTTCATGTTTCTGATTTTCCACTAGGGGATGGGCAATTAAGCTATGACTTGAAGGAGGATCTAACGAGCAGGAAAGCCGATGTTACTTTTGGGCAGCTTATAGAGATGGTGCCGAAGCTAAAGCGACAGTAAAAGAGGATGGTTAACCCAATGGAGAAAGAGCCAGAGAGAGGTTCAGTGAAGGTGTTGGCGATGGATGAGCTACCGGACATTTGTGCAATAGAAGATGTGTGGCACAAAAGAAAAAACCTAGGACAAGGTTATGTTGATGGTGGGGCTCAAATATGTGTCATAACACACGTATGCGTTGAGAAGATGGGTCTTACAGTGACTGGGGTTGTCAGGCTTCCGGATCAGATTGGCAAACCATCAAAAAGTTAACTATTTGGGTGTTGTAAAGAGCTTAGAAGTGGAGGCATATGATACAAAGGTGGTGGTTGATTTTCATGTGATGCGAGCAGGGTTGGGACCATATCCTATTATATTGGGCAGACCATGGTTACGTGTAGTGGGAGTTGTTCAAGATTGGAGACGTGGTACGATTAGCCTCTATGGAAAGACAGGCGCCAAGAAGCTTTATAATATGGACACAAGGAAACGATTGGAGGAGCTTTATGAAGATGAGGATGAGTCTAGTGATGAAGTCTATTCCACAGTGTCTGACGAGGACAGTGATAGTACTACCAGCAGTGATGAGGATGCTGATGTTGCATTTCTTTTGATGGACAAAGGAATCCAGGAGTCTGGTTTAGTTGCATTTGCAAATGAGATTGAAGATGAAGGTGAAGGGCCTTATGAAGTGTTTGAAGGGCTGATGCAAACCAAGGTTGAAATGTCAAAGAAGCAGGAATTGATGACACAAATGATCAGTGGAGACCTCTCGACTATGGAGAAGGAGATATATTTGCACATGCTGGCTAGTTTTCCTGATTTGTTCATTACTTCATATGAAGATATGAGAGGGTTAAAGGGTTAAGAGATGCATATAGAGCTGAAAGAAGGTGCTAAGCCAGTGCGGCAAAGGCTAAGAAGCATGGGTCAAGAGAAAATGGAGGCCTTGCGGGAAGAGGTGGACAAGTTATTAAAGGCAGGGTTCATAGTCCCTGTGGATACCACAGAATGGGTGAGTCCAGTAGTAGTCAGTCCAAAGAAGGATGGGAAATGGAGGATTTTTGTATATTTTAAACCCTTAAATGCATCCACTAAGAAGAACCCATATCCTCTTCCATTCATTTATAAGATCTTGGATTCAGTGGCTGGTTATGAGAGGTACAGTGTGTGTGATGGTTTTTCAGGCTATTTTCAATTGAAGATTGCTCTTAAAGACCGCACAAAGACAACTTTTATTACGCCATGGGGCTATTATTGCTACACGGTATTGCCATTTGGGTTGTCAAATGGACCATCCTTCTATCAAGAGAGAGCAAATTGGGTGTTGGAACCATTCATTGGTAGTTGTGTTAAAGCTTTTATGGATGACTTCTGTGTCTACAGCAGTAGGGCTGAACACCATGAGAAGTTGCAGATGGTATTGGCTCGATATGATGAATGTGGAGGACAACTAAATCCAAAGAAATGTCATCTAGCACAGCCAAGGGTGAAGTTATTAGGGCATATGGTGTCAGAAAATGGCATTGAGGCTGATCCAGACAAGGTTAAGTCTATCATTCTTCTTCCATCACCTACGAGTACAAAGCCATTGGCGACCTTTATACACAAAATGAACTACATGGCGCGATTTATTCCATTGTCTTCTAAGCTTCTGTATCCATTACAGCAAGTGGCAAAGCATGATCCATTGCAATGGGATGACATGTGTGAAGAGGTGTTTCAAGAGGTCAAAGAGGTGTTAGGGGGTCTGCCAGCCATGCAGACTCCTGATTCGGAGAAAGAGTTTTATGTAAATCCATCAGTAGGAGATGATGCCATTGGAGACATGCTATTGCAAAAGGGGAAGGGTAGCTATTATATGAGGCCAGTGTATTGTGCAAGCCGAGTGAAGTTGGTAGCAGAGAGAAAGTTCTCGGAAGTAGAGCTAGTGATGGCGAGTGTAATTTTTTCTTGTCGACAATTTCGTCATTACTTGCTACAATGACCTTTTGTTTTCTGGACGAGTTACACTTTTTTGCCACAGTTAATTAATGGCACTAACATGTCAAATGTGGTGAAGAAATGGTTAATTGAGCTGCAAGATTTCGAGTTCTCTTTCTTAGTGGAAGACAGTGCAAGGGCTACCCTAGCCGATTTGCTGACTTATAAGGAGAATCCCCTCCTTGTTAAGAAAGAGGTGGTGAGGAAGGTAGTTGAAGAAGTGCCACAGATCAGCAATGCACATGTGTTGTTCTTTGATGGCTCATACAGAAAGAGCCATGATGCGGCTTCAGGGGGAATAACACTTTATGATCCAGAGGGGAAGCTAGTATGCAAGAGAGGGTTCAAATTGGATGCTCATAGTATCAATGAGGCTGAAGATGCAACATTGGAAGCTGGATTACACATTTGTTTGAAGCATGGGGTTAGAAGATTGAGCATAAAAGGTGATGCCTTGTTAGTGGTGAAGCAAGTGCTGGGTGTGTGGAAGAGTAAGAACACCTCATTGAAGGAAATGTGTTTAAGAATTAAAGGCCTATTAAAAAAGTTTGAAGCATGGAGCATCAGACACATAGAACGTGCTCTAAATGGAGAGGCACATGAATCAGCTCAAAGTATGATTGGGGAGCTATTTGTGTTGACGACCAATTTACTTCTTTATCATGGCCGGGAAAGTTTGACTCAAGAAGAGGAGTTTTTGCTAACAAGAATCATTCCAAAGGACATTCAGAAGTCTAAGAAGTATGGTTTTGTGCGTAGAGCATACAGGTAAAAATTGATTGGTGATGTCTTATACATGAAAGGGGTTGATCTTGTGTTGAGACATGTACCTTGGCGGGAGGAGCTTTATAGAGTGTTGGAAGAGAATCATGAAGGTGCATGTGGTGGACATTTTGCTCTAAAGATCACCTTGCATAAGATCTTGCAAGAGGGGTATGTATGGCCTAGTTTGCACAAGGATGTTCACCACTGGTGTAGGTCTTGCAATAGGTGTCAAGCATTTGGGAAGAGAGTGTTGAAGCCAGAGCTACGAAAAACCATTTTGGCGTTTGATGTGTTTGAAAAGTGGGTAATTGATGCAATAGGCTCGTTACCTATCACAAGCAGGGGCAAAAGCTATATTTTGGCTGTAGTGGACTATCTCTCTAGATGGGCTGAGGCTATAGTGGTAAAACAGATCACTGCATAGGATGTGGAAAAATTTGTGTATGATGAAATATGTTGCAAGTTTGGGGTGCCATTGGAGCTACTTTTAGATAAGGGGTCAGGATTTAGAGCTAAACTGCTAGATTTTTTATGCGCGAAGATGAAGATTAGGCACCAACATACCACTCCTTCTTACCCGCAGTGTAATGGCCTATATGAAAGATTCAATGGTGAGTTGGTACAGATTCTTTCGAAAGTGACAGAGCACCAAGGAAAGAATTGGGATCTGGAACTGCCTAGTGCATTATGGGCTTACCGTACTTCGGTGAAGACAGGTACAGGGTTTACTCCATTTCATTTGGTATATGGAAAGGAAGCACTATTGCCTGTGGAGGTAGAGTTGCCTGCTGCCAATATGTTAGAGAAGCTGCTTGGGCCGCCTAGTGATGCATTCAAAGAGAGGCTCTTACAATTACAAGAAGTTCAGCTGGATAGGGTGAGCGCATTGGAGCATTATGGGCAGATGCAAGATAGGGCTTTGGCAAAGATAAATGAAAATATCAAAAGTAAGGGTATCAAGAAGCATGACTTGGTTTTGCACAACAGTGAGCTGGAAAATACCTTCCAAAAGAAGTTCCAAATTAAGTGGGAAGGCACTTTCAAGGCAGTGAGTGTTTTTCGAATGGTACTTATCAGTTGGCTAACCTGGATGGGATTCTACATAAGTCAAGGGTACATGGATGGCGTCTTAAATTGTATCATTCTAGATTAATGATGGTGGAGCAACATGAGTTGTCTGTGGAGAAAGCAATGTCTGTGAAGGATGATGAGACCTGTGACGCGGCGAGTCTCATATCTCTTTTTGTTGCTGTTGATCATGAATGATCTAGCAGGCTAGGGGATGGGCAAATTATGTCATGAGTTTTTTGGAGCAAGGGATTGCACATATGTACATACACCTGCATGGTGCATCGAATAAAGGATTGCCCATTTTACAGAGCCAGGTGGTTACGTGGGGACCACATGTGTACAGGTAGGACAACATGTACATAGTGCATCAATTTTCACTATCACCAGTACCAGAGTGTTTTTTCTATAATAATGAGGAGTTGGTAGCGTGTTAAACTTCTCGAGGAAGCTATCTCCGGGCCGACGACATGAGGTAAGCAGGTGCGTCAGATGGCATCTAGTGGCGTCAGGAGGTCGAATAGGATCAATATTCGCACGTGGATAAGTACGGACACAACGTGGGTATTTTCTTGTGATAATTATGCATAAAGGTCATCATGAGGAACATTTTGTGGGGCCACTTCACGTGGTGGTAGGATGCATTTTGGAAAAATTTGAGTGCCAGGTGTGCGGATGGATGCAGCAGGGTGACAACTATGCACTACGAGACCACTTTTTGGCTTGTTCGGGGTCCGTTTGAGGTCAACTAAAAGGCCAAGGGTGCCCAAGTAATAAATCTAAGTGTGGGAACTGAAAAACCAGAGAGAAGACCAGAAAAAGAGTGGAGAGAAGAGAAGGAACAGCCGCAACTGTGTTTTTGCTCATTTTGGAGCCTGTTTTGGCCATAAACTGCTCATCCGAGGTCGGATTTGAGCGCTTTGACATTGTAGACTGGGGTTTTAGGCCGTTCCAGACACGATGGCGCTATCCTATTTGCCAAATTCCTCACTGTTTTTCTACTATTTTGGCTTGTATTTGGCATATTTTACCCATATTGTGTGAGTTGTTTGCCCCTTTGGTGTTGGCCCAAGCTCAATTGTATCTAAACATTAGAAATTTCCTCTTTTGAGCTGAGTTTTTTGGGTGTGTGTGTGTGTGTCTCTCTCTGTGTGGAGTGGGTAAATCAGTAGTCTCTCTCTTCTCACTCCATTGGTGTGTTCCCTGTCTCGGCTAGGTGGGTTGTGTAAGCCGAGTGGTGCCCCATAGTTTGTGTGTGTGTATCATCCCAAGAGTGTGTGTCGGGTCATTATAGAGGCATTGTGTGTGTTTCGATCCCGCTCACAACGTATTCATATGGTGTGTTTTAGGACCACATAGATACATTAAAAACACGCATTTCTCACATCATCTATGAGGTAGAAACACCGTTTTAGCCGTATCTCTCAAATCGTTGTGAATCTAAACACTGTTTTAGCCGTATCTCTCAAACCCTTCAAACTAAACATTAACACCATTGTTTAGAGAATTTTTTCTTTTACGTGTCATGCCAAAATTCTATTTGTGTGGAGAGTTATGATTAAAATACACTTTGTGTTTTATAAACCAAATTTTTGGACCCTAGACTCCTTGGAGGGCTACTATATGCACTCATCGAATGGGAAAACGCCCTTAGGCAAGTCACGAACTTAGTTAGACATGTTGATAAATGTATTTACATCATCGTTATCATGTAGTGGATGTGAATTATTGATTGCTTTTGGTTATACATGTAGAGATGCTACCAAGAAGGGATACCATATGGATTTGTGCGTTTGATGCGAAGTTTTCATATCGATTTATGGTTTGTTTGGTGATTTGATTTCACTTGTTTGATATCCATAAACTGATGTGTTAATATATGGTTATCCAACCTGAATTTTATGGGCGGTTTTGCATAGATGGTTTTCGTTTTACATCATGATTGTTAGCATGAGTCTCATATGGGTAAAGTGGTGTGGTAAGGTGATAGTCTATGTTAAAGGCCTGAGCTTGATGCTTTGGTATGAGATCAAACATGTAATGGAAATTGATAATTGTTGGTTTATTGTAGCTTATTTGATTCCACTTGTTTGATATCCATAAACTCATGTGTTAATATATGGTTATCCAATTTGAATTGTATGGGCAGTTTTGCATAAACGGTTTTTTTTTTGCATCATGGTTGTTAGCATGAGTCTCATATGGGTAAAGTAGTGTGTAAGGTGATAGTCTATGTTATAGTCTTGAGCTTGATGCATTGGTATGATGTCAAACATGTAATGGAAATTGATGATTGTTGGTTTATTTTCAACTGATAGGTGGCAAAAGCTAAGGCTAGGTGAAGATATCACATTTTATGTACATTTATTATTCAAGTGCTTATTATGAGCTATGGCCATTTATGCCCGGCCTACCAATGTGTATTCACTTTTTAGCATTGAAGAATCTATAATTAAATACATGCAAGAGGGAAATGCTCACTCTTGCACGGGGGGCGATTGCACCCATTGCTCGTGTTTTTCTTCTCTTCTCTCCTCTCTTCTTTCTCGCATTGCTAGTATAGCACTCCGTTCTAGGAGGTGTACTTGCACGCACTCTCTTACTCTCTCCCACTCTTTTTCCCTTTCTGTTCGTGTATAGCAACGAATATGGTGCACAAGTTATTGGCCAGATATACAGTGATAGCCGTTTTTCGGCTCTCCATAATTGCCATAGTAAGTTACTCCACCCTACCAAATTCACCCAAATGCTATGGTTATCCCTACCATTTCACTGTACATAGGCGTGTGTGAGTTAGGGGGCTTTTCCCATATCTTCTTAAAAACCCTCAGCTAGCTAGCCACTGGGCTAGTTGAGCCAAAAAAATAAAAAAAATAAAAAAATAAAAGTATATTATGGCCTCTTTGTGTGTAAATATTTCATTGTATATATGGCCTAAATATAGGGATTTTTTATTATTATTTTGGTATTTTATTTAAATATTTCTACTTAGGTGTGTGTTTTATTAAACCTATGTACACATTCTTTCATCCTCTTACACCATAATTATATTTTTTGCCAATATGTACATACTCTAACCTCATATTTTTCCTTTATACAAATCACTCCCACATTTTCACCCACACCCTCGTGAAAACAAAAAATTGATTTCTACTCATTGGTTACGTTTATTATATTATTTACTTGCATACCTTTTCCTCTTTCACCCAAAATAATTCAAGGAGGGACCATATCATATGATTCCAATATCTTTCCATATCCATAACTCCTCCATATTTTTATTATTGTTTTTACTCATTGTTCTAACACCATGTGCTCATTGAGCTAAAGTCCATGAATAGTCCATACACTACTCCCACCATGTATATATTTCTTTATTCACCAATAATCCTCCTCCCTGCATGGGTCAAGGGCAACTTGGATGCTTTGTATTATAATATGACAAAGGAGGGGCTCACTCTTGGATGCATTGTACAAATTCAACAAAGGAGGGGGCCACTAAAAGACTTTTGCAGGCATAAAAAACAGGCTTTTTGGTGAGAATTTTGGCACCTATCTCCACTCTGAATTTGGAGCAGTGGTCAAAAGAGAAAATGTAGCCCACGCTCTGAATAATCACCTCAAACGTTTTCATGATTTTTGGAGCTACCAGCGGTGAGCTATTATTTTTTGAGTACACCCCAGTCTGCCTACTTTTCTCACAAGTAGCCCTTAGTCTTCTCTCACCCTTCCACACACCTACTCACTCTTACACATCCCTCCCTCTCCTTCCCTCACTCAAACCTGCAATTTCCATGGCTTCTCCCACCCTCTTCACCATTACCCTTCTCTCTCATCCCTATAGTTCTTTTATGAACCTCTACATACATACACCCTCTCCATGTCTCTCTATTGCTTCTATGTTACAATTTCATTTACCTCTCCTAAAAATATCTAAAATTCAGCATCTTAACCATGACAACTTTTGCAAATTGAGGATTTTTCATCAACAAATCCTCTTTTCATCGTGGTGGTCAACCGTGGTGGCGGCGTAAAGAAGCCAAGAAGAAGAAGAAGACCAGCGGTCATTTTTTCCACAATCTACACAAGGGTGAGTTCAAGCTTCTTCAAAGCTTCACCATCTCAATGATTCTCTTTTAACTCACCCCTCTTCCTTCATCAAATCAACTCATCCTACCCATTGTAAATGTATCACTAACAATTCTAGTGATTATTACCACTAACAACTAACTTCTCTTGTAAAAATGCACCCACACTATCAACATATGGAGTAGGCAACCGCACAAGTAAACCAAATTCACTCACTCCCATGGAAGTTTCTCTCCTTTCACCACATCAATAATTCTCTTACTTGAGCCCACATCCATGTGAATCAAGAGAAAAGAGAGACCCCATTATCATTTGAAATTCATAAAAATTCATAATCCTTGATCTTTCCTAATAAAATTGATTAGGCTTAATCCTAATCAAGGCTTCTAAAACCTATAAATAGAACCCATTCCTCCTTGTAAAGGACATGACTATACCATTGCACACTAGATTGAGCGTACCACACGCCACTTCTATCTTGGTTGTAAAGAGAGAGTAAGCTTTCTATACACCATCACCTTGGTGCATAGAGAAGCTTGAGCTAGTTTGAGTGAGTGCGAGTAGAAGATATTCTTCCTACCATTGTTGTGTCTACCCCAACATCAATGAATTGGTAGTTTTGGGTGCAATTCATGTCCAAAGGCTCACGCTTCTCCTCCAATTTGGCTTGGCAAACTCATTCAGCTTCATAAGGTGACTTGTTTCATTGAAGGTTGTTGTTTTGTTGCTTGTGATTCATTGGCTATTGTTTGACTACCATTGTAAGAGGGTGGATGGTGAGAGGGCTCCCATAACCCTAAGACAATGTGCTAGTGATGCTATAACCAAATCTTGTCACTTGATTCCGCAAGCTCTAAGTTCCTTTTTGTGCAAAATATAAAGTTGAAGCTATGTTGTACACCATCTCTCTCTCTCTCTCTCTCTCTCTCTCTCTCTCTCTCTCGTGTTTTAGTGTGTGAGAGTGTTCCATTGGTGTTAGGGTTAGTGTAAATTCCTTGCTTGTTTGTGGGTTGCTCTAACGATTCTCCTCTTTTGCGTCCTAGTTCGCTCCTAAACTAGGTGGTGCCCCTTGTTGTAGTTGGGATTTGGCTGTGGGTTTGTTGTTTTGGTTTGTGTTGTGTTTTGCCCCAACCCCATTGAGCAGCACGGGAGCCTTGAAGGGTGTCTAGAGGTTGCTCTTCTTGTTGCGCGCCCCGGACCGCCTCAATTTTGGTGCCCCCACTGAGGACAGGCTTGTGTATGTTTTGTGAAGGCTCAACCTTTAGCATAATCAAGTAGCTTGCATGAATCACGAGAATTTGTATGATCCCTTCATTCCCATTGCAAGGCAAAAGGTACACATAATTGTTAGTACTAAGTTGCAATTTCAGCGAGTAATTCGTAGAATTTTAGGTCCTCTTAGGTTGGTAGAGATAAACGCATCAGTAAATCCTTTTATTTTGCCTCTCATTAGGTACGACCTTAGTTTGGACGTCTATATTTTTGTTTTGTTTTAAGAATTAGGTCATGCATAGACCATGGATAATGGCCCAGGAATACAGGTTTTTCCCTTTCATTTCACTCCACACATTAGAGTAAACATTGCAATTAGTAGAAAAATCCATTTTCAACATCGTATGGTATTCATGTTTGGTGCCCAAAGAGTAGGAGAAATTCTCGCGTCACCAAACCCTGTGATTCTACCTCTTATTGATTATCATAGGTCATTTGATGTGAATATTTTTATTTTGTTGTAGAATAGATTGCAATTTAGAAAATATTATTGTGTAAATCTTTTAAAGAAAGAAAAAACAAAAACGCGTCACTTTGAAATCAATTCAATGGAGAGCCAACGCCAAATGTCTGGATATCCTCTTTTCTTTGGAGAGCCTGGAGAGGATGCATAATTATTTCTAGCGAATTTCAAGATGTCTTGCCGTATCAAGAGGATAGTAACTGATCAAGAACGTGTAGAAATGTTTGAGGTGGTCCTTAGGAAAGATGCTAGCACTTGGTTTGACTCTTTGCCTAAGGAAGTTAAAGAGAATTACACGGAAGTTTTGAATCGTTTCAAGAAATACTTCTTTGATCCCCAAAACACTCAGAAATTATGGCAAGACATTGTTTCTCATAAGCAAAAAGACTTACATGACTACTACTTGTACAAGCAAGAGTTCTACGTCTTTGGGCTCTATGGATACGAAATGTTGCTAACCCTGGTCATGGTGCAGAATTTCTAAAGAATGAGAGGTTCATAGCCGGTCTTTCCTGAACTTAAGGTAAAAGTTGAGGCGGGTGCACCTGCTACCTTTGATGCAGTTGAAACTAAGGCTGCTGAGAAATATAGAAAACTTAAGTGCTTAAGGGGGGAGGTTCCAATAGAAGGTCTTAAACCCAAAGGTAAGTCACAAGCATCAACATCTAAGGAGCTTCCTGAGGTAACGGCGGAAGTGATTGAGAAGTTAAATGAATCTTTAAGCAGCTTGTCAATTCACCTTTCACAAGCTGTAGGTCCAAAGGGACAAGCAAAGAAGTCTGAAGAGCGAGACCCACGACCTAGGAGAGTCTTGCAATGTTGGAATTGCGGTGAGTCTGGACATGGGATGTATAATTGTCCTTGGCCTCGTGGGGAGCCAGGGAGACCTAACTTGAATTACCCAGTGATGAATGCAGGTGAAGGAACTAGTCAGCAACCACGGCTTATACAAAGGCAAAATGGATCAAGACCACCTCCACAAGGAGTGGAAGGAGTTCCACCTTTGCCAGACCCAAACGTGCATGTGGTAGAGGTGACAAATTCAAGAGAGGTTGACATGGAAGAAAATGGCATTAAGCGTGGCCGAGGGAAAGGTAAGGAGAAAGAAGGAGTTACATCACAAAGTGACCATGGACGAGAAAAGAAGGCAAAGGAGACCAAGGAAGCTAAGAGGACTCGACATCATATCAACCTCCAAGAATTTCCTCTTGGACATGGAATGGCTCCATACAACCTGTTGGAAGACATGAGAGGTAAGGGTCCTGATATCTCATGGCCTCAATTTCTTGCATTATGTCCACAAGTTAGGAGGGATTTAACAAGGGCAATTAGCACTAGGAGAAAGGTGAAAGAGAGTGTGCCTGTTGTAAAAATTGCACAAGCTGAAATGAATGAGGACATTACACCTATGCTAGATTGTTACATAAAAGGGAGATTAGTTAGGAAAGGTCTAGTGGATGGGGGTGCACAAATTTGCATCATGACAGAGGGACTCATACAAAAACTAGGCATGCACATCCATGAGACACCTGAAATTAAGGTCAAGATGGCAAACAATAGCAAGGCTAGGTGCGTAGGCATTTGTAAAAATGTTTTTGTGGAGGCCTTTGGCATTAAGAAGGCAGTGGATTTCTATGTCATGTCTACCAAAGGAAATGGTTACCCATTTATCCTAGGGAGACCATGGCTAATGAAAATGCGAGCTTTGCAGGATTGGGAGAGTGGAAAGCTAATTTGCAGGAACGACAATCATAAGAAGGTTGTCTTTGACATGAAGGAGCAACGCCAAGAGGAGCTCCATGAAGAATCATCTCAAAGTGAGACGGAAGAAGGTTGGACCGATAACACTTCAGAAGAAGAAAGTAGCGGCAGCATTACTGAAGAGGAGTCTTCCATCGAAGTCATGGGGGTAAGGTTTAAGCCAACCAACCAAGAGACCTCTTGTCAAGGTTTGGAGGAGGTAGGTTCCCAACAGAACCAAAAAGTGGAAGATGAAAGAATGCTAGAAGGTATGCTATCTACAACACTTACAAAGGATGAAAGAGAGGAGTTCAAATGTGTGCTAAGGAAATTTCCTAGGCTTTTTGCTAAAGACTACACCGATGTGCGTAGAGTAGATGCTGTTCAACACAAAATTGAGTTGAAGCCAGAGGCCACACCTAAGGCTCAGAAGCTATGAAGGCTAGGAGTCATCAAGGAGCTGGCTTTACTCAAGGAGGTAAGAAAGCTTCTAGCAGCATGTTTCATTTATCCAGTGGAGAATTCAGAGTGGGTCTCTCCCGTTGTTGTCACTCCTAAGAAAAACGAAAAGTGGAGGGTGTGTGTGGATTACTATCCACTCAATGAGGCAACAAAAAGAGATCACTTTCCCCTCCCATTTTAGGATGAGATACTAAATGAGGTAGCTGGTCATGAGAAGTACACTGTGTGTGATGGCTACTCAGGCTACTTTCAAATAGGTATCTCATTGGAAGATCAATTGAAAACAACCTTTATCACTCCTTGGGGTTGTTATGCTTTTAGAGTCATGCCATTTGGTCTGACAAATGCTCTTGCAACATTCCAACGTTTCATGAACATGGTGTTTCAGGCATTCTTTGGAAAGTCAATTAGGGTGTTCATTGATGATTTCTGCATTTATAACTCAAAATCATTGCATCTACAAAAGGTAGAAGAAGGTTTAAAGAAGCTCTACGACATGGGAGGTCAACTCAACCCCGACAAGTGCCACATAGGTGAGGATGAAGTGATCTTGCTTGGTCACAAGGTTTCCTATAAAGGCATTGAGGTGGATCCTTCAAAGGCAAAGGCTCTTATTGAGCTCCCATCACCGAAGAGTCTTAAGGAGGTCATCTCTTTCATTCAGAAGGTGAAGTATATGTCACGCTTCATTCACTTAGCCTCGGAGTTGCTTCATCCTTTGCAAAATTTGACACAACAAGTAGAATTTGCATGGTCTGATGAGCTGGAAGAGTATTTTTGTAACATTAAAGTCATTTTGTTAGAGCTACCAACACTCATGCCTCCTTGTTGGGAGTACACATTCTTTGTTAGCTCTAGTGTTGGAAGGGAAACAATTGGTGCTGTGTTGCTACAACAAGATCCCCACAGTACAAGGATGCAACCCATCTACTTTGCTAGTAGGGTCATGAATGCTTTGGAGAGATACTACACAGAAGCAGAACTCATGATGCTTTCTCTCATGTTTGCGGTGAGAAAGTTTAGATCCTACCTGCTACCAAAACCTTTTGTAATTCTCACTACATAAAATTTGTTCCCTTGGGTGTCATCTCAAATGAATCTTAGTACTAGGATCTCAAAGTGGATTATGGAGTTGTAAGAGTTCCAATACTCTTTCAAGGTAGAAGATAGTGTGCGTGCACAATTGGCAGGGATTCTCACTTATAGGGTACATGAGAAGGAAATTAAGGTGCCTCAAGTAAAGACCCTACCATTGCCACCACCAAAAAGTATTTCCAATGCTTTTACCTTGTTCTTTGATGGAGCTTTTCGATGAGCAACAGGGAAAGCAGGGGGAGGGCTAGTGTTGCTCAACCCAAGTGGAGAGGTGGTCATGAAAGATAAGGTCAATCTACCAGGTTCAACTAGCAACAATGAAGCAGAATACGACACACTACTTCATGGTTTGAAGATGTGCATTGGCCAAGGGATAAAACGTCTCATGGTAAAGGGAGATGCACTTCTCATTGTTAAACAGATTTTAGGCATTTGGGCATGCAAGAATGAAAGCTTAAGGACAAAAGTTCATGCCATTCGTAAGATGTTTAATCAGTTTGAAGAAGTGCAACTATATCATATTCCGAGGAAACAAAATGAAGATGCCGATTTACTTGCACAACAAGCAGTTACATGTGTTGAGAGAGAAGTGCAGGTCATCATGGTGGCAGCACCTGTCAAGCAACCGAGATACCACGGATTGGAGTCATTGGCTCCCATTATTGACTACATTTTGGAGGGTGAGTTTCCACAAGACTTCACGAAGGCTCAGAAGAAGAGACTCATGAAGAAGGCAAGTTTCTATCTCTTCCTAGAAGGCTCCCTCTATCAAAAAGGGAAGGATCAAGTGTGCAGAAGAGTACCAACTATCGAGGAAATTCCAGCCATTCTAAAAGGTTTGCATGAAGAGGCATGTGGTGGTCATTTTGCCCAAGAATCAACTGTGAAGAAGATTTTGCTTGCGGGGGTATGTTTAGCCAAGCTTGCATGTGGATGTTCAACATTGGTGTAAAAGCTGTCACAATTGTTAGATAAATGGAAATAGAAGGTTGGTGCATGGCCCGAGGCAAATAGTTCTTGCAAATGGACCCTTTGAAAAGTGGGGCATTGATGCTATGGGTCCTCTGCCTAGGACAAAAAATGGTAAACTCTACATTCTAGTGGCTGTAGACTATATGACTAGGTGGGTGGAAGCTCAAAGTGTGGCAAGAGTGAATGAGAGGACAGTTAGCAAGTTTGTGTACAATCACATTTGTTGCAGATTTGGCACACCTTTGCAGATTGTTTCTGATAATGGTCCAGGGTTTAGGAAGGGCTTGCTCACAGAAGTTTGTGAAGAGCTTCACATTCTACATCGTCATAGCACACCATACTACCCACAGTCAAATGGTTTGGTGGAGAAGGCTAATGGTGTCATTGCAGGAATCATTAGAAAGATGGTGCAAAACAAGACAAAATTATGGGATGACTTCTTGGATGGTGCCTAGTGGGCATATCGAACCACATACAGGGAAGCCACGGAGTTCACACCATTTCACTTGGTCTATGGTCAAGAGGCTTTGTAGCCTATCGAGCTCAACATTCCAACAATGCGACTTCTATTGAGCTTATATGTGAAGCTACTCAATATATGGCTTCTCTATATATGGCACCCAGGTCCCCTCTATATATACATCATCTCATGTGTGTATTCTACACACTTTGGGGTTCTACTTCTGTGTTCTCTCCTTCTCTCTCAACAGGGTATCAGAGCAGTACGTTTTTTTTTTCAATTTTTCTCCTGATAAAAATCGATTTTACAGAAACTACCCGCGAGAGGGATCGGAATCAATGTGGTCTACAACTTTGCAAAAGGAAGTTTCTTCAAATTCTGCACCGATTTTGAGTTATCGTTCACGGACTGCAAACTACCCGCGCAAGAGACCGGAATCGATGTGGTCTACAACTTTGCAGAAAGAAGTTTTTTCAAATTCTGCACCGATTTTGAGTTATTGTTCGCGGACTGCGTACATACCTGAAAAGCAACTTCCGCTTTTTGTTTTTGATTTTTCTGCTAATTAGAAACGATTTTGCAGAAACTACCTTTGCAGAAACTACTCGCTGGGGAGACTGGAATCGATGTGGTCTACAACTTTACAGAAAGAAGTTTTTTCAAATTCTGCACCGATTTTGAGTTATCGTTCGCGGACTGCGTACATACATAAAAAGCACTTTCCGTTTTTTTGTTTTTTATTTTTCTGCTTATTGAAAACGATTTTGCAGAAACTACCCGCGTGAGAGACCGGAATCGATGTGTTCTACAACTTTGTAGAAGAAACTTCCCGCTATGGGAGACCGGAACCGATGTGGTCTATAACTTTGCAGAAGAAAGTTTCTCTAAATTCTGCACCGATTTTGGGTTATCGTCTCGGACTGCGAATATGTTTGAAAATCAAAATTTTACTTTTTGCTTTTGATTTTTCTCATAATTGAAAACTTCTCAATTATATTTTTCTTCATCAATCATATATTTGTTACTGACGTAACTTTGCTGCAGAAGCCAGTTACACATCGTTCCGATTCAGTCGAGCCGTTGATGATCGTCCAAATTCTATCGAGCTACTATTGGTACATGATCTTTTTGTTATATGATATACTCGTTCATTGATTCTCGTATAATTACTCTTTTAGAGATATAGTTTACGTCGTTTTATTGATAATTTCTCATTGATACCATAGTGATTTTGATGGTACCATGATGATGTTTTGTTAATACTTTGGTCATGGTGATTTTCGTTGATACCATGATGATATGTCATTGATACCATGGTTATTCTCGGTGGTGCCATGATGATATTTCATTGATACCATGGTTATTCTCGGTGATGCCATGATGATGTTTTATTGATACCATGGTTATTCTCGGTGATGCCATGATGTTGTTTCGTTGATTCCATGGTGATTTTTGTTGATACCATGATGATGTTTTGTTGATACCATGGTTATTCTCGGTGATACCATGATGTTGTTTCGTTGATACCATGGTTATTCTCGGTGATGCCATGATGATGTTTCGTTGATACCATGGTTATTCTCGGTGATGCCATGATGTTGTTTCGTTGATACAATGATTATTCTCGGTGATATCATGATGCTTTTCGTTGATACCATGGTCATTTATTCATTTTTATTGATATAATGATGATATTTTGTTAATACTTTGATGGTATTGATTGATCACTACATTGATAAATGTTGTTTTATGTAGTATATACACATATCATTTGTATCACGTAATCACACATTTTGTACTTTTACGTTTATACTTTATGTACCATATGTTGTCGTGCGTATATATGTCGTCAAAAGAGTGGCGTCGCGAACCATCTCTTATGGCATTGTGAACGTAATTATTTCATTAACGATGCTAATAATTTTCATGACATGTTCTTTTTGGAGTCTATGATCTATGTAGGATTGATCAGAGAATTGATTTTATGAAGACAAACTTGGTGACAATAAAAGATTTATGAAGATATGTTTGGTGATGCAATATTGATGACAACATGAAGACATGTTTGGTGATGCGATATTGATGACAAGCTACACAGCAGATTCACGGAGACACTGTTGATTACAAGCTAATCGATAGCTTTTATACCTCTTTATTGAACCTTTGTATTCATTATTGTATTTGATAGGATAGGAGTAATGTAACTCCTCATAAAACATTCATTGTAAAAGGAGTGATGTAGCTCCTCGTAAACATTTGTATATTTAATGATTTTTATAATCTAACGGTGGGTGTATATAGAGCTGTGGGTTTTTCCCTTGATCCCCCAAGGGTTTTTTCATCCACAGTTAGGGACCCTTATTTGAGCGGGGGTGTTGAGCTTATATGTGAAGCTACTCAATATATGGCTTCTCTATATATGGCACCCAGGTCCCCTCTATATATACATCATCTCATGTGTGTATTCTACAGACTTTGGGGTTCTACTTTTGTGTTCTCTCCTTCTCTCTCAACAATTTCATGGCAAAGGAGCACAAGATGATCAAGAGATATGGATGGATCGACTTCTTACGTTAAAGGCATCAAGGAAGGAGATCTTGTGCTAAGGTATGACAATCGGCTTGACAATTGTTTTGGTGACAAGTTTGAAACTAGATGGCAAGGGCCATACATAGTCAAGAAGGCTTTCAATTCTAGTTACTATCAACTTATGGACTTGAATGGTAAAGAGCACTCCAGGAAGGTAAACGGGTATCGCTTGAAGCCCTATTTGAGTCGCCTTCTACCAAAGGATCTACCAAAGATCTGTCCAAAGGCCGCTGTCTCATGTAAGTATTGTTACCTGAAGCATGAGTGTAACTCCAGCCAAAATTCTGAGGGGCCAAACAATGAAGATCTCGATAAGGACTCTGAAGCACTCTCTTTGGAAAAGATACTCTATGATGGTACATGAATATACCATCATCCTGGGGGAGGGCTAATGATAGCCGTTTTTCGGCTCTCCATAATTGCCATAGTAAGTTACTCCACCCTACCAAATTCACCCAAATGCTATGGCTATCCCTACTATTTCACTGTACATAGGCGTGTGTGAGTTAGGGGGCTTTTCCCATATCTTCTTAAAAACCCTCAGCTAGCTAGCCACTGGGCTAGTTGAGCCAAAAAAATAAAAAAAATAAAAAAATAAAAGTATATTATGGCCTCTTTGTGTGTAAATATTTCATTGTATATATAGCCTAAATATAGGGATTTTTTATTATTATTTTGGTATTTTATTTAAATATTTCTACTTAGGTGTGTGTTTTATTAAACCTATGTACACCTTCTTTCATCCTCTTACACCATAATTATATTTTTTGCCAATATGTACATACTCTAACCTCATATTTTTCTTTTATACAAATCACTCCCACATTTTCACCCTCACCCTCGTGAAAACAAAAAATTGATTTCTACTCATTGGTTACGTTTATTATATTATTTACTTGCATATCTTTTCCTCTTTCACCCAAAATAATAGGAGGGACCATATCATATGATTCCAATATCTTTTCATATCCATAACTCCTCCATATTTTTATTATTGTTTTTACTCATTATTCTAACACCATGTGCTCATTGAGCTAAAGTCCATGAATAGTCCATACACTACTCCCACCATGTATATATTTCTTTATTCACCAATAATCCTCCTCCATGCATGGGTCAAGGGCAACTTGGATGCTTTGTATTATAATATGACAAAGGAGGGGCTCACTCCTGGATGCATTGTACAAATTCAACAAAGGAGGGGGCCACTAAAAGACTTTTGCAGGCATTAAAAACAGGCTTTTTGGTGAGAATTTTGGCACCTATCTCCACTCCGAATTTGGAGCAGTGGTCAAAAGAGAAAATGTAGCGCACGCTCTGAATAATCACCTCAAATCTTTTCATGATTTTTGGAGCTACCAGAGGTGAGCTATTATTTTTTGAGTGCACCCCAGTCTGCCTACTTTTCTCACAAGTAGCCTTTAGTCTTCTCTCACCCTTCCACACACCTACTCACTCTTACACATCCCTCCCTCTCCTTCCCTCACTCAAACCTGCAATTTCCATGGCTTCTCCCACCCTCTTCACCATTACCCTTCTCTCTCATCCCTATAGTTCTTTTATGAACCTCTACATACATACACCCTCTTCATGTCTCTCTGTTGCTTCTATGTTACAATTTCATTTACCTCTCCTAAAAATATCTAAAATTCAGCATCTTAACCATGATAACTTTTGCAAATTGAGGATTTTTCATCAACAAATCCTCTTTTCATCGTGGTGGTCAACCGTGGCGGCGGCGTAAAGAAGCGAAGAAGAAGAAGAAGACCAGCGGTCATTTTTTCCACAATCTACACAAGGGTGAGTTCAAGCTTCTTCAAAGCTTCACCATCTTAATGATTCTCTTTTAATTCACCCCTCTTCCTTCATCAAATCAACTCATCCTACCCATTGTAAATGTATCACTAACAATTCTAGTGATTATTACCACTAACAACTAACTTCTCTTGTAAAAATGCACCCACACTATCAACATATGGAGTAGGCAACCGCACAAGTAAACCAAGTTCACTCACTCCCATGGAGGTTTCTCTCCTTTCACCACATCAATAATTCTCTTACTTGAGCCCACATCCATGTGAATCAAGAGAAAAGAGAGACCCCATTATCATTTGAAATTCATAAAAATTCATAATCCTTGATCTTTCTTAATAAAATTGATTAGGCTTAATCCTAATCAAGGCTTCTAAAACCTATAAATAGAACCCATTCCTCCTTGTAAAGGACATGACTATACCATTACATACTAAATTGAGCATACCACACGCCACTTCTATCTTGGTTGTAAAGAGAGAGTAAGCTTTCTATACACCATCACCTTGGTGCATAGAGAAGCTTGAGCTAGTTTGAGTGAGTGAGAGTAGAAGATATTCTTCCTACCATTGTTGTATCTACCCCAACATCAATGAATTGGTAGTTTTGGGTGCAATTCATGTCCAAAGGCTCACGCTTCTCCTCCAATTTGGCTTGGCAAACTCATTCAGCTTCATAAGGTGACTTGTTTCATTGAAGGTTGTTGTTTTGTTGCTTGTGATTCATTGGCTATTGTTTGGCTACCATTGTAAGAGGGTGGATGGTGAGAAGGCTCCCATAACCCTAAGACAATGTGCTAGTGATGCTATAACCAAATCTTTTCACTTGATTCCGCAAGCTCTAAGTTCCTTTTTGTGCAAAATATAAAGTTGAAGCTAAGTTGTACACCATCTCTCTCTCTCTCTCTCTCTCTCTCTCTCTCTCTCTCTCTCTCTCTCTCGTGTTTTAGTGTGTGAGAGTGTTCCATTGGTGTTAGGGTTAGTGTAAATTCCTTGCTTGTTTGTGGGTTGCTATAACGATTCTCCTCTTTTGCGTCCTAGTTCGCTCTTAAACTAGGTGGTGCCCCTTGTGTAGTTGGGATTTGGATGTGGGTTTGTTGTTTTGGTTTGTGTTGTGTTTTGCTCCAGCCCCATTGAGCAGCACGGGAGCCTTGAAGGGTGTCTAGAGGTTGCTCTTCTTGTTGCTCGCCCAGGACCGCCTCAACAGTTTTGTCGATTATGGCTTATAGTATGTTGTTTTTGCTATTTTGCAGGGCCTTCCGTACCTCCGTTTGTAATAGTGGTATCAAAGCCAATGAAAACGTTTCAAGTAGTGTTGGAAACGTAGCAATGACGACATCCATGATCAATAAAAACCCAACACTAAGTTTGCATTACTTATTATAGTAGCATGATGATTTGGTTAATATTTATTTATCTATTTTTATATGGTACATAGCATCGTCATGTAATTCCATTATAATAAGATTAGGTTGATTAATTGTTTAATTCACATATATTAGCTTATAATAAAAAACAAGATTATAGAAGAATGGGGAAGGAGACGCAAAATGGAAATTTTCTCTTTTGCCCCCCCCCTCGGATTATGTATAGTAGTAAGCGGCCAAGTAGTATAGATATAGTAGATGGTTTTTTAATTTCCTAAGCAATTCAAGAGAAGCAAAATTTTAAGGGGTAGTTTGGAAGAAGTGGAAAAGGAGAGCTCTTAGTGTCATCTACATATTACCATTTTGAGAAGAAATGGTATCTGGCTAGTAAGCCCTGAGCTCATCCTCAAAGAGAGGTTATGACCACTTGGACCGAGTTTTTCCTGTGGAAGGGGTCACTAGCTTCCTCCTCGTGGGAACCAAGCTCGATATGAATTACAACACACACACACACACCTATATATATAAACTAATGCAGTTGAAGCGAAACCATATACTGCCAAACTGTGTGCATTCCATGGCGAGTGCAGAGGAGCTAGGAGCGGCTAATTTGCTAGTATGCATGTGAGAAACAACACAAGATTGGCTCTCTACGAGTTGCCTCATGACACAATAGTGCAAGTATCATGGATGCACGATAGCGACAACAATAACAACGGCAAGTCTACGCATGGCATCATGACCAGCAGGGGGGGACACTAGTCTATGACAATCGCTTTTTGCATGGCTTTGGCAAGCGTTTCTCCAAATGCAGACAATCTACTAGCGCTAATTGTGGTAGTTGGTTGAGCATGAGACACTTTACAACATGCACAACAGAAACCTTAAGCCCATAATTGGCACCAAAGAGATATTTTTTTGTGTGGGTGCATGTAGAACCTTTCTTTTGTGTGGGTGCATGCAGAACTAGAGCGGCTCAACTCCTAGCTACCTTTTGCAGAAGCAATTTACCGTTGTTGAGCGCATTTTTGACAACCCGTTTTTTGTAAATTTGTACATACGAACATGATGCCCAATGTCAAAAGGGTGTGTGGGCTTTCTTTTTGTGGGCTTTAAAGCAAGCACATGTACATGTACTGCAAGTCGCTAGTCTAGCGCCAACTGTCGGGCTACTGTAAGTGCCCGTGAGTGAGTTTTTTGAAGGGAGACTTTTATATAACTTAAACTCATGTACAAAACTAAAAAAGTTCATCAAAAATCCAAAAAAATTCAGATTTGAGCTCTTTGTGCCTTTTTGATGGTTTCTGTTGCAGTTTTTGCCCTCGCCTTGCCTACTCTACCTGTAGTCGTGGCGGGACAACTCCCAGTTCGCATCAATTTTGCATGTAGTGGCATGTAGATTCAAATTTGTTCATCTCCATCTTTCTCGCCAATCATTTTTCAAGCTTTCTCTCAAGCTTTAAAGTGCCCCAATTGGAGTTGTGCTCTTTAGGTTACGACTAGTTCTCTGCAGGGTTATGGCTATGGCAGCTTAGTGGCAAATTGTGTGCAGACAGATTGGGAGGGCATGTAGCTATGAATTGTGGAATTGATGTTGAAGTTGTGGATTTGTGATGTTCAATTATGAAAGGGGAGGTTCTTGTCTTCATATGCATTGGTCGGCGTGTGCTGTAATTCCATGCTTTGTGTAGGGTTTTGCTCCTATTTGACATAGTCTCTTGGGTGGGCGACGGCCAGTAAATTCCCAAGGGGACTACTCTTGTTGGACTTGTGGTGTTTCAAAGTGATTTTCCAAATATTTTTGTATTCTTGTAGTGCTCTTTCAATTCTCTTGGGTGACATCGCTATAGAGGTCTTCCAGTTTTCTTGTTTGCCAATAGTGGATTGGTGTCCGCCATCGAGGAATCGCTTTAAGTTACCTTCAGTTTACAGGTTTTGGAAGTCATGGCATTTAGTTTTTTGGAGTTTAGTGGAAAATCAAATGAAAGTTCCAAAGGTTTCATTGAGTGTATGGAGTTTGCTTACCTTCTTGCTAACAAGCAAGACCCAGCGTTGGTGCTACGAATCTTCTACTTCTGTTTGAAGGGAGATGCTAGGGAGGTTGGAAGACTATGAAAAGGAGCTAAAATCAGCACAAACTTCTCAAGTTATTACTTATGAAATGGTAAGTCATGCTTTTCCTACACACAGGTAGAAGACCCACAAAAGGTATGGCAGTCTATTCAAGGCTTAGTACAGGGTGAAGGTCAGATCATAGAAGACTTTGTGAAGGCATTCAATGCATTATGGACAAAGTGGTGTACATCGTTGGGGGGAAATTTCTCCAACCATGTTTGAAGAAGTATAGGTTTCTTGCAAGCTTGAGGAGTAACCTACGCTTGAAGGTAGAGCTTAAGCAGCCAAGGACCTTTGAGGAGGCAGTCAAAATTGCAAAAAATAAAGAGTGGAAATCAGAGTGTCTTCATCAAATTGGAATCAATGTCGAGCCAAAGGTTGAAGTAAAATTTGTAGAGTAACCAAGGATCCTGATCAGGGAGCCAGGTTATGATCAACAAGCTTCTCATGATGTGAATGATTTTTGCAAGGAGATGCAAGAGGTTGTAGGTCTTATGAAGAATCTTAGTGTGCATATGATGGGAGGTCGAAGAGGTCAAAGCTATGGATATGGATGTGGGTATGGAAGCAATGAGGGGTTTCCAGGTGGTAGAGGAAGAGGCATGACTGGGAGAGGGGATATGTTTCAATGTTACAATTGTGGTGAGTGGGGTCATAAAAGCCCTCAATGTGACAAGCCAAAGAGAATGGGTGGTGACATGTGTCCTCTTCCTCCACAAATTCCTTCTCGAGCTCAAGATTATGGTATTGAGATTAAAGGGGAAGCAGGACCAAGTGATTTGACAGCTGAAGAGAAGGGCAAAACAAAAGTGGTAAGCATAATTCGTTTGGAGAAGAAAGAGGATGATTCGGGAGCTATTTTCATGCCTGTAGATAAGAGGGTTAGAAGAGATCATGACATGAGTGATGCAAGTCCCAGCCATAAAAGGGGGAAACATGTTGAAACAGGTACAGGTAAAGAGAAGAAGAAGAGAAAACCCAAGCAACATTACAATGCATCCGAATTTCCTTTGGGAGAACGACAACCAAATTATAGTTTACGGGCTGATTTGGTGAGTACAAAGGCTAATGTTACCTTTGGGAAACTCATGGAGATGTGTCCCAAGTTAAAGAGGCAATGGAAGCATGTAGTCAACCCCATGAAGAAGGAGCCTGCAAGGGGGTCAGTGAGAGTCCTATCTTTGAATGAGCTACTGGATTTATTCCATAGTAGGGATGCATGGCATAAGAGGAAGCGCATTGGAGAGGCTTATATTGATGGAGGTGCACAGGTATGTGTTATTACTCAAGCTTGTGTATCAAAGTTGGGACTCAACATGGTGAAGAATTCAGGTTTTCGCATAAATCTTGCCAACCAATCAAGGGTAAGGTGATTGGGAGTTATAAAGGAGTTGGAGGTGGATGTATTTGATGTTAAAGTGCTGGTCAATTTCCATGGCATGCCCGCACGTACTAGTGCTTTCCCTCTCATCCTTGGAAGACCATGGTGACAGTCAACCAAAGTTGTACAGGATTGGGGACATGGTACCATCACTCTCTACAATAGAAGGGGTGATAAGAAGAGGTTTGACATGGCTAGAAAGAAATATTTGGACACTGATTTTGATGAGAAAAGGGATGAAGAAGAGTACTCAAGTGAAGAAGAAGACAATGGGGATGTTGGCAGTGAAGTGGAAGATAGCAGCGATAGTGATCAAATGTTTCCTCCTTGTTTCTTGAAGAAGAGCATGATGAGAAACAAAGATTTCTTGGCCTTATGGAGAATGAGGATATCTCTATTCCTTATGACAAAATTGAAGAGCTGATGCAACCCAAAGTTCAACCTAATGTCAAATAGGAGCTGATACAAGGTATGTTGTCTCCAGACTTGACTAGTCATGAGAGGGGTGAGTACCTACATATGATACAACAATTTCCCCATTTATTCATTACTTCTTATGAGGAAATTAGAGGCTTTAAGGGAGAGTATATTTACATTCCAATCAAGGAAGGAGCTCAGCCCGTACGCCAAAAGATAAGGAGACTGGGAAAGGTACAACTTAATGCGTTAAAGGAAGAGGTAGACAAGCTTCTTGAAGCAGGTTTCATATGTCCTGTGAGTACTGCAGAATGGGTGAGTCCTGTTGTTGTCACACCCAAGAAGGATGGAAAGTGGAGGATATGTGTTGATTTTAAGCCTCTAAATGCAGCCATGAAGAGGGATCCATACCCTCTTCCTTTCATAGATGACATACTTGATTCTATTGCAGGACATGAGAGGTATAGTGTATGTGATGGATTCTTTGGATATTTTTAGCTCACCTTGGCTTTAGAAGATCAAAAGAAGACCACATTTATCACACCGTGTGGATTCTTTTGTTATTGTGTGCTTCCTTTTGGTCTTATGAATGGCTTTGCGTGGTATCAAAAGTGCGTCAATAAGGTGTTCTCTCCCTTTCTTGGCAAGTTTGTGAAGGATCTTATTGATGACTTTTGTGTTTATAGCTCTAGAAAGGATCATCGTGTAAAGCTTGGGATGGAATTGAAGCAATATGATGAAAGTGGAGGTCAACTCAACCCAAAGAAGTGTCATCTTGCTCAACCAAAAGTGAAGTTTTTGGGGCATATGATCTCAGAGAATGGGATTGAAGTGGATCCTGACAAAGTGAAGGCTTTGGTGCTCCTCCCATCACCTAAAGGCACAAAGCAACTTGCTACTTTCATTCAAAAGTTGAAGTATATGGCAAGGTTCATTCCTTTGTCCTCTCAACCTCTTTATCCTCTACAACAAGTAGCAAGGTTGGATCCTCTATAATGGACAAATGAATGTGAAGAGGTTTTTCAAGGTATCAAAGAGTTTCTGGGTTCTCTTCCTACTATGGAAGCTTCTAATTAGGATAAGGAGTTTTATTTGAATCCATCAGTAGGTGAGGATTCTATTGGAGCTATGCTTCTTCAACGAGGTAACAATTCCCACTACATGAAGCCTATCTATTGTGCTAGCAGTTGAAGTTAGAGGTGGAAAGAGGCTATACAGAAGTGGAGCTCATCATGATGAGTGTGATTTATGCATGTAGAAGGTCTAGGCACTACCTTCTCCCTAAACCATTTACATTCCTCGCTAGCTACACTCTTCTACCTCAATTGGTGAATAGCCCTACTTTGTCAAAGAGGTTCATGAAGTGGATTGTGGAGTTACAGGAATTCCAATTCTCTTTTCTTGTCGAGGAGATTACAAGGGCTACATTGAATGATTTTCTTACTTATAAGGAAAGCCCTCTTCTTCTTAAGGAGAACGCAGTGAAGAAGCAACACATGGAAGCTCCTGACATAAACAATGCCTATCTATTGTTTTTTGATGGCTCTTACAGGAAAGTGCATGGTGAAGCCTCAGGAGGTGTTGTAATTTATGATCTTCAAGGTGTTTTGGTAACTAAAAGGAGTTTGAAGCTTACAACACGAAGCAACAATGAAGCTGAGTATGCTACTTTGGAGAAAGGTCTCAACCTTTGCCTTGAGCTTGGCATCCTTCGTGTGAGGGTAAGAGGTGACTCTCTTTTGGTGGTTAAGCAAGTACTTGGGGTGTGGAAAAGTAATAATCCAAGGCTGAAAAATATGTGTTTTTAAGTGAAGAATCTGCTTAAGCATTTTGAAGCTTGGAGTTTAAGGCATGTGGACAGGTCTCAAAATGAAGAAGCACATGGTGCATCACAAGCTTCAATTGGGCAATTGTATGTGATAAGGGCTGATTCTCCTCTTTATTTGGGAAGGGAATATTTAGAGAGGGAGGAAGAGTTTATGCAAACAGGTATGCTTCCATCAGAGTTGGAGAAGTAAAAAAAGTATGCCTTCCTACATCGTGCCAAAAGGTATGTGCTATTTGGTGATGCCTTATATATGAAGGGGGATGATCTTGTGATGAGAAAAGTTCCTTGGAAATAGGAAATTTACAAAATTTTAGAGGAGAATCATGAGGGTTCTTGTGGTGGTCACTTTGCTTCAAAGATCACTTTGCATAAAGTCTGGCAAGAGGGGTATGTGTGGCCATTGGTGCAAGTCTTGTAAAGAGAACCGCAGACAAAAATCAACGATAATCATTCTGTATCTCTCTCTCTCTCTCTTTCTCAGCTCCTAGCTTGTCAGCTCACTCTCATCCCCTAATCTCCAACAGCCACCATGCAGACATGAGGGGGATAGCGCTATAAGCTACTCCCAGTCGATCCTTCTTGAGTTTCCCTCTAGAGTGGTACAAGCAGTAGGCATCACCTGTAAGATGATGGGCAAGTACATTTAAACAACCTACCACCGCATGTTAGAATTTCATTTGCATGCCGCACGTTGATAGCTAGGCATCGCCCATAAGATGATGGGCCAGTACATTTAAACAACCTACCACCGCATGTTAGAATTTCATTTGCATACGGCGCATCGATGACTAGCCTCAACAAAACATGCACCCCCTCTCTTTCCATCTTCCTCGTTAGGGACACATGATGCTTTTGGCATTGCGACAAGTGTCGCAAACCGTCTCTAAGTTCAACATCCTTGGAGCTCAATGAGGCACTACACATCGCGCATCCTCTGGTCATCTGCAGAGAAATCAATTGATTCTATTTTAGACCTCTCTAGCCAGAGCAGGGCCATCGTGTAATGTCTTGGACTCCCTGGTTACTATTGGCGTGGTTTCCAGCTCCTCCAATTACAAATGATAGTCGAAATAGGAGTTGTGATAACCCATTGACGGTAGGCCTGATGTGAGGGTTGTCAATGAAGTCTGCAAGGTTTTCTATCCCGAGCAAGGTTGATGCATCGGGCATGCAAAGCTACTCAAGGCTATACCGAATAAAAAATGTGAGCCTAATGTGGTTTGTTATAGTACTATATCGCTGCATGGGTACGTGTGATTGAGAAAACAAGAACCAGCCTATGAAGATAATGGATGAGATGCATCAAAACGGTTGCTTGCTTTTCAGAGAAGATGGACATATAACTCTCTTAGGAGCATGTTATCTAAGGTTAGAGATACAACTAGAGCTTTCAAAAGTTGGGGTCAAACAAGGGCAAGTGGCTGTGTCTCCTACAAAATCTGCTACTCACCTTTAAGGGATGGTGTTTGGCCGTCAAAATAAGGTAGGGGAATGCTTCAAGCTGGCATCCTAGATGTTAAAGAAATACTAAAGACATAATCCTACCTTGGTCAACTTAAAAGAAATCCATTTCTTTCCTAAATACCCCCTCGCCCTTTTCCCTACCCTACTCTCTCCTCCCTTCTGCGCTCCGCTCCCTCTGGCTCGTCCCCCACCACTGCCAAGCCCCTGCCTCCCAGCGCTGCTATGTGCCTCCCTTCCTCTTGCGATTGGAAGTCAAGACCTCTCTCCAAATGCAATCACCTATGCTTGCACCTTCTAGATCCTAGCAGCCGATGCAATCGTGTATGCTTGCACCTTGCTCGCCTGCATATGAAGTGAAGACCTCTCTCCAAATGCATGCGCAGACATACACACAAAAGCATATGCTTTTCATAGATGTCTTATGTCGCCAAAAAGCATCCAGGGATTCACTATTGCTCAAGAGCATCTGATGCAAGTCCACAAGCACACACACACACACACACACACACACACACACACACACACACACACACACAGAGAGAGAGAGAGAGAGAGAGAGAGAGAGAGAGAGAGATTCCCAATTTGGGAAGAGCCTCCACACATTGCGTGCTTTTCCCATTCGTTCCTCTAAATCTATCCGAGAAACTGCTCATGGTTCTCATTCATTTAGAATAAACTTCAGCTAGTACCCCCTACTCCAGCTTAAACAAGATTAGGTATCCCCTACTTGCTACTCTTTTAAGAAAAAGAATTAGTTTGAAAGATTCTCTTACATTTTACTACACGTTCACATCAAGCCTAATCATCCACCTTCGCCTGCCATGGCCCTCTCTAAATGCACCACCATCTCGCCCTCCCCCCTATAGCTATCTCATCCCGACTACCTGATCAAGCTCTTCCTCCCTATAATCACTGCAAAACAGCGAGATGTTTACACAGGCACACACATAGGTGGTCGTCGTGAGGCATCTAGAACTAGAGAGAGAAAAAGAGAGAGAGAGAGAGAGAGGGAGAGAGAGAGAGAGAGAGAGAGAGAGAGAGATCATGGCTACTACAAAAGCCAAATGAGAAATGTGAGACAAAATCTCACACAATCGTAGGAAAGAGTGTTTTGGAAATTCCCTATAGACATCGTCAGCACCCGCGCGCGTGAGAGAGAGAGAGAGAGAGAGAGAGAGAGAGAGAGAGCATCCTTGCGATTCTGTGCGTTGCATCCGCGACTTGATAAAGAGATGGAAAAGGAAACGGTGTTCCTTGCTTTCACGTGCCATACTTCCTAAGTTCCCTTTTCCTTCCATTGTGAACCTTCCCTTTTAGTTATCAAACTAATACCACCATTTTTTGAATTTTCTCCAGCTCGTACCCCCTACTCCAGCTTTCGAGATGTTAAAGAAGAGGCTTATGCCTACTGCACCCTTCCAAAGGAAGTAGTACATATGCCCTCCGTTGAACTCTTAGAAATCTAAGCCATTATTGGTGCCACAAACGAACGAGCCTATAATCCATAATTTACATATGGAGAGCCACACAACTTAGTGTGCTATCAACCCCACTTGGACACTGATTACCAAAAAGAAAAAAAAAGATAACATACGAGATGATATCTCCTCAGTATCATTCCTTTCTTTTCTCCCTGATTTTATTTTATTTTTTTAACAAATGGTTCTAATTTGAAGATCCCTCAATGACCCAATCTCTCTATCCCTCTTTCTTTCCCTCCAGTGCTTATGCAAATTTTTTTCATCTCTAGCTCTCTCTTTTCTCCCCTTACAAAATCTTGATGGTTCATTTATGATAGCTTTACTGACGTACTGTCATTGTCAACTACAACATTCCCTCGTGGTTGACAACCAAGAAGGGGTACCTATTTCTAAGCTTGATTATGCCGGGGAAGTATACAATGAAGAATATGGATGTATACCTTTGTTCCCTATTGGAAGATCTACAACAATTGTGGATTGGCATAAAAGTGGTGGATATGAGCCGACACACGACACAATGCCTTGATCAGAGGAATTTTGATGTGGAGCTTGCAGGACTATCCTGGACTAGCAAAATTCTCATGTGATACTCAAACTCAAGCACTATTAAACTTTGTTTCTCTCATGTGATGATGATCAGTTTATTGCTTCCTTGGATCCCAAGCAGAGGAGGTGGTATGAGGGCCACCACAACTCCAACTCTTAGTCACGTCGTTCCACTGCTTCTGAGTCTTCATCTTCTTTGGGACAATTAGCATGCTCCAAGAGTTCGGTGTCAACTAGACGATCTACACACTCCTCTAGTCACCAACGCTCTAGTGCTGGCGGTGGTTGCTGTGGAGGAGGCACGGATGATGCTTCCACACTACAAGAGGTACTTCACATTAGCGATGCTCATAGTGCAACGCTCAAAAGTTAAAATCCACGGAGTCGTATGAGCATCGCTTTTTTCTTGTTGCATAGCAACGCCCATAGTGACATCGATAGGGATAAAAAATAAACCGAGAGCGCCAAAAACTCAGATCTCAATTTTGACGCTCTAGCGAAACATGAAAACCCGCGCCTCTCCCTCTCTCTCTCTCTCTCTCTCTCTCTCTTCCCCTTCCCCCCCCCCCCACACACACACACACACACGTGCACACACACACACACACGAGGAGAAGAAGGAGAGCCAGGTATGCTCCTTCCCTCTCCTCCCTCTCATGTTCCCTTTGTCTCTCTCCCTCTCAATGTCACACACACACACACTTATTGTGTCTTTGAGAGAGAGAGAGAGAGAGAGAGAGAGAGAACAAAGAGAAAGAGGGAGAGACAAAGAAAGAAAAAAAACAAAGAGAGTCTAAAAACAAGGATTTTCTTTTAATAGTTAAGTCTTGCCCCATCGTTCAATTTTTAGGGGTAGTTTGATTAATTAAAAGAAATCTTGGAAACTAATGCAACGGTAGGTGAACCAAACCACACCGTCACCATGTCCTTTCATAATCACGATGCCCATTGTACCACATCTATGTTTTTATAATGTCGATTTTCATAAAAATAATCCCCGTAAAAAACCATTGTAATCTCATCACCTTATGGTTTGTTTGTTTTGCATATAAATGGTAGCAAAAATAATGTTCTGAGGGTTGGACGATATTAAAAAGAATGTTTCTTTTCAGAAACGACGAAAAGAAAAAAACATCAAAAATAAGAAATTGAACCATGGCTTCACCTGCTTTACCTAAGCTAAGAGACGATCTTGCTTTTCATAAAACAACATAGAAAAGCATAAAAAGCACTCAAAAAGCGGATTTTTACAAAATGAAACTCTAACTTCCTTGGACCTAGTAGAAGAAGGATCCGATTTTGCTCCAATTCTCTTTTTTGCAAAAAAGCACTGAAAAGCATAAAAAGCAAGAAAAAACAATATTTTAAAGACTTGAACCACAGCACTTCACAACAAAGCATTCTAAAATGAAAATAAAATCATATGCCATGGAAAAATCCATTTACCTTATTTTTAAAAGAGATCCAAAAATTGGAGATCTTATATCACCATAGTGAAACTAGTTTTTTGAAGGGAAATCTTAGGGAGATACCCTCTAGAAAACTAAAGGGAAAGGAAAGAGGCAACAAAATAATGTGTGCATGAGGAGGCAAGGGCCCAATAGGAGAAGACAACCGGATGATAGGATGCATGGTAGCATGGGGAGGAGGGGATGCAGTAGGATACATGTGCGCCTGTTTTTGAATTTTGGACCCATCTTTATGAGTTCAAGGAGCTATTGCAGATGGACTGGCCTAGAGTTGAAGGTCACAATTGCATGCCATGCATGCAAGGTGAGTTCCATGGTCTTGCATGAGACTTTTACTCCAGATTGGAGAGTAAGAAAGCAATAGAATCTCTAAAGATTTTTGCTAACCAAAACGGCAAAATTGAGTGAGTTTGTAAGGAGGTGGATTTGATTTTTGAAGTCATTTTTTTGAGAAGTATCTATCAGAGATGCCCTTTGATAAAGGGAAACGTGAGAAAAGAACAAGGGAAAGGTTGCATGGATGTGACGAGGAGCTAGCTAGGGGAGACAAGCAGGAAAAGGGGGAGGAGGATGTGTGGCGGTAGTGACGGGGCCATGTGGCTTGGGGGGTGGGGGGGAAGGGAGTGGGAGCATCAATTTTTATTTACATGCATACATCTGGTGTAACATGGGTTGTTGCCCAAGTGGATAGTGCTACTCAATTTAAGTTGTGCACGCATTCACCCTAGTGCAAAATCTGCCCTGAGTGTTTTAAATCAGCACTAGTATGGCCGGCGGCCTCTCTCTCTCTCTCTCTCTCTCTCTCTCTATAGCATGCCCTTCGAGAGGGTCCTGCTGTGCTCGGAAAAAACCTAGGTTTAGTGTAATCCCACCTACAAAATTTGAAATTTACCTCTAAATTTTATATTTAAAGGTGAGAAAACCTACAAAAATTTGGAAAAAAATAGTGTAATTCTTGGTGTAAAAACCTTCAAATTTTGTCAATTTATCTCTGTTGTTTCACAGATGCAAGCTTGCCAAGTTTTTCAAAAAAAAATTTTTTCGAGCACTGGTCTTGCTGTGTGCCCATGCTCTCTCTCTCTCTCTCTCTCTCTCTCTCTCTCTCTCTCTCTCTCTCTCTCTCGCATGCCCTTCGAGAGGGTAATTAGTGGATCTAATACAATGTCTGGTTACAAAATAATAAAAGCTAAAATCTGACGTTGAGACACTGGCCCCTAGGCAACAAATCAGGCGATTGAACCTTTGTAGGCACTGATCCGTGGCAAAGGATATCTTTTAATGTGGTACCATTCACTTGGTGTTCTGCACACCGCAGAACAGTGAGGTCCCATTGTATCCAATGTCCTGCTAGAGTTGAGACTAATTCCTACTTGCTGTGGTATTGCAGCTGCACTTGGTACCGTGTTATCCTCAGTATTGAATCGTTTGCCTAGTGGTGTTTCCCCACAATATCGCTGGCTGTTAAGGGTAAAATTGCCTCCGGTACGACTGCACCTACCTTTGGCCATATTTCAGATGCACCAGACGACTTGGCAACCCTGTAACCTCCTTACGTTCCATCAGGCTGCTGGAGATTGCTTTGCCTTCTTTGCTTAGTTCAGTTTTGAGATTGATGCTAAAAAATGAAGCTCTACTACGTTCACAATAGAAATTGAGCTTTGATTTCACGTGGAGTCATCACGTGTTCTCCATGTGTGTGTGTGTGTGTGAGAGAGAGAGAGAGAGAGAGAGAGAGAGAGAGAGAGAGAGAGACTTACAGGAGATTGTAAACAGGAAGTTGGGATCCCACACAAACAACAACGAATTTGCAGAGGGGATGCAAAGCCAGAAGAGTGGGTGCAACTACTTTGTCGTTGTTGAGTCCGCCGTCCCCCTCCATAGCGCTTAACCATCGACGGCCAAGTCTTCGTCATCACTGGACGTGGCCTCTCCTCTGTCGGAGCCTAATCTCATTGACAATTGGAAGTCAAAAGTAAGTCACAAACTCACACCACCTGTGATTGCTGCGCGCCAACAAATCCATTTGCTCTCTCGTGCAGCGTGGACAGAAGCATCCCTTCAATAAACGCAGTATCGTGCAACACGCACGCACACACAGACGCATATCTCTCCTTCCTTCTCTCTCTCTCTCTCTCTCTCTCTCTCTCTCTCTCTCTCTCTCTCTCTCTCTCTCTCTCTCTCTCCCGTCTCCTCCCCCATAAAACACACCTCCCCCCCCAACACACACACACACACGAAAGGCATGTCTGAGTGTAGGGCAATGGGCAATGGAGATACAAACATAGATGCAGTTGCGGTGCCCCTTCTGAGACCTTGGCATCTCATGCTCCACTCACCCGCAGGCCGAGACCCGCTCTCAATTGGCATCTCACGCTCCACTCACCCGCAGATCGAGACCCACTCACCCGCAGGTCGAGACCCGAGGTTGTGCTGAAGGGGGGATGTGGGCTGCTGATTGTGCCACGAAGTTGGGGTAATGGGAGCGCTGAAGGGAGGGGAAGCCCCTACCTGCAGGGATTTGCTGCCACATGGCAGTTGACCCTCTCATTTTGATATATATATAAGATTGCACATGGGTGGCATTCCCAGGGGGATCTATGATCTCTAGAGATGCTAAGTAACGAAAGATAAGCTAACACCCATGGATCCAGATCTAGACATAGTGTTCTCGAACCCATGAGTCAGGCCAGAAAGGAGACCCTAGTAGTTGCTCACGGATGCTCTCACATAACATCACGGGCATTCCCTGCTATAGAAAAAAGATTTAGACATAATATTCAAATAAGAACAAGGTGAGGACTCACGATGGCCTGTTGAAGGTAAGGGGGGAGGAAAGATTTATTCAAGAGGGAAATGGCATAACCAATCTACCACACTTGGGTGATAGAAAGGTTATAACATTTTCCTCTTGAATAACAGGTCTTGAGTTCAACTCTCCTCGTCGGCTAGATCTCTAAGGTCTCTTGGCATAGTTTCTTACGACGTTAAAATTCTCTTCTTCTTCTTCTTCTTCTTCTTCTTCTTCTCTCTCTCTCTCTCTCTCTCTCCCCCCCACACACACACACTCACACGCACACACACATATACATGGAACCTCTCTCTACTATCTTCTTCTCGTTGATAAGTGCCCTTTTAATCTCTCTCTCTCTCTCTCTCTCTCTCTCTCTCTACACTCACTCACACACACACGTATACACAAATACACAAGCACGTATGCACGTGTTGAAATTGACCTATCTACCATCCCAAAAGCTGATTTACACAAGAAGATGTACTCCTGCTAAATCTAATAGTGGGTTGTCCACAAAATTCCTCTCTTTGTCAACTCTCTCTCTCTCTCTCTCTCTCTCTCTCTCTCTCTCTCTCTCTCTCTCTCTCTCTCCGGTTACATACTTGAGTTGCATCGAGATCTACCCCATGGATGTCCGAGCTTTGTCATAAGCAGGCAAGCCCTCCTCTCTTTATAAAATATAATCAATGTTTGAGTTTTTGTTAATGTCTTTGTCATGTGCATGTACATACATACATGCACTCACTATAGTAACCGATAAATTGAGAGAGAAGGGACACCAACACAGGTGCCCAATGCCAACAATTTTTCAAGCACTTTCAGAAAGGGTATAGAAGTGTCTCTTTATAGTTATTTTTAAAATTATGAAAATACACTTGTTTGTTTCCAAAATACACGGATGTCGTTGTGGCAAGCTACGATAAGTAAAAGTTTGTTAGTATAGTACACCTAATTTGTTCTTGGTAGCCTCTGAGAGAGAACAAATGTGTAATCTTCAGCACCTCAAGGCTTGGCTAAGCTTCAGGTATTTTTGTAATTTCTTTGAGATCTAAATACATTCACTTACTATTGTGATTTTGGCCAAATTTCTTAATTTGAAAATACACTTTCACAAATTGTTAAGAGATATCACTATTGGTTTTTAAAAAAACCCTTTGAAAAAACAAAGGCAAATTATCTTTAAAAATTAAGTTCTCATTAAAGAATAAAATATCCATAACAATTGTCATTTTTTTGTTATGTGCACTTAAGCTGGACCATTTACTTTACCATTTACTTTATGTAAAGTAGAAAGGCTTTTGACTTTACATTTTCCAAAGTTTTTTTGCTATGTGTACTTAAATGGTTCATTTACTTTGTGTAAAGCAGAAAGCCTTTGATTTTCAATTCCCAAAAGTCTTTTCATTTTTTGCAATGTTATTATTCACTTTTGCATTTTAAATCTTCCTACCTTTGAGTTTTGCATTTTAATATAGAGGTCTTATAAGGTTTTCTCTTAAATGAAGCAGTGAGTGACATATGGAGGGTCTCTCTTCCTTAAAAAATTTAAGCTGCTTTATATATAGTATAGAAGTCATTTTCAAGCATGCAGACAAAATAAGTGAGTGACACATGGAGGGTCTCTCTTCCTTAAAAAATTTAAGCTGCTTTATATATAGTATAGAAGTCATTTTCAAGCATGCAGACAAAATAAATGCTGCCTTAGTTTAAGCTTTCTATTCACAAAACTTTTGAATCCCTTAGGGACACTTGTCTCTCAAAGAAGGTGATGTAAGGAAACAAAAGGAACAACAAAGATATTTTACAAAGAACCTTGCCATGTAGCACTCATCTAGCCAAAGAATCCAACGGCCTCAGTTTTGCAACAACTTTGCACAATGAATCCGCCTTCCACATGCCAAAAAGCCATAGACATTGAAGTTTTTGTAAATGAAAACCTACTCACTATCATTTCGCTTGTGGATTTTTATATGCTTGATCAATTTATGACAAGGCAAGGGATTAGCGGGTACGTCTAAGTGCTTCCCTCTTTTCTAAAAGCAAGGATTTTCTTTTAAAAGAAATCTTAGCAACCAATGCAACGGTAGGTGAACCAAACCACACCGTCAGCATGCCCTTTCATAATCACGATGTCCATTATCACTTCAATGTTTTTATAATGTCGATTTTCATAAAAATAATCCCCGTAAAAAACCATTGTAATCCCATCACCTTATGGTTTGTTTGTTTTGCATATAAATGGTATTAAAAATAATGTTATGAGGGTTGGACGATATTAAAAAGCATTTTTTTCAATTTTCAAGAACGCCGAAAAGAAAAAACATAAAAAATATAAAATAAAAATAAAAAATTGAACCATGGCTTCACCTGTTTTATCTAAGCTAAGAGACGATGTTGCTTTTCATAAAAAAGCATAGAAAAGCATGAAAAACACTCAAAAAGCGGGTTTTTACAAAATGGAATTCTAACTTCCTTGGACCTAGTAGAAGAAGGATCTGATTTTGTTCCAATTCTATTTTTTGCAAAAAAGCACCAAAAAGCAAGAAAAAACAAAATTTAAAAACTTGAACCACAACACTTCACAACAAGCATTCTAAAATGAGACAATGAAAATAAAATCACGTGCCTTGGAAAAATCCATTTACCTTATTTTTAAAAGAGATCCACAAATTGGAGATCTTATATTAAGTTAGTGAAACCATTCTTTTGAAGGGGAATCTTAGGGAGATACCCTCTGGAAAACTAAAGGGAAAGTAAAGAGGCAACAAAAGGAAAGTGCACGAGGCAAGGGCCCAATAGAAGAAGACAAGCGGACGACATGAATTGTAGCACAGGGAGGAGGGGTTGCAAGAGGACACATGTGCGCTTGTTTTTGAATTTTGGACCTGTCTTTATGAGTTCAATGAGCTATTGCAGATGGATTGGCCTAGAGTTGAAGGTCGCAATTGCATGCCATGCATGCAAGGTGAGTTCCATGGTCTTGCATGAGACTTTTACTCCAGATTGGAGAATAAGAAAGCAATAGAATCTCTAAAGATTTTGGCTAACCAAAACGGCAAAATTGAGTGAGTTTGTAAGGAGGTGGATTTGATTTTGGAAGTCAGTTTTTTTGAGAAGTATCTATCAGAGATGCCCTTTGATAAAGGGAAACGTGAGAAAAGAACAAGGGAAAGGTTGCATGGATGTGACGAGGAGCTAGCTAGGGGAGACAAGCAAGAAAAGGGGGAGGAGGATGTGTGGCGGTAGCGACGGGGCCATGTGGGTTGGGGGGAGGGGGGGGAGGGAGTGGGAGCATCAATTTTTATTTAAAGGCATACATCTGGTGTAACATGTGTTGTTGCCCAAGTGGATAGTGCTACTCAATTGAAGTTGTGCACGCATTCACCCTAGTGCAAAAACTACCCTGAGTGTCTTGAATAAGCATTGCACATGGGTGGGATCTCCAGGAGGATCTGTGATCTCTGGAGATGCTAAGTAACGAGACATAAGTTAGCACTCATGGATCCAGATTTAGACATAGTGTTCTCGAACACATGAGCCAGGCCACAAAGGAGACCTTAGTAGTTGCTCACGGATGCTCTCACGTAACATCACGGGCATTCCCTGCTATAGAAAAAAGCCATAGACATTGAAGTTTATGTAAATGAAAACCTACGTGGATTTTTATATGCTTGATCAATTATGACATGACATTTGTATGGGTATGTCTAAGTACTTTCTCCATCGACAAAAAAAATTGCGACTGATTTTTTCAAAAAAAAATCCATAATTAACTGAAACACAACGTACTAAATCACTATCATCGTAGGTTTTGAAAAGAAGGAAAAAGACTGCTCAATGCAAAGATTTTCCAAATAAAAAGATTCATATATGTCAAAATTAGAAAACAAGGTGTCAATATAAAGTGTGATCTGATGTACGCATCCAAAGGAGATGGTAAAGTTTGCTTCCTTAGACAGGAAAATTGATATGCAAGTTATGGCCATGAATTCTGGTGTAGGTTCCTCTGCTTTTGATGTAGCATTAACTCCTTTTTTACTACAAGACCCTAAGCCTCGTGTTTTGCCTTCAATGAGTCACTAAGCCTCTGCACTGTTTTGTGGAGGGTAGCCCCAAAGCTTCCTCAGCATGTGAGGGCCCCTTTGGAGGGACATCTGGAGACCTGTCGATGGTTCTATGGATGGAGAGGGTTTTTGGATAGGAACTATCCCGGAGGGGGGTATTCGGATGGCCACCCTTCTCTCGTCTGCATTTGGTGGCATGGCATTGACATATTTTTCTTGTTGGGCCTTGGTGGCAGCCCTGCTTCGCTTTGGAGCCTCCCGCTTGCTAGATATGCTCTATGGTTGGGATTTGGTTGCCTTAGGGGAGTCATCATGCTGGTGGTAGCATCATGCCGACTTATGGCAGCTTGCAACAACCCTCCCCTTTCTCTGAAGGTCCATGGCTCACCCATAGCCTATATATAGTGGTTGATCTTGTCATCTGTGGTGGTTGTTGATTTTGGATCAGTGGCTTTGGGTGCATGTGATCTCTTTTTGTTGAGGCAAGATTGAAGCCTTCTATGTTCTGCTATCAACTCTATCTAGTGGCTTTCTCGAGGCATGTAGACTATCGATGGCAGAGGCACCGTCATGGTGGCACCTTGAGTTGGCACTTCTGGTGATGGGGATGTTGGGCCCCATCCGTTTGTCTTGTCATATCTATGTTGGTGCAGCCGAAGTGTGCAATGCAATGTTGTTTATGTTGGCAGGTGGCTAAATCATGTATAAAGGCCCTGGGCAAGCAAGTCATGGCGGAAATATATGCCTAAGTTGGTTTTCTATGCCAGGGGGCCTCCAAATTATTGGGATAATTGGGATGGAAGGTCAAAGTATTCGAAGTGGTGGGAATGTCCCTGGAATGTAGTGTTGGAGATGCTCTAGAAGCCCATACAGACGGCTCGTCAAACGGAGCCAGGATACGCGAGATATGCTAGTTTAAAGTTAGAAGGTCTTACAGATCCCCGACAAACAGGGCAAGTTGGGACAGGTGGCCCTTGCCGGGAAAGGCAAGTAGGCATGTGAAGCTCGAGTTGTGGAGCATGCCGGTCTTTTCGGATTGCCAATCAGAGTCTGGATGGGAAAGTTATGGCCAGTTGAAAGTTTGTCGAGGGCCGGGTGGCATCATGTGTTTTTTTCTTCCTTGACTAGGTTTGGCAAGGTAGCATGCACTCTGTGGAGTCAATAGAAATCGATGGCTTTCAAATCGGAATCATGGGCAGCTGGATACGCTAAGGTGAATGTGAGGCGGTAACAAATATATTTTCTTCATTTTTTGCGGTTTCGATTGACGAGCTCGAAAAAGTTGAAGTGCGAGAAAATTTCTCACGGTTTTGAACCGGCAAGGTGGACTTCCATTGCATTGACGAGGTGGGTGTTTAGCAAATATGGAATTGGGGAGCGGAGCATCGACGACATGGGAATCGTATGTTCAAGTTCTTATTTTATGAGTGCAAAAAGAAAATGGTCGCTGCACTTTGGAGAGAAAAACAAGTGAAAGGGTCACGACGGCTTTCAAAAACAATAAGAAAGTGATAAAACTTTTTAGGTTGAATTAAACTAGTATCAGTGTTTGGGAAAGGATTGCCTCAGCTTAGTCTTGAACCGATTGAAAATCGAAACTAGCTAGCTGCAAACCATGGTAACGGAAGAAAAACCGATGAAATATGTGAGAAAGTCGTCCAAAAATTTTACAAATCTCAAAATTTCTGCTAGTATTTCCGGTTTCCTTCTTTGTGAGGGCGTTTGTTGCATTGCAACCGTAGGTAAGAGCTCTACGCATTGACGTAAACACATCACAGTATTTCGTAGCTTTTGGCATCGCCGACCCGCGGCCTAATTTCATCATAAGTAGGAATTTACACTTCAAAATAAAAAACTAAGCATAGACAGGGTATTGGGGCATCATTGCTAAGCATTTAGGTGCATTCTGGGTCAAAAACAACTAGCTCAAAATCCATTGCTGTTAATAATCGCGATTTTGGCACTTGACCTAAAGTCGAGTTTGAGACCATAATCATGTGTGCTTAGGTCTTATAAACGTGTCCTAGAAGTTTCCTTACGTTTGGATGTCATTTGATGCTGTAACGGATGTGATTTGTTTGTTTCGATGAGCGATTGGCTTTTGGTGATTTCGGTCACTTGAGTGTAGCTTGAGTAAGATGCGAGCTGTTAGTTGTTTTCTCAAAGATTGACAACCTTTTGTAGCCTTTATGTACTAGTTAAATCAGCTTCATCCCATGGATTAATCGTGATTCTCGCTAAAACTGCAATAAGATAGGATAGTGAGGTTAGACACGTGTCCTACATTTGGCGCCGCTGCTGGGGATCGAAGAGACCTAAACTAGGGAAAAACACCAGCGTCTTGTGAAGTTATCCTTTAACTTCCTCTAAGATCTCCTAGAGTCAAAAACTTTCTTTAGAAATCGCATAGCTTAAGATTGTTGTCTTTTGTTGTGTAGAGGTAGCTTGGAAGTAATCGTACTTACCGAGTGCCTTTAGGATTGTAGATTGTAGAGCTAGATTAGAATTTTGAGAATGATTGATAGACGAGACAAATCTTAAGATCAAAGCTTAGAAAAGCATTAAAAAGAAGAAAATGAGTGTTTGTGGACACTTTCCACAGCCCATTGCATAAGAACCTAGGAGTAGGGTAAGTAGGATTCGAGGTGGATTTCAGAACATTTCTCTCTCCAAGAGAATCATTGTGAGTTGTATTTGAAGTTGCAGAATTTCAGGTTTACGACTAGAAATAGCTGAAAAGACTCCAAACCACTCAATCCGACTGGAGAGTACGCTTAAGAGTTGTATGCACCAGTGGGTAAGCTCAAGGACACTTTGAGGTAAAAATTTCAAGAGTTGGCCAAAACTCAGATTATTTATTTCTTCTTGACACTTTACGCCAAATTAAGTTTTGACTTGATTCATAGGCTTAAAACAACTCATGAAAAGACTATCCATGAAAAAAGTGCAAAAAATTATTCATTTTGGGCACAAAGTAAATAATTGTGATTATTTACTTTCAGCTCAAATTTGACTAAGGTTGATACCAGTGACTCATTGCATGTGTATAAACAACATTTGTAAAGACACAAAAGATTTGGATCACCAAACTTGCAAAAAGATGGGTAAAAACTAAAGTTTGTACTGACTTTTGAAGACTTGAGCGTAAAATGGGAAAAAATAGTCCAAACTTGATGAAATTTGATTCATAGGCTTGTATTGATGTGATAGACATGTGTACATGGTCAGTTGACCAAAAAGATGCAAAAATTTATCAAAAGTAAATAATCATGATTATTTACATCTGTCTCATTTTTCAACTTTTTTGACCAATTTAGCATACCACTGGTTTTACCATGTTGTAATAAGCCCACAAACCAAATTTGGTAAGATTTGGATCATTGGATTGAAAATTGTGACCAAATTTGCAAAGTCAATCTGCGGACATAAAACTGATGACCATATGAAAAAATAGTCCAAAGTTAATGAAACTTGGTTAGAGACCTTAAGTTGAAGTGCTTAAAAGATCTGTGTCAAGGTTGGGACAAAAACTTGCAAAAATAGCCAGAGTAAATAATTACAATTATTTACATCTGCTTAAAAAATTGACAATCTTGCATATTTGAGCATACCACAAGGTCAAGCATATCAAGTAGACCACACAAATCAATTTTGGTGAAATTTACATCACAAAAGTGAGACTTAAGCCATATTCTTGGAATCAGAGTCTACAGACACGAAACAGTTGATAAACTTGAACAGACTTTGTCCAAACTTGTTGAAACTTGTCCAAGGATCTTAACAAGTTGTATACTTAGCAAATCAAGGCAAAAAGTGTAAAAAACTAACAAAAGTAAATAATCGCGATTATTTACTACTTCTACACAGAGCCACTATTTTTTACTTTTGAACTTGTACAGTGTTAGACCAACATAATGTTGGGAAGGCAGCTAGGGAGGATGAAGCCGGAGGGGATTCATGGTGAGATGATGAGCAGCAGCAGAAGCGAGAAAGAGAGAGATCAGAGATTCGACACCAGTAGAAAAATAATGCTACTTTTTTTGTGTGTATATTTCTTCTGAAACCCTTACAATATAAAGAAAAGTGCCATGCACACTTCTAAAAGTAGTGGAGTTGCAGTTGCATGCTAGAGGGTTATGTTCCCACGGGTAGACGATACAGGGCTTGAACCCAACAATCCCCCCCTTAAGCCCGAACTAGATAGGCCTTCTCATGATACCTCGAGTTTTTGGTTTACTCGTCAACCGTGAGTTTTAGGTTCTCTCACAACCAAGGATTTTTGGTTTATCCATAACCTGGTGCTAGATCAGTAACCTCCCCTTGAACAGATAGGGTGTAGGTAAAAAAATTAGCTACCAAAAATGGAGTTTTTGATTCACTGCCAAACCTTGGGTTTAAGGTGTACCTAGTAACCTCATGAGAAGTGGTAAAAAATAGGCTGAGAACTGACAAAAATTGGGAGTTCTTACCATTTATGGATGGCAGTGTCTATATCCCGTACAAAATTTGATGTGATCATAACTGAGAAGCATGACAATAACTGACAATGTAAAAGAAAAGCTTTGACTGGAAAGTTTATGACAAAACAAGAGTATAACACTGAATTTGTAAACTAAGTTGTGAAAACTTATACTGCAACATTGAAGGAGATCTTTATGTTCAGCATCTTTTGATGTACTGAGTGCTTTGAAGAAAATCATCATGGTCTGCATCACTTGCCGCATTGCTAGCTGTATCCAAACCACTAAACTTGTATACTTGGCATACACGTTCGAGAGAGGTGCTGCATGTAAATTAAGATGCAAAATGCCCATTTGGGAGCCTTGATGAAACGTGTCCTTATCATTGTTAACACTGCTACCATCATTGGCAGCATTTTGAAATGTTGTAGGAAAGTGCATATTGGCTTTCCTTGCCATATGATGGCCGTTCAAAATGCTCGACGCACATGACTCCTTCTTCACTTGTCGAAAAAAATGGTCTTGAGAAGCTTGAAGTCGTAGGCTTTATTTATGCCTCGGAGATGCTTGTGTGGGTGTGAATCCCTCTTAAGGGGTTAATTGAGGTTGGCCACACTTACTAAAGTGTGAAATAAACCAAATCAAGCGAGCTTTGTGTTGCAGAGGCCGACACAGTGCAGATGGAAACTTGATGAAAAAGGGAGCCTGTAGAGGCCGAATTTGAAGTCGCTCAAGAGTGGGGATCGCATCAGCAAGCCAGGGCGATGTTGTTCATGCAATTTGATGCAAGTCGACATGCTGCTTGCTCCTTCCGTAAGTGGTTGTACCCGCGTTGCTTGTGTCGAGTGCCGAGGTTGAGCCAAAGCTCTGATACCATGTGTTAAGAAGGCGGCTAGGGATGATGAAGCCGGAGGGGATTCATGGCAAGATGATGAGCAGCAACAGAAGCAAGAAAGAGAGAGATCAGAGATTCAAAAGCAGTAGAAAAATAACGCTACGTTTTTGTGTGTATATTTCTTGTGAAACCCTTACAATATAAAGAAAAGTGCCATGCACACTTCTAAAAGTAGTGGAGTTGCAGTTGCATGCTACAGGGTTATGTTCCCACGGGTAGACGATACAGGGCTTAAACCCAATACCTAATACAAATCCACCTAGAAATTTTGGGTTCAATCAGATCCAAATTGGTACATGTTCAGTCATTTTCCAGGGTGCAGATTAATCCTTTGATTTTGCCAAAGTCGAGTTTCAAAATCTCAACTGTTGACTTAATTAGCTCGATTTGAAGTGATACACAAAGACCAATCAAAATAGGTAGTAAAAATTATACTGTCTTTGTGAAAGAATAGCTAACTTGATCAAATTTGTACAGGAATCAGGTTGCAGATGAGGAATCGGTAGCTTGACAGAAAGTACAATCCAGTCAAAAGGAAGAAATTGACAACATGTCAATCCAAAGGTAAGTACTCTATCCAGGGCTTCACAATTCTTTATGAACCTTAGATCTGGTCGTGTACTAGGAAATCAGGGCATATTGGAGAAACCCCAGTAGAGTATCCACCGAAGAAAGCGTGAATCAAGGTAATTCGTTTCACACTAACCCAGAAGAAGTCTCAGATACTTTTTTTGATTTGACATCCGAAATGTCTTCTTACTCGACTCACTCAGAAACCGGAACGACAATGCGCTATAAGCATATACTCTCTTTTTATAAGACTAACACTACAACAAAAAAGGGGCCCTTCGACGCAGGTTTTGACACTCCCTGTCGAAAAAACCGTCGAAATACGCATCCCTACAAAAACGGCGCAATATGCATCGATATACGCGTGGAAAGGTACTATTATCGACTCATATTTTGACGGGCCTAGAGACGCAGATTGCGATGACCATAACAAAAAAGAAACATCTTGGGCAGAGGACAGGCAGCTTGGCCTGTGCCCAGTGAAAAGATGGACACAGCCACAGTCAGACTGCCTGTTCTCTGCCCAAGAAAGCGAGCAACACCAAAATCAACCGTGCTCCCGCAGAAATTTCGGCAGAGTTCCCTTCGTTTTAACATAAACTTTTCAAAAAAACCATATGTATACGCCTCCTACATGCTATCCACGTAGGATCTTATATGAGATTTAAGGCCAATGAAAGAAATGAAATGAACTTTTTGCAAAACCATAACCATAACGAACTTTGTGCAAAACCATAACCAAATGAAAACTATAACTGGCCATAACCATATTGATCAAAACCATAATGCAGATGACCATAACCATAAAAAAAACAATAACCATAAGCATAACCAGAAAGTTAAACATAACCATAAACAAAACAATAACCATAACCATGTCTATACAATGACAATGACAATAACCATAACCATAAGGAAAACAATAACCATAACCATGTCTGAATAATAACCATAACCATGTCTGAACAATAACCGTAACCATATATGTCTATACAAAAAAGAGACATAGAAGCGTGTCTGTGTCTCACAAAACATATATATGAAATCCACTGATGACTAAGCGTCACAACCTGCACATACGACAAGTCACAAAATTAGTATTCATATTACTTCACATATACTTATTTAATTAAATCAACTCACACATATTAACATCTCACCTCAATCGATCAGCGAGACTGTCAAACCTCCTAGTCTACAGGCTCTCCTGAAGCATCAAGATCATTCAATACTTCATATATACCTCTGCGATATCCATTTGACTCCTCCTGGCGTGTCGGGGCTTGATGCATTGCAAGATTCTGCGTTTATACAAAAATCAAAGTAATAAGAATACATGATTCATCACGTTTAAAAAAACACCATAGCTACGATTGGATTGGAAACTCACAAATTCAAAGTGAAAGGTGTCGAAGCCTCCGTTGCCAAGATGAAATGTCCCCTTGGTCATCTGTCGTATCTGCGAGGCCTGATGCTGCTGTCTAAACCACGTGTTCGCTGTCTGCTCATCCTCCCTGATCTGCTGCTCCGTCTCGTGTGGGATGCCCGAAGGCTTCGGCGAGCCGGTCCTGAAAGCCTGCCAAGTTGCATCTCGTCGATGTTTCACGGTGTCCCGTGCAACACCCTTGATCCACCTCCTCGGAACATCCTTTGAACCTGGAGTAGGCTGATACTCTCTCATGATGGTCTCCACTATATAACTGATTTTGTCGCGATCCTACTAAGGTCAAGGTGTAAGAATGCTGGTCAAAAACTGTAGCTCCACGAGCTGGCGAATCCGCTGTCTCATCTCAGTCCCGACTCTATCCATGTCAACAGAACCATCTGCCCGTATAGTATAGAGCTTGGAGGCACTAGGATCGTGTGGCCCCCAAGGTGTCCAAGGTGTGCTAAGAGGTGTGTCGAGAGGTGTGCCTGGGTAGGACGGGAGTTGTGAGCGAGGAGGGGTCAAAGCATCTGTGGACCCTCCTCCACAACAACCACCACCTCCACCTGACGATCATCGAGATCGGCGAGTGCGCCTCTGCTGCGGAGATGAGGACGTATCCACCTTTGCCGCACCCTTAGGTGTCGAAGCGGCCGTGATGGGAGACCCCGCAGGCGTCGTACTGGTAGGCGTCCCCCCCCCCCCCATAGGTGTCCCCCCCATAGGCTCTATATTGGTCGGACGTTCACGCATAATTCTTTTTCTCTCTCTCTTAGATGTAGGTGCTATGTTGCGAAAATCAATGCTTGTTCCGTAGGAGTCGTATCGTAGATTCTGTACGGCTTCTCTAGCAAACTCTCCGTACTTGTGCAGATGCTCATTACATATCCTACGCTTGCGCAGGATTTGATACTTGCAGAGCGTACATGAGCATGCAATCTTTTCCTCCATGTTAGTTGATGACGTTGCCATCTACAATGATTATGAATGTTGTTTTAATATATATACTCCTCACAATGTAAACTACCACGCATTCTGTAGTCTTGCCCGATCTCTGTACACCTCGGTCCAGAGGTGTACAGAGATCAGGACCACCGGGTCAAAATCTTGTCTTTATTGGTCAAATCCTATATAGGTAGACACATACGTGCACTCCCAGGTGTACATGGCAATGCATGTAGCGGGCAAAACCTCTTTGCCTCTTTTAATTCCATAGTTTCTTCTAGAGAGAGAGAGACAGAGATAGAGAGAGTTTCTGTCCTTTTCACACAATTGGTCAGCCAACCTAACTCTTTCACGCCGACTTTCTCTATCTACTATCTATCTCTCTCTCTCTACCTCTGTAGCTATCTCTAGTTAATTCTCTCTCTCTCTCTCTCTCTCTCTCTCTCTCTCTCTATATATATATATATATATATATATATATATATATATATATATATATATATATATATATATATATATATATATAGCACTCTCTATCTCTCTATTTCTCTCTCTCTATTGATAGCCATTTTTCGGCTCTCTGTAATTGCCATAATGAGTTATCTCACCCTATCAAATCACTCAAACACTGTGGTTACCCTCACCCTTTCACTGTATATAGGTGCGTGTGAGTTAGGGGACTTTTCCCATATCTCCTTACTGAAATAAAAAACCCTCAATTAGCTAGTCATTGGGCTAGTTGAGCCAAAAATAAATAAATAATATAAGTATATTATGGCCCATGCATGTGTAAATATTTCTTTGTATATAGGGCCTAAATAAAATATTTTTTCATAATTATTTTGGTATTTATTTAAATATTTCTACCTAGGTGTGTGTTATTTATGCTCTGTACATTGCCTCACCATTACCACAATTTTTCTTACCATTTTTCATAATCTTTATTCCATATAGAAATATTTTCATGTAAGCTTCTCTTATATTTGGTGTAACTCCACCCCAACAAAAATCCAAAAAAACTAGTTTTATTTATGTGTATATTTTTTCACTATTGTGATTTTTCCCTTCCTACATCTATTTTGTTTTTTTTTCTAAAAAATTAGAACACTAAAAATATTTATCTTTTTATGGTAGCCTCATAATGAGAGAGATTTCTTTTGACCCCTTTATATTTTTTCCACTTATATTATTTATATTTGACATGTACATATTTTTTAGACCCCTCAATATTTGATTTTCTTAGTTGTACTATTCCCTTATATCACAAACTCAACAATATCTTCAATTATAGACCTACCAAATAAGGTCAAGGGTAGGTGGCATGCATACATGCACTATAGAGGGCTCACTCTTGGAGGTATTCAAAAGAATCATCCAAAGAAGGACCCCACAAGGACCTTGTGCAGTGGAAAAAAACGATCGGTTTTGCTGAATTTTTAAAGTTCACTTGCTCTTTGAATTTGAAAAGGTGATACAAACAAAAGTTGTAGCTCGTGGGCTAAACATTTGCCTCAAATTTTTTCATATTTTTTTGAGCTACGAGCTGTGAGCTATGATTTTATTAGTGGACCCCAGTTTTCCCATGCTATGCAGCCACACTCTCTCTTCCACTTTATCATTTTCCTCTTTCACACACACTTCTCCACTCATCATCCCCACCTCTCTCACCACTCCTCTCTGAACCCTACTCACCTTCTCCTCAACCTTGAAGAATAAGAGAAACCATGGTGAACTCATACCTCCCACACACAATTCCATTCCAAAATTGACCACCTAGTCTCATTTTTCCTCCTCCAAATTACCCATATCTATCAAAAAAACCACAAAATTCAGCCTCTTCTCTTAAAAGACAGCATCATGGTGGTTGATTACTCAGCTTCAATTACCTTGTCTCTCAAGGAAGGTCAAGAGTGGAGAAAAAATGTACCGTCAAAGCTAGTGGACCGTCAACAAGCGTCAAAATTGGCCCTACTCAAGACACTTGGAGCATCAACCTTGTAAGAAATCCACCTTTTCTTACCTCTTAAGAGTTTTTCTTCCTTATTTGTATCCTACATGGATACTCCCATTGTAAATATCCAATTCCATTTGTAAATTAATACTAACTCTACTAACACTAACCCACTATGAAAAGTCCTATCACCTCCATTTCTCTCCTCTCTCTTTCCCCACCAACTTCTTGATAATTCCAAGCAAAAGAAATTAGATAAATTGCTGAAAATCTAACCCAACCATGGTTAGAGGAGTAACCCTAGCCTTCAAAATTGCTATAAAAGGAGGGTGTAGCTAGCACAAAAATGGGGGAGAAGAAAGAGCACTATGCTATAGCTTGAGAAGCCAAGCTCAACCTCTTGAGAAGGAGCTCTTGAGTGGAATCTCATTGTCTTATGCATATGCATGTGTTGTAATAGGGGATTAGCAAGGGAACTCTATGCCATTGTAAGAGAGAGAGTGATCATTCAATTGAGAGTAGGAAATCTATCATTTCTCCTACTAGTGTAAGCCCAACATTTGCTGAATGAAGGAGGGTGGATTTGGACTAAGCTTGGATACTTTGTCTCCCTTCCAACGTGAAGTAATGGACAACAATGATGCGTAAGTGTCTTGGTGTTTTTTGTTAAGTTCTTGATAGCTTGTCTCTGGTGTTGTCATCAATCTAGCCATAAATCCCACATACTGTAAGAGGGCGACAGGGTGGAGAGGACTCCCCTGGCCTTAAGACAGTGATTGGGGTGGCTTTTCTTGTGATGTGTTGTGGTGAAATTTACGCAAGCTATGTTGAACAAATACTAATCTCACTTTGATTTGTCATGACAGATTTGTAAGAAGGTATTAATGCAACAAGCAACCCCTCCCCCTTCTCTCTCTTTTTTACATGTATATATTTATGTTTGCTTGATCATTAACGATACACTTCAAAGCAGCCCGAGCACCATCTCTCTCTCCCTCTCTCTCTCTCTCTCTCGTGTTTTAGTGTGTGAGAGTGTTCCATTGGTGTTAGGGTTAGTGTAAATTCCTTGCTTGTTTGTGGGTTGCTCTAACGGTTCTCCTCTTTTGCGTCCTAGTTCGCTCGTGGAACCCCTTGTGTAGTTGGGATTTGGCTGGGGGTTTGTTGTTTTGGTTTGTGTTGTGTTGTGCCCCAGCCCCATTGAGCAGCACGGGAGCCTTGAAGGGTGTCTAGAGGTTGCTCTTCTTGTTGCCCGCCCCGGACCGCTTCAAATTGGTGCCCCCACGGAGGACAGGCTTGTGTATGTTTTGTGAAGGCTCAACCTTTAGCATAATTAAGTAGCTTGCATGAATCACGAGAATTTGTATGATCCCTTCATTCCCATTGCAAGGCAAAAGGTATACATAATTGTTAGTATTAAGTTGCAATTTCAGCGAGTAAGTCGTAGAATTTTAGGTCCTCTTAGGTTAGCCGAGATAAACACTTCGGTAAATCCTTTTATTTTGCCTCTCATTAGGTACGATATTAGCTTGGACGTCTATATTTTTGTGTTATTTTAAGCATTAGGACATGCATAGGCCATGGATAATGGCCCAGGAATAGAGGTTTTTCCCTTTCATTTTACTCCACACATTAGAATAAATGTTGCAATTAGTAGAAAGATCCATTTTCAACAACGAATGGTGTTCATGTTTTGTGCCCAAAGAGTAGGAGAAATTCTTGCATCACCAAACCCTGTCATTCTACCTCTCATCAACTACCACACTTCTTTTGATGTACATGTGTTCATTTTATTTTAAAATGAAGTGCAGCCCGGCAAAATAGTGTGTATGTTTGTTTTTTCTTTGTCCAAGTTGTTACAAGAAACAAAAAAACGATCATTTGTTCTAACTGGGAATGTGTGTGCAGTGAAAGTTCAATCCTTAGAGATCTAGCTCTATTACCAATTGAGTTGCAGGAGCAAGTAGTAAGGCGTCTCCCTCATAACAAGAGGGTGGTGAATTCCATTTTCCTCTTGTTGTTGGGCACTAAGGAATACCGCGCATTCATCCAACTAGTGTGTGCCCTAAGATTGGTAAATAGAGTGAAATTTGGCGTTTGGCGAGTGCATTTCACCATTGAGGAAGACTCTTCAGGAAACTTATGGCCAGAGTTCATGCTTCATAGACTCACATTTGGTGAATTTTTCCCTCATTTACGTCTTATTAATAGTCTTCCTTTCGCTTTCAACAAAGGAGATAGGGAGCTATTCAGAGCTTGTCTTAATAAAGAGAGCATAGAGAAGATTGTAAATTTTTGTATAAATTCTCATCCTTCTCTACTTTCTATGACACTTTGTTCATAGAGACATTGTAAATCTCTTTATGCTTTTGAATGATTTAACCATAAATCTAAGGAGTTTTTGTCTAGGAATTTTGTAGCACAAGTGGAGTCTTTAAATCTTGCAAACTTGATTGGACTTGATGAGGATGTTCTTTATGAAATTGTGAGAAGGTTGCCTCACTCGGACTGTGTGGAACTCGAAGGAAAGGAGCTCCTAGTCAATTGCTACTTTCTCACGGCCTTCGACGAGCATGAAGATCTAGTTTTTATACAAACCGTTTGTGCGTTGGGAATTGTAGAGCAAGTGCAATTTATCACTTGGGACGTGGTTGCTCTTTTGGATCCAGAAAATGAAGTTCTAGAGATTTCTGTTTATCGCCTTAGCTTTGAAGAATTTCAACCCTTCTTAGAGCTCATCAATAGTCTACCTTTTTGTTTTGATCAAACAAATCGAGACCTCATTGAAGCTTGGATAGCTGAAGAAGAAAACCTAGAGTGGTATTTTCTTACTTCTTCATTTGCAGGCGAGTGGTTCTAAATCTCTATTGTATCCCTTATTGTAACTCGTGTTGTAATCTTTCATAATAACGGAGAGCCAACGCCAAATGTATGGATATCCTCTTTTCTTTGGAGAGACTGGAGAGGATGCATAATTATTTTTAGCAAATTTCAAGATGTCTTGCCGTATCAAGAGGATAGTAACCGATCAAGAACGTGTAGAAATATTTGAGGTGGTCCTTAGGAAAGATGCTAGTACTTGGTTTGACTCTTTGCGTGAGGAAGTTAAGGGGAATTACACAGAAGTTTTGAATCGTTTTAAGAGATACTTCTTTGATCCCCAAAACACTCAAAAACTATGGCAAGACATTGTTTCTCATAAGCAAAAAGACTTAGATGACTACTACTTGTACAAGCAAGAGTTTCTACGTCTTTGGGCTCTATGGATATGAGATGTTGCTAACCCTGGTGATGGTGCAGAATTTTTAAAGAAGGAGAGGTTCATAGCTGGACTCTTTCCCGACCTTAAGGTAAAAGTTGAGGCGGGTGCACCTGCTACTTTTGATGCAGCGGAAACTAGGGCTGCTGAGAAGTATAGGAAACTCACGTGCTTAAGGGGAGAGGTTCCAATAGAAGGTCTTAGACCCAAAGGTAAGTCACAAGCATCAACATCTAGGGAGCTTCTTGAGGTAACGGCTGAAGTGATTGAGAAGTTAAATGAATCTTTAAGCAGCCTCTCAATTCACCTTGCACAAGCTGTAGGTCCAAAGGGATAAGCAAAGAAGTCAGAAGAGAGAGAGCCATGAACTAGGAGAGTCTTGCAATGTTGGAATTGCGGAGAGTCTGGACATGGGATGTATAATTGTCCTTGGCCCCGTGGAGAGCCAGGGAGACCTAACTTGAATTACCCAGTGATGAATGCAGGAGAAGGAGCTGGTCAACAACCAAGGCTTCTACAAAGGCCAAATGGACCAAGACCACCTCCACAAGGGGTAGAAGGAGTTCCACCTTTGCCAGATCCAAATGTGCATGTGGTAGAGGTGACAAATTCAAATGAGGTTGACATGGAAGCCAATGGCATTAAGCGTGGCCGAGGAAAAGGTAAAGAGAAAGAAGGAGTCACATCACAGAGTGACCATGGAGAAGGCAAGAAGGCAAAGAAAACCAAGGAAACCAAGAGGAATCGACGTCGTATCAACCTCCAAGACTTCCCTCTTGGACATGGAATGGCTCCGTACAACTTGTTGGAAGACATGAGAGGTAAGGGTCCTGATATTTCATGGCCTCAATTTCTTGCATTATGTCCACAAGTCAGGAGGGATTTAACAAGGGCAGTTAGCACTAGGAGAAAGGTAAAAGAGAGTGTGCCTGTTGTAAAAATTGCACAAGCTGAAATGAATGAGGACATTACACCGGTGCTAGACTGTTACATCAAAGGAAGATTGGTTAGGAAAGGTCTAGTGGATGGGGGTGCACAAATTTGCATCATGACAGAGGGACTCATGCAAAGACTACGCATGCACATCCAGGAGGCACCTGAAATCAAAGTCAAGATGGCAAACAATAGCAAGGCTAGGTGTGTAGGCATTTGTAAAAATGTCTTTGTAGAGGCCTTTGGCATTAAGAAAGCGGTGGATTTTTATGTTATGTCGACCAAGGGAAGTGGTTATCCATTTATCCTAGGAAGACCATGGCTAATGAAAATGCGAGCTTTGCAGGATTGGGAGAGTGGGAAATTAATTTGCAGGAATGAAAATCATAAGAAGGTTGTCTTTGACATGAAGGAGCAACGCCAAGAGGAGCTCCATGAAGAATCATCTCAAAGTGAGACGGAAGAAGGTTGGACCGATAGCACTTCAGAAGAAGAAAGTAGCGGCAGCATTACTGAAGAGGAGTCTTCCATCGAAGTCATGGGGGTAAGGTTTAAGTCAAGCAACCAAGAGACCTCTTGTCAAGGCTTGGAGGAGGTAGGTCCTCAAGAGAACGAAGGTGTTCAAGATGAAGGGATGCTGGAAGGTATGCTATCAACAACACTTACAAAGGATGAAAGAGAGGAGTTCAAATGTGTGCTAAGGAAGTTTCCTAGGCTTTTTTCTAATGACTACACCGATGTGCGTGGGGTAGATGTTGTTCAACACAAGATTGAGTAAAATCCTGAGGCCACACCTAAAGCTCAGAAGCTACGAAGGCTAGGAGTTATAAAGGAACAAGCTCTACTTAAGGAGGTACGAAAGCTTCTAGCAGCAGGTTTCATTTATCCAGTGGAGAATTCAGACTGGGTCTCTCCTGTTGTTGTCACTCCTAAGAAAAATGGCAAGTGGAGGGTGTGTGTGGATTACCGTCCCCTCAATGAAGCAACAAAGAGAGATCACTTTCCCCTCCCATTCCAGGATGAGATACTAAATGAGGTAGCTGGTCATGAGAAGTACACTCTGTACGATGGTTACTCAGGTTACTTTCAAATAGGGATTGCATTGGAGGATCAATTGAAAACAACCTTTATCACTCCTTGGGGTTGTTATGCTTTTAGAGTCATGCCATTTGGTCTGACAAATGCTCTTGCAACATTCCAACGTTTCATGAATATGGTGTTTCAAGCATTCTTTGGAAAGTCAATTAGGGTGTTCATTGATGATTTCTGTATTTATAGCTCAAAATCATTGCATCTACAAAGGGTAGAAGAAGGTTTAAAGAAGCTCTACGACATGGGAGGTCAACTCAACCCCGACAAGTGCCATATAGGTGAGGATGAAGTAATCTTTCTTGGTCATAAAGTTTCTTACAAAGGCATTGAAGTGGATCCTTCAAAGGCAAAGGCTCTTATTGAGCTACCATCACCCAAGAGTCTTAAGGAGGTCATCTCATTCATTCAAAAGGTGAAGTATATGTCACGCTTCATTCACTTAGCCTCGGAGTTACTTCACCCTTTGCAAAAGTTGACACAACAAGTAGAATTTGCATGGTCTGATGAGCTTGAAGAGTACTTTTGTAACATTAAAGCCATTTTGTCAGAGCTACCAACACTCATGCCTCCTTGTTGGGAGTACACATTCTTTGTTAACTCTAGTGCTGGGAAAGAAACAATTTGTGTAGTTTTGTTACAACAAGATCCCTATAGTACCAGGATGCGGCCCATCTACTTTGCTAGTAGGGTCATGAATGCTTTAGAGAGAGGCTACACGGAGGCAGAACTCATGATGCTTTCTCTCATGTTTGCGATAAGGAAGTTTAGATCCTACTTGCTCGCAAAACCTTTTGTAATCCTCACCGCAGAGAATTTGTTCCCTTGGGTGTTATCTCAAATGAATCTTAGTACTAGGATCTCAAAGTGGATTATGGAGTTGCAAGAGTTTCAATACTCTTTCAAGGTAGAAGATAGTGTGCGTGCACAATGGGCAAGGATTCTCACTTATAGGGTGCATGAAAAGGAGATTCAGGTGCCTGAAGTAAATACCCTACCATTGCCACCACCAAAAAGTATTCCTAATGCTTTTACCTTGTTCTTTGATGGAGCTTTTCGTCGAGCCACAGGAAAAGCAGGGGGAGGGCTAGTGTTGCTCAACCCAAGTGGAGAGGTGGTCATGAAAGAGAAGTTCAATCTACCAAGTTCAGCTAGCAACAATGAAGTAGAATATGACACACTACTTCATGGTTTAAAAATATGCATTGGCCATGGTATACAACGTCTCATGGTAAAAGGGGCTGCACTTCTCATTGTGAAGCAGATTTTAGGCATCTGGGAATGCAAAAATGAAAGACTAAGGGCCAAAGTTCATACCATCCGTAGGCTATTTAATCAATTTGAGGAGGTGCAATTATATCATATTCCTAGGAAACAAAATGAAGATGCTGATGTACTTGCACAACAAGCCGTTGCATGTGTAAAGAAAGAAGTGCAGGTCATCATGGTGGCGGCTGCTGTGAAGCAACCGAGGTACCAGGGATTGGAGTCATTGGCTCCCATCATTGGCTACATTTTGGAGGGTGAGTTTCCACCAGACGTCACAAAAGATCAGAAGAGGAGACTCATGAAGAAGGCAAGCATGTATCTCTTCCTAGAAGGCTCACTCTATCAAAGAGGGAAGGATAAAGTGTGCAGAAGAGTACCAACTATCGTGGAAATTCCAGCCATTCTAAAAGGTTTGCATGAAGAGGCATGTGGTGGTCATTTTTCCCAAGAATTAATTGTGAAGAAGATTTTGCTTGCGGGGTATGTTTGGCCAAGTCTGCATGTGGATGTCCAACATTGGTGTAAAAGTTGTCACAATTGTCAGGTAAATGGGAATAGAAGATTGATTTATGGTCCAAGGCAAATTGTTCTTGCAAATGGACCCTTTGAAAAGTGGGGCATTGATGCTATGGGTCCTCTGCCTAGGACAAAAAATGGTAAACTCTACATTCTAGTGGCTGTAGACTATATGACTAGGTGGGTGGAAGCACAAAGTGTGGCAAAGGTAAATGAGAGGACAGTGAGAAAATTTGTCTACACTCACATTTGTTGTAGATTTGGCACACCTTTGGAGATTGTTTCTGATAATGGTCCAGGGTTTAGAAAGGGATTGCTCATAGAAGTCTGTGAAGAACTTCGCATTCTACATCGTCACAGTACACCCTACTATCCCCAATCAAATGGTTTGGTAGAAAAAGCTAATGGTGTCATTGCAGGCATCATTAGAAAGATGGTGAAAAACAAGACAAAGTTGTGGGATGACTTCTTGGATGGTGCCTTGTGGGCGTATCGAACCACATATAGGGAAGCCACGGAGTTCACACCATTTCACTTGGTCTATGGTCAAGAGGCTTTACAGCCAATTGAGCTAAACATTCCAACAATGCGACTTCATGGCAAATCAGCACAAGATGATCAAGAAGCATGGATGGATCGACTTCTTACCTTAGCTGAGCTTGAGTGGAAAAGAGAAGCAGCATACGAGTGCTATAAGAGAAAAGACACACAGACAAAGGAGAAGCTTGACAAGAAACTGAAGGACAAAGGCATCAATGAAGGAGATCTTGTGCTAAGGTATGACAATCGACTCGATAATTGTTTTGATGCCAAATTTGAAACAAGATGGCAGGGGCCATACATAGTCAATAAGGCTTTCAATTCAAGTTACTATCAACTTATGGACTTGAATGGGAAAGAGCACTCCAGGAAGGTAAACGGCTATCGCTTGAAGCCTTACTTGAGTCGCCTTCTACCAAATGATCTACCAGAGCAAAAGGCAACTATCTCATGTAAGTATTGTTCCATGAAGCATGAGTGTAACACAAACCAAAATTCCAAGGGGCCAAACAATGAAGATCCTGTCAAGGACTCTGAAGCACTCTCTTTGGAAAAGATTCTTTATGATGGTACATGAATATACCATCATCCCGGGGGAGGGCTAATGATAGCCGTTTTTCGGCTCTCTGTAATTGCCATAGTGAGTTATCTCACCCTATCAAATCACTCAAACACTATGGTTACCCTCACCCTTTCACTACATATAGGTGCGTGTGAGTTAGGGGACTTTTCCCATATCTCCTTACTGAAATAAAAAACCCTCAATTAGCTAGTCATTGGGCTAGTTGAGCCAAAAAAAAATAAAAAATATAAGTATATTATGGCCCATGCATGTGTAAATATTTCTTTGTATATAGGGCCTAAATAAAATATTTTTTCATAATTATTTTGGTATTTATTTAAATATTTCTACCTAGGTGTGTGTTATTTATGCTCTGTACATTGCCTCACCATTACCACAATTTTTCTTACCATTTTTCATACTCTTTATTCCATATAGAAATATTTTCATGTAAGCTTCTCTTATATTTGGTGTAACTCCACCCCAACAAAAATCCAAAAAAACTAGTTTTATTTATGTGTATATTTTTTCACTATTGTGATTTTTCCCTTCCTACATCTATTTTGTTTTTTTTTCTAAAAAATTAGAACACCAAAAATATTTATCTTTTTATGGTAGCCTCATAATGAGAGAGATTTCTTTTGACCCCTTTATATTTTTTCCACTTATATTATTTATATTTGACATGTACATATTTTTTAGACCCCTCAATATTTGATTTTCTTAGTTGTACTATTCCCTTATATCACAATCTCAACAATATCTTCAATTATAGACCTACCAAATAAGGTCAAGGGTAGGTGGCATGCATACATGCACTATGGAGGGCTCACTCTTGGAGGTATTCAAAAGAATCATCCAAAGAAGGACCCCACAAGGACCTTGTGCAGTGGAAAAAAACGGTTGGTTTTGCTGAATTTTTAAAGTTCATTTGCTCTTCGAATTTGAAAAGGTGATACAAACAAAAATTGTAGCTCGTGGGCTCAACTTTTACCTCAAATTTTTTCATATTTTTTTGAGCTACGAGCTGTGAGCTATGATTTTATTAGTGGACCCCAGTTTTCCCATGCTATGCAGCCACACTCTCTCTTCCACTTTATCATTTTCCTCTTTCACACACACTTCTCCACTCATCATCCCCACCTCTCTGACCACTCCTCTCTGCACCCTACTCACCTTCTCCTCAACCTTGAAGAATAAGAGAAACCATGGTGAACTCATACCTCCCACACACAATTCCATTCCAAAATTGACCACCTAGTCTCATTTTTCCTCCTCCAAATTACCCATATCTATCAAAAAAACCACAAAATTCAGCCTCTTCTCTTAAAAGACAGCATCATGGTGGTTGATTACTCAGCTTCAATTACCTTGTCTCTCAAGGAAGGTCAAGAGTGGAGAAAAAATGTACTGTCAAAGCTAGTGGACCGTCAACAAGAGTAAAAATTGGCACTACTCAAGACACTTGGAGCATCAACCTTGTAAGAAATCCACCTTTTCTTACCTCTTAAGAGTTTTTCTTCCTCATTTGTATCCTACATGGATACTCCCATTGTAAATATCCAATTCCATTTGTAAATTAATACTAACTCTACTAACACTAACCCACTATGAAAAGTCCTATCACCTTCATTTCTCTCCTCTCTCTTTCCCCACCAACTTCTTGATAATTCCAAGCAAAAGAAATTAGATAAATTGCTGAAAATCTAACCCAACCATGGTTAGAGGAGTAACCCTAGCCTTCAAAATTGCTATAAAAGGAGGGTGTAGCTAGCACAAAAATGGGGGAGAAGAAAGAGCACTAGCTATGCTATAGCTTGAGAAGCCAAGCTCAACCTCTTGAGAAGGAGCTCTTGAGTGGAATCTCATTGTCTTATGCATGTGCATGTGTTGTAATAGGGGATTAGCAAGGGAACTCTATGCCATTGTAAGAGAGAGAGTGATCATTCAATTGAGAGTAGGAAATCTATCATTTCTCCTACTAGTGTAAGCCCAACATTTGCTGAATGAAGGAGGGTGGATTTGGACTAAGCTTGGATACTTTGTCTCCCTTCCAACGTGAAGTAATGGACAACAATGATGCGTAAGTGTCTTGGTGTTTTTTGTTAAGTTCTTGATAGCTTGTCTCTGGTGTTGTCATCAATCTAGCCATAAATCCCACATACTGTAAGAGGGCGACAAGGTGGAGAGGACTCCCCTGGCCTTAAGACAGTGATTGGGGTGGCTTTTCTTGTGATGTGTTGTGGTGAAATTTACGCAAGCTATGTTGAACAAATACTAATCTCACTTTGATTTGTCATGACAGATTTGTAAGAAGGTATTAATGCAACAAGCAACCCCTCCCCCTTCTCTCTCTTTCTTACATGTATATATTTATGTTTGCTTGATCATTAACGATACACTTCAAAGCAGCCCGAGCACCATCTCTCTCTCCCTCTCTCTCTCTCTCTCTCTCGTGTTTTAGTGTGTGACAGTGTTCCATTGGTGTTAGGGTTAGTGTAAATTCCTTGCTTGTTTGTGGGTTGCTCTAATGGTTCTCCTCTTTTGCGTCCTAGTTCTCTCTTTAACCAGGTGGTGCCCCTTGTGTAGTTGGGATTTGGCTGGGGGTTTGTTGTTTTGGTTTGTGTTGTGTTGTGCCCCAGCCCCATTGAGCAGCACGGGAGCCTTGAAGGGTGTCTAGAGTTTGCTCTTCTTGTTGCTCGCCCCGGACCGCTTCACTATGTACCCTATCTCTCGTTCTTTCTCTCTCGATCTCGCTCTCCCTATCTCTCTCTCTCGATCACGCTATCTCTCTTTCTCTCTCTATTTCCATATTTCCCTATCTCTCTCTCTGTCTCGCTCTCCACTTCCCTCTCTCTCTCTCTCTCTATATATATATATAATATATATATATATATATCACTCTCTTTCTCTCTCTCTCTCTCTCTCTCTCTCTCTCTCTACCACAACAGAGCTCGTCGCTTTACACCAGAGGCATACTGATCGAACGAGCGACTGAGCTAGGGAGATCCAGATGCTCATGACTGCGGAGGACTACACAACATCGACAGAGGTTGCATTAGAGGATCCATGTCACTTTGTTTCGACATGCACAACGCCCTGTCAGATTACTGACCATGGAGGAGATTGATGAGATCCGCCAGCAACCGATGCTCGATCTCCTATGATCTACCTATCCGAGCTAGCTGTTTTAGCTGCTTAGTCCACACCCAGTAGTTTAGGATTCCATAATATTTTATTTTGTCATTTTGTCATCTTGTTACTTTGACTTTGTATCAGATCCACCACATTGTAACTTTCTGGTCTCATAGGTCATTTTGGCCTTTTGAAGACATTAATATAACATTTCATTTCATTTCTCTCTTTAATTTCTCTTTCTTTAATTTTAATTTCCTACGCATACATTCTCTCTCTCTCTCTCTCTCTCTCTCTTTAATTTTCACACGCACACACACATCTCTCTCTCTCTCTCTCTAGCTTTTTAATTTCTTATTTACACACACACACACACACATTTCTCTCTCTTTTTCTCTTTGATTTTCTACACACACACACACATTTCGATCTCTCTCTCTCTCTCTCTCTCTCTCTCTCTCTCTCTCTCTCTCTCTCTCTCTCTCTCTCTCTCTCTCTCTCTCTCTCTCTCTCTCTCTCTCTCTCTCTCTCTCTCTCTCTCTCTCTCGGTGCAGGGCAGCACCCGAGGGGGAGGGTTAGTGCCTCAACCCTGCCCGTCCTTCCTCCTCAGTTCATGGTCGCGCGTCACTGCCGACCTCTTCCACTGCTCGCTGCTGCCCAGCCACACAAGAGGTCCCGAGCTGTGAGCACGACAGAGCCCCGCCAAGGTCTGCTCGCTGTCTTCCAGCCAGAGCACGGGCCTCCCATCTTTGTTGTGAACGAGATAGATTCTCCCTCGTGCCACTGTTCCAGCAACCCGCTACACTGTCCAAGGTATGTCTGCAGAACCAGACAAGCTAAGTAGTAACTCAAAGTTTTTGACACCGCAGCGACCCCGCCCGAGCTTTGCCACCGTCCTTGCGGCACCGAGCAAAGCGGATCGCATCGGGCAACTCCAGGAAACCCTTGATAGGGTGATGGAAGAAAACCGTGACCTCAAAGCACGTCTCAGTGTGCTTGAGGGGCGTTTTGACAGCATGGTTGGGCTCGCCACTAGCAAAGTGAAGGAAGTTGAGGCCAAGGTTACCCAAGCTCACACAGTGGCATTGATCAAGGTCGAAACCTGTGTGAAGGGAGAGCTCCGAGAACGACACCTTAAAGAAGAAAACACACTCAAGGTTGGCAGTGGGGGCCTACCCCAAGCATGGGACAAGTGTGAAGACGATTTCTCTGAACGCATCAACTTCCTCAACGAAACCCTCAAGCCAATCCATGTGGACTACGACATGATCGAAAGCATCACCAACAAGCTCAACCACAAAAATACACCAAGCGGACATACCATCCTCGAGTTTGAGAACAAAGAAGGACGACTCCGGCTACTCCAACAATCGCGCCTCCTCAAAGGCACCAGCTTTTAGATTGCCGAGGAGCTCACCACGACACAACTAAAACACAAAGGTAGTGAACTCAAAAAAGTACACGCAGCAAGAGCCCAAGGGAAGTGGGCGGTATATCGCGGAGGAAAGGCTCTCATACAGGAGTTTCGGTCTCCCAAGCCTCCTATCACACCGCCGGATACCAACCCCTAGCCCCATAGTTCCCATTTACCCTACTTTATTTTGTATTGCATCCTAAGGTTGTCCCACCTATCCACTAGATCTTACCCTAGCCCTACCGACCCATTTTTTTTGGTCGCACATGCTAATGAAACAACCATTACCCTCTCCTTGATGAGAGGAGATACCCTTTGTACGCATGTTTTGGTCCCATGGGTCATATTTGACCTCCGAGGACGATAATGACATCTATCTATCTATCTGTCTCTTTCTTTAGTTTCTTACACACACACACACGTTTCTCTCTCTCTCTCTCTCTCTCTCTCTCTCTCTCTCTCTCTCTCTTTGATTACCTACACACACACACACACATTTCTCTCTCTCTCTTTCCTACACACACACACACACCGCTCTCTCTCTCTCTCTCTCTCTTTCTCTCTTTCCTACACACACACACACTGCTCTCTCTCTTTCCTACACACACACATGTACACACACACGATGTAGAGAGAGAGAGAGGGGGGGGGGGGGGGGGGGGTTGGGGGCGGGGGGGGAAGCAAGTGCTAAGAGCAAAACGGATATTTGATTTCCATACTGTTAGACAAGGAAAACTAGAACTTAGGAGTCCACCTCCCAACCACCCACTATATAGCATGGCTCCTAGCCCTTTGCCCTAGTTGGATTCCCTTTCCACACTTCCTAGCCCGACCTTGCCCTTATCTGGTCCGGCCTTGCCGTTGTCCTGACATTACTTCCCCCTTAAAGAAGAGTTTTCGTCCTTGAAAACAAAAGTGAGAAACTTCTTCTTAAGAACACTAGTGTTTTCCCAAGTGGCACCTTCCTCAGGTCGATCTTTTCACTTGATTAAGGCTTGTTGATGTACATGATGACGCGTACGTAACTCATGATAGTCGAGAACACGTTCAAGTTCATGCGATAAGGTAGGAGGTTCAACAAAATCAACCAAAATCTGTTGGTCAATGACATTGTCGTCCCCATGTAACCGCTTACGTAAACGGCTTACATGAAACACCGGATGAATACGATAATGTGTAGGTAGAAATAATTTGTAGGCACAATCACCTACTTGCTTGAGTATTTTGAAAGTTCCACAATATCGGGGAGATAATTTAGGTGTTGGCCCAGTTTTCAAACTTTCTGAATGTTCTGGCACACATAAGAATACTTCCTCCCCTTCCTCGAGGGTAACTTGCCGACGTTTCTCATCAGCATACTTCTTATACCGATCCTGCTCTTGTCGGACATTCTGACGAGCGAGTTTCAGTTCCATGTGGTCTTGGAGAAAATCCTTAACCTGTTGGAGCTTTTTTGTTGCCAACCCCACCGTAACATGTGACCTAGGTTGAAACCCATACATGAGCATGAAAGGACTAAATCCAGTTGTGACATGCTTAGCACTATTGTAAGCAAACTTGAGAATAGGTAAGTATTCTTCCCAGTTTGGTTGTTTTTTGCTGACGTATGCTCTTAGCATATCCTCTAGCACTTGATTAACTCGTTCAGTCTGACCATCTGTTTCTCGATGATCAGCTGTACTGAGGTTTAGTTGTGTACCTAATCGTTTGAACACAACCCTACAAAAATGACTGTTAAACTTGGGATCACGATCACTAACAATGTTACTTGGTAAACCATACAACTTGTATAGATTATAAACAAATAACTTAGCTAGTTCTGGTGTCTTAACCGTTGATTTGGTTGGAATAAACTTACAGAGTTTAGTCAATCGATCTACTACCACCCATACCGAGTCATGACCTTGTACAGTGGTTGGTAAATCCACAATAAAGTCCATATAGATACTTTTCCATTTTCCATTGGGAATCTCCAAAGGATGTAAGAGTCGTCTTGCTTTCATGCGCTCTGCTTTGTTAACTTGACATTTTTGGCAATGCAAGACATAAGCTTGAAAAAAACCATGTATACCTGGCTAGTAAAACTGTCGTCGTATGAGAGCATAAGTTTTTCTAATACTCGGGTGCCCTGCACTTGGTCTATCATGACATTCATAAAGAATTTGGCGCCGAATGTCTATGTCCGTCGATACACAAACTCTCCCCTTATGGAGTAGGTACCCATTGTCGATGGTGAAATGCTCCCATCTATGTAGTTCATCACTCAATAGAGGAGAACTAGATGTGGAGGTTAACATTACACTACCATCACTGGAGTGAGAAGGATCCCTCATTTGTACATGGTTCCACACTTTGAAATATGCTTCATCATGCTCATATTTGCCTTTGAGAGAATCCAAAAATTCAGTACGAAGTTCCATGAACAAGAGAGAATTGATCTCCGGCATACGACTTAGAGCGACCTTTACGATACCGGAGCTTGGTTTCATATTCCTGAATAATCTCGGCCCACTTGGATTTCTAATCCTTCAAATCCGTTTGTTGTCTTTCATGGTCAAACACAATCTCAAACTAAGCACCATACAAATAATGCCGCTATGTTTTTAGGTAGACACTATTGCTTACAGTTCACGCTCATAAGTAGAGTAGTTCTGTTGAGCTGCATTAAGCTTCTTGCTTTCCAATGCAATTGGTCGTCCGTCTTGTAACAAGACTGCTCCAATAGCACGGTCACTGGCATCTGTTTCCAAAATGAATGGTTTCAAAGGATCTACAATAACTAGTATGGGAGCTCTAGCTAATACATCCTTGAGCGCATTGAAACTGTGTTGTTGAGCGGGTCCCCACTGAAAAGCTTTGCCTTTGCCTTTCAATTGATCCTTCATGGGAATAACAATATTAGCATAGTTTTTAACGAACCTTTGGTAAAAACCTGCAAGTCCTAAAAAATATGTAACTCTTCCAGATTTTTAGGAGAAGGCAATTCCCGGATTGTATCCATTTTGGATTGATCCATATATAGCCCATTAGCTAAAATAACATGCCTCAGATAGTGAATTTCTTCTTTCAAAAATCACACTTAAATTCCTTGGCATATAATTTATTTGTTCGTAACAACTCAAACACCTGCCTGAGATGTTGTAAGTGTGCTTCTTCAGAAGCACTGTTGACTAAAATGTCATCGAGAAAAACGATGAAAAATTTGCCCAAGTACGGCTTCAAGACACTATCCATAAGTGTCATGAATGTTGCGGGCGCATTGGTTAACCCAAAGGGCATCTCCAAGAACTCTAGTGTCCAAACCTTGTTCGGAATGTAGTTTTGGGTATATCGGCAAGTCAAATACAGACTTGGTGATAACATGACCGCAACTCTATTTTCGTAAAAATGCAAGCATGAATGAGTTTCTTGAACAACTCATCCACTCGTGGCAATGGGTACTTGTTCTTAACCGTAACCGCATTTAAGCCACGGTAGTCTATGCACATGCACATACTGCCGTCTTTTTTCTTCACTAATAGGATAGGAGAAGCCCATGATGAAGAACTGGGTTGTATAAACCCTCTGCTAAGGTAGTCAACAAGCTGACATTCCACCTCAGCAGCTTCAGAGTAACTCATACGATAGGGCGGTTTACTGATAGGTTACAGCCTGCAACCACATCGATGCTATGTTTCACCGATCGTGTCGACGGTAATCCTGGTGGAAAATCATTAGGAAAAACATCTTGGAACTCCTTTAATAATTTTTGTAACTCACTAGAAACGTTTTCTTGTTTAAAGTAGCCATTGGTGGAAGAGATGAGAGAGAAGCATGTAGCGTTGAGGAATGCTCAACAGATTCAATGTTAGAGAGAAAATGAGACAATGAGTAACACAAGAAAACTTGATCTATTTCATTATTAGAAACGAGTTACATAAGCTCAACTGTACATATCAATGGTGAAGAAGGTACATCCTTCTCTCCTAACAACAACACATGTGCGCCATGGGATTCGAACATCAAGTTGTTGTGCTCATAGCTACGCTTCAGTGATGTTCCTAGGCTATGCAACCATTCCCTACCAACGACCACGTCTGCCCTCTCCATGTTCATAACCTAAAAATCCAAGGATGTGGAGTAACCTTGTACTTCCAATGAAACAGCTTGGACTTGAGTATCCCGGATCTCGGTATCATGTCCATTCATCATTGCTACCTTGTAGTGGTGGGTACTCGGAGTTTGAGGCAATTTGAGTTTTTCACCAATCCGTAATTAATGAAATTGTGAGTAGCACCGTCATCTACAAAAATGTGCACCTTGTGCCCTTGCAGAGATCCGTGTATACATACTAACTCATGTGGTCCGAAGGTCTGTTGCCACATGGAAGTTGTGAGACAGCATTCATGCACCACCTCGGTGTGTGTTACTTCCTTCCATTGTAGATAATCGTGAGGAAGACTCAAGAGATAGTAGTTGCACCGTGTGCACTGCTTTCTCCTTGCCATGCGCTTCATATTTTTCCTTGGGACAATCCTTTTTGCCATGAACTCTTTCTAAACATTGAAAATATAATTTCTCTTTCTTAGCTTTATCAAAGTCCTTAGGAGAGAGAGGACCTCTGGACCCCTTGGGTTTTTTAGATGCTTTTGAATTGACTACTATAAATTTCCTTTTATTATGCCCATACTATGTGCGTGTATTACCATGGGTATTAGCAAACATGTGAGTATTATGTGCTTTCTTTTCATCTGGATCATCGTGAATATGTGCTTTCACTATGGCTTCCTCAAGTGTTTTAGGGTCTTGGGTCTTGACGTGCTTCTTAAGCTCTGGTGTCAGACCACTATAAATCCCCGTACTTGTTGAAAGTTATCTAAGCCTTCCAACTTGAGGATAACCTCCCGATAGTGAGATATATATTCAAGTAATGATGGGTATTGGTGCATGGAACACGTGTCCCAAGCCGTCCAATTCCGATCTGCCTCATTTGTAGGAAAAAATTCTTTGCGGAACATAGCTTCAAAAGCTTCCCATGTCTGTGGTATGATGTTCTTCTCCTTGGATGATCCACCATTTGTAGGCCTTGCCTTCCAGAGTTAAGCTCATTTGCAGTGCTTTGACTGCGTCCGGAGTATGCCGTAAGGCATGAATTCCATCCCACTTGCTGAGGAAGATATTCACATCGTCCTTATTGCGGTCTCGATCTTCTCCCCTAAAAGTCAGTGGTTTGATTTTTTTCAATAACTCATCCACCTCTTTTGAAGTGAGAGTGTGCAAAGTATCAGCAGTTGGACCTTGTCCTTCATTAGAAGGGCCTTACCCCTATGTAGCAACGTGCTCATGCATGTGCGTGTCAGCAGGACCCTTGGACTACTGTTGCATTAATTGGATCACTAATGTGGATAATTTAGTGACATTTTTATTTAAATATTTAAAATTTCCTTCCATAACTGATATGCGTGTCTGAAGTGCACGAAATTCTTGAATTCATAAGTGTCGTCACTTGTCGTAGCGTCGCGGGCACTCTCCTTGAGAGCATTCCGCCAGGAGCCATCATGGGCAGGATCAGGCATATTTTGCTCGAAATCAAAAGTCATATTGATATCTGAATCCATGGCGACACAGTGCCGTGAAAGGAATAGTAAAAAAAAACACATGATATTGAGAGCACTACAAAGTTTAATTAGCCTTGCTAATCTTGTCAAAATCGACGTTGTCCAAGTCAAAATTGATCTGAAATGTCAGCCGTGTAGGGAAATATTTCCTTAATCTTGTTGTAGCCAAATCGAGTATGGGTAGAATTACTTTCGATTGTAATCAATTTTGAGAAATAAAGTCACTTCAAACTCCCCTTGAGATGCTTTATTAAATCTCTGATTTTTTGCAGATAGTACGCAGAGAATTTGTGTAATGTATGTACTTTCCTTCCTTGTCGGGATGCCTAGCTTTGCCGAAGCTTCACAAGAGGGAGGGGGGGTACCCCACTGTGGGTACCATCCCTTAGTTGTTGAAAAAAGATCGTGGCCACTAACCCCCAATGGGGTTGGGTGCCCGTAGGGTCTCAAAAATAACCTGCTCCTCGGCTATGGCAGCCCGTAGATAGCGTGAGGGGGGGAGCTTTTCTCACACCACCTCGTATGATGGTCGAGGCCGCTTGCAGGCATGTGAAGTGCTCCTCACACTGGCGCGATGCCGTAGAGCCCTCAAGGGCGCAGTTTGGTGCAGGGTGCAAATCGGCGGCTTCCCTTGCAAGAGGTGTTGCCCACACCATCCTTTTTCCTTGTCCTCCTCACTGGGAGTGAGCTCCATGCCTCCTTGAACCTGACATGCAAGAAAACATGAAAGAATTGTGTGTCTCCCCTCCTCCACGGCTATGCGTTCCCCCAAAAAAGTAACCTTGTTCTTGATACCAATGTTAGACAAGGGGAACTAGAACCTAGGAGTCCACCTCCCAACCACCCACTATATAGCATGGCTCCTAGACCTTTGCCCTAGCTGGACTCCCTTTCCACACTTCCTAGCCTAGCCTTGCCCTTGTCTAGTCCGGCCTTGCCCTTGTCCTGACACATACTCAATTTGAGGGGTTTGGAATGACATTAGAAGGAAAAGCATTGACATGGTTCCAAAACATTCCACCAAGGCAAATCATGGACTTGAATACATTAGCTCAAGGATTTGTAGCTGCTTATTCCTAAACGGGGATCAAACACAATACGATAGCTCAGTTCTATAGCTTTAAAGAGAAACATGGTGAGTCTCTTAGGGATTGTGCAACTCGAATGAAACAATACATTTCCAGATGCCCAGGGCTAGAGATACCTACAGAAGGACAATTAGTATCATTGTTTCTAGAGGGACTGCTAAACAAAGAACTTCGTGCTATACTCTATAGCAAGAAGCATACAACCCTAGAAGAGTGTGTGTCAGATGCCATTGACTTAGGAGACAATTGTGATATTTTCAATGAAGAAGATGTCCCTAAGGATAACCAAAGTGAGAAAACAACATCCACTAAACCATCTCAAGTGGGAACGACTGTTGCAGCACCACTTTCAGCCATAGAAGAGATGCTCAAAAGGATGAATGATATGATGAATAACATGCAAAAAGAACCTATGAGAGGACCAGGACAAGGAATACCTCAACATGGACAACCAATTAAACCGCAGAAATGGTGTGCAATCGAGGGTAAATGGACCAACCATGAAACCAATGAGTGTTATTTTCGACCAAAGTATGATGGGAGTGTTCATTACGTGCCCATGAGGCCACAAGGACAACCCACGTATAGATACCAGCCTAACATGGCACCAGCTCAAAGACCACCAATGAGTATGGAAAGATCTCAATCTCTATTGGGTCAACAACCTCCGTATCCAGGACATAATGCAGTGCCTATAAAGTACATGCATTTAGAAGGAGTCATAGATGAACAAGTACTAGTGCCTGTTACACCCTATGCTGAGCCTAGTCCATCTACAGTAATGGTAGAAGGAGATTGGTATAATTCACATCCACCACCAATGGAAGAACCTGTGACTTATGCTCCACCAGAGCTCGCACCAATGTATTATGTAGCTAATCAAGGTGTTATACCTCCTATGGTAAGACCCATGATTAAGCCAAGAATGGGAAACTGTCACAACTGTGGAGCAAATGATCATTGAAAAAATGAATCATTAGGAAAATTTTGAACTCATTTTTGGGCCTTTTAAGAGTGCCACATCATCAAAGTTGTACAAAAGAAAGCAACCCGGTAGACCCCTCTAAATATTGCTTAGAACCCCATGATATGACCTATCATTGGAAAGTTCTTGAAAAATGGATTCTAAAGAGCCAAGGTCCGAAAAGTTTGGATGACTTCTATGAAATTTATGCCATTTTTTTTCAATTAGCCAGGTTTTGTTACCGTTACGGTAATCTAGAATCACCTTTTTCTAGATCTACATGAAGGCAATGTCCGATACATGCATGCTATATATTAATAGATAGCATTTGAAGAGTAGATTCTAAATATCCAACCTCCGACAAGTTTGGATCTTATTTGCAAAAAAATTACCAATCCCCACTTTTTGAAAGCTATGCCACATCAACAATTCTTACAAGGCCCATTTTTGAGTCCAAACTTTTCCTAATGGCCCAGAGCCTGACAAGAACCTCAATCTAGTTGAAGCTTATTGCATACAATGTTGCAAAAAGGGAGGACACTTCCCGGAATATTGTCCAAAAAATACTTTAAACAAGGGGAAGACAATAGTAAATGTAGTTCAAGTGATACCTTGTAGCTCATCTGGGAGTGAACCGATTATTCCAATGAAGGTAATCACTAGAGCCCAGGCTAAGAAAAAGAAACATAACTCCTCTGATGATTCGGAGAATACAAAATTTGCCTCTCAAAAGAGCAAAAGAAGCAGAAGCAAAAGGTATGAAATGAGAAAACAAAAACAACGAGATGAAATCGAGGAGAAAGCAAAAAAGCTATTCAAGGAAAAGGTGAAAGAACTTGGAACTGAAATCAAAGAAACAACCGTGAAATATGAAGGATCAATTTTGGTTGATAAATTTTTGACCCTATTAATGCACCCTTGGAAGCCTACCAAGTAGGACGTAATGCAGTCCAAAACACGGAGAAAAAATGAAAAAACTATCTTCTCCAGACATGGAAGCAGCTAAGCTTGAAGCTTATCAAAATTTGGTAAGAATGATCACGCAAGAAATTCTAGAAAAACAAAAATCCAAGCTCGAAAGTATGGCAAGACCTGAGGAGCTTGTGGTAAGAGACAATCAAGAAAAATCCAAAGTGGTGATAGAACCCCACCTTGAAACAAAAGAGCCAGAACTTATAGTGCAGGACAACGAAGATGCCTTAGACGGAATTCCATTCGTAGAGGAAGACTGGCTAGGTCAATAATGGAAAAAAGTTTGAGAGATTAATGATGGGAGCTTAACTCTAAAGTCAGCTCCTATAGAGGAAGTTTGGTTAGACAATCTACCTCCTAATATGGACATGGATGTACAATACTTGTATGGGGATTGCGGATCTGAAGCTTCAGGAATGTCTAAACCATTGACCTTGAAAACATTACCCTCCTACTTGGGAGATAACAAAGATGAGTCCGTAGTGTGTAAGACCACTCAAGTAAAAAGAGCAGAACAGAGCCTGGAAGTAGACAATATTCATTCAATCATGTCTACACCCATCCAATGCACTCTTACTTTGGGAGAACTATTAAAAATCACACCATATTTATGGAATGAACTACAGAAAACCCTAGAGAAGGTGGGGATAATGGAGCTCATCGTAAAAAAATTGAAAAGATTGAAACACAAAATGGATAACAAAGAGATTCGATCTGTTCCAATGAACAAAGTTGGAGAATATTATGAAGGGAAGAAGGAAACACCAAGGCTTCCAATGAAATATAATGACATAGAAACCATGGCAATACTGGATAGTGGAGCAGGCAATGCCATAGCCACAAAAGAAGTATGGGAATCGTGGGGACAGCCAGCCATTAGACCAACTCGAATGAAATTGCAATTGGCTGACGGACACATTGAAAGACCATTAGGGTTGCTTGAAAAAGTAATAGTTAAACCCTATGGAATTGAATATCAACACACTTTTTCCATAGTAGACTTTGGGAAGAAACTCAATTATAAAATCATATTGGGAAGACCTTTCATGCAATAGGTACAATTTATCCAAGATTGAAAAAACAATTATCTATACTTGAAGCAAGTGGGATCTGTAACAAGAGTCAATCTAAAAGATCACACTTATAGAGATGTCATGAAAACGCCCATACAAGAGTTTGATTCAGTCTCTTTGGTTGAAACTAAGCTTCCCTCTTGGTTAAACAAAGACACTCCTATTTGGATGTGCGAAGCTTCAAAAAACAAAAGTTTAAAAAGAGAAGAATGTATTTTAGAAAGGGATTGCATAGACAAAGTCTATGTACCTGAACCCTTTCCAGAGCATTCAGTGACAATGGATGTATGTGTGAATACGTCTATGCCTACTCAATTTTGCAATGAGGACGGCTATGATATAATTTCCATCCACATGATTTCAACCCTCTATATTGAAGATGAAATTGAGGAACCCAAGGACTGGATGAAAGCTCAACAAGTTTTTTTCAGACCTCTACTACGATGCAACAAATGAGTTAGAAGAACACTCAGCTACCTCAGAGGATTTGGGTTCAGAAAAAGAACATCTGAGAGCTAAGCTACTTGTGAAAGGAGGGGATGAAAATGTTCTTTGACTTTCCTAACCAAAAATCGAGAAGACAAAAATGGTGTAGACAAAAAAGAGACACCAGAAACGTGAAAACAAGACCTATGCTACCAGTCTCTAGTAGAACATAGTTCTTGATGCAGATAGATGCACATGATTGTGTCAAGGACAAAATCACTGGCAGATATCCTTCAAACAAAATTCCAGAAATGTCAAAAACATTGAGAAAAACAAGGAAGGATACTCAAGCAAAGCCAAACAAACAAGACAAGGAGCCAACCATGACAAGAGTTGAGCGGAAAAAGAAATATCAAGAGTTGAAAAAGCTCTAAAGGAGATATATACAACCAAAATGAAACCATAGAAGAGGATGGTAAAGATGTAATGATTGTTCCATCCCATTACAAAAAATATACTCTCCAGGATCAAAAAATCATAGTAGAACAACCTGTTAGAGAACTACAAAAACAAAGCAAGTCTTACAAAGGGCCTGAAAACGCAAAAAAGATAGATTTGGCCGAAGCAAGAGAAGAACCTAGACCTGCCTACATTGCAAATGAACTAATAAAGTAAATATCATGAAGGAAATCATCAACGAAGCTTTGCATTTCCTCCCAGGGCAACATGACTTGCTGGCAAAGACAAAGTCTCTGGATGACGAGAAGGCATTTGTCTAAGCAAAAGGAAACAAATACAAATACAGTGACATGATATACGGAGAGCTGGAATTACCGATGAGATTGATCTCTCAGCATTTCAGAGTACAAAATCCTCCTCGCTAAACCGAGCCAATCCTGCACATTGCCGTGGTCATGGCTCTAGCAACAGCCGAAAATAGAACCATTCGCTGCGACTATGGTTCTTACATTTTGGAAAACTTGGTCGAAGCAAATTTGAAAAGCTCGGAAAAAAACAAAAGCTACATGAACGCAGGGCCCATGCTAACAAGAATAGCATACCAAGATTTGGGAATGATTGAAGATCTGCCAACTGCCAATTCTCAAACGACCCTGATTCAGAAAGCAAAGCTGGTTACTCATTCAGTAAGGACGACCCCTGGTGCGACATCATCGTGCTTAGCCAAGGCATCCAAAAAAAGCTCGAGTGATGAAGAAAAGGCGGAGACTGAAGAGGAAGGAAACTTTCGAGGGTCGAAAGACAAAGGGCCATCGGAGTTTGAAGAAAGCGAGGAGGAAGACTCCACAAAGCCGCTCCAGAGAAAAAGGAGGGAGAGAAGTGCAGTACCACAGTTGGACCTTCAAAAAACATATGCAAAAGCCCAACAAAGAGTCGAGGAAAGAAGAACCAAGTTACAGGCTGACAGACAGGCAAGAACTGCTCCAACACAACAAACACAAAAACAAAGATTCGATAAGGAAAGACAAGAAAGAATAGAAAATGAAGCTCATTCACGGGCTGAAAAGCAAAGGTTAGAAGCAGAACAAAAGGCTGCACAAGTGGACATTTCTTCGCAGTCCACTGAAGGAACGAAGGAAAAAGATGCAGCTGATGATACAAACCAAGTAGAGTATCTAAAGAAGACTCAAAGAGAGAGGAATGTGGAAGTGCGACGGGCGGCGGATCTGACCCGCAAAGAATCATCAAGATTTTAAAGAAAAGAAAATCGGAAGCATCTGCTTCGCAACGAGGGGAAGATGCTTCCAAAAAGAGGCATGTACGAGAAGAAGCAAGCTCTCCTCCTCCCTCGCCTAAATCATTGCCTCCTCCCTCGCCTAAATCATCGCCTCCTCCCTCGCCTAAATCACCACCTCCTCCCTTGCCGAAATCTCCTTCTCCTCCTCCTTCTCCATCAAACAAAAAACTGCCACCTCCTCCTCCTCCAACCTCACAAAAGGAGTTTATACCTCCTACGGAAGCAATTGGATACCACGAAGCCTGCCACACTGTTGTTGGTTTTGATTAGAGGAAAACTTTAAAGGAATTAGAAAGACAACTCGAGTGCCAACATGTGGTGCTGAGTGAAAAGGTATAGGAGGCCCAACAAAAGCAAGCATCTGGGCAAGAGGATTTAGAGAGCCTGAGGGCGCGACTAGAACTCACAACGGAGGAAAGAGACCTTGAGCGACATTAGGCTCACTCTCTGATCACAGATTTAGTGGACGTCAAGACAGATTTGACCGCCAAAGAAAAAGAATGCCAAGAATTGACGACAAGAGTACAAAAAGCAACGGAGCAGCTTTCTTAGGAGAGTGCAAGGTTTCAGAGAGTTAACATTTTGTACAACACTGTCAAAAGCACTCTGACAACCTTGATGGTGAACCAGGAACCTGTTGGAGCATTGGTCTCCACATCGGACAATGCCACATCAATGAACACCATAGCGGCACTGAAATCGGAGCTAGAGCAAGAAAAGCTTCAAAGACAGTTGCTCTTATCAGGAATGATGGCCCAGATGGTGGCAAATGAGCAAAAGATAAAATAACTAGAGCAGAAACTAACACAAGCAAGCGCCGAATTAGAGAATCAGAAGTAGATCGGTGACACACTACTAAAGGACAAGAAAGATCTGATTTTTCAACAACAAATCAGAGCAGACAAAGCCCAGATTCAACTGCAACTGCTGCCCAGAGAACAAGTACCTGATTTGCCTGAAACATCACACCAAGGGGAACAAGAGCACGAATTTGCAGAGCCAAATCTGGATATTAGAGATGAGCTCAATGAGAGCATTAAGGACATGCCAGAGGGACCAGCAAAGGATTACATGCTATATGAAAATAAGATAATGGAGTCAGCGGCCCTGGCCTACTTACAACCAGAAGAGCAGGTGGAAGGGTTTGGCCATGAGTACCTATCATTTCCTCTGTTATGCCATGAAGCAATTCTGTGGAAGGAAAAGATGCGGCTAGCCCTGCCACGAAACAAAGATGGGGGTTACGAAGGCATTGCACTGACATCAAAAGAAGCCAAGATGCTTGTTGACGACCACCCAAAGTGGAGGCAAAAGTGGTTGCACAAACGGCCATAGGATCTAACTAACTACCACAACGCTCCTCAGCATATACAAATAGATCCTACTTTCTGCCTAGTCCCTAGAAGACGCATGTGGAGGGATTTTGCCACATGGAAAGGCTCAAGGCAGCAAAAGCTGAACTACCTAGTCTTGATAGCACAACAGCCTCTACAGTAGCCTACATGGTCAACACATTGACTTTGATAGTCACCTTGCTGCGGGATGTCCCCGACGTGGCTTGTCAAATGCTAGTAAAGATAGCCCGGATGATCATCACCTGTGATCATCACCTGCATACAGGTGTTTAAAGACACTGAAGGAGACGATCATCCATGGAATCTATTCTTGGAAGGGCACAAAGATCTACTGGAATCTCCAAGATTCACCACTACGACACATTTTGATGGCAATGTACTCCAGGCTAATGTACCTACCTTCACACTACTTCTAGACATTCAAAGAGGCCTTCGTCACAGGGTTCTTCAAAATCGACTGAAGGATTTTCCATCCTATGGTGAAGGACCTCAAGGCATGGTACATAGCATACCCACACACATTAAGTGAAAATCCTTTCAGACAGCATCAAGAAGCCCTGGAAGCTGTCCTTCAAACACGAAGCTTTTCCGCAACACTTTCTTCATTGGAGCCACATCAATGGCCAAAGCACTGAACATGCACGAGGGCGTGCAAGGATAAGGAAGGGGGGAGTGTTTGGTGGACGAAGCGACCGTTTCCAGAGAAGGGTCATACTTTTATGAGAAACCTTTGTAAAATTCTTTTGTAAGAGAGCATCTCTAAGGCAAGAACTTGTCAAAGGATTTATGATTATTATTCTAGGAGCAATTGTATATTAGAGAGCCAGTTAGAAGTTTAGGAGCTTTTGGCCGGACAAGCCATTTGTAAAGACCTAAACTATAAAGGTCATTTTTTGTAAGTTTGAACATGATCTTTTTGATGGGAAACTGAGAAGACAGTGTACGTTTGAGAGCTCCTTCTTGCTCCAACTTGTAATCTTCGCCATTGTGGCTACGGTAATCCGAATTCAGATTTGTTTATTGCATTGTGTTCCTTTTACCTTGCTCTTCCATTCAAGTGTAATCATTCAAGATTCGGTGTAGGTTTGTAACTACGAGTTTGAGACCTTAAATCGCTGTTTTGAGTGTCTATATGCGTATTTTATGTTGTTTTGACCCTAAGAGAGGCTTTAGAGACCCTAAAACGACCCATTAGGATCACCTGTTTGTTGTTTTTGCTGACTTTTGGATGAACGATCATGATCTTTGTACCTCTCTAGAATACTGTGACAGTGATAGGATACGATTGTGATAGTCCCATGTAGCTTCTCTTCAAGTTTTTTGCGATTCCGAATAGATTTGCATGGTAAACGGGCGTGATGACTGTAGAGCTGTGTAGAAGGACATAGTCAGACTACTTGGCGATAATGTGTTTGATTTGCTTGTAGAGTTAGTAGATGCATCTCATCGAGTTCACTTAATTAGGATTGACACCCTAGTGAGTTTCCATGCCTCATCCTGGTCGCTTCCCTTGTATTGATAAATATGTTGATGCTTGAGTGCTATGCTATGGACGTCTGTCGCGGTGACCCGCAAACACTAGGCAAAGTGCTTTAAATGCTTACGTCCTAGCATACCGCTTGCCAAGGTCAACCATGGGAACGATCAAGCATGGCCTGTAAGATTAGGAATTTTATCATGCATGGCATGTAGTAACTTATACGGTTTTTAGCACAACAGTTGGGCCGGTTTGATGCAAAAGCATAGCAAGTCATCAGTGTTTTGGAATCTCAAGGAGATTGACATGGCTTGCTAATCGACTAGAAGCTGCCGGAGAATACATCAATTACAAATTCTTTTCTGTAATTGTCAAGATGCTGCAATATTCGACATCTCATTTAGCTGAAATTGTTTGACACGATCGATTCGCTTTTGCCATTATATTTGTATGTTAACAACCGCATCTGTTCGCTATGCCACATAGAAGTATTTATGTGCAACACGACTTCCATGATTGACAAATTTTGTATTGAGACTTCCTACGTTTGGCATATGCTATGAGCATATAAACTCGGGAGGGATTTGATTATGCTTGCATGATCTTTCATTACATGCTAGATGAGCATGGATGATACATGAGGGTGTATATGATACATGCGACAAATCTCTCTCGTGTAGCAGACTTGGCTAAGGAGCCAGATTCAACTTTCTTCAGAATTTCCAGGCAGCGGGTTACATCCAAATGACCAGGTTAGAAAATTTCCAGTTTTTTTGATTTTTTCCTGTTTCCAAATTTACTTGGAAATTAGTGTTGCTATGCAAAGCAAAATGCTTTGGCAGTTTTACACGAAGCAAGGCTTCTCCCTTGTGCCAAGATATTGCCCATTGATTTGGAATCAAGGACATTGGCACACAAGTTCGGGGAACTAGCATAATAGGGATATCACCACACAGAATCCCTACCAATCTAGCTGGTGCAAGGCACTTATGGTTTTGGGCTCTCACCTTTTAGACCTTCACTCTTGCCAAGGGTTTACCACTCTGCATGCATAGCCTGCTAGCCAGGTGAAATGAACTCCATCACTTTTTGGTTTACACTTCCGGTATAACACTAAACACTCTGTCAAGGACACGTTAAGTCTGGATTGTTTGACATGATTTTTGGTTGCTGTCAACGCACAACAACACCAAAAAGAACCTAAAACTTGGACTTGATTCAGAGACATAGTGCCCTATTCAAGTGATCCTTGTATAGTCACGACCCCATACAAGGTATATGGGTGAAGATTTGACTTGTGTTTTTTGTTGCCTCTCTCAATGAGAGTGTCATACAGACAGATTGGTGTATGCCTATAGAATAAGCTGCAACCCAAGCATAAGATGCACATGCTCACACAGATTGGGCACGCACTATAATAGGTTAAGAAACCTTCCTCAACCGAGCATGCTATCTCTTTCTCTCTCTTTCCTATTTCTCTCGGAGAATAATGATAACTTTCTAAGAAGATTTTGATACATGCTTTGCTCATGAGTCAGCGTGAGCCAAGGTGCTCTAACTCTCAGCTAGAGAGTGGCCAAGACGCCACCCCAATTAGTCTTTCTGGCTTCGTCGATGGAACACTAATTGGCTATTGGGCTATGAGCCACAAAGGCTAAGAGCCATTGTCAGACCTGGGGTAAGACACAACTATTGCCATTACTTGGGTGATTGTTCTCAAGATCAAACATATCTACCAAGTGGAGTACCCATCGACGTTCATGGACAAGCAAGAGTCTTGTCATTATGGATGTTTTGGGTGTCATTTTTGCACTACATGTTTTTAGTGCGACGCTCGAGTTGAGTTTTTGATAGTCTTAAACTCACAGCAGCTGATCTATCCCACGGAGTCTAGATGCAGCAAATAGTTGAGACAGCATGGATGTCCATACGAGCTAGGCATTTCACTTATGTGTATCTGTTGATCTCTCTATAGCACTATGAGTGTCTACGGAAGCACAATTTTAGGGTAAGACCCTGTGGGTGATTACTAAGTCACTCCATAGGCATTGAGGATCATAGTTTGATCTATCTACAACTTTTGATCTATCACACTTGTACTTGCAAGGAAAGAAGTCCGCAATCTACCATAGAGCAGTTGATTCCAATCATTTTTGTACACGGTTGACTATGTTGGTTACCGTTATGTGCTGGTTGAGCAGTTTCTACAAAGATTCTTACCAAGGGGTTTGACTACGTAGATTCTAATCCAAGGGCTTGGATTGCAAAGGCAACACCCAAGGTTCCCAGTGCAATGTTGTTTTTTTTTTCAGGTAGGGGACGTGCTCCTCTCCATTTGACTTCGGGTAAGTGAACATTACGTTCAAATCTCTAGGTACACATCTATTGATTGGGTGTTATTCCATTTTTAGTATGCTTTGCTTGGTTTTTCAAGACGTATAAGTACGCTTGAATGTTAGAGATCCATGCCAAGGGCATGTCGGCACAAAGTATTTTGGGCCAAGTGTCCAATCTATCTTTCTGCCTTATGCTGTTACGAACCTACTTGTAGGGTTCAATTTGCCACATGTTGTCACATGGGATACAACATGTTCTAGGAACTCAAGGAGTTCGATTTAGCCAGTGTGGAGCAATAAATGAGGGTCCTTCTCACTCTTGTCGTAGAGTGTTTAGAGCTACCTCCACACACAAGTACATTTTGTACTTGAAGGATGTTCTTTTTTATACATACTTACATGAGACATATTCCACATGTAGAGAATATGGGTCTCTGGACTGACACTGGTGTCATTATTTCAATTATGTGTCACGACAAGGTCCAACTAGGTGCTGGTCAAATCTGTTTACTAGACCATTTTCAGCATGACGTATCAGGAGCAATTTCAATGGCCAAAAATTGTCGGATACTTACAATGACTTGTTCAGCTACAAGTATTGCTAAACAACATTATAGATGGTTATTCATACATACAACAAGGCTATAAGTTGTTAATGAAAAAGTTTCATTGTCTGTACCTAGAAGTGATCAATGTTTCACCTTCTATTGTGATTCAAACGTTTCAGCAAGGCTTGCAAAAGATTGCAACTAAAAGTATTTAGTTTCTTTTCAGAACTATTTACATTCCTTTTAATGCGTGCTAAGCTCATCACATTTTCCATAAGTATTGGCAAGGATCATTATGGATATACAGGTTCGGGTTTGTTTCTGCTAAATGCATGCACACTAGGTGTTATGGGACCTAGTGTTTAGCAAAGGCTGATTTGGAACGGCATGCATATTCCTTAAGTTGTTTCTTATGAAGCATTTTGCACTTTAAGTGCAATCTCTCTAGGAGATTACTTTTGGGTCTACTAATCACCAATAGAGGTCATGACTCGGTTTGGTTGTTTGTGGAATTTTCGAGTTAACCATGATGGTTATTCTGGACATTGTTTATTCCTTAACAATGCTATACACTATTGTGATTCTCCGTTTACGAGTCGTCTGGGAAGACTGTTTGTAAACCGTGAGGGAAACACACCTCGGTATTGTCACTTATCCAAGGGGATAGGCAGATTACAAAGTGTGAGGGAACACACCTCACTACTGTCAGTTATCCAAGGGGATAGACAGATTATAAAGTGTAATCTGGTGTTGAAGGATATGTAAAGTGCGTACGTTAGCACCAAGCGATTCAATTAGAAAGCATTCATTGCTCTACTTAGAGTTTGCTTACTATAAGTTAAATCATGTTTGCGACTAGGTGAGGTCTCTTCATGTATAACTCATGTTCTCAACCCTGAACACTCGTTAGGGTGGGGTTGTTTACTGATGATGAACATTGGGAGCAAGTCAAGGACTTAAACTTGGCTGATGAGTTATGCCAACAAGTTACTTTCATGGAAAGTGACAAGAGGTACTCTTTTTGGTACACCTTTGTTGTGATAAACTCGTTTACAATGCTGATGAGCATTCTAAATGGAGTCTGAACACTATATTTGGATAGGAACAGATACCATCAGATGGTTACAAATGGACAACAATGTAGAAAATCAAGATGTTACTCCAACCCCCTACTGAATCGGGTTCCGCTCAAATGAACCGTTGGATCCATGAGGGATGTTACGGTAGAAAACATTAGTGTTCTTATGAAGATACCATCACTTGTGTTTTCATGGATGAAAACGCTTCTCCAAGGGGGGAGTAATGTCGGGACAAGGGTAGGACCACTCACGGCCAAGGGCCAGGATGGACATGCAGTCAAGGGGGTCCCTATATTTAGCCGGCCAAGGGCCTATATAGGGCATGGCTGGGTGGAGATTAACATGTTCCAGTCCCCCTGTCCTTTCAATATGCATGCATACATTGACATCTGAATGCATGCACTTAGACTCCATGGTTTTTCTCCCAGTATATTTTAGTTTCCAAAACTCTCTTACATGGAGGATGTAAAATAACCATTCTTGATTCAAACATTTTTCTCCACAAACAAGGTCTCTCACACAATTCAAATTCCATGATTTCTTTTCTCCCAATGCAAACAATTAGAATTTATATTTTTCCTTTCAAAGACTTGTAGGTTCTAAAACTCTTTTATATGAAGGACACAAAAACAAATGTTTTAGGCAAACATGCGTGCCAAACCAAGATATTTCTTGGACATCCATGAATTATCCATTCCATACTTGTAATGTTTATTTTGATATCAAACATAAGTTTTTCCTAGTTACAAATTGATGCAACCTTGATATGGAATGATATAGAATTGCTAAAGAAGAATTATTTATTTATTTATTTATATATCATGATGAAACACAACCATAATCTAGTAAAAAGAGTCCCCAAAAACAAGGTGCAATCTAGAACTACATTGAAATCTCCTTAGACTTGAATACAATATAGTAATATAGTGAAGTCCCCTTAGACTAGGGTACAGCTCATCGACACATTTTTGTTCTAAAGTAGGATGCTTTGTTATTACATTGGATTCTCCTTGTAATTGGATACACTCTAGTAATACATGGAATTCCTCTTAGAGTAGAGTGCATTCCATTACAAGTCCCTTAGAACAGAGCACGATCCATCACATAGGATTTCCCTTATAATAGCATACATTGGAGTAATACATGGAAGTCCCCTTAGAGAAGGGTGCACTCCGTGTACAAATAATTTTCTTTATAATAGGATACCCTATAGAATACATGCAAGTACCCTTAGAGTAGGGTGCACTCCATGCAAGTGTTCATCAAATTGACAATTTTTTTTAAAAAATAAACTTTGAATTATATAGTAATATAAATACACATCATACTAAAAGGAAAACATCTGGCCATAAAAATGATCATTGTCAACCTTCTTTACTATTATCGCCTTAACACGTACACATGGAGAACATGATTTGTCTCAAGATCACTACACTGATTTACATTTGTGTTACGCGTATAGTCTGTCTTGTATCTTGCATACAACCATCCAAGTAGCCATGGAATAATTGTTTCTTGCAAGAATCTTTGAAGCTGCTCAGGTGTTTGCGTCCACATCTTTGGAAATAAAAGATATGTTCCTGGCATATTCCACATCATTCTATATGGACTATCATAAAAAATCAAGGTATTCTTTGCATCGAAGTCCTCAAACATCTTCCAAATATCGCTCAAGTTTTTATGATAAACCCTTCCAAATCCTAACATGATGTTTGGATTTTGGCAACACTTGTTACTCATAAAGATCTTGAACTTTCTATAGTGCTTTGGGAAACATTTTTGTGTGATGTGTTGCACTCTTGTTAGGTTATAGCAACTCCATATCCACAGCTCAAACTATTCACCACATAAATCCAAAAATATTCTATGTCTAGGCACAACACATGATAAACTTCATCTTTGTCCTCCAGAAGACGCATGTGTTGAGCCCAAGATGGCATAGAATCTCCATGTTTTGTTTCAACTGTCTTCAAAAGCATTCCTTCAAGGTCAAAAACAAGCACTCTTTTGATATTCTTGATAGCAAGTGGCAGGTGACAAGGAGGTGATTGATATATACAACAAGGCCTTGGATGAGGTTGGTTGGGGGCTTCAAAGCCTTCCTTCAAATCATGCCTACAGATAGTCGACCCACTTTCTTGTAGTGATGACTCTGCAATTGAAAAAAAAGAAATTTATTATGTTTCAAAGAATACAAAACATTTCTACATTTTCTACACTTTGGTATTATTAGATGCCAAAGTCCATCTTCAACTTCCTCATTGCTATAAACAGATCCCAATTGAATGCCTAACAAAGCTTCACCATTTCTCCAAGCTATTCTTCTTTGAAGCATGGAGAAAAGTAGGGTCTACCACCTAGCTAGGCTAGGCTCCACTATGAATGGGAGAAAATTAAGATCTAATATAGGTCCAAACTAGGCTCGATGTGATGAGGGGCAAGGTCTACCCCTTGTCCAAGCTACACTTCATACAATATAGTGGTGGATAGCTAGACTCGATTGGGAATGGGAGAAAAGGTGCAAGGTCCACCACCTTTCCAACCTCTTAGGTTATTTGTTAAATTTTTTCCTTCTCACTGCATGGAGGACTTGTCATATGTTTCCCATGAGGGGCTTCACAAAAAGGTCCACCACCTGTCCAAGCTTGCTCCATGGAATACCTATAAATATTTTTTTTGAGATCTGCAAGAAGAAACAAAAGGAAAAATTTGATATCATGCACATGTATATTCAAGTATGTGAAACAAGGTTCAAGTCATAAAAGGTACCTTAGGGGTGTGTTTTATTTATCCTTAGAAGATTGTTCTCAACTTTGACCTTGTTTATATAATCCTTTGTAGTGGTTGCCTTCAATGGCCCCTTTGTAGTACATCCCAATTGCCTAGCTAGATTGATCAATTGTGGTGCCTTCATGCTTTCAACATTAGTACCTTCCTTTTCTAGTATATATTGTATTTGGGTTCATCTGATGTCATTGTTTTCGTTTTTGTCACTTGCTCGATTGTGTTTTCCTTCAAGGATAGCTTCACCTTTGTCATATTTGCCAGGAGTTATCCTTCTTTTAAAGAACACCTTGGCTGACCAAGCATCATTTTTTTGCTTCCAATTATCTTTGATTTCTTTATGTTTACTCTCATTTGTCAATGTTGGCTGTCCGTAACAATTAGAGGAAATGAAATTTTGTACATCCCTTGTCCCATCTAGCTCAAATAAGTAGGGAAGAAACTCCTCCAAGATCATATTGTCAACCAGTTTTTCACCATCAAATTGGGATGGAAAAATACAATTTTTTGCAGGGGAAATGCATCCCTTGTAAGGAGAGTCATCAATAAGCACTGTTATTCGTGAGTCACATTCATACCCCATTAAAATTTGATCTAGAGGCTTCAACATTGCCTCAACAGTTGGATTGTCAGGTCTAAATAATTTATTGCTTTGACAAGTGTAGAAACCTTCCTGATTGCAAATTGCAAAGAAAGGCAATGTACCTTTTGCTAAGCTCTCTAGTGCTTTAAGAGTTTGAAGCACATTGTTCCTAGTAACTGTCGACCAAATTGTAACATTAAACCTCTGTAATATAGTCTTCAAGAATTGTATGCAACCTGGCCTAAGTATAATATATATTTTTGGATCTAGTTGCACTGACTGGTGGTTTGAGGATGGCTGAGAGGAACGTTTCAATACCAGACCATTTAAGTCCAAAATAATTGTGAGTATGGATTTCTCAACATCTACACTAGATGCAGTAGCAACAAATGGAAATGTCTCTTGAGCAGACGTTTCAGTTTCTTTTGAAGTAGGTTGTATTGTTGGAGTAGGCATTTCTTTATTCTCACTGTCGCAAGCTTGCTCAAGGTGCACATCACTAGACTTTGATATAGACGTATCATCCACCTTGGGCGTGTCAAAAATAATAGAATCAAGGGGTTCAACAATTGCGGACTCAACCACAGGGGCCTTATCTATCCCAATTTGCAAATCTAAAAAACACAAATAACATTGGTTTCTCAAAAATCGCTAGAATTTAAATCACCAAGTTTAAACATGTGGAAGTCAATTTTAGGAGTTTAAGGTAAAATCAATATTATAATCCTTGCAACTATTGGTACACAAGGCAACGCTAGTCTATACTACAATCTTTTGTGGCAAACTTGTACACCCTACACTTTAATAACAATTAGTACTTAAGTGAATACTAAAGGCCACATAAAGTTAACAGCAACCATGATTTACTTGATTGAGATTTGATCCTTTAAAAGTCATATTAACACATGTAATTAAGACTTCTATCTATATAAATACTTGAAAACATCAAATAAAGTCATAGTCAACAATCTATGTGTCTCCTCATTCAAGTCGACCAATAGTCTCAACACATGCATAGCCATAACCTCTTGATTTAGTGTCTAAAGATAAGCTTTATCCAAAGGTGTTAATTCTGGATGAAATATATAGCTATGTTTTGGACACTCATACAATGAGAGGTATTTTTTTAATCCAACACATTTCCCTTCTCTAAAAATTTACAAATCTATGCCTAGTTAATTCTCTCTTGCTAAGGTCTACCAATTGTCCAAGCCAACGCAAGGAAATGGCTATTGTTTTAAGTCTATGACAATTAGACTCCACAGAAGCTTCACCACCACACTTGTTTGAATTAGCCTCCATGGAAGGTCCACCACTTGCCCAAGCTATGTGGGGTTGTTTGAAGATCTAACACACTTCTTGAGATTGGGATCTATGCATGGTTCACCTACCCATGCTGTCAGGACACGGGTCCTACGGGCAGGGCCCTACCCTTAAGGGGGGTCACGGACCCCGGCCACGGGCCAGCTAACAGTGTGGACAGGGGATCCTAGGGCTAAGAGCCTATAAGTATGGGTGGTTGGGTGGAGGATCCAGGTCTCTAGCTCCTAGGGTTCTCATATTGGTATCAGAGCTCAGGGGGAGGGAGGAGTCATGGAGGTGGGGGAGGATTGCATGAGGCATGCATGGTCTCTCTCTCTCTCTCTCTCTCTCTCTCTCTCTCTCTCTCTCTCTCTCTCTCTCTCTCTCTCTCTCTCTCTCTCTCTCTCTCTCTCTCTCTCTCTCTCTCTCTCTCTCTCTCTCTCTCCGGGTTTGGGCCGTGAAGGAAGCTATGCAAGAGGAGCAGCCGAGGAGCAGGCGACCACGTGAAGGAGCTCTTGTGTCGAGGAGTCCTATGGCGGGATAGACCGAGCTCAGAGGACGCGGGACTCAACCCTACGCCAGGGGAAGACGTATTTTCGGCCAGCACCAAATGGTACGCCGATGGAATCAGCGGGTGCGCCCCGGCATCCTATGCAACTCCCGTCCCTATTGCAAGCCCCAACAAAACCTGTGCAGGCCAGCGCGACGGGATTCCTCCCCTGCACAGTTACCTGCGTCGCTGCCATGGCCAACAGGTTTTGCTGGTTTATTTATTTTATTTTTTTTGAACATTTTGTGGCTTGGCCGACTTGGGCAGCCTTGGGCACCCAAGGGAAAAACCCTTAGGGTCCTTCTCTCCTAAGGGTTGCGCTCCACGGCGAAGCGGACGAGCAGCATACAAAAGCGCAACTCTTCAAGGAAGCAGTGGCCATGGTGTCGATTCACAAAGGCCACCATACTTGTGACATGCAGCCAAGGGCAGGCATGTGAGGCTATGGAAGCACACAAGGACATGTCTAGGATCCGAGATGGACAACAGGATGTTCGACCCTAGATTGTCAGATCCCCTCATGGCTTGGCATTGACGATCATGTTGATTGCCTCGAGGAACTTTGATGCGTTGATTGAGGGACTCGAGCATGGCTCGAGCTTCAGCAGTGAACATTCGTATGGATACGACAAGGTCGTATTTGCACTACACAAGGGGGATCGAAGTATAGCTTTCCTCATAATTGAAAGGGGAATCCACAACATGCCTGATGATAGAAACAGCTGTGCGGGTAAGTTATGACGACATGGAAGCAAGAGGTCTCTAGCTCCTAGGGTGGGTTTGGGCCGTGAAGGAAGCTATGCAAGAGGAGCAGGCGAGGAGCAGGCGACCACGTGAAGGAGCTCTTGTGTCGAGGAGTCCTATGGCGGGATAGAAAGAGCTCAGAGGATGCGGGAGTCAACCCTAAGCCGGGGGAAGACGTATTTTTGGCCAGCACCAAATGGTGTGCTGGTGGAATCAGCTGGTGCGCCCAGACATCGTATGCAACTCCCGTCCCTGTTGCAAGCCCCAACAAACCCTGTTGGCCATGGTGGCGATGCAGGCAACTATGCAGGGGAGAAATCCCATCGCACTGGCCTGCACGGGTTTTGTTGGGCCACGCAATTCATGAGGTATGCAGTTATTTTACATTTTTGATTCGGATGTGATTGCTTGCTATGGAAACGCCAAGGTCTAGAATCTCAAGGAGATTGGCACAACCTATTGCTTGTTGATATAAAGGGAGCCAAGGTGCTACGTAGGGCTGGCTCCTTATCGCCGCTTCTAGCAGACGGCGAAGAATACTTACCACGCAGTGGTATTCGCAATTCCAGGTACACCTTGCAATTGCAATCAAGTTACATATGGTACTTTCATGATTCTCCATACGATGTCATTTTCGACACAGTTGATTCGTTGTTGCCATGCTAGCTATATCATGGCAAGAACATACGTGGGCTATGAGCACAACAGCGTGTTTGTGAAGCAAGGCTTCAATTTTTGGGGGGTTCGGCATGGTCGACTCCTTGTCACTATGTCTAGAAGGGGACAGAGGACGTTTGCCACACATTACTAGCTAATTTCAGTTGAACTCACTCGACAAGGTTGACTCTTTTTGTCTTGATATCTGTATGTCAACAACTGCTTCAGTTGGCTATCAGCAAGGCTTCAATTGATGTGAAGCAAGGCTTCAATTTACGCATCTTGCATCGCAACTCCTCACGTTTGGTATAGGCTATGAGCATACAAACTTGGGAGGGATTTGACACTATGCTTGAAGGATCTTTCATGGTGTACATGATACAAGAGGGCATACGAGCATACACGACAACTCTCTCTCGCACGGCAGATTTGGCTACGAGCCACCTTTACGCGAGCTTTTCCTTTGGAATTTCATGATGACTTGTTGCAGCAACAACTACCAGGTTAGCCAAGTTTAAGTTTTTCTTATTTACTGTCATTGTGCAAAGCAAAGTGCTTTGGCAATTTTACATGAAGCACGGTTTCTCCCTTGTGCCGAGATACTGCCATTGATTTGGAATCAAGGGCTTTGGAACACAAGTTTGGGGAGATGGAAAAATAGAGACTGTCAGCTCACAGAATCCCTACCAGTTTATTCTGTGCAAGGCACTTATGGTTTTGGTTCTCAGGCTTGAGACCGTCATAGTAGCCAAGGGCTTACGTTTTCGCATGTAAGGCATGCTAAGCAAATAGCATGGAATCCACCACTTCATGGATTATGCTTCCTCTATCACACTCGCAACTCTGTCAAGGACAGACTAAGTGATGGATTGTTGAACCTGATGGCTGGTTGCTATCAACACCCACCAACACTAAAAGGCACCTAAATCTAGGACTTATTTCATAGGCAAAGTGCCAATGCTAAGTCATTTTCATACAATCACAACCCTGTAAGGCAGGAGATCAAGATGTGGTTGTGTTTTTCTGTTAACTCTCTCAATGAGAGAGTCATAGCAGAAACTTGTTGCGTTCTTATTGGATACGCTACACATTAGGCATAAGATGCACACAAGCATGGAAATCAACTATACACATCATAGTCGTTCAAGGAAAGTTCTGCAACCCAGCATGCTCTTCTTCTCTCTCATTCTCTCTCTTTAAGGGAATAATGAAAATTTTCTAAGAAGCTTTTGATACGTGTTTTGCTCGTAAGTTCACCTGAGCCAAGGTGCTCTAACTCTTAGCTAGCACGTGGCTAAGATGCTACTCAAATTAGTCTTCATTGGTTTGTCCATTGAGCACTAATTTGCACAAGGGCTATGAGCCACACAGGCTAAGAGCCATTGTCAGGCCAAGGGTAAGACCCAACTATTGGCATTCTTTGGGTGATTGTTTTCAAGAGTGAACAGATCTACCCAGGGAATTATACATCGAGGTTAATGGACAAGCAACGGTCTTCTCATTCAGGATGTATACATTGTCATTTTTGCACTACATGTTTTCAGTGCGACACTCAAGTTGAGTTTTTGATAAATCTTCAACTCACAGCAGGTGATCTCTACAAGGAGGTATAGATGCAGCAATTAGTTGAGACATCATGGCTGTCCACAAGAGCTAGGCAGTTCACTTGTGTGGATTTCTTGCTCTTTCTATAGCACTACGCAGTGTCTATGGACATATTGTGTGGGGTACGACCCGGAGGGTGACTGCTAAATCACCCCATAGGCATTGAGGATCAGAGTTTGATCTCTCCCATTTAAACTTTCAAGGAAAGCATTCTGCAATCTACCACACTGTAGCGAACGCATTCAACTTTTCGAGTTGATTCCAATCAGTATGTACACGGTTAACTATGTTGGTTACCGTTGCCTGCTGGTTGAGCAGTTTCTACAGAGGGTCTTACCAAGGGGTTTGACTACGTAGATGTTAACCAATGGGGTTGGATTGCGCAGGCAACACCCACGGTTTCCAGTGAAAGTCGTATAAATACGCTTGAATGTTTCAAAGCCATGTCAAGGGCATGTTGGAAAAGGGTATTTTGGACCGTAGCGTCCAAAATACATTTTGCTATTAGGAACCTAGTGTAGGGTTCGATTTGGCACATGTTGTCACATGGGATACAACATGGTCTAGGAACTCAAGGAGTTCAGTTTAGCCAGTGTGGAGCATGATAATGAGGGTCCCTCTCACTCTTGTCGCAGAGTGTTTGTAGTTACCTCCACACACAAGTACCAGCTCATACTTGATGGATGTCTTTTTTCTTGATATCCTTGTTTGAGACATATTCCACACGTGGCGAATATGAGTCTCTAGGACTGACACTGGCGCCAACTATCTAACAATGTGTCGCGACGAAGTCCCTAGGTGTTGGTCACATCCATGGATTCGACCATTTTGAGCACACAATATCAGGAGAAATGTCAGTGGCCAAAAATGGTCGGGTACTACGTACAAAATTGTTACGATTACAAGTGCTATGAAACCACCTTAACGGAGGGTTGTTTCTACATATAGCCAAGTATGCTATGTCCATGAGAATGTCTCATGGTTGGTACCTAGAGGTGACCGGGTTGTTACATTTTGTTATGGTCCAAAGTCTCGTCATGTAATGGCAGTTCCGATATGTTTGTGTTAAATGCATGCACACTAGGTGTTACGGGCCCTAGTGTTTAACACCAGTTTATTCGGAGCGGCATGCAACTTCATGGACATTATTTTTTCTGCAATTTTTTGCACTGCCAGTGCAATCTCTCTTGCAGACTTCGTATGAGTTTACACCCTGCCATACAACATGATGGCTAAGTATGGGTGTTTGTGATTGGCTGCTTGAAACTCCAATCTGCTTTCAACCTAGTTGGTTGTCTCCATTCCATGTCGAGTATATGGCTGGATACTCAATGATTGAGTCATAGTTTGTTGTCAGTCATGGGCGAATTTCTGTAAGTGGTTGGGGGAAAGCACCTCACTCTTACTGCTGCTATTCATCCCTCGTAGGATGGGCAGTTTACAAGCATTCTATTTAGTACTAAAGGATATGCAAAGTGCATACATTAAATCACGCTAAAGGATATGCTAAGTGCATACGTTAGCAAGAAGTGGAACAATTGGATCGGTTACCTTTCTAGTTTGGATTTTTCTTCATATGATGCAAGGCATGTTACGGCTAGTTTTAGTCTCTGCTTGTTATTCTCAAGTTATCAACCTTAATCATCAGTTTTGATGCGGTTGGCTGATGGCAAGAAACCATAGCAAGTCAAGGACTTGGTTGCTGCTGATGAGTATATCAGCATAGTACTTTCATGGAAAGATGAGCCGAGGTTATATTGCACATTCAAGTACCTCCAGAAAGTCTGAAACTTGGGTATACATTTAGACACCTCTTCGTTATGATAACTCGTTTAACATACTCAAGTGAGTTTTAAATGGAGTATTCTCATATTGTTGGTTATGGGTCGGTTAACCAAGACGGTTGTACAGGGACAACAATGTGGAAAATCAAGATGTTATTCTTGATTTCATTGAACCTCCCAATAAACTGGGTTTCGATTCAACAAACCGTTGGGTCCCTGAGGGATTCCACGATGGAAAACATTAGTGTTCTTATGCAGATACCACCACTTGTGTTTTTGAGGACGAAAACTCTTCCAAAGGGGGGAGTAATGTCAGGACACGGGTCCTAGGGGTAGGTCCCTACCCTAAAGGGGGGTCACGGACCCCGGCCATGGGCCAGCTAGCAGTGTGGACAGGGGATCCTAGGGCTAAGAGCCTATAAGTATGGGCGGTTGGGTGGAGGATCCAGGTCTCTAGCTCCTAGGGTTCTCATACATTCTACCCTTGAAAGTATAAAATAAAGGGGATAGTACGAGGTCTAAAACTCATCAATTCAATCTTTTAAGTCTAGGCTAGTCCATTATTAAAAAATGATAAGATTATTCTCTACATTTAAACCTTTAATTCTTGAAGATGAAAAAGATGGACTCAAAAAATACTACATAAAATAAAACCTAACGTTAAGAGTATCAAATCAACAAGAATAGATGTTAACATATACAAGAAGTTCAAAACATACGTCCTTCCATTTCCAAGTAGGCCTCCATTGACAAAGGAGGTTGGTCTACTTCTCCTTCTTCTTCTTACTGAGAAATCTCTTCTCTGATGGGCACATCGTCATCTGATTGCAAAATAGGTTGTTGATCTTGAAGGCCAGCCTACTTTTCTATAGAAGCATGGGCCTTAGCGATTTTGAGAGCCTGGTTGCTAAAGTTCCTTGCTCTTGCACGCTCTCAACGAAGCAGATGATGTCTTTTTTTTGTTGTAATCCTTCTTGTGCAACCAAAGAGCCATCACTAAAGGGATCTACAAGCTTGCGATCTTCAAAACAATATGTATGAATGTAGTGCTTGACGAAAGCTCTTTTTTTGGCTTCCAAATATTGCAAATTTGACATGCCTTCATTTTTTACTTGAAGCAAAGAACAATCAATTGGCATGGGATGTTGTTCTGATCTCCTTCTCAAGTCTTCAAATGCATTACCTTGTCCCATGAAGGAAATAACCACAAGGAATTGAATTGCTCCTTTGCAAGGTGCTAATGGAAAGTGATGCAAGGCACCATAACAATGGTAGCTCACATTATCTCCCATACTCTGGAATGCACATTGCAATTTTGTGAGTTTAGAGAAATCTATAAATGCAAGAAACACAAATTCAGGATCATATGAACCTCCAAAAATAGCCAACATCCCATCCAAAGCATTGTTAAATATCTCCTCACTCCACTGCAGGTTGTTAAAGTGGCGCTTCAAGTAGAGATTGCCTTCCATCTGTAGGTTCACCACATAGATGGACCATGGAAAATTAAGAGAATCAATTTTCTCCTTGTGAAGGTGAATTTCCCATTGCATGTATTTTATAGCTTCATCCGGAAAATCCATTTTCTTTGTTCCACACTTCAAGCTATTTTTTAGCCATTGCTCACATAGCATTAGAATGGTTTTATAAAATGTATCATTGATTTTATACATGATGACTATTTCCTCCTAATCTTTACACGTTGATGACTCATTCAAAGCATTGAATCCTTCAAGAAGTGTGTCTTGAATGAGTTGTCTTGTTGAGTTTCTTGATTTGATCAAACATATCAATTACATCACCATCTTTTTCACTCTTTGACAATAAAATCTTCTCATCTTTAATTTCTTCTTGAATGATCTTTACCTCTGATTACTGAAGACCACAAAGAAATCCGAATACCATTGTTGAGGGTCTCTTGTTCTCCTCCTCAAGCCTTTTAATAATTTGTAGTCAACAATCATAAACTTTATCAGAATATGTAACCATGTGTGCCTATTTAGCAATCCAACTTGCTCTTGTACTCATTCTTGCCAATCGAAGAAAAGTCTAGAAAGAAATATAACACCAATGAGAAGATTTTACTCGATCAAGTGTTCAATTAAGGACAATAAGAAAGAAGAAGAAATACACTTACATCCCATCCAACACGAGATGTATGTCCCTCTGCAACTCCAGTTGGTACCCTTGATGGTCGTCCTGAATAGATCCATTGACTTCAAAAATGCCACAGTATTGGACTGTAAGGTTGCTTGACATACAATGCTTTAGCCTCATCATTTGCAATGGCAGACATAGCAGTTGCAACCATTGGAGGAGCATTTACAACAATACAAGCCTTTAAAAATTTATACATGTCAATCAATCTATAAAATATCTCATTGTTTTTTTGTTCATCGTGAAGCAAAACTTTTGCAGAATAAATTGAATGTTGGCCATCAAGGATCCAACAATGATAATCTTGTAGTTTGCCCTCTTGTGCCTCTTCTGCTGTCAAAGGTGTACCCTTCTTTGCCTTTGCATTTTGAACAGGCATCAAATATGCACATGCTGCAGGCTTAGTTGTACTCTGGGAAAATCCAAATAGCATGCTTCTAGCATGTTTTCCATCAATAGTACGTACATTATAGTGATCAGGAGCCAGCCAACAATTTTGAATAGGGATATGAGACTCATTATATTGGAAAGGGAAATAGCTTATATACTTAATCATTCCACCTGTATCTTTTTCTTGTCCTTTCATGGCCTCTACCTCTAGAGATTTTGGATCCACAATTCTCATCTTGGACGTTGAATCTTGTGTTGAGGATGCTAGAGATGCATTGTCTACATCCAAAATAGAACTAGTCTCCTTAGGTGCTACCTTTTGCACTTTGACTTTCTTGTTTATAGGTGGTCGTGAAGCTTTTACCTTCTTTCCCTGTACTGTGTCTATGATGGAACTTTGAATTTGATCTGCTGTGATACCTTGAGTTGACTCTTCAATCTTCTATCCTTGAGAAAACATCGTCTCATCTTTATTTTGAGACATTCGTGAAAATGCATATGCTCCTAGAGATAATTGGAATTCTTGATTCATTGGGACTACAATATGAATGCATTCCACATGTGGATGACCATCAACTGTAGAGATAGAGGCTTCCACTACTTGGCCAACATCTTCAAATAGATTGTCATTCTCTTTCTTTGCAATAAACAGATGCACCTTATAAACAATAAACAGATGCACCTTATAAATTGTGCACCCTCCACACCATGTATATCCAGATACCAATTCCTTTGATCATTGCAAGTATAGGAAATTGAGACAGCCACCCTTGTAACATTTCTTTTTTCTGCCATATCTTTCCAAAAAAGAACAAATTTAGTTGTTACTAAATAATATAGTCCAACACTTCTCCAACCTACTTCCAAGGTGGTTTGTAGGTCCGCCACTTGTCCAAGCTATCTATACTCAAACAAGCTATCTCTATTGTGTCAACGTCAATGTGTGAATGGAGTGTAACTACTATGTCTATTAGCATGAATGGTTTGGGGCAAAGGTCCACCACTTGTACAACCTACCATCCATTGTGCTATGGAGGCTTTAGACCAAGGTGGCTTGAAGGTCCACCACCTGTCTAGGCTAGCTCTATTGAAACAAGCTATCTCTATTGTTTCAAGGTTAACGTGTGAATTGAGTGTAGCTATTTTGTTTACTACCATGGATGGTCTGGGTTAGAGGTCCACCACTTGTCCAACCTACTATCCATTGTGTTATGGAGGTTTTAGCTCAAGGTTGTTTTAAGGTCCACCAACTATCCAAGCTAGCTCTATTGAAAGAAGTTATCTCTATTATTTGAAGGTCAATGTGTGAATGGAGTGTAACTACTACGTTTATTACCATGGATATTATGGGGTAGAGGTCCACCACTTGTCCAACCTACTATCCATTGTGCTATGGAGGTTTTAGCCCTGGTTGGTTTCAAGGTGGACCACCTTTTTAAGCTATCTTTAGTGTTTCAAGGTCAATGTGTGAATGGAGTGTAGCTACTTTTTCTATCACCATGGATGGTTTGGGGCATAGGTCCACAACTTGTACAACCTACTATCCCTTGTGTTATGGTGGAATTAGCCCAAGGTGGTTTAAAGATCCACCACTTGCCCAAGCTAGCTCTATTCACAATAATCATATCTCTATTTTTTGAAGGTCAATGTGTAAATGCAGTGTAGCTATTATGTTTACTACCATGGATGGTTTGGGGAAAACATCTACCACTTGTCCAGCCTACTATCCGTCGTGTTATAAGTTTTTTAGCCAAAGGTGGTTTGAAGGTCCACCACATGTCTAAGCTAGCTCTATTGAAAGAATCTATCTCTATTCTTTGAAGGTCAATGTGTGAATGGAGTGTAGCTACTATGTTTACTACCATGGATGGTTTGGGGTAGAGGTCAACCACTTGTCCAGCCTACTATCCATTGAGTTATGGAAGTTTTAGCCCTATGTGGTTTTAACGTCAATCTGTGAATGGAGTGTATTTACTATGTTTACTACCATGGATGGTTTGGGAAAGAGGTGTTAGGAAATATGACGTAGCTAAATAGATATTTGAGTAGATTACTTAATGGAGAGAGATAGATTTCACACACAAGAGATTATAGAGTAGAGAGAGAGAGAGAGGGAGTACACACAATATACGTGGTTCACCCAATGTGGGCTACGTCCACGAGAAAGCAGCCACTCAATGGCTTTAGTACTTCAAAACAAGAAGTAGTTTACAAAGGGATTATACCCTTAATAGAGATCCCACCTTGCTTCACTCTCACCACCTGACACCCACCTTGTTGCATGAACTTCACAATATGAAATGTGTGTAGAAATGGCCTCCTTTTATAGGCCAAAAGGGCTGCCCTCTCTCATCAGAGGCACCCCTGTGTAGCCACCCTTGTGTAGATAAATCCAAATCGGACCCTTTAATCCACCCATGTGTGGCCGCCCTTGAGAAGACAAGTCCGCTTTTGAATTCGGCCACCCGCCAACCGACCGGTTGTTTTTCGATCACTTTCCGGCCGCCGTCCGGCCATAATATTCCGGCAAAATGGAATATTCCGACGAGGGAAAAAAAAGTCTCGGGGGCTTCCGTCCTGGAGGGCCCTAAAGTTGCCCCTGAATTTTGGCCGTGAAAATCTTGGTTTCCAGCGAGTGATTTTCCTTCACGCACGATGGCTTCTCCTCATAATGGGGGCCTTACAAATGTGCGCTTTTACCACAAAAAATTACAAGGGGTAAATCAGGCTCCATACTTAACAATCTCCCACTTGGAGACTGATCTCCAAACCAAACCTGTGACTGCTTTCCATCCTAGCTTCTTATCCTTGAATGCCGATTGAAGATGAGCAAAAGCTCAACTTCTCCTTGTTGACCACCTTTGTAAACATGTCTGTAGGATTTTCACTTGTATGCACCTTTCCTAGCTTTAGCTGTCTCTTCCAAAAGAGTGCGTATGAAGTGATATCTCACCTCAATGTGCTTTGTCCTTGAATGAAAGGCTGAGTTCTTTGCAAGATGGATAGCACTTTGGCTATCACTATACAGGACGCAATTGTCTTGTTTGAATCCAAGCTCTTCTAAGAATCTGTGAAGCCACATAATTTCTTTGCTTGCCTCCGTCATTGCTACATACTCTGCTTCCGTGGTAGAAAGTGAGACCAATTTCTGTAGCTTTGAAGCCCAGCTTATTGCTATGCCTCCAACCATGAAGACATAGCCCGTAGTACTCTTTTGAGTATCTTTGTCACCTGCCATATCTGCGTCAGCATACCCTTGAAGAAAAATATCAGTCCTCCAAAATACAAAGCATTTGTTGTTGTCCCTTTTAGATACCTAAGTATCCACTTCACAGCTTGCGAATGCTCTTTACCTGGGTTGTCCATGAACCTACTCACGAATCCCACTACATGTGCAATATTTGGCCTTGTCCAGACCATAGCATACATTAGAGAACCTACCGCTGCAGCATATGGAACTTTAGACATATAGGATATCTCCTCTTGTGTCTTTGGACACATATCCTTTATTAGTTTAAAGTGACCAGCCAAAGGTGTAGAAACTGGTTTTGCATTTTGCATTGCAAACCTTTCTAGTACCTTCTTGATGTAATCCTCTTGAGATAGCTTTATTGTCTTCTTCATCCTGTCCCTTGATATTTTCATACCAAGTATCCTCTTTGCAGCACCTAAATCTTTCATTGAAAAAGATTTAGACAGCTCCTCTTTTAGGTCTTTGATGTCCTGCATGTTAGCACTTGCAATGAGCATGTCATCAACATACAACATTAGGATGATGAATTTACCATCTCCCAAATTCTTCCTGTAGATGCAGTGATCCGAGTTGCATCTTCTGAATCCATGATCCAACATCCATCGATCAAACTTCAAGTACCATTGTCTTGATGCTTTCTTTAAACCATACAAGCTCTTCTTTAATCTGCAAACCATTTTCTCCTTACCTTTTACTTCATACCCCTTTGGTTGAAGCATGTAGATTTCCTCCTCTAAGTCACTGTGAGGGAATGCCATGTTTACATCCATTTGCTCGAGATTTAGGTCATGAGCAGCCACCACGAGGCTTAAGACAGGCGTAACTGAGTTCATTTTTACAACAAGAGAAAATATTTCATTGAAGTCAATACCTTTCTTTTGAATAAACCCTTTTACCACAAGCCTAGACTTGTACCTTTTCTTCCCACCTTCTTCTTCCTTCACCTTGTACACCCATTTGTTTTGAAGTGCCCACTTACCTTTAGGCAACTCAACCAACTCCCATGTTTGGTTGCGATGTAGTGAGTCCATCTCCACTTGCATGCTCTTCGTCCATTCTTCTTTGGATTCATGTTGCATAGCTTCTTTATATGATTCAGGCTCTCCAGAATCTGAGATCAAGAGATGGTTGAACGAAGGAACAAAACTTTCTAGAGGTCTACTTGCTCTTGTAGATCTTCGGGGAATAGGTTGAGGCTCCTAATTTGGTTGATGTTGTTGCACATTGTCACCGTTTGCAGTTCTTGAGTCTTCACCGTCCTCAAGCTCCATGTACTTATTACCTGTTTGTTTTGTTTGTTTTCTTTCCAAGTAATCTTTGTACATATTTTGTTTGTTAAAAATTACATCCCTACTCCTTAATATTTTACCATCTTTAGGATTCCATAGGCGATACCCAAAGTCACCTTCTCCATAGCCAATGAAGAAACACTTTTTGGACTTTGCATCTAGCTTTGATCTTAAGCTTCTATCTATGTGCATGAAAGCCTCACACCCAAACACTTTGAGAAATGCATAATTCACCGGTTTACCTGTCTATGCTTCTTCTGGAACTCCCCCATCCAATGCCATTGAGGGTGACCGATTGATTAAGTACACAGACGTACTTACAGCTTCTGCCCAAAGCTCAAGTGGTAGGCTTGCATGTAGCCGCATGCTTCGTGCTCACTCCATGATTGTCCTGTTCATCCTTTCCGAGATCCCATTTTGTTGAGGTGTCCTTGGGGTTCTCCTTTGCCTCCAAATGCCATTGCTAGCACAAAAGCTTTCAAAAGCTTGGCTGCAATATTCACCTCCATTGTCGGATCTGAGGCATTTAACCTTGGTACCTGTTTCATTCTCCACAAAGGCTTTCCACCTTTGAAATATGGAAAATACATCGGACTTATTCTTCATGACATAAACCCATGTTTTTCTGATCGCATCGTCTATGAATGTTACATAGTACAATGAGCCACCAAGTGATTGTGTACTTGCAGGACCCCAAACATCAGAATGAACCAACTCAAGTTTTTTATTTTTTCTTTCATTTCTTGATTTTTGAAATTTTACCCTCTTTTGTTTACCATAAACACAATCTTCACAGAACTTTAAGTCCACTTCTTTCAAACCTGGTATAATCTTCTTTGCTTGAAGGATTTGCATTCCTTTGGCACTCATATGCTCAAGCCGGTAGTGCCACACCGCATTGTCAACTGCTGTAGTTGCTGCACAAGCTGAAGGTTGCGTGCTAACAGTACACAAGTAAAGTGTACCGACCTTTTCTCCCTTGTAAACCACCAAAGATCCCTTTGAGATCTTCCACCGTTTGTTTCCGAATGCAATGTTGTGACCTTCATCGTCCAATTGTCCTGTAGAGATCAAATTTTTGCGAAGAGAAGGAACATGCCTAACATCTTTAAGATTCCATTCATTTTTGTTAGCAGTTTGACAGAAACTGTACCTTTGCCAACAATCTCACAAGCTTCATCATCTCCCAAGTATACATACCCAAAATTACCTTTTGTGTAGTTTTGGAAATATTGCTTGTGTGGTGTTGGATGGAATGAAGCCCCAGATTCTACTATCCAGTGCTCCGAGCCTATCACAATTTTTTGTTTATTATATTTTGTTGGTTTTCCTTGCTTCTAGAGGTTTACAATAAAAGAAAGAGTGAGAACAACCTCTTGGAAAAATTAAAAAAATGGTTTGATAGGAATTTTTTCTTGACTAGTTCACCGGAGGTGAAAGGTAGAGGGAGAACCTAGTGGTAAAGGGAAGGGAAAATATGTAAATGTGAAAAGAAAAGATATGATGTGGTTGTGGAGCCATGCACCCATGATTCAAGGGTCATGAGTGGCTCATATCATCATGGATTTGGAGCCATATGATGATTCAAACAGATGGGACCCAAGTGGAAGACTTGGTAAAGGAAGGAACCAGACACATGATTTTGCTGAATTTTTAAAAAATACTTCCACTCCGATCCAAGAAAAGTTGTCTCATCAAAGTTTTAGCTGATGAGCTGGAGATTCTGACCATATTTTTTTTATAATTTTTGCATCTACGATCTAGGAGATATGGCCAAAATGGCGGACGCCAGTTTTTTCAACTGTGGTGGAGACCACCCCCTCTACCTTTACACACACACACACCCCTCCTTTTCCACATTGAGACCTTCTCTAAAAATCAGCCATTAGTCTTCTCACCCTCATCTCCTTCCTCCTCTCTCTCAAGCTCAAAAAACCCATCAAAATTCCTCTCTAATCACCTCTCAAGTCATGCTTAATCTTGTTGTAATTCATAAGTTCTCATTCAACCCCTTTCTATTATTACTAGATATGTATTGATTTTATGTAGATTCTTTACATTTTAAAATAAGGAAGCTCTTGGACTCAAGCTATGGAGGAAGGAGTGAAGACAACACAAGTGATGATGGAGCTAATTAGTTGCAAATTGGTCAACAAATCACTTGGAAGGAGCTTCTTCATTGGTTGAATGTCCCTAATCAAGCTTCATTTGTACAAATTACACTTGGATCTTAACCTTACTCCTAATCACTCTCTTTCCTATATAAAGAGGCCTTCCCCTTTGTAATTTTAAGCCTCCCTCAGCCCCATTGAGTCTTTGTATCACTCACCATGAGCCCATAAGCTCATTCATTCACTCTATTCTTGCACATTCTAGAGTGCAAATTGTTTCATGCTAGTAACCTCTCCTCCTCTTACTTATGTTAATTAAGAGAAATATTTTATATGTGTGTGAGAGTGCTTGATGTGATCTTAGCTAATCCTTGAGTGGTTGTTTGGTAATCTACATGCTATTTGTGTTGGGAGTGTTTGAAGTCATCCATTCCTTGTACACACACTAAGGTTAATGCTTCATTCATAGTGATCTCTCTCTCTCTCTCTCTCTCTCTCTCTCTCTCTCTCTCTCTCTCTCTCTCTCTCTCTTTGTGTAGTGGTCCTAGTCCACGCTTCCAAAACTAGGTGGTGCCCTCATCTCATTTCCCTTGTGGCGCAATGGAGTTTGTTTTGGTGTAGAGGCCGCCATTCCAAATTTCCTTCGTCATAAATTGGTGCCCGCACTGAGGAGTTCTCAAGCAGCGCTCTGTCAATCCTATGAAGGAAGATCCATCAAATTATCCGAGACTTCCACTATGGTCTCCCCAAGAAGCTCGAGAAAAGAAGCGTCTTTATCGACAAACGGCACGTATGCAGGTAAAGAGAGTTAACTACACACACCCTTCTTTGCTTCAAGGAAAATCTTGTAGTCATCAAGTCCCTAGGTCAAAGCATTGTGTTGAGTGCTTTGTGGCTAGTGTGAAGACACTTCCTTTGAAGCCTCGACTCGAGGTGGTGAAAGCACTCTCAAACTCGGGTATTAACAAGTTTTTGGAGGGGGAGCTACACATCAATGGGGTGCGGTATTGGCAAGAGGCTACATATGGTGATGCACTCCAACTACTACTAGCAAGAAGGCTCAAGGTGGTTGAGAGGTTAGCCATTGAACCCTATGAACTCTACAAAGCTGAAGATGGTCACACCAAAGCTAGGCTAATCACTGGTCATCAAATTCTTCGCATCTCTCAAATGGTGGGATCCAAGAGAGCTCAACTTCAATGACGTGCTTCATGGAAGTTTGTATTATATTCACCAATGAATAATCCCATTTTCTACAACTTTCAATCAGTTCAGAATATTAGGGTGAATGTGCGCATTGATAGAAAGATTTTTTTCCAACAAAGATTGGTCTTCTATTTTGGAACTGAGAGGTTGAGAGAGATATTGTTGTCCCCTGACCCTATAATATTTCCTATTTTGGAGTATAATGTATCTTTTGATTTGCACATCTTCATCTTGCTTTAAGCATACTCCATAAATCATAGGGATTTATATGGACCTTTCCAACCTCTTGCTAGACAAACTGTGCATATAATAGCTAGCACAAAGCTTAGGTTCCAAAACATCATAAGGAACTTACTAGGCCCTCGTCGTCTAGCTGAGATTAATGCATCTATCAATCAATTTATTCTACCCTTAATAAGATATGATTTGGGCCTAGACGTTTTCATCTTTGTGCTGTATTGAGAGGAAGGCAACCCATTTTTATGATGGCTTTCCCAAATTTTTTTGGGCGTAGTGGGGAAAATGCTGGGGATTTTTTGGATAACTTGGAGATGGCTTTCCTTGTCTCTGGGAGGGATAAAGAAGCATTGAAATTGAGAGCTTTTCCTTTGGTGCTCAAAGAAGAAGCTAGGGTATGGTTCCAGGCTCTAGATCCAACCCAAAGAATTGATTGGGAGGGATTGAAGGCGTCTTTCCTACGAAGATTTCAACGAGCCAATTCGGCAGAAGAACTATGGCAACGGCTTCTGGCCCTTCATCAAGTTGACCCTCATGGTTATGCAACCTATGAGGAAGGTTTTTTGAAACTTTGGGGGCAATGGTCAGACTCACTAAACCCTGGTGAGCGAGCTCCCAATTGCCTTCAAAAGGATCGATTTATCTCAGGTTTGTACCCCTTGCTAAGGGAGAAGGTAAAGAGCAAATTTCCAAATGCTTTTGAAGCTGCCTTAAGAATTGCTAGGGAAAAGAATAGAAAGATTCTCCATTAAGCCATAGCTGGCTAGCTAGCTTTGGGAGGCAATATCACAACTATGGAAGCTTCTCACATACCTCCAAATGTGCCTAATGCACCAGACCTCAATAGAGGTCAACAAGAAGATATGCTCCAACAAATAAACAATCTCACAAACCAGCTAGAGGGGTTGAGAGTAAATCTTGTGCAGGGCGCAAGAAGGTCTATTGAGGGAAATGGTGGGAATCGGCCACCAATGCGACGTCAAGCAAGGGAAATGTTGTGTTACAATTGTGGGGAAAATGGACACGGCATGTATAATTGCCCTCATCCCAGAAGATATGACTACCCTACCAGAGGTCTTCGACAACAAGTAAGTCCTCCCCGTGCTAGAGCTCAAGCACAAGAGCAACCGCAACCTCAAATTTTGCAGCCACCTCATGCTCAAGCTCAAGCCCCTGCTACTCAACCAAATGTGAGCATCATAAGGATGGAGGAGGTCCTCAAAGGCAGAAGCAACCAGGAAGAAATAGCTAAAGGGAAGATGAAGATAGATGAAGTGGCTACAATGCCTATCAAACGTGTGCGTGTCCAAGATGAAGTAGGTAAAGAAATAATCAAGGATGCAAGCAATGAAGCAAGTACATCTCGGGCAACTAAAGATGAAGCCAAGAAGAGAAAGACTTGTACTAGGTCTCAAATTGACATCTCTGATTTCCCTATGGGATCTCGGACACAACCTTATGACTTGACAGCTGATGTGAGTTCTCAAGGACCAAAGATTACTTGGCCACGACTACTTCATATCTCCCCAAAGCTTCGACGACAATGGTCAAAAATGGTGAGCACGAGGGCAAAGCGAAGTAAGCTAGTAAGTGTAATCAAAGCATATGGTCTCAAGGATATAGTGCCTTTGGTGGAGGCTCAAATCAAGGGACAACGGATTCCAAAAACTTACATTGACAGTGGAGCAGAGGTTTGTGTCATGACAGAAAAGCTAATGCATCAATTGGGTTTAGAGGTAATGGAATCATCAAACTTTAGGGAAAAAATGGCCAATAATGTCTCTCTCACTTGTGTGGGTGTAGTGAAAGCTTTGAGAGTTTCTGTTTTTGGAATCACTACAGAGGTTGATGCTTATGTGATGCCAGTAAGGGAGAAGGATACCCCCTTATTTTAGGATGACCTTGGCTCATGGGTATAGGAGCTAGGCAAGATTGGGCAACAGGAGACTTGGAGTTGAGGCCTCGCCTGGGTGGCCATAGTCGGAAGGTGGTTTATAACCTAAAGAATGGGCGACAAGAGAACCTTAAACTAGAGACGTCAGTTGATGAGTGGAGCTCAAGTGGATGCTCCTCATCCATGGACGAGGAAGAGATTTCAAGTGAAGAGAGTGATAGCACTCTCGAAGTCATGGGCGTCACCATAAAGGAAACTACCTCATCAAAAGACAACCCAAGGATCCAAATGGAGAATGTGTGGGATGCGAGCCTAGAGGAGATGTTATCCAAGGATATAAAGGAAGAAGAAAAGGAGGGTTATGTAAATGTTCTCAAGAAGCATTCATCATTATTTATTTCTGATTACACTCACATTACAGGTGTCACTGCAGTGAAGCATCATATCCATCTAAAAGAAGGGAGCAAGCCACTAGTACAAAAACTAAGAAGATTAGGAGTTGTGCAACAAAATGCACTGTTGTCCGAGGTGAAGAGACTCTTAGAAGCAGGATTCATATACCTAGTAGAAGATTCAGAATGGGTTTCCCCAGTAGTGGTGAGGCCAAAGAAGAATGGTAAATGGCGAGTGTGCGTGGATTACAAGCCACTAAATGCTGCAACAAAGAGGGACCACTTCCCTCTCCCATTTCAAGATGAGATTCTAAATGAAGTAGCAGGCCATGAGAGATACACAGTGTGTGATGGCTACTCTGGCTACTTTCAAATACGCATTGCAGAGGAGGACCAGAAAAAGACTACTTTCATCATACCATGGGGCTGTTTTGCATTTCTAGTCATGCCTTTTGGTCTCACCAATGCTCCAGCCACCTTTCAACGATTCATGAACATGGTCTTCCAATCTTACTTTGGTAAGTCCATAAGGGTTTTCATATATGAATTTTGTATTTACAGCTCCAAAAGTATGCATCTCGGCAAGATTGATGAAGGATTTACTCGTTTAGCTAAGCTGGGTGGACAACTAAACAAGGACAAATGTCACATTGGGGAAAGCAAGGTTACACTATTAGGGCATGTAGTGTCCATTGATGGAATTGAGGTAGATCCTGAAAAGATAGAAACATTGCTAAATCTACCTTCCCCAACTTCCGTCAAACAATTAATCTCTTTCTTGCAAAAGCTAAGATATTTGAGTAGATTCATACACTTACTGTCCCAAGTGATATTTCCTCTACAAGAGCTGACTCGTCAAGAGACGCTTGTTTGGAGTGAAGAAAGTGATGGGCATTTTAGAGAGATTAAAAAAATGTTAGGGTCACTCCCTGTAATCCTCCAACCTTGTTGGGAAGAAACATTCTTTGTAAACCCTAGTGTGGGAGAAGAGGCCATTGGTGCTGCCCTCCTACAAAAAGATCCAAAAACATCCTTTATGAGGCCTGTGTATTTTGCTAGCCGCCTCATGGAAAACACAGAGAAGTCCTACACCTTGATGGAACAGCTAGTGTTAGCTCTCATGTTTGCGGTAACCAAATTTTGGCCATACTTGCTGCCGAAGAGGTTTGTAATTATCACTGTGGAGGATATGTTTCCCTATGCACTACAACATATGGAAATCTCTGACAAAATAGCAAAGTGGGTGGTGCGACTTCAAGAGTTTGAATATACAATACAGGTTGAAAGAACAACTCGAGCATGCTTAGCCGACATTTTAACAAACAAGTGCTATGAAAAAGTTTTCCATTTGAAGAGAAAGGAACTTCCACCACCTCCATCTCCAGAGGCTTTGGTCAATGCTTATAGCCTCTACTTTGATGGAGCATACAGGAGAACCAAGGATAAGGCAGCTGCAGGCATTGTGGTCTTATCTCCATTGGGAGAGAGGATCCATGGTGAAGGGATCACTCTAGAATATGTCCACTCCAACAATGAAGCAAAATATCAAGCTCTAATTCATGGCCTTTGTTGGTGACTCGATAACTCAATTAAGAGATTAAACACTTTTGGTGACTCCATGCTTTTGGTAAGGCAAATGCAAGTTACATGAGCTTGCAAAAATGCCCGTCTCTCTACTAAAATGAGAGAAGCCAAAGCTCTTATGAGGAGATTTAGGGAGGCACAAGTACACCATGTGCCAAGAGACCAGAACAAGGATGCAGAGCACCTAGCATCATCAAAGTTAAATGAGTCAATAGTGGGAGCAGTGGCCATCAAACTTCCACTTCAGCAAGGCAAGGAGGACTTAGAAGATATTATGCACATTCTGGAGCAAGGAGAGGCTCCTAAACACTTGAATGCAGGGGAAAGGCGATGGTTAGCTAGGAAGGCTACCAGGTATCGCATAGTAAATGATGACTTGTATTGTCTTGGTAAGGATGGTGTGCTTAGGAGAGTGCCTTTGAAGAGTGAAATTGAAGAGATCTTAAAATCTTGTCACGATGATATGTGCGGAGGACACTTTGCACACGACGTCACTAGTAGAAAGGTTCTACAAGCTGGGTTTACTTGGCCAAGTCTTCATCGTGATGTCAAATACTGGTGTCAAACATGTGATGAATGCCAGAAATCAGGACCACGACGGCTCATAGCTGAACCTCAGAACCGAATAAAGGTATATGGGCCCTTTGAGAAGTGGGGAATTGATGCCATAGGGCCTCTACCACGCACTCAGTCAGGTAAAGAGTACCTCATCATGGGAGTAGACTACATGACTAGATGGGCTGAGGCTATGCCGACCAATAGAATTACTGCTAAGGATGTGAGTTAGTTCATCTTTGACCACATCTGTTGCCGGTTTGGCACCCGTCTTGATATACTATCTGATAGAGGACCAGGGTTTAGAGCAGACTTGGTAGGACAACTCATGAAGAAGCTAAATATTCAGCATCAGCACTCTACTCCTTACTACCCTCAGTGCAATGGTTTTGTGGAAAAGGTAAATGGAATCATTTGCAAAATTCTCACCAAACAGGTACATGCCAGGCGCCAAGATTGGGACAAACACCTGAATGGAGCTCTATGGTCCTATAGAACATCCTTCAAAACCACATTAGGGTACACACCCTTTCATTTGGTTTATGGAAAGGAGGTGCTTTTGCCCATTGAAGTGAAGTTAAAAAGTCTTCGAATATTGGATAGCCAGGTAGGCTCTCAAAAGGAGAAAGTACATCAAAGGATCATGGATCTAGAGAGGGTGCAATTGGATCGTGAAGAAGCCATCAACCACTATTCTCAAGAAGCAGAGAAGCGCAGAGAAAAGTTCAATAAAAAGCTAGCATCCAAAGACATCAAAAAGGGATCTCTAGTGCTTCGATATGACAATCGCTTCGACACTCGGAAGGATGGAAAGTTTCTTTTTCGATGGGAAGGCCCGTTCTTGGTCACCAAAAAGTTCAAAAATGGCTCTTACAGACTTCAAGACATTGATGGTAAAGTGCACAAGACCAGGACAAATGGATGGCGTCTAAAGCCTTATCACATCAGAATAAGGTCAGCTCAAGATCAAAGAAAGTAGGCTAGAGGCATAAATACCCCTAGCCAGGTTTGGGGGGGCTATGATCCGAGCCTATCACAAATGTTTTGTTTATTATATTTTGTTGGTTTTCCTTGCTTCTAGAGGTTTACAATAAAATAAAGAGTGAGAACAACCTCTTGGAAAAATTAAAAAAATGATTTGATAGGAATTTTTTCTTGACTAGTTCACCGGAGGTGAAAGGTAGAGGAAAAACCTAGTGGTAAAGGGAAGGAAAAATATGTAAATGTGAAAAGAAAAGATATGATGTGGTTGTGGAGCCATGCACCCATGATTCAAGGGTCATGAGTGGCTCATATCATCATGGATTTGGAGCCATATGATGATTCAAACAGATGGGACCCAAGTGGAAGACTTGGTAAAGGAAGGAACCAGACACATGATTTTGCTGAATTTTTAAAAAATACTTCCACTCCGATCCAAGAAAAGTTGTCTCATCAAAGTTTTAGCTGATGAGCTGGAGATTCTGACCATATTTTTTTTATAATTTTTGCATCTACGATCTAGGAGATATGGCCAAAATGGCGGACGCCAGTTTTTTCAACTGTGGTGGAGACCACCCCCTCTACCTTTACACACACACACACCCCTCCTTTTCCACATTGAGACCTTCTCTAAAAATCAGCCATTAGTCTTCTCACCCTCATCTCCTTCCTCCTCTCTCTCAAGCTCAAAAAACCCATCAAAATTCCTCTCTAATCACCTCTCAAGTCATGCTTAATCTTGTTGTAATTCATAAGTTCTCATTCAACCCCTTTCTATTATTACTAGATATGTATTGATTTTATGTAGATTCTTTACATTTTAAAATAAGGAAGCTCTTGGACTCAAGCTATGGAGGAAGGAGTGAAGACAACACAAGTGATGATGGAGCTAATTAGTTGCAAATTGGTCAACAAATCACTTGGAAGGAGCTTCTTCATTGGTTGAATGTCCCTAATCAAGCTTCATTTGTACAAATTACACTTGGATCTTAACCTTACTCCTAATCACTCTCTTTCCTATATAAAGAGGCCTTCCCCTTTGTAATTTTAAGCCTCCCTCAGCCCCATTGAGTCTTTGTATCACTCACCATGAGCCCATAAGCTCATTCATTCACTCTATTCTTGCACATTCTAGAGTGCAAATTGTTTCATGCTAGTAACCTCTCCTCCTCTTACTTATGTTAATTAAGAGAAATCTTTTATATGTGTGTGAGAGTGCTTGATGTGATCTTAGCTAATCCTTGAGTGGTTGTTTGGTAATCTACATGCTATTTGTGTTGGGAGTGTTTGAAGTCATCCATTCCTTGTACACACACTAAGGTTAATGCTTCATTCATAGTGATCTCTCTCTCTCTCTCTCTCTCTCTCTCTCTCTCTCTCTCTCTCTCTCTCTCTCTTTGTGTAGCGGTCCTAGTCCACGCTTCCAAGACTAGGTGGTGCCCTCATCTCATTTCCCTTGTGGCGCAATGGAGTTTGTTTTGGTGTAGAGACCGCCATTCCAAATTTCCTTCGTCACCAGGAATTAGACACATTGTCTAATGAGAGAATTAAAGCATCTTGCTCTACTTTACCTGCCACATTGGCCTCCGATGTTGACTGGTTGTTTTGAGACTCAGTCTCCTTCTTCTTCTTGGACCAACAATCCTTCTTGACGTGGCCCTTCTTGCCGTAGTTCCAACATTCAAGAACTGACTTTGTGCATGACTTGCTCCGCCTTGAGCAATCACGACCCTTTTGGTTTTTGAACCTCTCTTTAGGCCTTCTTCTTGTTTCCACTGATAGTGCAGCACTTGATGATTCTCCAGTGCTTCTCCTTCGTATTTCCTCGCTTAGGAGAACACCCACAACATCATCAAACTTAAGAGTATTTGTGCCATAAATAGAATTACTTACAGCCCCCATCACAAGGCTGTCCCAACTATCTGGTAGAGATGATAGTATAAGGAGAGCTCGCACTTCGTCCTCATCAAAATTGATTTTCACTGATCGAAGTTGACTTATATATGTTTGTGTTAGAGTCATTTAGGTGTTCTGCAACTGAACCATTCTCTACCATCTTTAGATTGAACAAGCGCTTCATAAGAAATTCCTTATTGGATGCCGATGGTTTCTCGTAGAAGTCGTCAAGTGACTTCATCAAGTCCTCCGTGGTCTTCATCTCCGAAACATTGAAGGCCACCGTTGATGCCAAGCTTAACTGGATTTTTCCTAGTGCCTTTTGATCAAGGACAATCCATGCTTCATCTGCCATTGTTGCGGGCTTCTTCGCAAGACCGCCTAGTAGCAAATAGAGGTCTTTCAAGTAGAGATAGTCTTCAATCTGCATCTTCCAATGTTGGTAGTTTTTTCCGTTGAACTTCTCAATCTTGAGCTTCCCTTCCTCCGACATAACTCCCACTCAATTCAAGGAATCCTTTCCTTGAGATAACTTAGCTACGAGCAAACCTTGCTCTGATACCAATTGTTAGAAAATATGACGTAGCTAAATAGATATTTGAGTAGATTACTTAATGGAGAGAGATAGATTTCACACACAAGAGATTATAGAGTAGACAGAGAGAGAGAGTACACACAATATACGTGGTTCACCCAATGTGGGCTACGTCCACGGGAAAGCAGCCACTCAATGGCTTTATTACTTCAAAATAAGAAGTAGTTTACAGAGGGATTATACCCTTAATAGATCTCCCACCTTGCTTCACTCTCACCACCTCATACCCACCTTGTTGCATCAACTTCACACTACGAAATGTGTGTAGAAATGGCCTCCTTTTATAAGCCAAAAGGGCTGCCCTCCCTCATTAGATATAGCCATGTCTAGCCACCCTTGTGTAGATAAGTCTAAATCAGACCCTTCAATCCGCCCATGTGTGGCCTCCCTTGAGAAGAGAAGTCCGCTTTTGAATTCAGCCACCGGCCACCGGCCATTGACTTTCGACCACCGGCCACTATCGGACCGGTCGTTTTTTGATCACGTTCCAGCCGCCATCCGGCCATAATATTCTGGCGAAAAGGAATATTCCAGTCCCTGAATGTTGGCCCTGAAATCTTGGTTTGCAACGAGTGATTTTCCTTCACGCATGATGGCTTCTCCTCATAATGGGGGCCTTACAAATGTGCGCTTTTACCACAAAAAATTACAAGGGGTAAATCAGGCAGTATACTTAACAAGAGGTCCACCACTTGTCGAACCTACTAAACATTGTGTAACGAAGGTTTTAGTTCAAGGTGGTTTGAAGGTTCACCACCTGTCCAAGCTAGCTCTATTGATGAATAGTCCTATCTCTAGGCGGATCACGTGGATGGTTTCGAGTAGAGGTCCAACACTTTTCCAACCTACTATCCAGTGTGTTATTGAGATTTTAGTTCAAGGTGGTTTGAAGGTTCACCACTTGTCCAAGATAGATCTATTGAAAAAAGCTCACTCTATTGTTTGAATATCAATGTGTGAATGGAGTACAGGTACTATGTTCACTACACTTTATGGTTTGGGAGAGAGGTCCACCACTTGTCCAACCTACTAACCATTGCGTTATGGAGGTTTTGGCCCAAGGTTGTTTGAAGATCCACCACCTATCCAAGCTAGCTCTATTGAAAGAATCTATCACTATTGGTTGAAGGTTAATGTGTGAATAGAGTCTAGCTACTACATTTACTACCATGGAGGGTTTGGGAAAAAGGTCCATCACTTGTCCAACCTACTAACCATTGTGTTATGGAGGTTTTAGCCCAAGGTGGTTGAAGGTCCACCACCTTTCCCAGTTATCTCTATTGAACAGTCCTATCTCTACTTTGATAGCATGGATGGTTTGGAATAGAGTTCTAACACCTATCCAACCTACTATCCATTGTGTTATTGAGGTTTTATCCTAAGGTGGTTTGAAGGTCCACCACTTGTCCAAGCTAGCTCTATTGAAAGAAGCTATCTCTATTGTTTGAAGGTCAATGTGTGAATGGATTTTAACTACTATGTTTACTACCATGTCTGGTTTGGACAGAGGACCATCACTTGTCCAACCTACTAGCCATTGTGTTATGTAGGTTTTAGCCCTATGTGGTTTGAAGGTCAACCACCTATCCAAGCTCCCTCTATTGAATAATACTATCTCTACTCTGATAGCATGGATGGTTTTGGCTAGGGGTCCAACACTTGTCCAACCTTCTATCCATTGTGTTATGGATGTTTTAGGCCAAGGGAGTTTGAAGGTCCACCACCTATCCAAGCTAGATATATTTAAAGAAATTATCTCTGTTGTTTGAATGTCAATGTGTGAATGGAGTGTAGCTACTATGTTTACTACCATGGATGGTTTGGGGTAAACCTCCACCAATTGTCGAACATGCTATCCATTGTGTTATGGAGGTTTAAGTCCAAGGTGGTTTAAAGGTCCACTACCTATCCAAGCTAGCTCGATTGAAAATAAATATCTCTATTGTTTGAAGGTCAATTTAAGAATTGAGTGTAGATACTATGTTTACTATTGTGGATGGTTTGGGGCAGAGGTCCACCACTTGTTCAACCTAATTTCCATTGTGTTTTGGATGTTTTAGCCCAGGTTAGTTTGAAGGTCCACCACCTATCCCAACTAGATCTATTAAACAAAGCTATCTCTATTGTTTCAAAGTCACTGTGTGAATGGAGTGTAGCTACTTTTTTTATGACCATGGATTGTATGGGACAAAGGTCCACAACTTTTCCAACCTACTGTCCATTGTGCTATGGAGATTGAACCCCAAGATTGTTTGAAGGTCCACCACTTGTCCAACCTACTGTCCATTGTGCTATAGAGATTGAACCCCAAGATTGTTTGAAGGTCCACAACCTGTCCAAGCCAGCTCCTTTGAAAGAAGCTATCTCTATTTTTTCAAGGTCAATGTGTGAGTGGAGTGTAGCTACATTTTTTACTACCATGGATGGTTTGGGACAGAGGTCTACCACTTGTCCAACCTACTATCTATTGTGTTATTGATGTTTTAGCGTAAGGTTGTTTGTAGGTACACCCCTGTCCAAGCTAGCTCTATTGAATAGTCCTATCTCTAGTCTGATCACTTGGATGGTTTGGGGTACTTTTCCAACCTACTAACCATTGTGTTATGGAGGTTTTATACCATGGTGGCTTAAAGTTCCATTACCTGTCCAAGCTAGCTCTATTGAATAGTCCTATCTCTAGTCTAATGATGTCGATGGTTTGGGGTAGAGGTCCAACACTTTCCCAACCTACTATTCATTGTGTTATTGAGGTTTTAGCCCAAGGTGGTCTAAAGGTCCACCACCTATCCAAGCTAGTTCCATTTAAAGAAGTTATCTCTATTGTTTGAAGGTCAATGTGTGAATGGAGTAGAGCTACTATGTTTACTACCACTGATGGTTTGGGACAGAGGTCCACCACTTGTCCAACCTACTAACCATTTCATTATGGAGGTTTTAGCCCAAGGTTGTTTGAAGATCCACCACCTATCCAAGCTAGCTCTATTGAAAGAATCTATCACTATTGTTTGAAGGTTAATGTGTGAATAGAGTCTAGCTACTACATTTACTACCATGGAGGGTTTGGGAAAAAGGTCCATCACTTGTCCAACCTACTAACCATTGTGTTATGGAGATTTTAGCCCAAGGTGGTTTGAAGGCCACCACCTATCCAAGCTAGCTCTATTGAATAGTCCTATCCCTACTCTTACAGCGTAGATGGTTTGGGATAGAGATCTAACACTTGTCCAACCTACTATCCATTGTGTTATTAAGGGTTTTAGCCCAAGGTGGTTTGAAGGTCCACCACCTCTCCAAACTAGTGATAGCCATTTTTTCGGCTCTCTATAATTGCCATAGTGAGTTATCTCACCCTATCAAATCACACAAACACTGTCGTTACCCTCACCCTTTCACTGTATATAGGTGCGTGTGAGCTAGGGGCCTTTTCCCATATCTCCTTACTGAAATAAAAAACCCTCAATTAGCTAGTCATTGGGCTAGTTGAGCCAAAAATATAAAAAATATAAAAAATATAAGTATATTATGGCCCATGTGTATGTAAATATTTGTTTGTATATAGGGCCTAAATAAAATATTTTTTCATAATTATTTTGGTATTTATTTAAATATTTCTACCTAGGTGTGTGTTATTTATGCTCTGTACATTGCCTCACCATTACCACAATTTTTCTTACCATTTTTCATACTCTTTATTCCATATAGAAATATTTTCATGTAAGCTTCTCTTATATTTGGTGTAACTCCACCCCAACAAAAATCCAAAAAAACTAGTTTTATTTATGTGTATATTTTTTCACTATTGTGATTTTTCCCTTCCTATATCTATTTTGTTTTTTTTTCTAAAAAAATAGAACACCAAAAATATTTATCTTTTTATGGTAGCCTCATAATGAGAGAGATTTCTTTTGACCCCTTTATATTTTTTCCACTTATATTATTTATATTTGACATGTACATATTTTTTAGACCCCTCAATATTTGATTTTCTTAGTTGTACTATTCACTTATATCATGATCTCAACAATATCTTCAATTATAGACCTACCAAATAAGGTCAAGGGTAGCTGGCATGCATACATGCACTATGGAGGGGTCACTCTTGGAGGTATTCAAAAGAATCATCCAAAGAAGGACCCCACAAGGACCTTGTGCAGTGGAAAAAAACGGTCAGTTTTGCTGAGTTTTTAAAGTTCACTTGCTCTCCGAATTTGAAAAGGTGATACAAACAAAAGTTGTAGCTCGTGAGCTGAACTTTTGTCTCAATTTTTTTCATATTTTTTTGAGCTACGAGCTGTGAGCTATGATTTTATTAGTGGACCCCAATTTTCCCATGCTATGCAGCCACACTCTCTCTTCCAGTTTATCATTTTCCTCTTTCACACACACTTCTCCACTCATCATCCCCACCTCTCTCACCACTCCTCTCTGCACCCTACTCACCTTCTCCTCAACCTTGAAGAATAAGAAAAACCATGGTGAACTCATACCTCCCACACACAATTCCATTCCAAAATTGACCACCTAGTCTCATTTTTCCTCCTCCAAATCACCCATATCTATCAAAAAAACCACAAAATTCAGCCTCTTCTTTTAAAAGGCAGCATCATGGTGGTTGATTTCTCAGCTTCAATTACCTTGTCTCTCAAGGAAGGTAAAGAGTGGAGAAAAAATGTACCATCAAAGCTAGTGGACCGTCAACAAGCGTCAAAATTGGCCCTACTCAAGACACTTGGAGCATCAACCTTGTAAGAAATCCACCTTTTCTTACCTCTTAAGATTTTTTCTTCCTTATTTGTATCCTACATGGATACTCCCATTGTAAATATCCAATTCCATTTGTAAATTAATACTAACTCTACTAACACTAACCCACTATGAAAAGTCCTATCACCTCCATTTCTCTCCTCTCTCTTTCCCCACCAACTTCTTGATAATTCCAAGCAAAAGAAATTAGATAAATTGCTGAAAATATAACCCAACCATGGTTAGAGGAGTAACCCTAGCCTTCAAAATTGCTATAAAAGGAGGGTGTAGCTAGCACAAAAAGGGGGGAGAAGAAAGAGCACTATGCTATAGCTTGAAAAGCCAAGCTCAACCTCTTGAGAAGGAGCTCTTGAGTGGAATCTCATTGGCATTAGGCATATGTATGTGTTGTATTAGGGGTGATTAGCAAGGGAACTCTATGCCATTGTAAGAGAGAGTGATCATTAAATTGAGAGTAGGAAATCTATAATTTCTCCTACCAGAGTAAGCCCAACATTTGCTCAATCAAGGAGGGTGAATTTGGACTAAGCATGGATACCTTGTCTCCCTTCCAACATGAATTCATGGACAATAATGATCTGTAAGTGCCTTGGTGTTTATTTAAGTTCTTGATAGCTTGTCTCTGGGTATTGTTATCAATTTATCCATAAATCCCACATGCTGTAAGAGGGCGACAGGGTGGAGAGGACTGCCCTGGCCTTAAGACAGTGATTGGGGTGGCTTTTTTCTTGTGATGTGTTGTGGTGTAATTTACTCAGGCTATGTTGAACAAATACTAATCTCACTTTGATTGGTCATGACAGATTTGTAAGAAGGCATTAGTGCAACAAGCACCCCCTTCCCCCTTCTCTCTCTTTCTTACATATATATATTTATGTTTGCTTGATCATTAACGATACACTTCAAAGCAGCCCGAGTACCATCTCTCTCTCTCTCTCTCTCTCTCTCTCTCTCTCTCTCTCGTGTTTTAGTGTGTGAGAGTGTTCCATTGGTGTTAGGGTTAGTATAAATCCCTTGCTTGTTTGTGGGTTGCTCTAACGATTCTCCTCTTTTGCGTCCTAGTTCGCTCCTTAACTAGGTGGTGCCCCTTGTGTAGTTGGGATTTGGCTGTGGGTTTGTTGTTTTGGTTTGTGTTGTGTTGTGCCCCAGCCCCATTGAGCAGCACGGGAGCCTTGAAGGGTGTCTAGAGGTTGCTCTTCTTGTTGCCGGACCGCTTCAAATTGGTGCCCCCATGGAGGACGGCTTGTGTATGTTTTGTGTAGGCTCAACCTTTAGCATAATCAAGTAGCTTGCATGAATCACGAGAATTTGTATGATCCCTTCATTCCCATTGCAAGGTAAAAGGTACACATAATTTTTAGTACTAAGTTGCAATTTCAATGTGTAATTCGTAGAATTTTAGGTCCTCTTAGGTTGGCAGAGATAAACGCATCAGTAAATCCTTTTATTTTGCCTCTCATTAGGTACGACCTTAGTTTGGACGTCTATATTTTTGTTTTGTTTTAAGCATAAGGTCATGCATAGACAATGGATAATGGCCCAAGAATAGAGGTTTTCCCCTTTCATTTCACTCCACACATTAGAATAAACATTGCAATTAGTAGAAAAATCCATTTTCAACAACGTATGGTGTTCATGTTTGGTGCCCAAAGAGTAGGAGAAATTCTCGCGTCACCAAACCCTGTCATCCTACCTCTCATTGATTATCATAGGTCATTTGATGTGACTATTTTTATTTTGTTGTAGAATAGATTGCAATTTAGAGAATATTATTGTGTAGATCTTTAAAGAAAGAAAAAACAAAAACACGTCACTTTGAAATCAATTCAATGGAGAACCAACGCCAAATGTCTGGATATCCTCTTTTCTTTGGAGAGCCTGGAGAGGATGCAGAATTATTTTTGGCAAATTTCAAGATGTCTTGTCGTATCAAGAGGATAGTAACTGATCAAGAACGTGTAGAAATGTTTGAGGTAGTACTTAGGAAAGATGCTAGCACTTGGTTTGACTCTTTGCCTGAGGAAGTTAAAGAAAATTACATGGAAGTTGTCAATCATTTCAAGAGATACTTCTTTGATCCCCAAAACACTCAAAAGCTATGGCAAGACATTGTTTCTCATAAGCAAAAAGAATTAGATGACTACTACTTGTACAAGCAAGAGTTTCTACGTCTTTGGGCTGTATGGGTGAGAAATGTTGCTAACCCTGGTGATGGTGCAGAGTTCCTAAAGAAGGAGAGGTTCATAGCCAGACTCTTTCCTGACCTTAAGGTAAAAGTTGAGGCGGGTGCACTTGCTACTTTTGATGCAGTGGAAACTAGGGCTGCTGAGAAGTATAGGAAACTCAAGTGCTTAAGGGGAGAGGTTCCAATAGAAGGTCTGAAACCCAAAGGTAAGTCACAAACATCAACATCTAGGGAGCTTCCTGAGGTAACGGCGGAAGTGATTGAGAAGTTAAATGAATCCTTAAGTAGCCTGTCAATTCACCTTGCACAAGCTGTAGGTCCAAAGTGACAAGCAAAGAAGTCAGAAGAGCGAGATCCACCATGACCTAGGAGAGTCTTGCAATGCTGGAATTGCGGAGAGTATGGACATGGCATGTATAATTGTCCTTGGCCCCGTGGGGATCCAGGCAGACCTAACTTGAATTACCCAGTGATGAATGCAGGTGAAGGAACTAGTCAGCAACCACGGCTTATACAAAGTCCAAATGGAGCAAGACCACCTCCACAAGGAGTGGAAGGAGTTCCACCTTTGCCAGACCCAAACGTGCATGTGATAGAGGTGACAAATTCAAGAGAGGTTGACATGGAAGCAAATGGCATTAAGCGTGGCCAAGGGAAAGGTAAGGAGAAAGAAGGAGTTACATCACAAAGTGACCATGGACGAAAAAAGAAGGCAAAGGAGACCAAGGAAGCTAAGAGGACTCGACGTCGTATCAACCTCCAAGACTTTCCTCTTGGACATGGAATGGCTCCATACAACCTGTTGGAAGACATGAGAGGTAAGGGTCCTGATATCTCATGGTCTCAATTTTTTGCATTATGTCCACAAGTTAGGAGGGATTTAACAAGGGCAGTTAGCACTAGGAGAAAGGTAAAAGAGAATGTGCCTGTTGTAAAAATTGCACAAGCTGAAATGAATGAGGACATTATACCTGTGCTAGATTGTTACATAAAAGGGAGATTGGTTAGGAAAGGTCTAGTGGATGGGGGTGCACAAATTTGCATCATGACAGAGGGACTCATGCAAAAACTAGGCATGCACATCCATGACACACCTGAAATTAAGGTCAAGATGGCAAACAATAGCAAGGCTAGGTGTGTAGGCATTTGTAAAAATGTTTTTGTGGAAGCCTTTGGCATTAAGAAGGCAGTGGATTTCTATGTCATGTCTACCAAAGGAAATGGTTACCCATTTATCCTAGGGAGACCATGGCTAATGAAATGCGAGCTCTGCAGGATTGGGAGAGTGGAAAGCTAATTTGCAAGAACGACAATCATAAGAAGGTTGTCTTTGACATGAAGGAGCAACGCCAAGAGGAGCTCCATGAAGAATCATCTCAAAGTGAGACGGAAGAAGGTTGGACCGATAACACTTCAGAAGAAGAAAGTAGCGGCAGCATTACTGAAGAGGAGTCTTCCATCGAAGTCATGGGGGTAAGGTTTAAGCCAACCAACCAAGAGACCTCTTGTCAAGGTTTGGAGGAGGTAGGTTCCCAAGAGAACCAAAAAGCGGAAGATGAAAGAATGCTAGAAGGTATGCTATCCACAACACTTACAAAGGATGAAAGAGAGGAGTTCAAATGTGTGCTAAGGAAATTTCCTAGGCTTTTTGCTAAAGACTACACCGATGTGCGTGGAGTAGATACTGTTCAACACAAAATTGAGTTGAAGCCAGAGGCCACACCTAAGGCTCAGAAGCTACGAAGGCTAGGAGTCATCAAGGAGCAGGTTTACTCAAGGAGGTAAGAAACCTTCTAGCAGCAGGTTTCATTTATCCAGTGGAGAATTCAGAGTGGGTCTCTCCCGTTGTTGTCACTCCTAAGAAAAATGGAAAGTGGAGGGTGTGTGTGGATTACCGTTGTCAGGAGTTTTTTGGAGCAAGGGATTGCGCATATGTACATACCCATGCATGGTGCATCAAATAAAGTATTGCCCATTTTCCAGAGCCAGGTGGTTACGTGGGGCCCACATGTGTACAGGTAGGACACCATGTACATAGTGCATCGATTTTCATCGTTACTAGTACCATTGTGTTTTTCTACAATAAGGAGGAGTTGGTAGCGCGTAAAACTTCTCGAGGAAGCTATCCGCGGGCCGACGACGTGAGGTCAGCAGGTGCGTCAGATGGCATCTAGTGGCGTCAGGAGGGCGAACGAGGTCAATATTTGCACGCAGATGAGGACGGACACAACGTGGGTGTTTGCTTGTGAGAGTTATGCAGAAAGGTCATCATTAGGACCACTTTTTGGGGCCACTTCACGTGGTGGCGAGATGCATTATTGGAAAAAGGCTGAGTGCCAGGTGTGCAAATGATGCAAAAAGGTGACAACTATGCACTGCGAGGTCAGTTTTTGGCCTGTTCGGGGTCCGTTTGAGGTCATCTAAAAGGCCAAGGGTGCCCAACTAAAAAAGCTAAGTGTGGGAACTGAAAAAAGAGAGAGAAGACCAGAAAAAACGTGGAGAAGAGAGGAGGAACAGCCGCAGGTGTTTTTTTGCTCAATTTGGAGCCTGTTTTGGCCGTAAACTGCTCATCCGAGGTCGGATTTGAGCACTTTGACATTGTAGACTGGGGTTTTGGGCCGTTCCGGACGCGATGGCGCTGTCCATTTTGCCAAATTCCTCACTCTTTTTCTGCTGTTTTTTCTGTGTAATCTTCTCCGGTGAGTGAAGCTTCTTCTCCAATTTGTGATTGTATCTGGTATCTTTTACCCATATTGTGTGGAGCTGTTTGCCCCATTGGTGTTGGCCCAAGCTCATTTGTATCTAAACATCAGAATTTCTTCTCTTTTGAGCTGAGTTTTTGTGTGTGTGTGTGTGTGTGTGTGTGTGTGTGTGTGTGTGTCTCTGTGTGGAGTGGGCAAGTGGATAGTCTCTCTCCTCTCACTCCAGAGGTGTGTTCCCTGTCTCGGCCAGGTGTGTTGTGTAAGCCGAGTGGTGCCCCATAGTGTGTGTGTGTATCTTCCCAAGAGTGTGTGTCGGGTCGTTATAGAGGCGCTGTGTGTGTTTTCATCCCGCTCACATTCTTTTGGCGCCCCCACGGAGGATCTTCTTCGAGTACCTTCTGCTTCGAGCTTCGAGCTTCGAGCTTCGGGATTACAGGTTGCAGGTTGCAGATTACAGGTTACAGGAACAGGGACAGGGACAGGTACAGGTGATTCACACAGGTACAGGTAGTTGGAGTACAGTGATGTCACTTGCAGTTGTTGTGGGAATGCATCACTTGGCGCCTATTTGAGCGCATTGTCTGTTGGATTGTACGTTACTTGTGGAAACTGCCATTGTACACCTTTGTGGAGCCATATATGGTTTTATTTGGCAGTCCCAGCCATTTCTGAGACTTGGTCTGGAAGATAGTCATTTCTGAGACTTGACTATACGCGATTTGCATTAGCTTTCGTGTGAGGGTCGATAGCGTGAGGTTTTTATTGAGCTGGGGGATGCTCAAATGTGGAGATCCTTTCGGTGATACAGGTAGCTGGAGCACCCTTTTTGTGACCTCGCCATAGGCTATGTACTAGTGATTCCTACTTGATGCTCGGGTTCTATTGTTGACAGTTTATGTATACAGATACAGTCTATATTTTGGGTTCTCATTGCTCTACTTTTGGGGAAGCTCTGTCAAAATTTTTCCAAGTTATGATGGCTGGTTTTTTGGTATTTTGAGCCATTTATGCTGTTATGCTGCTGAAATTTTGGCAAAATCAGAGGTTGAGTCAGGTGTGCCTTCTTGGGAGCTTCATGGTTGGCTTTAATGGATGATCAAAACGGCCCTCAGTTCACTCCTTTTCATTTAACTCAAAGAATTCAGATTAATGTTCATGTGTCCAGGAAGATCTTTTTCCAGCAGCGCATAGTCTTTATGTTTGGGCCAAGAAGATTGAGAGAGATCCTGGAATGTCCTTTGCCTGTTGTCATTCCGATGATCAACTATGAAAACTCATTTGATGTGCATGTGTTTGTCCTTATCTAAAGTTGAGCTCCATTGAAGTTTCTAGGGGTTGGGAAGTGAAAAGTTTTGGGTTCTTGCACGTGTGTTCGAAGGGGTTCTCAAAGCATCATAATTTGGGTAGCCATGGCTTTCTCTTATCCGGAGTTTCATGGAAGAAGTGATGAAGATGTGGAAGAATTTTTGGAAAAGATGGAGGTTGCCTGCATTAGCAACCAGATTCATGACCCTACGCAAATGTTACGCCTTCTCCAAATTTGTTTGAAGAGTGATGCACGAGTTTGGTCCAAAGCATTTGAAGAGGAGTTGCGTATGGCTGATCCACCTATAAGATTGAGTTGGGACAATCTAAGGCATGGATTGGAAGTGGAGTTTGTGAAGATAGAAGACCCTGACAAAGTGTGGCAAGAAGTACAGGCTTTGGTGCAAAAGGAAGGTGAGCCAGTAGATGCGTACATACGTAAGTTTTCATTGGCATGGGAGCGAATGTGCAAGGCTTTAGCACCACAGGTACCCCCGCCTGACATGATGAAGAAGGACAGGTTCTTGGCTGGTCTTTGGGAGAATATACGTTGGAGAGTGGAGCTAAAGAAGCCTAGGACATATGAAGATGCACTAGAGGTAGCAAGGAACAAAGAGTGGAAGCTGAGGAAAATGAGCCAGTTAGGGGTGGAGTCTTCGCCAATGAGGTCTGAATTTCAGCCTATAGAGTCTTTACAAGGACGCATGTCAGGGGTTCATCATGAACCAGTGGTTCCTGTTACTACTCAGGTTATGCCAGCAGTGGTCACTACAGCAGTGCAAGATGATGGCCTAAGGCAAGACATGAGGCAAGTGGTTGATCTGATGAAGAATCTCAGCCTAAACATGCTAGGTCAAGTGGGAAATAATCGAGGTCGAGGGCGGTTTGCAAATCAGCCAGCAGGTGAAGAAAGACCTAGGAATGGTGCTGGACAAAGTAATAGTAGGTTTTGGAGGCAGACGCCCACATGTTATAATTGTGGAGAGTTGGGTCACATCAGCCCGCAATGTGATAAGCCACCAAGGATGGGGGGAGACATGTATCCATTGCCAAGACAGGTGCTAACTAGGTCAAATGATTATGGCATCGAAATTAAGGGAGACGAAGGAACCAGTGGACTGACCCAGGAGGAAAAGGGAAAGACAAAAGTGCTAAGTGTAGTCACCTTGGAGAAGGCATCAAAGCTAGAGGATACATTAGTGATGCCTATTGGGAAGAGGACCACAGAGGATAAGGAAGGAAGAAGTGCCCCAGGTCCTAGTAAGAAGAAAGGAAAGAGCCATGAAGGCGAGGATGTCAAGGCCAAGAGGAAAAGGAGAGCTCGTCGAAAGTTTCATGTTTCAGATTTTCCACTAGGGGATGGGCAATTAAGCTATGACTTGAAGGAGGATCTGACGAGCAGGAAGGCAGATGTTACTTTTGGGCAGCTTATAGAGATGGTGCCTAAGCTAAAGCGACAGTGGAAGAGGATGGTTAACCCAATGGAGAAAGAGCCAGAGAGAGGTTCAGTGAAGGTGTTGGCAATGGACGAGCTACCAGACATTTGTCCAATAGTAGATGTGTGGCATAAAAGGAAAAATTTGGGACAAGGTTATGTGGATGGCGGAGCCCAAATATGCGTCATAACACACTCATGCGTTGAGAAGATGGGTCTCACAGTGGCTGGGGTGTCAGGTTTTCGGATCAGATTGGCAAACCATCAAAAAGTAAAATGCTTGGGTGTTGTAAAGAGCTTAGAAGTGGAGGCATATGATGCAAAGGCAGTGGTTGATTTTCATGTGATGCCAGCAGGGTTGGGAGCATATCCTATTATACTGGGCAGACCATGGTTACGTGCAGTGGGAGCTGTTCAAGATTGGCGACATGGTACAATTAGCCTCTATGGAAAGACAGGTACCAAGAAGCTTTATAATATGGACACAAGGAAACGATTAGAGGAGCTTTATGAAGATGAGGATGAGTCTAGTGATGAAGACTCTTCCACGGTGACAGATGAGGATAGTGATAGCACTACCAGCAGTGATGAGGATGTTGATGTTGCATTTCTTTTGATGGACAAAGAAATCCAGGAGATTGGTTTAGTCGCATTTGCGAAGGAAGTTGAAGATGAAAGTGAAGGGCCTTATGAAGTGATTGAAGGGCTGATGCAAACCAAGGTTGAGTTTTCAAAGAAGCGGGAATTGATGACACAAATGATCAGTGGAGACCTCTCAGCTATGGAGAAGGAGATATATTTGCACATGCAAGTCTATGCCAAAGTAATTGATGATTTTCTTGATGGGAGGTTGATAAATGGCATCTCTACAGGTTTTCCTTCGGAACCAGGTCAAAGTTTGATTAAGCTTTTGATGCAAGGAATGCCAACTGTTTTTGTGTGGGATCCAGGTGGAATGAGCATCTACTAGTGTTGCTGCTGCTGAGCATGAATGCTCTAGCAGGCTAGGGGGTGGGCAAATTATGTCAGGAGTTTTTTGGAGCAAGGGATTGCGCATATGTACATACCCATGCATGGTGCATCAAATAAAGTATTGCCCATTTTCCAGAGCCAGGTGGTTACGTGGGGCCCACATGTGTACAGGTAGGACACCATGTACATAGTGCATCGATTTTCATCGTTACTAGTACCATTGTGTTTTTCTACAATAAGGAGGAGTTGGTAGCGCGTAAAACTTCTCGAGGAAGCTATCCGCGGGCCGACGACGTGAGGTCAGCAGGTGCGTCAGATGGCATCTAGTGGCGTCAGGAGGGCGAACGAGGTCAATATTTGCACGCAGATGAGGACGGACACAACGTGGGTGTTTGCTTGTGAGAGTTATGCAGAAAGGTCATCATTAGGACCACTTTTTGGGGCCACTTCACGTGGTGGCGAGATGCATTATTGGAAAAAGGCTGAGTGCCAGGTGTGCAAATGATGCAAAAAGGTGACAACTATGCACTGCGAGGTCAGTTTTTGGCCTGTTCGGGGTCCGTTTGAGGTCATCTAAAAGGCCAAGGGTGCCCAACTAAAAAAGCTAAGTGTGGGAACTGAAAAAAGAGAGAGAAGACCAGAAAAAACGTGGAGAAGAGAGGAGGAACAGCCGCAGGTGTTTTTTTGCTCAATTTGGAGCCTGTTTTGGCCGTAAACTGCTCATCCGAGGTCGGATTTGAGCACTTTGACATTGTAGACTGGGGTTTTGGGCCGTTCCGGACGCGATGGCGCTGTCCATTTTGCCAAATTCCTCACTCTTTTTCTGCTGTTTTTTCTGTGTAATCTTCTCCGGTGAGTGAAGCTTCTTCTCCAATTTGTGATTGTATCTGGTATCTTTTACCCATATTGTGTGGAGCTGTTTGCCCCATTGGTGTTGGCCCAAGCTCATTTGTATCTAAACATCAGAATTTCTTCTCTTTTGAGCTGAGTTTTTGTGTGTGTGTGTGTGTGTGTGTGTGTGTGTGTGTGTGTGTGTCTCTGTGTGGAGTGGGCAAGTGGATAGTCTCTCTCCTCTCACTCCAGAGGTGTGTTCCCTGTCTCGGCCAGGTGTGTTGTGTAAGCCGAGTGGTGCCCCATAGTGTGTGTGTGTATCTTCCCAAGAGTGTGTGTCGGGTCGTTATAGAGGCGCTGTGTGTGTTTTCATCCCGCTCACACCGTCCACTCAATGAGGCAACAAAAAGAGATCACTTTCCCCTCCCATATCAGGATGAGATACTAAATGAGGTAGCTGGTCATGAGAAGTACACTGTGTGTGATGGCTACTTAGGCTACTTTCAAATAGGTATCGCATTGGAAGATCAATTGAAAACAACCTTTATCACTCCTTGGGGTTGTTATGATTTTAGAGTCATGCCATTTGGTCTAACAAATGCTCCTGCAACATTCCAACGTTTCATGAACATGGTGTTTCAAGCATTCTTTGGAAAGTCAATTAGGGTGTTCATTGATGATTTCTGCATTTATAGCTCAAAATCATTGCATCTACAAAGGGTAGAAGAAGGTTTAAAGAAGCTCTACGACATGGGAGGTCAACTCAACCCCGACAAGTGCCACATAGGTGAGGATGAAGTGATCTTGCTTGGTCACAAGGTTTCCTATAAAGGCATTGAGGTGGATCCTTCAAAGGCAAAGGCTCTTATTGAGCTCCCATCACCGAAGAGTCTTAAGGAGGTCATCTCTTTCATTTAGAAGGTGAAGTATATGTCACGCTTCATTCACTTAGCCTCGGAGTTGCTTCATCCTTTGCAAAAGTTGACACAACAAGTAGAATTTGCATGGTCTGATGAGCTTGAAGAGTATTTTTGTAACACTAAAGTCATTTTGTCAGAGCTACCAACACTCATGCCTCCTTGTTGGGAGTACACATTCTTTGTTAGCTCTAGTGTTGGAAGGGAAACAATTGGTGCTGTGTTGCTACAACAAGATCCCCACAATACAAGGATGCGACCCATCTACTTTGATAGTAGGGTCATGAATGCTTTGGAGAGAGACTACACAAAAGCAGAACTCATGATGCTTTCTCTCATGTTTGCGATAAGGAAGTTTAGATCCTACTTGCTCCCAAAACCTTTTGTAATCCTCACCGTAGAGAATTTGTTCCCTTGGGTGTCATCTCAAATGAATCTTAGTACTAGGATCTCAAAGTGGATTATGGAGTTGCAAGAGTTTCAATACTCTTTCAAGGTAGAAGATAGTGTGCGTGCACAATTGTCAGGGATTCTCACTTATAGGGTGCATGAAAAGGAGATTAAGGTTCCTGAAGTAAAGACCCTACCATTGCCACCACCAAAAAGTATTCCTAATGCTTTTACCTTGTTCTTTGATGGAGCTTTTCGACGAGACACAAGGAAAGCAGGGGGAGGGCTAGTGTTGCTCAACCCAAGTGGAGAGGTGGTCATGAAAGAGAAGGTCAATCTACCAGGTTCAACTAGCAACAATGAAGCAGAATACGACACACTACTTCAATGTTTGAAGATGTGCATTGGCCAAGGGATAAAACGTCTCATGATAAAGGGATATGCACTTCTCATTGTTAAACAGATTTTAGGCATTTGGGCATGCAAGAATGAAAGCTTAAGGACAAAAGTTCATGCCATTTGTAAGATGTTTAATCAGTTTGAAGAAGTGCAACTATATCATATTCCGAGGAAACAAAATGAAGATGCCGATTTACTTGCACAACAAGCAGTTACATGTGTTGAGAGAGAAGTGCAGGTCATCATGGTGGCAGTAGCTGTCAAGCAACCGAGATACCAGGGATTGGAGTCATTGGCTCCCATTATTGGCTACATTTTGGAGGGTGAGTTTCCACAAGACTTCACGAAGGATCAGAAGAGGAGACTCATGAAGAAGGAAAGTTTCTATCTCTTCCTAGAAGGCTCCCTCTACCAAAAAGGGAAGGATCAAGTGTGCAGAAGAGTACCAACTATCGAGGAAATTCCAGCCATTCTAAAAGGTTTTCATGAAGAGGCATGTGGTGGTCATTTTGCCCAAGAATCAACTGTGAAGAAGATTTTGCTTGCGGGGTATGTTTGGCCAAGCTTGCATGTGGACGTTCAACATTGGTGTAAAAGCTATCACAATTGTCAGATAAATGGAAATAGAAGGTTGGTGCATGGCCCGAGGCAAATAGTTCTTGCAAATGGACCCTTTGAAAAGTGGGGCATTGATGCTATGGGTCCCCTGCCTAGGACAAAAAATGATAAACTCTACATTCTAGTGGTTGTAGACTATATGACTAGGTGGGTGGAAGCTCAAAGTGTGGCAAGAGTGAATGAGAGGACAGTTAGCAAGTTTGTGTACAATCACATTTGTTGCAGATTTGGCACACCTTTGGAGATTGTTTCTGATAATGGTCCAGGGTTTAGGAAGGGCTTGCTCACAGAAGTTTGTGAAGAGCTTCACATTCTACATCGTCATAGCACACTATACTACCCACAGTCAAATGGTTTGGTGGAGAAGGCTAATGGTGTCATTGCAGGAATCATTAGAAAGATGGTGCAAAACAAGACAAAATTATGGCATGACTTCTTGGATGGTTCCTTGTGGGCATATCGAACCACATATAGGGGAGCCACGGAGTTCACACCATTTCACTTGGTCTATGGTCAAGAGGCTTTGTAGCCTATCGAGCTCAACATTCCAACAATGCGACTTCATGGAAAAGGAGCACAAGATGATCAAGAGGTATGGACGGATCGACTTCTTATGTTAGTGGAGCTTGAGTGGAAAAGAGAAGCAGCATACGAGTGCTACAAGAGGAAAGCCACACAAGCGAAAGAAACGCACGACAAGAAACTGAAGGACAAAGGCATCACGGAAGGAGAGCTTGTGCTAAGGTATGACAATCGACATGACAATCGTTTTGATGCCAAGTTTGAAACTAGATGGCAAGGGCCATACATAGTCAAGAAGGCTTTCAATTCAAGTTACTATCAACTTATGGACTTGAATGGAAAAGAGCACTCCAGGAAGGTAAACGGCTATCGCTTGAAGCCTTACTTGAGTCGCCTTCTACCAAAGGATCTACCAGAGCAAAAGGTAACTATCCCATGTAAGTATTGTTCCATGAAGCATGAGCGTAACACAAACCAAAATTCCAAGGGGCCAAACAATGAAGATCTTGTCAAGGACTATGAAGCACTCTCTTTGAAAAAGATTCTTTATGATGGTTAATGAATATACCATCATCTTGGGGGAGGGCTAATGATAGCCGTTTTTTCGGCTCTCTGTAATTGCCATAGTGAGTTATATCACCCTATCAAATCACTCAAACACTGTGGTTACCCTCACCCTTTCACTGTATATAGGTGCGTGTGAGTTAGGGGACTTTTCCCATATCTCCTTACTGAAATAAAAAACCCTCAATTAGCTAGTCATTGGGCTAGTTGAGCCAAAAAAAAAATTAAAAAAAAAATATAAGTATATTATGGCCCATGCGTATGTAAATATTTCTTTGTAAATAGGGCCTAAATAAAATATTTTTTCATAATTATTTTGGTATTTATTTAAATATTTCTACTTAGGTGTGTGTTATTTATGCTCTGTACATTGCCTCACCATTACCACAATTTTTCTTACCATTTTTCATACTCTTTATTCCATATAGAAATATTTTCATATAAGCTTCTCTTATATTTGGTGTAACTCCACCCCAACAAAAATCCAAAAAAACTAGTTTTATTTATGTGTATATTTTTTCACTAATGTGATTTTTCCCTTCCTACATCTATTTTGTTTTTTTTCTAAAAAATTAGAACACCAAAAATATTTATCTTTTTATGGTAGCCTCATAATGAGAGAGATTTCTTTTGACCCCTTTATATTTTTTCCACTTATATTATTTATATTTGACATGTACATATTTTTTAGACCCCTCAATATTTGATTATCTTAGTTGTACTATTCACTTATATCATGATCTCAACAATATCTTCAATTATAGACCTACCAAATAAGGTCAATGGTAGGTGGCATGCATACATGCACTATGGAGGGCTCACTATTGGAGGTATTCAAAAGAATCATCCAAAGAAGGACCCCACAAGGACCTTGTGCAGTGGAAAAAAACGATCGGTTTTGCTGAATTTTTAAAATTCACTTGCTCTCCGAATTTGAAAAGGTGATATAAACAAAAGTTGTAGCTCGTGAGCTGAGCTTTTGCATCAAATTTTTTCATATTTTTTTGAGCTACGAGCTGTGAGCTATGATTTTATTAGTGGACCCCAATTTTCCCATGCTATGCAGCCACACTCTCTCTTCCACTTTATCATTTTCCTCTTTCACACACACTTCTCCACTCATCATCCCCACCTCTCTCACCACTCCTCTCTGCACCCTACTCACCTTCTTCTCAACCTTGAAGAATAAGAGAAACCATGGTGAACTCATATCTATCAAAAAAACCACAAAATTCAGCCTCTTCTCTTAAACGACAGCATCATGGTGGTTGATTACTCAGCTTCAATTACCTTGTCTCTCAAGGAAGTTCAAGAGTGGAGAAAAAATGTACCCTCAAAGCTAGTGGACCGTCAACAAGCATCAAAATTGGCCCTACTCAAGACACTTGGAGCATCAACCTTGTAAGAAATTCACCTTTTCTTACCTCTTAAGAGTTTTTCCTCCTTATTTGTATCCTACATGGATACTCCCATTGTAAATATCCAATTCCATTTGTAAATTAATACTAACTCTACTAACACTAACCCACTATGAAAAGTCCTAACACCTCCATTTCTCTCCTCTCTCTTTCCCCACCAACTTCTTGATAATTCCAAGCAAAAGAAATTAGATAAATTGCTGAAAATCTAACCCAATCTTGGTTAGAGGAGTAACCCTAGCCTTCAAAATTTCTATAAAAGGAGGGTGTAGCTAGCACAAAAAGGGGGGAGAAGAAAGAGCACTATGCTATAGCTTGAGCAGCCAAGCTCAACCTCTTGAGAAGGATCTCTTGAGTGGAATCTCATTGGCATTAGGCATATGTATGTGTTGTATTAGGGGTGATTAGCAAGGGAACTCTATGCCATTGTAAAAGAGAGTGATCATTAAATTGAGAGTAGGAAATCTATAATTTCTCCTACCAGAGTAAGCCCAACATTTGCTCAATCAAGGAGGGTGAATTTGGACTAAGCATGGATACCTTGTCTCCCTTCCAACGTGAATTCATGGACAATAATGATGTGTAAGTGTCTTGGTGTTTATTTAAGTTCTTGATAGCTTGTCTCCGGGTATTGTTATCAATTTAGCCATAAATCCCACATGCTGTAAGAGGGCGACAGGGTGGAGAGGACTCCCCTGGCCTTAAGACAATGATTGGGGTGGCTTTTTTCTTGTGATGTGTTGTGGTGTAATTTACTCAGGCTATGTTGAACCAATACTAATCTCACTTTGATTGGTCATGACAAATTTGTAAGAAGGCATTAGTGCAATAAGCACCCCCTTCCCCCTTCTCTCTCTTTCTTACATATATATATTTATGTTTGCTTGATCATTAATGATACACTTTAAAGCAGCCCGAGCACCATCTCTCTCTCTCTCTCTCTCTCTCTCTCTCTCTGGTGTTTTAGTGTGTGAGAGTGTTCCATTTGTGTTAGGGTTAGTGTAAATGCCTTGCTTGTTTGTGGGTTGCTCTAACGATTCTCCTCTTTTGCGTCCTAGTTCTCTCTTAAACTAGGTGGTGCCCCTTGTGTAGTTGGGATTTGGTTGTGGGTTTGTTGTTTTGGTTTGTGTTGTGTTGTGCCCCAGCCCCATTGAGCAGCACGGGAGCCTTGAAGGGTGTCTAGAGGTTGCTCTTCTTGTTGCCCACCCCGGACCGCTTCACTAGCTATATTGAAATAATCTACCTCTATTGTTTGAAGGTCAATGTGTGAATGGAGTGTAGCTACTATGTTTAGTACCATGGATTGTTTGGGTAGAGGACAGTCACCTGTCCAACCTACTAGCCATTGTATTATGCAAGTGTTATCCCTATGTGGTATGTTAACCACCTGTCCAAGCTCGCTCTATTGAATAGTCCTATCTCTACTATGATAGCATGGATGGTTTTGACTAGAGGTCCATAAGTTGTCCAACCTACTATCCATTGTGTTATGGAGGTTTTAGCCCAAGGCGGTTTGAAGGTCCACCACCTATCCAGGATAGATCTATTGAAAGAAGCTATCTCTATTATTTGAAGTTCAATGTGTGTATGGAGTGTAGATACTGTGTTTACTACCATGGATGGTTTGGGGTAGATATCCACCACTTGTCCGGCCTACTATCCATTGTGTTATGGAGGTTTAAGTCCAAGGCGGTTTGAAGGTCCACCACCTGTCCAAGCTAGCTCTATTGAAAAAATCTATATCTATTGTTTGAAGGTCAATTTGTGAATGGAGTGTAGCTACTATGTTTATTACCATAGACCACTTGTCCAACCTAATTTCCATTGTGTTCAGGAGGTTTTAGCCCAGGTTGGTTTGAAGGTCCACCACCTATGCAAGCTAGATCTATTGAACAAACCTATCTCTATTGTTTCAAAGCCAGTGTGTGAATGGAGTGTAGCTACTTTTTTTACTACCACGGATGGTTTGGGGCAAAGGTACACCACTTGTACAACCTACTATTCATTGTGTTATGGAGGCTTTAGCCCAAGATTGTTTGAAGGTCCACCACCTGTCCAAGACAGATTCTTTGAAAAAAGCTATCTCTATTGTTTGATGGTGAATGTGTGAATGGAGTGTAGCTATTTTTTCTACTACCATGGATGGTTTGGGGTAGAATTCCACCACTTGTCCAACGTACTATCTATTGTGTTATGGAGGTTTTAGCCCAAGGTTGTTTGAAGGTTCACCACCTATCCAAGCTAGGTCTATTGAATAGTCCTATTTCCTATTTCTACTCCCATCACATGGATGGTTTGGGGTAGAGTTCCACCACTTGTCCAACCTACTAACCATTGTGTTATGGAGGTTTTAGCCCATGGCTATTTGAAGGTCCCTCATCAGTCCACGCTAGCTCTATTTAATAGTCCTATCTCTATTGTTTGAAGTTCAAAGTATGAATGGAGTGTAGCTACTATGTTTAATACCGTGGATGGTCTGAGCGGGATGGAAGCACACACAACATCTCTATAATGACCCGGCACACACTCTTGGGATGACACACACACACTATGGGGCACCACTCGACTTACACAACCCACCTGGCCGAGATAGGGAACACACCAATGGAGTGAGAGGAGAGAGACTACCGATTTACCCACTCCACGCAGAGACACACACCCAAAAAAATCAGCTCAAAAGAGGAGAATTTCTAATGTTTAGATACAATTGAGCTTGGGCCAACACCAATGGGGCAAACAGCTCACACAATATGGGTAAAATATGCCAGATACAATCATCAATTGGAGCAGAAGCTTCGCTCATAGGAGAAACTTACAGAGCCAAAACAGTAGAAAAAAGTGAGGAATTTGCCATAATGGATAGCGGCATCGCGTCCGAAGCTGCCAAAACCCCAATCTACATGTCAAAGTGCTCAAATCCGACCTCGGATGAGTAGTTTACGGCCAAAATAGGCTCCAAAATGAGCAAAAACACAGTTGCGGCTGTTCCTCCTCTTGTCTCCACCCTTTTTTTGGTCTTCTCTCTGGTTTTTCAGTTCCAACACTTAGATTTTTTACTTGGGAACATTGGCCTTTTAGTTGACCTCAAACGGTCCCCGGACAGGCCAAAAAGTGGTCTCGCAATGCATAGTTGTCACCCTGCTGCATCCATCCGCACACCTGGCACTCAACTTTTTCCAATAATGCATCCCGCCACCACGTGAATTGGCCCCATAAAATGGTCCTCATGATGACCTTTCTGCATAATTATCACAAGAAAACACCCACGTTGTGTCCATACTTATCCACGTGCAAATATTGACCCCATTCGACCTTCTGACGCCACTAGATGCCATCTGACGCACCTGCTTACCTCATGTCTTCGGCCCGTGGATAGCTTCCTCGAGAAGTTTTACGTGCTACCAACTCCTCATTATTATAGAAAAAACACCCTAGTACTAGCGATAGTGAAAATTGATGCACTATGTACATGCTGTCCTACCTTTACACATGTGGGCCCCACGTAACCACCTAGATCTGGAAAATGGGCAATCCTTTATTCGATGCACCATGCAGGTGTATGTACATATGCGCAATCCGTTGCTCCAAAAAACTCTTGACATAATTTGCCCATCTCCTAGCCTGCTAGATCATTCATGATCAGCAGCAACAAAAAGAGATATGAGACTCGCCGCGTCACAGGTCTCATCATCCTTCACAAACATTACTTGCTCCATAGAAAACTCATCTTGCTCCACCATCATTAATCTAGCATGATACAATTGAAGACGCCATCCATTTACCCTTGACTTATGTAGAATCCCATCCAGGTTAGCCAATGGATAAGTACCATTTGAAAAACACTCCACTACCTTGAAAGGGCCTTCCCACTTAATTTGGAACTTCTTTTGGAAGGTATTCTCCAGCTTACTATTGTAGCACAAAACCAAGGCATGCTTCTTGATACCCTTACTTTTGACCTTTTCATTTATCTTTGCCAAAGCCCTATCTTGCATCTGCCCATAATGCTCCAATGCGCTCACCCTATCCACCTGAACTTCTTGTAATTGTAAGAGACTCTCTTTGAATGCATCACTAGGTGGCCCAAGCAGCTTCTCTAACATCTTGACAGCAGGAAGTTCTACCTCCACAGGCAATAGTGCTTCCTTTCCATATACCAAATGAAATGGAGTAAACCATGTACATGTCTTCCACCGAAGTACGGTAAGCCCATAATGCACTAGGAGTTCCAGATCCCAATTCTTTCCTTGGTGCTTTGTCACTTTCAAAAGAATCTGTACCAACTCACCATTGAATCTTTCATTTAGGCCATTACATTGCGGGTAATAAGGAGTGGTATGCTGGTGCCTAATCTTCATCTTCGTGCATAAAAAATATAGCAGTTTAGCTCTAAATCCTGGCCCTTTATCTGAAAGTATCTCCAATGGCACCCCAAACTTGCAACATATTTCATCATACACAAATTTTTCCACATCCTTTGCAGTGATTTATTTTACTGCTATAGCCTTTGCCCATCTAGAGAGATAGTCCACTGAAGTCAAAATATAGCTTTTGCCCCTGCTTGTGATAGGTAACGGGCCTATTGCATCAATTTCCCACTTTTCAAACACATCAAACGCCAAAATGGTTTTTTGTAGCTCTGGCTTCAACACTCTCTTCCCAAATGCTTGACACCTATTGCAAGACCTACACCAATAGTGAACATCCTTGTGCAAACTAGGCCATACATACCCCTCTTGCAAGATCTTATGCAAGGTGATCTTTAGAGAAAAATTTCCACCACATGCGCCTTCATGATGCTCTTCCAACACTCTAAAAAGCTCCTCCCGCCAAGGTACACGTCTCAACACAAGATCAGCCCCTTTCATGTACAAGACATCACCAATCAATTTGTACCTGTATGCTCTACGCACGAAACCATACTTCTTAGAATTCTGAATGTCCTTCGGAATGATTCCTGTTAGCAAAAAATCTTCTTCTTGAGCCAGCCATGATAAAGAGGTAAATTGGTCCTCAACACAAATAGCACCCCAATCATACTTTGAGATGCTTCATGTGCCTCTCCATTTAGAGCGCGTTCAATGTGTCTAATGCTCCATGCTTCAAACGTTTTTAACAGGCCTTTAATTCTAAAACACATTTCCTTCAATGAGGTGTTCTTACTCTTCCACACACCGAGCACTTGTTTCACCACTAGCAAGGCATCACCTTTTATGCTCAATCTTCTAATCCCATGCTTCAAACAAATCAGTGTAATCCAGCTTCCAAAGTTGCATATTCAGCCTCATTGTTACTATGAGCATCCAATTTGAACCTTCTCTTGCATACTAGCTTCCCCTTTGGATCATAAAGTGCTATTCCCCCTGAAGCCGCATCATGGCTCTTTCTGTATGAGCCATCAAAGAAAAACACATGTGCATTGCTAATATGTGGCACTTCTTCAACTACCTTCCTCACCACCTTTTCCTTAACAAGGAGGGGATTCTTCTTATAAGTCAGCAAATCGGCTAGGGTAGCCCTTGTACTGTCTTCCACTAAGAAAGAGAACTTGAACTCTTGCAGCTCAATTACCCATTTCTTCACCACATTTGACATGTTAGTGCCATTAATTAACTGTGGCAAAAAAGCGTAACTCGTTAAGAAAACAAAAGGTCGTGGTAGCAAGTAATGATGAAATCATCGACAAGCAAATATTACAGTGGCCATCACTAGCTCTACTTCCAAGAACTTTCTCTCTGCTACCAACTTCACTGGCTTGCAAAATACAGTGGCCTCATATAATGGCTGCCCTTCCCCTTTTTCAACAGCATGGCTCCAATGGCATCATCTCCTACTGATGGATTTACATAAAATGCTTTCCCCCAATCAGGAGCCTGCATGGCTGACAGACCCCCTAACACCTCTTTGACCTCTTGAAACACCTCTTCATACTTTTCATCCCATTGCAATGGATCATGCTTTGCCACTTGTTGTAATGGATAAATAAGCTGTGAAGACAATGGAATAAATCGCACCATGTACTTCACTTTGTGTATAAAGGTCGCCAATTGCTTTGTACTCGTAGGTGATGGAAGAAGAATGATAGACTTAACCTTGTCTGGATCAGCCTCAATGCCATTTTATGACACCATATGGCCCAATAACTTCACCATTGGCTGTGCTAGATGACATTTCTTTGGATTTAGTTGTCCTCCACATTCATCATACCGAGCCAATACCATGTGGAGCCTCTCATGGTGTTCAACCCTATTGTTGTACACACAGAAGTCATCCATACTACCAATGAATGGTTCCCACACCCAATTTTCTCTCTCTTGATAGAAGGATGGTCCATTTGACAACCCAAATGGCAATACCGTGTAGCAATAACAGCCCCATGGCGTAATAAAAGTTGTCTTTGTGCGGTCTTTGAGAGCAATCTTCAATTGAAAATAGCCTGAAAAACCATCACACACACTGTACTTCTCATAACCAGCCCACTGAATCCAAGATCTGATCAATGAATGGAAGAGGATATGGGTTATTTTTAGTGGCTGCATTTAAGGGTTTAAAATCTACACAAATCCTCCACTTCCCATCCTTCTTTGGACTGACTACTACTAGACTCACCCATTCTGTGGTCTCCATAGGGACTATGAACCCTGCCTTTAATAAGTTGTCCACCTCTTTCCGCAAGGCCTCCATTTTCTCTTGACCCATCCTTCTTAGCCTTTTCCACAATGGCTTAGCACCTTCTTTCAGATCTATATGCATCTCTTCACCCTTGAACCCTCTGATCTCTTCATATGAAGTAATGAATAAATTAGGAAAACTAGCCAGCATATGCAAATGTATCTCCTTCTCCATATTCGAGAGGTCTCCACTGATCATTTGTGTCATCAATTCCTGCTTCTTTAACATTTCAACCTTGGTTTGCATCAGCCCTTCAATCACTTCATAAGGCCCTTCACCTTCATCTTCAATCTCATTTGCAAATGCAACTAAACCAGAGTCCTGGATTCCTTTGTCCATCAAAAGAAATGCAACATCAGCATCCTCATCACTGCTGATAGTACTATCACTGTCCTCGTCAGACACTGTGGAGTAGTCTTCATCACTAGACTCATCCTCATCTTCATAAAGCTCCTCCAATCGTTTCCTTGTGTCCATATTATAAAGCTTCTTGGCACCTGTCTTTCCACTCCCACTGCACGTAACCATGGTCTACGCAATATAATAGGATATGGTCCCAACCCTGCTGGCATCACATGAAAATCAACCACCACCTTTTCGTCATATGCCTCCACTTCTAAGCTCTTTACAACACCCAAGCATTTTACTTTTTGATGGTTTGCCAATATGATCCGGAAGCGTGACACTCCAGTCACTGTAAGACCCATCTTCTCAACGCATGAGTGTGTTACGACACATATTTGAGCCCCACCATCAACATAACCTTGTCCTAGGTTTTTTCTTTTGTGCCACACATTTACTATTGGACAAATTTCTGGTAGCTCATCCATCACCATCACCTTCACTGAACCTCTCTCTGGCTCTTTCTCGATTGGGTTAACCATCCTCTTCCACTGTCGCTTTAGCTTCACCATCTCTATAAGCTGCCTAAAAGTAACATCGGATTTCCTACTCATTATATCCTCCTTCAAGTCATAGCTTAATTGCCCATCCCCTAATGGAAAATCTGAAACATGAAACTTGCGGACAAGCCCTTTTTTTCCTCTTGGCCTTGACATCTTCACCTTCATGTCTCTTTCCCTTCTTCTTACTAGGACCTGGGACACTTCTTCCTTCCTTATCCTGTGTGGTCCTCTTCCCAATAGGCATCACTAATGTATCCTCTAGCTTTGATGCCTTCTCCAAGGTGACTACACTTATCACTTTTGTCTTTCCCTTTTCGTCCTGGATTAACCCACTGGTTCCTTCTTCTCCCTTGATTTTGATGCCATAATCATTTGACCTAGTTAGCACCTATCTTGGCAATGGATACATGTCTCCACCCATCCTTGGTGGCTTATCACATTGCGGGTTGATGTGACCCAACTCTCCACAATTATAACATATGGGTGTCTGCCTCCAGAACCTACCATTACTTTGTCCAACACCATTCCTAGGTCTTTCTTCACCTCTTGGCTGATTTGCAAACCTCCCTTGACCTCGATTATTTCCCACTTGACCTAGCAAGTTTAGACTGGGATTCTTCATTAAATCTACCACTTGCCTCATGTCTTGCCTTAGCCCATCATCTTGCACTGTTGTAGTGACCACTGTTGGCATAGACTGAGGAGTAATAGGAACCATTGGTTCATGATGAACCCCTGGCATGCGACCTTGTAAAGAGTCCATAGTTTGAAATTCAGACCTCATGGGCAAAGACTCCACCCCTAACTAGCTCATTTTCCTCAGCTTCCACTCTTTGTTCCTTGCTACCTCTAGTGCATCTTCATATGTCCTAAGCTTCTTTAGCTCCACTCTCCAACGTATATTCTCCCAAAAAGGAGCCAAGAACCTATCCTTCTTCATCATGTCAGGTGGGGGTACCTGTGGTGATAAGGCCTTGCACATCTGCTCCCATGCCAATGAAAACTATGTATGTATGCATCTACTGGCTCACCTTCCTTCTGCACCAAACCTTGTACTTCTTGCCACACTTTGTCAGGATCTTCTGTCTTCACAAACTCCACTTCCAATCCATGGCTTAGATTGTCTCAACTCAATCTTACAGGTGGATCAACCACACGAAACTCCTCTTCAAATGCTTTGGACCAAACTCGTGCATCACTCTTCAAACAGATTTGGAGAAGACGTAACATCTGCGCTGGGTCATGAATCTGGTTTTGCTAATACAGGCAACGTCCATCTATTCCAAAAAGTCTTCTACATCTTCATCACTTCCATCACTTCTTCCATGAAACTCCGGATAAGAGAAAGCCATGGCTACCCAAGCTACGATGCTTTGAGAACCCCTTTGAACACACGTGCAAGAACCCAAAACTTTTGACTGACTCAATTCCCAAAAACTTCAATGGAGCTCAACTTTAGATAAGGACAAACACATGCACATCAAATGAGTTTTCATAGTTATTCATCGGAATTACAACAGGCAAGGGGAATTCCAGTATCTCTCTTAATCTTCTTGGCCCGAACATAAAGACTATGCGCTGCTGGAAAAAAAATATTCCTGGATACATGAACATTTATATGGATTCTTTGTGTTAAATGAAAGGAGTGAATTGAGGAAGGCACGCCATAACAACATAACAGCCTTAAAACACCAAAAACCCAGCCATCATAACTTGGAAACATTTTGGCAGAGTTTCCCTAGAAGTAGAGCAGTAAGAACCCAAAAGATAGACTGTATATGTATGCATACACTGCCAACAATAGAAACCGAGCATCAATTAGGAATCACTAATACATAGCTATGGCGAGGTCACGAAAAGGGTACTCTAGCTACCTGTATCACGGGAAGGATCTCCACATTTGAGAATCCCCCAACTCAATAAAACCTCACGCTATCGACCATCTCACAAAGGCTAATGCAAATCGCGTATAGTCAAGTCTCAGAAATGACTATCTTCCAGACCAATTATCATAAATGGCTGGGACTGCCAAATAAAACCAAGTATGGCTCCACAAAGGCGTACAATGGTAGTTTCCACAAGTAACGTACAATACCAACAGGAAATGCGCTCAAACAGACGCCAAATGATGCATACCCAGGGCAAATGCAAGTGACTCCCACTTGCCAGTGTATGACTCTACACCAGCTACCTGTACCTGTACCTGTACTTGTCCATGTAGCCTGTAACCTATAATCTACAACATGTAACCCCAAATCTCGAAGCTTGAAGCTCAAAGCAGAAGGTACACGAAGAAGATTCTCCGTGGGGGCGCCAATAGAATGTGAGCGGGATGGAAAAACACACAACGTCTCTATAATGACTCAACACACACTCTTGGAATGATACACACACACACACACACACACACACACTATGGGGCACCACTCGGCTTACACAACCCACCTGGCTGAGACAGGGAACACACCGATGGAGTGAGAGAAGAGAGACTACAGATTTACCCACTCCACACAGAGAGACACACACACACCCAAAAAACTCAGCTCAAAAGAGGAGACTTTCTAATGTTTAGATACAATTGAGCTTGGGACAACCCCAATGGGGAAAACAGCTTACACAATATGGGTAAAATATGCGAGATACAATCACAAATTGGAGCAGAAGCTTCGCTCATAGGAGAAACTTACACAACCAAAACAGTAGAAAAACGGTAAGGAATTTGGAAAAATGGATAGCACCATCGCTTTTCGAACGGCCCAAAACACCAAGCTACAATGTCAAAGTGCTCAAATCCAACCTCGGATGAGCAGTTTACGGCCAAAATAGGCTCCAAAATGAGCAAAAACACAGTTGCGGTTGTTCCTCCTCTTCTCTCCAGCCTTTTTCTGGTCTTCTCTCTACTTTTTTAGTTCCCACACTTAGCTTTATTACTAGGGCACATTTGGCCTTTTAGTTGACGTCAAACAGACCCCGAACAGGCCAAAAAGTGGTCTCGCAATGCATAGTTGTCACCCTGCTGCATCCATCTGCACACCTGTCACTCAACTTTTTCCAATAATGCATCCCGCCACCACATGAAGTGGGGCCAAAAAATGTTCCTCGTGATGAACTTTCTACATAATTATCAAAAGAAAACACCCACGTTTTGTCCATACTTATCCACGTGCAAATACTGACCCCATTCGACCTCCTGACGCCACTACATGCCATCTGAGGCACCTGCTTACCTCATGTCACCGGCCCGCGGATAGCTTCCTTGAGAAGTTTTACGTGCTACCAGCTCCTCATTATTATAGAAAAAACGGTACTGGTGATATTGAAAATCGATGCACTATGTACATGATGTCCTACCTGTACACATGTGGGCCCCACGTAACCACCTGGCTCTGGAAAATGGTCAATCATTTATTGGATGCACCATGTAGGTTTATATACATATGCGCAATCCCTTGCTCCAAAAATCTCCTGACAACGGTTTGGAATAGAGGTACACCACTTGTCCAACCTGCTATCCATTGTGGTATGAAGGTTTTAGCCCTAGGTGGCTTGAAGGTCCACCACCTATCCAAGCTATCTCTATGGAGAATTCCTACGTCTATTGTTTGAAGGTCAATGTGAAAATGGAGTATAGCTACTAGGTTTACTGCCATGGATGGTTTGGGGCAGAGGTCCACCACTTTTCTGACCTACCATCCATTTTATTTTGGAGGTTTTAGCCCAAGTTGGTTTGAAGGTCCACCACCTGTCCAAGCTAGATCTATTGAACAAAGCTATCTCTATTGTTTTGAAGTCAATGTGTGAATGGAGTGTAGCTACTTTGCTTACTACTATGGATGGTTTGGGTCAAAGGTCTACCAACCTTCCACCCTACTATCCATTGTGTTATGGAAGTTTTAGCCCATGGTTGTTTGAAGGTCCACCACCTGTTCAAGCTAACACCATTGAATTAAGTTATCTATATTGTTTTAAGGTCAATGTGTGAATGGAGTGTAGCTACTTTTTTTACTACCATGGATGGTTTGGGATAGAGGTCCACCACTTGTCTAACCTACTATCCATGGTGTAATGGAGGCTTTAGCACAAGGTGGTTTAAAGCTAGCTCTATTGAAAGAAGATATCTCTATTATTGGAAGGTCAATGTGTGAATGGAGTGTAGCTACTATGTTTATTACCATGGATAGCATTGGGTAGAGTTCCACCACTTGTCCGGCCTACTATCCATTGTGTTATGGAGGTTTTAGCCTAGGGTGGTGTGAAGGTGTACCACATGTTCAAGCTATCTCTATTATTTCAAGATCAATGTGTGAATGGAGTGTAGCTACTATCTCTATTACCGTGGATGGTTTGGGACATAGGTCCACTACTTGTGCAACCTACTATACCTAGTGTTATGGTGGGTTTAGCCTAAGGTGGTTTGAAGGTCCACCACTTGTCCAAGCTAGCACCATTCAATAGTCCTATCTCTATTGTTTGAAGAACAATGCATGAATGGAGTGTAGCTACTATGTTTACTACCATGGCTGGATTAGGACAGAGGTCCACCACTTGTCCAACCTACTATCCCTTGTAATATAAAGTTTTTAGCCCAAGGTGGTTTGAAGATCCACCACCTGTCCAAGCTAGCCTTATTGAAAGAAGCTTTCTCTATTGTTTGAAGGTCAATGTGTAAATGGAGTGTAGCTACTATGTGTATTGCCATGGATGGTTTGGGGTAGAGGTCCACCGCTTTCCCAACCTACTATCCATTGTCTTATGGAGGTTTTAGCCCTAGGTGGTTTGAAGGTCAATCTATGAATGGAGTGTAGCTACTATATTTACTACCATGGATGGTTTGGGATAGAGGTCCACCACTTGTCCAACCTACTAACCCATTTTTTTATGGAGGTTATAGCCCAAGGTTGGTTTGACTCAAGATAGCTCTATTGAATAGTCTTTTCTCTAGTTTGATGACATTGATGGTTTGGGGTAAAGGTGCATCACTTTTCTAGCCTACCATCCATTGGGTTATTGAGGTTTTAGTCCAAGGTGTTTTGAAGGGCCACCACCTGCCCAATGTTCAATATACTGAAAGAAGCTATCTCTTTTTTTTGGATATCAATGTGTGAATGGAGTGGAGCTACTATGTTTACTACCCTGGATGGTTTGGGACAGAGGTCCACCACTTGTCCAACCTAGTAACCATTGCGTTATGGAAGTTATAGCCCAAAGTTGTTTGAAGGTATACCACCTATTCAAGCTAGCTCTATTGAAAGAATCTATCGCTATTGTTTGAAGGTCAATGTTTGAATGGAGTGTAACTACTATGTTTACTACCATAGATGGATTGGGGTAGAGGTCCATCACTTGTTAAACCTACTAACCATTGTGTTATGGAGATTTTAGCCCAAGGTGGTTTGAAGGACGACCACTTGTTCAAGCTAGCTTTATTGAATAGTCCTATCTCTACTCCGATAGCGTGGATGGTTTGGCATAGAGGTCGAACGCTTGTCCAACCTACTATCCATTGTGTAGTTGAGGTTCTAGCCCAAGGTGGTTTGAAAGAATTATCTCTCTTGTTTTAAGGTCAAAGTGTGAATGGAGTGTGGCTACTATGTTTATTACCAAGGATGGTTTGTGCAGAGGTCCATCACTTGTCCAACCTACTAACCATTGTGTTATGGAGGTTTTAGCCCAAGATGTTTTGAGGTCCAGCAGCTGTCCAAGCTAGATCTATTGAATAGTCCTATCTCTACTTTGACAACGTGGATGGTTTTTGGTAGAGGTCTAATACTTTTCCAACCCACTATCCATTGTGTTATGGAGGTTTTAGCCCAAGGCGGTTTGCAGGTCTACCACTTATCCAAGCTAGATCTATTGAAATAAGCTATCTCTATTGTTTAAAGGTCAATGTGTGAATAGAGTGTAGCTACTATGTTTACTACCATGAATGCTTTGGGGTAGAGCTCCATTATTTGTCTAACCTAGTAGCCATTGTGTTATGGAGGTTTGACCCAATGTTGTTTGAAGGTCCACCGCCTGTCCAACTAGCTCTATTGAAAGAAGCTAACGATCTATTGTCTGAAGGTCAAAAGGTGAATGGAGTCTAGCTACTATGTTTACTACCATGGAGGGTTTGGGACAGAGGTCTATCAATTGTCCAACCTAGCAACCATTGTGTTATGGAGGTTTTAGCCCAAGGTGGTTTGAAGGTCCACCACCTGTCCAACCTAGCTCTATTGAATAATCCTATCTCTTCTCTGATAGCGTGGATGGTTTTGGGTAGAGGTCAATCACTTTTCCAATTTACAATCCCTTGTGTTATAAAGGTTTTAGCCCAAGGTGGTTTGAAGGTCCACCAGTTCTCCAAGATAGATCTATTGAAAAAATATTTCTCTATTGTTTGAAGGTCATGTTCAAGCTAGATCTATTGAAAGCAGCTAGCTCTATTGTTTTAAGGTCAATGTGTGAATGGAGTGGCTACTAAGTTTACTACCAAGGATGTTTTGGGGCAAAGGTCGACCACTTGTCCCACCTCCTAACCATTGTGTTATGTAGGTTTTAGCCCAATGTTGTTTGAAGGTCCACCACCCGTACAACTAGCGTTTTGTTTGAATATCAATGTGTGCATGGAGTGTAGCGACTATGTTTGCTACCATGGTTGGTTTGGGGCATAGGTCCATCACTTGTCCAACCTATTAACCTTGTGTTATGGAGGTTTTAGCCCAAGGTGGTTTGAAGGTCCACCACCTATCCAAGCTACTTCTATTGAATAGTCCTATCTCTACTCTGATAGCATGGATGGTTTGGGGTAGAGGTCCAACACTGGTCCAACCCCCTATTCACTGTGTTATTGAGGATTTAGTCCAATGTGGTTTGAAGGTCCACTACATGTCAAACCTAGATCTATTGAAATAATCTATCTCTATTGTTTGAAGGTCAATTTGTGAATGGAGTGTAGCTACTATGTTTAATACCATGGATGGTTTTGGGTAGAGGTTCACCACTTGTCCCCCAGGGGGTTCACTATATTTTAGACCAGGCTATATCACGTGCATTTAGGCTGTGTTTCTAAAATCCTTATTCTGTGACTTTTCTTGGAAATATAATGAATCCTTTTCTTTTAAATTCTGTAAATTTTTCTGAGATTTGTAAAAAAACATATCCTTATGTAAATTTATTTCTGTAAGGGATATAAATACCCTTCTGTTGAACTCACGTGATAGGTTACATATCATGGAAGGTGAACCCCCGGGACTTGTCCAACGTACTTACCATTCTGTTACGGAGGTTTTAAATCAAGGTTGTTTGAAGGTCCACCATCTGGAAAAGCTAGCTCTATTGAAAGAAGCTATCTCTATTGTTTAAGTGTAGCTACTATGTTTACTACCATGTATGGTTTGGGGTAGAGGTCCACCACTTGTCCAAGATACTAACCATTGTGTTATGGAGGTTTTAGCCCAAGGTGGTTTAGAGGTCCACCACCTGTCCAACCCAGCTCTTTTGAATAGTCATATCTCTATTGTGATAGCATGGATTGTTTTGGGTAGAGGTCCAACACTTGTCCAAACTACTATCCATTGTGTTATACAGGTATTAGCCCAAGGTGGTTTTAAGGTCCATCACCTGTTCAAGCTAGCTCTATTGAATAGTCCTATCTCTATTGTTTGAAGGTCAATGTGTAAATGGAGTGTAGCTACTATTTTTACTACCAAGGATGGTCTGGGTACACGTCCACCACTTGTCCAACCTACTAACCATTGTGTTATGGAGGTTTTAGCCCAAGCTAGTTTTAAGGTCCACCACTTGTCCAAGGTAGCTCTATTGAATAGTCCTATCTCCACTGTGATAGAATGGATGGTTTTGGGTAGAGGTCCAACACTTGTACAACCTACTATTTATTGTGTTATGCAGGTTTTACCCAAGGTGGTTTGAAGATCCACCACCTTTCCAAGCTAGCCCTATTGAAAGAAGTTATCTCTATTGTTTGAAGGTCAATGTGTGAATGGAGTGTAGCTACTATGTGTACTACCATGGATGGTTTGGGGTAAAGGTCCACCGCTTGTCCAACCTACTATCCATTGTGTTATGGAGGTTTTAGCCCTAGTTGGTTTGAAGGTCAATCTGTGAATGGAGTGTAACTACTATATGTACTACCATGGATGGTTTGGGATAGAGGTCCACCACTTGTCCAACCTACTAACCATTTTCTTATGGACGTTTTAGACCAAGGTTGGTTTGACTCAAGTTGGATCTATTGAAAATACCTATCTCTAGTCTGATGACGTTGATGGTTTGGGATAGAGGTCCATCACTTTCCCAGCATACTATCCATTGTGTTATTCAGGTTTTAGCCCAAGGTGGTTTGAAGGGCCACCACCTGTCCAATGTTCGATCTATTGAAAGAAGATATATCTTTTGTTTGGAGGTCAATGTGTGAATGGAGTGGAGCTACTATGTTTACTACCATGGATGGTTTGTGACAGAGGTCCACCACTTGTCCAACCTAGTAACAATTGCGTTATGGAATTTATAGCCCAAAGTTGTTTGAAGGTCCACCACCTATCCAAGCTAGCTCTATTGAAAGAATCTATCGCTATTGTTTGAAGGTCAATGTTTGAATGGAGTGTAACTACTATGTTTACTACCATGGATGGATTGTGGTAGAGGTCCATCACTTGTCAAACCTACTAACCATTGTGTTATGGAGATTTTAGCCCAAGGTGGTTTGAAGGCCGGTTTGAAGGCCGGCCACTTGTTCAAGCTAGCTTTATTGAATAGTCCTATCTCTACTCCGATAGCGTGGATGGTTTGGGATAGAGGTCCAATGCTTGTCCAACCTACTATGCATTGTGTAGTTGAGGTTCTATCCCAAGGTGGTTTGAAAGAATTTATCTCTATTGTTTGAAGGTCAAAGTGTGAATGGAGTGTAGCTACTATGTTTATTACCAAGGATGGTTTGGGCAGAGGTCCATCACTTGTCCAACCTACTAACCATTGTGTTATGGAGGTTTTAGCCCAAGATGGTTTGAAAGTCCACCAGCTGTCCAAGCTAGATCTATTGAATAGTCCTATCTCTACTTTGACAACGTGGATGGTTTTTGGTAGAGGTCTAATAATTTTCCAACCCACTATCCATTGTGTTATGGAGGTTTTAGCCCAAGGCGGTTTGCAGGTCTACCACTTATCCAAGCTAGATCTATGTAAATAAGCTATCTCTATTGTCTAAAGGTCAATGTGTGAATAGAGTGTAGCTACTATGTTTACTACCATGAATGCTTTGGGGTAGAGCTCCATTATTTGTCTAACCTATTAGCCATTGTGTTATGGAGGTTTGACCCAATGTTGTTTGAAGGTCCACCGCCTGTCCAACTAGCTCTATTGAAAGAAGCTAATGATCTATTGTTTGAAGGTCAAAAGGTGAATGGAGTCTAGCTACTATGTTTACTACCATGGAGGGTTTGGGACAGAGGTCTATCACTTGTCCAACCTAGTAGCCATTGTGTTATGGAGGTTTTAGCCCAAGGTGGTTTGAAGGTCCACTACCTGTCCAAGATAGATCTATTGAAAGAATATTTCTCTATTGTTTGAAGGTCATGTCCAAGCAAGATCTATTGAAAGCAGCCATGTCTATTATTTGAAGGTCAATGTGTGAATGGAGTGTCTACTATGTTTACTACCACGGATGGTTTGGGGCAAAGGTCCACCACTTTTCCAACCTACTGACCATTTTGTTATGCAGGTTTTAGCCCAAGTTTGTTTGAAGGTCCACCACCTGTACACTAGCTCTTTATAAAGAATCTATCTCTATTGTTTGAACATCGATGTGTGCATGGAGTGTCGCTACTATGTTTGCTACCATGGTTGGTTTGGGGCATAGGTCCATCACTTGTCCAACCTACTAACCGTGTGTTATGGAGGTTTTAGCCCAAGGTGGTTTGAAGGTCCAACACCTATCCAATCTACCTCTATTGAATAGTCCTATCTCTCCACTAATAGCCTGGGTGGTTTAGCGTAGAGGTCCAACACTGGTCCAACCCACTATCCACTGTGTTATTGAGGTTTTAGCCCAAGGTGGTTTGAAGGTCCACCACCTATCAAAGCTAGATCTATTGAAAGAATATATCTCTATTGTTTGAAGGTCAATTTGTGAATGGAGTGTAGCTACTATGTTTAATACCATGGATGGTTTGGGGCAGAGGTTCACCACTTGTCCCCCGAGGGGTTCACTATATTTAAGACCACTATATCACGTGCATTCAGGATCTTTTTCTAAAATCCCTATTCTCTGAAATTTCTTGGAAATATAATGAACCCTTTACTTTAAAATTTTGTAAATTTTGTTGAGATTTGTAAAAAACATATCCTTATGTAAATTTATTTCTGTAAGTTTTAAGGGATTTAAATACCCTTCTGTTGAACTCACGGATAGGTTACATACTATGTAAGGTGAACCCCCGGGACTTGTCCAACCTACTTACCATTCTGTTACGGAGGTTTTAGCCCAAGGTTGTTTGAAGTTCCACCATCTGGCCAAGCTAGCTCTATTGAAAGAAGCTATCTCTATTGTTGAAAGGTCAATGTGTGAATGAAGTGTAGCTACTATGTTTACTACCATGTATGGTTTGGGGTAGAGGTCCATCACTTGTCCAAGCTACTAACCATTGTGTTATGGAGGTCTTATCCCAAGGTGGTTCAAAAGGTCCATCACCTGTCCAAGCTAGCTCTATGGAATAGTCCTATCTCTATTGTTTGAAGGTCATTGTGTGAATGGAGTGTAGCTACTATGTTTACTACAAGGGTTGGTCTGGGTTGAGGTCCACCACCTGTCCAACCTACTGAACATTGTGTTATGGAGGTTTTAGCCCAAGGTAGTTTTAAGGTCGACCACTTGTCCAAGCTAGCTCTATTGAATAGTCCTATCTTTATTGTGATAGCATGGATGGTTTCGGGTAGAGGTCCAACACTTTTCCAACCTACTATTTATTGTGTTATGAAGGTTTTAACCCAAGGTGGTTTGAAGGTCCACCACCTATCCAAGTTAGCTCTATTCAATAGTCCTATCTCTATTATTTGAAGGTCAATGTGTGAATGGAGTGTAGCTACTATGTTTAACTACCATGGATGGTCTGGGGCAGAGGTCCACCACTTGTCCAACCTACTATCCCTTGTGTTATAAAGGTTTTATCCCAAGTTGGTTTGAAGGTTTACCACTTCTCCAAGCTAGCTCTATTGAAAGAAGCTATCTCTATTTTTTGAAGGTTAATGTGTGAATGGAGCGCAGCTTCTATGTTTACCGCCATGGACGGTTTGGGGAAGAGGTCCACAACTTGTCCAACCTATTATGCATTGTGTTTTGTTTTAAGGTCCACCACTTGTCCAAGCTAGCTCGTTTTAAATGAAACTGCCTAAATTTAAATAATCCGGTCTAAATTTGAATGAAACCGTCGAAAGTTAAATAATCCCGCCTAGATTCAAATCAAGCCGCTCAAATTTAAATAGTACCACCTAAATCAACTTCACTGTCCCGCTGTCGAGAAATTTGCGGTCTTGCCAGGAAAGCACCGGGCTTATGGCTGTGAGAGTTTGTGAGAGAACTCAACAAAAACTATATGAAGGAGTTAAACCATAGATGCCATGAAGACTAGGGTTTGGAAAGAAGTTCAACCAAAGAAGACTCACTCTTTCTCTCTTGCATTCACACACACAAAGGAAGAACGCAAAAGAGAATGTCAAAACAATACGAAGATGAAAACATCAAGGCTATGGTCATAGCGTATCATGGGTAATATGAAAGGGTTAATGGCATTCAATCTTGGCTGACCAAATAGGCTACGAATTGTTCTTTGGAATTGTAGTTTTGTGCTTACCATAATATATATATTTTGTTTAGTGATTGGGATTAATTGTGTGTACAAATCCTCTTGGTTCATAGCAAGATAACTACGCTTACATCAAAAGAAAAATTATAGTCTGTGAGAGGTAGTATGATGGGATCCGGTGATAGAAGTATTTCATTAAGCCTTTCTGGGCCAAAGAGAAACACTATACGTTGTTGAAAGTGTATTTTTCGGCTAATCCATACGTTAATTCTAATAGATCGTACAGAGTGAAAGCGATAGAAATGATCATCATGTGGGTTATTCATCTAGGATAGTATGTGAGAAATGTAGATATGAGAGAAGTGAAGAGAGGAGAAGTTTCCCTCCCAAGCCCTATTCTTGCCCGTAGACAATAAGGATACTGCGGGGAGAGATGTACCTGTAGCAAAGAGAACCTAGAGAGGATGAATTACTAAGAATGAGAGAGATAGGCTTGGTTAAGGAGATGAGATTAGATACATATATATATATATATGTTGGATTAGAGATGAAAATGAAAACAACAAGAAATCAAGAAAACATCAATGTAAAACACATCTTACTTGAAACCCTTCGGCACCATTATTGATGGGAGAGAGAAGAAGAGTGGATAATTCCACTTTGATTGATACACCAAGTGCAAGACCTTCTTTGATTAGATTTGATCTTCCAAGGTTAGCTTGTTGCAAGAATGGCTAGTTTTCCTCTAGGAGAAAGTGTAGGCTTGGGCTTATGTTAATGGGGCTAAGTACAATTAGGCATTACTACTCACTCCCTCAAGATTTCCTCTCATCAATGGCTTGAATGCTTGAGTTCTTTCCAAGGAAGAAGAAGTCCCCTTTTATAGGTGAAGGGAACCCCCAAGGGTTTACACAAGAAGAGAGGAGCCAGTGTGAACAGGAATTGGAAAAGTTGGAAATGAGCTGTCCCTGCATGATGTGGGCAGACTGGGGTCCAGTATTTTGATCATATCTCCTCAACCGTAGCTCCAAATAAAAAAATAAAAATATGGGCAGAAACTTCAGCTCATTAGCTACGATTTTCATTGTAAAATCATTCTCCAATTCGGATTGGAACCTTGTGTAAAAAAATCATCAAAATAGGGTCCATTTATGGCAGCAAAAGTCTTCATGTGGTCCCGTTAGCCTTGACTTTCATTTAATTCCCAAGGACACCTCATGCCATATGAAAGCATGACATTTCTCCTTGACAAAGTTTTGTAACCATGCTTGCAATAATGTATTAAAATAAGTGTATCTTTGAAATCATGCCACCTAGTGTCCCACTAGGATTTGATTCTCTCCTAGTAGCTATTTAAAAAGAAATATAAGAAAAGTAAAAAAATACATAGAATATATATATATTGGAGTTTACCCTAGATATAGGATCTAGCTAGGGTGTGAGATGATAATGAAATAGTAGAAATAAAGAATCAATGCTTTTTGCCCCAAGTTAAAGAGGCGGAGCTATTGACACTTTTCCCATAGTATTTTTTGATGGTAAAGTAAGAATACATTACCCTTGAGATAAATAATAAGATGAGATAGAAAGCTTATTTTTATACTTACATATGCATATGTACATTATAGGAAATATAATTATGTATCTAAAAAGTTATAAGATAACTCTTGTAGCATGTGTTCCCACTATGTACATGTCACAGCACGACACCGCTTAAATTCAAAATTGAAAGCAAGTTTAGTTAAAAGGATGTTGTTGTCCCACCTAAATTAAAATCCATTGTTGAACCACATTTTTTGCATCTATAGCCAAACAAGATCTAACACTTGCCCAACCAGTAACTCCAAGAAAAACCCCAACATTATACATCCACCAAAATTCTAGCTCACATATTTCATATTTTAGCCATTTCAGAAACAACAGACAAAGAAAGTAGGCATCAACAACACAACAAAGACCAACAATTTGGCCAAACCAAGATTTAAGCCATTGACATAAGTAAGACTAATTGTCATTCACATTTAGTGTTAATACACTATATATTTAATATTACACAAACAATATATTTGCATATCTCTATATGTTTGAAATATGTGTATTTGCATAATAATACAATATGCATATTTTCATAATAACAATACTAAACCCTAAAACCTAAAGACGTAAATTATGTTTCTCTGAAAAAAAGAATGACAGAGAATTGATGAGAGAGAGCGTGAGAAAGGGAGAGAGAGAGAGAGATGTACCTATTCTGCTGTGTCGACCTATTTTGCTGTATCAATGTGTTATGCAATAGAAACCTACTCTGCAATAATGACCTACTTTGCAATAGTGACCTGCTATGTGATGGTGCAACCTGCTCTGCGATGGAGACCTACTCGACAATCACAATAGAGACCTGATTTTCTCATATAGTGATGGAGAACTGTTATGCGGTGTCGACCTATTCTGCAATGGCGATACCACCTGCAATAGTGACCTGGTTTGCAATAGTGACCTTCTTTACAATGGTGACCTGCTTGGGGATGGAAATAGTGACATGTTCCTCTAATAACAACTTCTGCAGTAATACCTGTTTTGTGTTGTGCGTGAAAGCAACCCTAGGTTTGTGTTTTGTGTGTGCGAATGCCACGTAAGTAGTGAAAGTAGCCTTTAAGATTAGAAGGATAATGACCTAAATCATGGTTTGTGCCTCACGGCACATATGGGACCTAAACTTCAAATGTAGCATGTTTTGAGTTTTATTATCCAGTTTCAAGTCCAAGTTGCTTGTTCTATCATAACTTTTGACTGGGAGCTTAGAATATAGCAACCAAGGGCTAAGATGAAAGCTTGCGAGATAGTGGTTTTGGTTTTAAAGGCGTTTCTTAATACCATTTTCAAGTTAAAACTATTGGGGTACCCAACTTAAGCATCCTAACCCTAAAAAGTCTAGAGAGACACAAATTTCATATCAGTTTCAAAGGCCACCTGCATAGAATTAAAGCACAAAAAGGGACAATTAAGTTATTCATATTACCAAAAGCTAACACATGGCTTCACTTGAAAACCAATCTAGTAACGATGTGATGAAAGGACAAATGGTCAAGGAATTGGTGGAAGCACACCACTGTTAGACCTTCCTATAGCATATAACTTCTTGGACAAAAGGGTGATCAAAATAGAGACAAGTCACGTTATTAAAGTGGTCTTAGAATCTTCCATGACTTCTTCTGTTTCTTTCCGAGCCCTTCCCATTGGGAAGCTAGATCTTAGCCCAAAACCTACACGACTCACTTGTTCAACATCTACCACCGGGACCCACCGTCAATTGTCCAACCAGTTTGTTATTGCACTAGTATTTTACCTTCAACATTGGCTGTTAAAAATAGGTCCACACTTGTCCAAGCTATATTGTGGCAATGTCCTATCCATTGCCATCACTTGTTCTACCCTCCAACCACTTTGTTTTTTCATTATTAGTTCACCTTAGTCATGGACCATTAAAACTAGGTCCACCACTTGTCCAAGTTGTACTATTCGAACATAGCACTATCTACCACTAGGTTCCATTGCCAATTGTCCAACCATTTTGTTCTTTCATTAATAATTCACCTTCGACATTGGCCATTAAAATCAGGTCCACCACTTGTCCAAGCTATACTTCTAGTAGTCCTTGTCCACTTCCACCACTTGTTTTGCTCACCAACCACTTTGTTTTTGCAGTAGTAGTTCACCTTAGTCATGGGAAATTAAAACTAGGTCTACCACTTGTTCAAGTTGTACTACTCTAAAATAGCACTATTCGTGATTAGGTTCCACCCCGCCAATTGTCCAACCACTTTGTTCTTGCATTAATATTTCAACTTTGGAATTGGCCATTAAAACTAGATAGTAAAATTGGTCCACTATCCACCACTTGGTCCACCACCAACCAACTCCTTCTTGCATTTGTAGTTCACCGTTGGCATTGTCCATTAAAACTAGTCCACCACTTGTCCAGGCTATACTCTTAGTAGGCCTCATCCACTTTCGCCCACTTGGTCTTCCCGCCAACCATTTTGCGTTTGCATTAATATTTCACCTTAGTCATTGTCCATTAAAGCTAGGTCCACCACTTGTCCAAGCTATGCTTGAACATAGTAATCCTAGTCCACTATCCACCACCAACCACTTTGTTCTTGCATTAGTAGTTCAGCTTCAACAAGGACTACTTGGAGATTGGAAATTGAAATTGGTGATTAAAAGTAGGTCCACCACTCGTCCAACATTGCTTACATTTTCATAAGCAATGACTACTTGGACACTAGGAAGCAGGGTCTTGCACTAGTTCACCTTGGACAATGAGCTTTAAAACTAGGTCTACCACTTGTCCAGGCTATGTCACTAAAATAGGGAGGGGTTCTTCAGCCAATATCCACCACTTCTCAACCTTGCTTCCATTGAAAGAATTAGGGCCTACATGGACATTAAGATGCAAGTTGTATAGTAGTTTAGTGATTACATTAGAACTAGGTCCAACATGTACTACCCGTTATCTTATGGAGGCTTTAGCCCTAGGTGGTTTAAGGGTCACCACCTCTCCAAGCTAGATCTATTGAAAGAAGTTATCTCTATTGTCTCAAGGTCAATTTGTCACTGGAGTGTAGCTACTATGTTTACTACCATGGATGGTTTGGGGCAGAGGTCCACCACTTGTCCAACCTACTATCCATTGTGTCATGGAGGCTTTAGCACAAGGTGGTTTGAAGTTCCAACACCTATCCAAGATAGGTCTACTAAAACACGCTATCTCTATTGTTTCAAGGTCAATATGTGAATGGATTTTACCGACTATGTTTACTACCATGGATGGTTTGAAGCAGAGGTCCACCACTTGTCCAACCTACTATCCACTATGTTATGGATGCTTTAGCCCAAGATGGTTTGAAGGTCCACCACTTATCCAACCTAGTTGTACTGAAACAAGCTATCTCTATTGTTTCAAGGTCAATGTGTACATGGAGTGTAGCTACTATGTATATTAGCATAGAAGGTTTCAGGCAGAGGTCCACCACTTCTCCAACCTACTATCCATTGTGTTATGGAGTATTTAGCCCAAGGTGGTTTATTGAAGGTCCACCACATGTCCAAGCTAGATATATTGAAAGACGCTACCGCTATTATTTCAAGGTGAGTGAAAGAATGAAGTGGAGCTACTATGCTTACTATGGATGGTTTGGAGTAAAGGTACTGTTATGGAATTGATATTTTATTATTTATTGCAGTGACAGATGGAAAAGGCTTGACCGAGCTAGGCTATTGAAAAAGGATATTATATTTTATGTATATTTAATTATTCAAGTGCTCTTTTATGAGCTTTTGCCATTTATGACCGGCCGGCCAGTTTTGTACTCACCTTTGACCATTCAAGAAATCTATAAATCAAATATGTGCAAGAGGAAAATGGTCACTCTTGCACGGGGGGAGATTGCACCCAGTGTCTGCGTTATTCTTCTTCTCTCCTCTCTTCTCTCCCTTGCCGTGCCGACGTAGCACTCCTCTCTAGGAGGTGCGCCTACACGTGCACTGTCTCGTTCTTGCTCTCTCTCTCTCTCTCTCTCTCTCTCTCTCTCTCTCTCTCTCTCTCTCTCTCTCTCTCTCTCTCTCTCTCTTTGCTTATGGCTTCGATTCTATGCTACGAGACTCGTCACGTATGCGAATTGGTCGGTTTTATGGTTGCAACATGTTGTTTTGGATGTTTGCAGCGTAGCCACGCATCCGAAACAAGGGCTTGAGCCAAGCGCAAGGACATGCACCGAACGCGGCCTGCGTTTACTACAAGCTTGAAGCTGTCACCCTGATCGTTTAGAATTTTGATTATGTACATGTATCTATCTTCATATTTAGTCTTTTATTGTACTTCATTTTATTTTGTGCCCACATATTGTCCTAGATCCACAAGAGCTTGATCCCATGGCCTTTTGAAGACTAGTCATATAACATTTCATTTCATTTCTTGTTCTCTCTTCACCCCCCCATCTTTCTCGCTCTCTCCCCCCCTCGTTTGCTGCATCGGACGCCCACACAATAGTGGCACCCCCCCGACTAGTTAGAGAGACAGACATTAACAAAGCTCTTTCGAACTGATGCAATACTTTTTGCGACAATACCCAGAGCATCCATGGGAATTTTCGACGATGTTGATGATTATTTTAGTGTAATGCCCTTATATTTTTAGTTTTTTTTTACTTTATTTCATTACAATTTTGTACCCAAACATTGGTTTAGATCCACAAGGATTGTATCAGATTGGTCTCATAGAAAATTATGGCATTTTGAAGACTGTTAATATAGAATTTCATTTAATTTCTCTCTCTCTCTCTCTCTCTCTCTCTCTCTCTCTCTCTCTCTCTCTCTCTCTCTCTCTCTCTCTCCCAGCCTCGTCCGCAATTTGTGCACACACATCTGCAACCAATGCAATCTATCAACTCGCAACAACAGGTTATTCCTAGGACGACATCTCTTCTGGTTAGCTTAGAGTCTCATTACCTCGTGTGAGTTATATATATTGGAAATGAGTACACTCTAACTAAGAATGCTTCTCATATATATATATATAATTTTAAAAAAAAAAATAATTTTGTGGCTTGCTACAGCTAGAAAACAATGGTAAGCTTTACCTACATACAGTGAAAGGGGGGGACGTCTTGCATGATATTACTCATATTTACAATTGTTCATGTTTATAATCGTTTCGCATTTAAAGAATCGTGGTAGTTGTATTTGGTAATGGGGCTACATAAAATTCAAGTAACATAGGTTTCATGAAGAGTGTAGGGGCACAACAATATAATGTTCCACTCGCATGTATACCTAAAGACTGTCGAGGGCATTAGTTTATGACCGCATTATCTAGAGCACACTAAACACACCCACACACACTCATTTAATTCCAATGATGTACGCACACATACACACACATTTAAATCAAACAACCATGGGCTATGGTGATTGCAAGGCTTTCCTACACATATACGTCCATTCTTGTACCCTCTCTCTATCTCTATGGTTTTTGGTTTCTGAGCAGATTTCAATGGATTGATGTAGAATAATTGACAACTAGATTTTATCTGATGTCTATCGAGAAGACCCTCCTTACAAATTTTGAAAGATTTTATTTTTTTCTATTAAACAAAAATAATCACACTCAACCGTTGATTAACTGACAATACATCTGGCTTTTGTAGAACTCTTCAATGCTATCATTACATCTATAGGACTTAAAATTTGTGGTAATTACACATTTGTGGAAAATTTTCATGATTTTCTTTAACTCATTCTTATATTTTTCTCGTTGTTTCTTACCTCAAAAGCGGTTTAACATCCATATCTTGAATGACACTAACCAAATGATGATTTTGCTGTTCAGCTTCATTTTTAACAACTTGTTTAGTGTTTGACAGTCCAGGCATATATTTAAGTCAAGCAATTTGAAACAGTTGAGAAGATTTATCATTAGTCTTAAGGGCATGTTGTCTACTCATTTTGGATCATTAGAAATGGTTCGTAAGTACTTTGGCACCTAAGCATACTCCAATTTTGTAACAGATAATAAATGTTTTTGTAATTTTTATGCCTAGTCTAGTCCATTGGTCAGTTGCACACAGATTCGCCAGTTTAGGCAGTGTATCAATGCTCATCCTAGTGCAGATTCGTCGATTCAAGCAGCACACCAACAAACTGCAAATTCACAATTTTGTTAACATCAAATGCAGATTTGTTGATTTAGGCAGCACATCCTATTGGTGTAGATTTTCCGATTTAGGCAACACCAATCACAAAATCATGCTGTAGTGGCTAGCCACCACTGTAACTGGTATGATTTTGTTACTTGGGTATAAAAAATGAAGGATATTTGGATTTGGATTGAAATTGGTATATGCTCATTAAGCAAATACTCTATTACCTCATCAAGGAAATGAGTTCCTTGATCATTGAGAATCTCTATTGGCAGTCCATATCTCGTGAATAAATACTCATATAAGAATGCAGCAGTGGTTCTGGCATCATTCTTTTAAGTCACTTTAGCCTTGGCCCACTTGGTCAAATAGTCCGTAGCTACAATGATATATTGAGCTTGTGTTATATAAGAAGCTGGCTATATCGGTCCAACAAAATCTATACCCCATTTTGCGAAGGCTCTAGCCCCCATCATTAGTCTTAAGGGCATGCTGTCTACTCATTTTGGCATTTTTGCTCATTGACAAGCATCACACCTTCGAACATATTCTTTGGCATGTGCAAAAAGTGTTGGCCACCATATGCCTGCCATCAAGATTTCTCTTGCGGTGGTCTCACTAGAAAAGTGACCTCCAGCTAATCCAACATGTGCTTGTTCTATAATCAGAATATACTCGTTTTCATTTGCACAAAGACGCAAATGTTGATCTTTACCTCTCCGATACAATTGATTCCCAATAAGAGCATAGTCTCTTGCTTCAGTTTCAATTGCTCTTTGACGGTGTTTACTCATATCCTCAGGAAATGTTCAGCTCGATAAGTAAGTAACCAGATAATTACTTCACTTAGGAACAGGTGACATTTAAAACAATGTTACAAGAGGAATGGGTGGTTGTTTTCGACATTGAGAGCAGTCTTTTACAAAAGATCTAACATCTCTCCTCATAGTCGGCCAAAACACTCCAAGTCTTAAGATTTGTTGCATAGGTTGATCTTCCGCAAAGTGAAATTCTACTATGGTAACATATGATTGACTTAGGTATTGTTCCTTTTCTTCAGGGTTAATGCATAAAAGCAATATCCCATCTCGATTTCTTTTATATAGCCTTCCAGGTAGTAATTGATACATAGCCGATTGCTTGATTAAATCAATTGTGATAGGAAGTGGTATTTGTGAATCCACTTGAGCTATTGTCATCAATGACACAATGTTTTCCGACCATCAAGGTATCATTTCCACGGAGAACAAATAGGCATCTGGTAGATCATCGTCTACCCCTTTAGGTGATTCCCCTGAAACAATCCTTGACAAATGATCTGCTCGTTGATGTGTAGTGCCTTTTTTAACAACCACAGTGAAATCAAATTCGAGAAGAATGATGAACCATCTCACTATTCTCCCTGTGCTACATGGCTTGTTGACCAAATATAACAAAGCTTGGTGGTCCACAAAGAACACAAACTTGTTGGCTAATAGGTAATGTCTATACTTTTTAATGGCATAGATCCTTCCTAGTCCTTCTCTTTCAGTGGTGGTGTAATTATTTTATGCCATGTTCAATTGTCGGCTAGCATAAGAAATAGGAAAGTCAATTTTTCCATCTCCTGGTTGGGCTAGTATACAACCAAGAGCAAAGTTTGAAGCATCTACATGTACTTGGAATACCTTATCCCAATCTGGTGCTTTCAATATTGGAGTTGAGGTGAGAGCTTGTTTAAGCTTCATGAAGGATTCTTCTCAAGCCTCGGTCCATTCAAAGTGCGTAATCAAGCTTTACATGGGTTTTGCAATTATAGCGTACATGTAGATGAACCGTCGGTAATATCCACAATGTCCCATGAAGTCTTGTACTCCCTTGACTGTTTTTGGTCTAGGCAAATCAAAAAAGACATGAATCGTCTCAATATTGGTAGCTACGCCATTTTTAGACATGATATATCCAAGAATTTTCCCTTGTCTTCCCATGAATGTGCACTTTTCAGGGTTTAAGCAAATCCTATAAAGTCTACATTTCTCGAATACCTTTTTGAGGTATTCAAAATGATCAGCCCGGATTGATGAATGTATGCATAGATCATCCATGTATACTTCTAAGAATTTCCGAAGATAATCTTTGAAAGCATGGCTCATCAATCTTTGAAATGTGGCTGGAGAATTAGTTACCCAAACGGCATAACCCGATAGGCAAATATAATATACCCCATTCTGTTGCACATGCTGATCTTTTGGGTCAACCAAAAGTTCATTGTATCCCAAAAAGCCATCTAAGAAATGTTCTAAAACATGCTCAGTTATTGGAAGAGGAAAGTTGTCTCTAATGGTAGCTGCATTCACCTTTTTGACATTAACACACACTCATAATTTACCATTCTTCTTAGGTACTACCACAATTGGAGACACCCAATCTGTGTGTTCAATTTTGTAAATGAATTCAGCTTTCTTTAGTTTTTGAATCTCTTCTTTGATCTTCTTGGCAAATGTTTCATTATAAGTGTATGATCTCTGTCTACTTGGTTTCACATCATCTCTCATGGGTATAGTATGTTGACAGATTTCTGGATCAACACCCATGAGATCCTTGTAAGACCAAGCAAAGATATCCCGGTATTCCTTTAACAAGCTCAAAAAAAGATTTTCTTGTTCTTCTGTTAGGTCATTTGCAATGTAAGCCGGTCTAAGCTCTTCTCCTGGTTCACCCAAGTCTACCCTTTTAGCATTTTCAGGTCCTTCATAAGACTCGCCTTGTTTCTGTACTTCCCTAACAGGTTGTTGAATTATGATTTTTCGATCTTGGAGAGTATACTTTTTGTAATGGGATGGAACATGCATTACATCTTTACCATCCTCTTCCATGGTTTCCATTGGGGTTGTGTATATCTCCTTTAGAGCTCTTCAACTCTTGGTATTTCTTTTTCCGCTGGACTCTGGTCATGAGTGGTTTTTTATCCTGATATTTTTTGTGAGTATCCTTCCTTTCTTTTCTTGATGTCTGAGACATTTCTGAGTTTCTGTTTAAAGGATATCTGCCAGTTATTTTGTCCTTGACACAATCATTAGCATCTATCTGCATCAGGAATTGTGTTTTACTGGAGACTAATGGCATTGGTTGTGCTTTCATGATATTGGTGTCTCTCTTTCATCTATAGCATTTTTGTCTTCTTGATTTCTGGTTTGGAAAGTCAAAAGTATTTTCCTCCCCTCCCTTTAAGAGTATCTGTGCTCATTTTCTGAACCCGAATCTTTTGAGGTAGATAAGTGTTCATCTAACTCATCGGTTGCATCATAATAGAGGTCAAAAAAGACTTGTTGAGCTTTCATCAAGTCCTTGGGTTCCTCGTCTTTCTTTTCAATGTTAAGGACTGACATCATTTGGATGGGAATTATGTCGTAGCCATCCTCATTGCAAAATTGAGTAGACATAGACGTATTCACACATACATCCATTGTCGCTAAAATTTGAGTTCACTCGAATGGTTTGAATAAATGCTCTGGAAAGGGTTTAGGTATGTAGGCTTCGTCTGTACAGTCCCTTTCCAGGATACATTCCTCTCGCCTTAAGCTTGTATTTTCTGAAGCTCTGCACATCCAAATAGGAATGTCTTTGTTTAACCAGGATAGGAGTTTAGTTTCAGCCAAAGAGAATAAATCAAACTCGTGGATGGGTGTTTTCAATACATCTCTATAAGTGTGATCTTTTAGATTGACTCTTGTTATAGATCCCACCTGCTTCAAGTACAGATAGTTGTTTTCCCAATCTTGGATAAGCTATACCTATCGCATGAAAGGTCTTCCCAATCTGATTTCATAGTTGAGTTTTTTGCCAAAGTCTACTATGGCAAATGTGTTTTGATATTCAATTCCATAGGTTGACTATCACTTTTTCAAGTAGCCCTAGTGGTCTCTTAATGTGTCCGTCTACCAACTGCAATTTCATTCGCGTTTGTCTAATGGATGGCTGTCCCCAGGATTCCCATACTTCTTTAGTGGCTATGGCTATGCCAGCTCCACTATCCAATATTTCCATGGTTTCAATGTCATTATATTTCACTGAGAGGGTAGTGTTTCCTTCTTCCCCTTCATAATATTCTCCGACCTTGTTCATAGGAATTGATTGAATCTCTTTTTTTTCCATTTCATTTTTCATTTTTCCCAAATTCTTAGAGATTAACCCCGTTATCCCCACCTTCTCTAGGGTTTTTTGTAAATCGTTCCATAAGTATGGCCTGAGTTTCAACAGTTCTCCCAAAGTAAGAGTGCATTGGATAGCTCTAGACATGATTGAATGAATATTTGTCTACTTCTAAGGTTTGTTTGGCTTTTTTTACTTGAATGGTCTTGCAAATGATGGATTCATGTTTGTCATCTCCCAAGTAAGAAGGTAATGTTTTTAATGTCAATGGTTTAGATATTCTTGAAGCCTCCGAGTTGCAATCCCCCTACAAGGATTGTAAATCCATGTTCATGTCAGATAGTAGGTTATCCAACCAGACTTCCTCTATAGGTGCTAACTTTAAAGTTAGGCTCCCATCATTGATCTCTCTTACCCTTTCCCATAAGTGTCCTGGCCACTCTTCCTCTACAAATGGAATTCTATCTAAGGCATCTTCATTGTCTAGCACTATAAGCTCTTGTTCATTTGTTTCAAGGTGGGGTTTTGGCACCACATCGGATTTGGCTTTCGTTTCTTCTACCGCAAGCTCTTCCAATTTTGCAATACTTTCAAGCTTGGTTTTTTTTTTTAATCCAGCATTTCTTCCGTGATTCTTACCAATTTTTGGTAAGCCTCCAGCTTCATTGCTTCCATGTCTGGAGATGGATAGTTTTTCCATTTGTTTTCCATGTTTTTGCCTGCTTTAAGTATTTCTTGGTAAGCTTCCAAGACAACATTAATAAGCTCAAAAAATTTATCAACCAGGATGGATCCTCCAGATTTCACGGTTGTTTCCTTGAATTCACTACCAATTTCTTTCAACTTGTCTGTTTTTTAGGGCAAAACTACTTCCCTATTCATACTCACGAGCACGACACAGACTACATACTTATCATTCGATGACACGACTAACCCGTAGGTGCACGTAGGCAATCTCGTTAGCTTGTCAGGCTGAGACCAATTTACAAATACACACTTTTATGATGCATCAATCACTAACCCTGGTAGATTGCAACCCACTCTATCCCTTAACACTCAGAACACAGTTCACACGTCCAATGAACTCGGAATCGCATCAAACTTACTAGGCACCATCCTCTCACTAGGAAATATTTACCTATAAGTCTAATCTCACCAAATTTGAACCCTAGCTATCTCGAATGCTATCGCGATAGACCAATAGGTCATAATCCAAAAGTGGGTGAAACTTACATTTATCAGTATCTATGTGTAGCTAATCTCTTTCTCATTCCATGAAGCACTTGATTATTGAAAACAGACACCGTTTGTGCTACTTACAAGCAAAACAAGCTCGAGGCAGAATCGATCGCGATCAACTCGAAACAGCAAATGCGTGGCGTGGGCGCGTAGCTCTCGGAGAGACTACTGCGATGGTGTGGTTGCATCGTGAATCTGGTGAGGGAGAAGCGCGTAGCAAAGAGGATAAGACACACTCACTCTCTCTCTCTCTCTCTCTCTCTCTCTCTCTCTCTCTCTGTCTCAGACTCCTACGACACAGGATTAATTTAAATGTTATTCAAAAAATGGTTCTAAGGTGACTTTTATACTTTAGTCACCTTAGCTCAAAAATGTACATGGGGTTCTCTTGCTCATGATTACAAAGTGGGAATAAATCTGTTGTCGTCATTCTTTGTTGATTTGATGTAGAAACACATCATAGCGCATAGAATCACTTGCCATTAATGGGCCAAATTTTTTTTACTTGTACATGAAGAAGCCCGTGTAAAATGCTTCTTCAAAGGTTTGGAGATGGTAGCTCGGCAGAGACATCAGCCGTTTGAAATAGGCATACAATACTGGCTCTGTCGGTGGCCCACTTAGATCGTATGACAACTCTGAAATGCTTCTTTGAGTATTCATATACTCTGATGTCCAGCTTTTTGAGAAGACTGTGAGACAGGCCAAAAATGTTCGAGCTATCTTACATAGCATCTTGCAGGATAGGTCAAGAGAGCCTCCGAATTCTGCTATGGCGCCCTGCAGGGTTTTCACCATGTAAGAACCGGATATTCTCTCTCCCTCTGCTGGCCCTGGCATTACTCGATAATTCAGCCATGTCGGATTTCTGCTCTGTAGTGCTTTATGTTGGCTGTGGGTGTATGTTCGGGGATTTGGGCAAAACGTTCTGTCATTCCTCAGCTCAGGCGGTGCGTTGACTAAGTGGATCAGGTTATTAGTATGATCCAATAGCCATTGACACCTCCACTTTGGCTGGCTGTCCACTATTCTGTTTTGTTGTTCCCTATCTTGTACTTCTCCTTTAAATACTGGCACTTGTTCTTCTTTTTCGAGCTGCCGTTGATGTGTTAGAGTCTCATAATTCAGCAGAGAATAGGGTAACATAGGTGCATTCTATTCCTGCCGTAGCTCTGCTGCTGTTTTGCCCGCTTTGGAAAACCCTTGTAGCAACTCCTTTTCGAATTGCACAGCCTTGTCCCATATCATTTATGTTTGTTTTTCCATCTGCTTGGCCAACCTCTGCTCTTCCAATTTTGTGACTGAATCTTCTTCTGTCTCTTGGTCTTTGGAGCCGGTTTGATCAGTCTGCGTATGTGCCTCCTGTTCATCTGAATCTTCTTCTGTCTCTTGGTCTTTGGAGCCGGTTTGATCAGTCTGCGTATGTGCCTCCTGTTCATCTGAATCTTCTTCGTACTCATCTTGACCCCCATAAACTTCGGCGAGTCCAGCCAAATTCGTTGTTACTGGCTCCATGTGCACTCGTACCTGTCCTTGGTGCTGCCCTGCACTTTGTGGACTTGCGGTTTGTGCGGCCATTGTTCTGCTATTGATTTGTAGAGCTTGAAATTCCATGTCTTTTTTAGAGGCCAACTCCTCTAACTGTTTTATCCTGATGTGCAGGTTTTCATTTTCTTCCATGAGTGATTTGGAAACAATGCTTTCCATTTCACTGTCAGGAGCTGGTCCTGAAGTCGAAGTAGATCACTTAGGTGATGGTCACAGTTCCTTTTGGTCTTTGTATGATTCCGGCTGTCTTTTACTTCCTTTTGACCTTCCATCCAAGCAGTCAGTTGTTGTTTTGGTGTTTGAAACACCAAGAACAACCATTTGGACGTCTTTCTGTCCTGTTGCCGGCATTTGCCCTAGTGAAAGAACTTTTTTATTTTTGAGTGGACACATTCCATCCCGTAGTTGACCTCCTTTGGATGTTCCTTGTTGAATTTGGTGTAATTTTGTCACTTGGTCGGCACGTTAGAGTATCGTGACGCTTTGTGCGGTTTTCGTCAGATAGGGACTTTAGGCTCCGTTTTGACAAACTTTTTCATAGTCTAACCCTTCAGTCGGTTTGTCGAGGTCATTGGCTTGCTGTCTATGAATTTTGGCTCATTTTCGACCACCTTGGTTTTGTCGCCTTTTTGCAGGTCCTGCTAAATTAGGGTTTTTTGAACGGCTTTCTTCAGGCTTTCCGAGGTCATAGGCTCGATCCCTAAGCTATAGGAATTGTGCCTTTCACTTTTGGTCCCATTTGGTGGCCTCTAGGTCTCCCTAACAACCATTCTACCGTATGTGTGCACAGGTTGTGATTGTGATGCCGGCGAGGTTTTGCGACTAACTGAAGTAAACAACACTTAGAGTCAATGTTGACGAGCATACCTCTCATATCTGATGTCGATCTGGCGACCGTGCACGATGGATGAGCTCCTGGAAGTCTCAACTGCTGTAGGGAGCTCTCTCTCTCTCACTATGGAAAATGACTCAAATGAGGGATTTCTAGCCTAGCCTCTCTATATGTAATCGAGACTCCGACACCAAATTTTCCCATCTTTTACCTGTGGCCATAACTTTTTGCGAGATGCACTTTAGGCTCGCAAATTTCCTGATTTGGACTTCGGTTGCTCCAGTTTTACCAGTTTTGTATATTTCCCTTGTTGGAGGTCCCTTCATGACGGTGGTCATTTTGCTCTGTCACCTTTGCAGTCCTTATTTTTTCTGTGTCTTCTTTACCTTGCTCTAATCAGGCGTCTCTTCTTTTGTGTTTCCATCCGGATTACGGATTTTTTTCTATAATTTTTGCTAGAAAATGGCTAAAATAAAGCAAATAAATCCCAAAATAGCCCGAAAATAGCAATTCTAACCTTAAAAAATACCAATGAGAAAAAAACCACTTTGTAGCTCACTTTTCTCTTGTCTATGTACAATCTCGCTCATTATCGTCAACCTTGGCCTATTTTTTGTTGTTTTTAGACAGTTTTTGGCAAGATTTGACTCTCTTTATAGTCTATACACATCCCTAGGGGCTCATGAATGATGATTTGGTCCCCAATTCTGATTAATTATGAGGGAATATTCTTTTTCCCAAAATCACACAATAAAATGCAAAAATGGTTGAAAAATTGCTCACAAACATTGCCCTCTAATATATGACATGATGAGTCTGCATTTGGAATGCCTCCCCCCCTCCTAATTGGAGTCCTCCCGGACGATAGGGTATCGTCAAGGGTATGTGTTGTGAATGGGTTTGAACTTGTGCTAATGCAGGCCTTGTAATGTAGCCCTATATTCATGTACGGTCAATGCATGTAGAAAGAATTTATGCAGTGCAAGAGGAAGGTATAAGCGATTCGCTAATTGGCATTTGTGGTTGAGGTTTCCTGTGGTAGCTTGAGTTGGCTGGCAGATTTTCTTTGCAAGTAGTAGTTGTAACTCCGCCGCTGTTTGTTTGATTGTTTTCCACTGGTTTTGAATTGGCGTATGTGGTTCCTTTGAAGTCAATATTGTCGTATCTGGTGGAACATTCTCTCTTTCTGCTTTGATGACTTGGGTCTTGGACATCCTTGTAGTTTTTGTTGTTGATTCTGTTTGTTTCCTCGTACTGTTTGTATAATGTTGCTTGACCTTGATAGTTGTAGATAGCTGCACGATTGTCATCTTTGTCCGCCCTTCTTGTGTTGTTGGCTCGTTTTGAATTGGCACTTTTGGCCTCCATACCAATATAGTCCGTTGCGTATTTGACAAATTGACTATGTTTTTTTGAAGTTTTGTTGGCTTTCGGTGTTTTGTCTGTTCTTCAAACTCCTTTTTTATAGGAATTAGGCAATCTCGCCTTATCCACACTTTGTATTGCCGATTTTGATGTAATTGTGCCTCGGTCAGCTCTGTACGTCGTACCCAAACTTGCCTAGTTCCCTGCATGGTTGCTGATTTTTGATAAGACGTTGTTGGACTTGTAAACTTTGTTTGTTGTTGGGAAGATTTTTGTATTGACTTTTGTTTCCTCCTTGACATGAATTGCTTATATGATAAGAAGGGTTCTGAAAAGTTTTCCTTTCTGAACAAGGCCTCATTATTATCCAAATCAATGAATACCCTGTTAGCTTTCATCCATGACACTGCTAAGATACACGGAGTTGCTGGCCTACTTGGTGGCAGTACATGGAATTTTGTAGTGTACGGGTGTGCCTACACTGTGATTGGTATTATAATAGACCACATCGTGGTCACCTCATCACCCGACGCTAATTTCAACCTGTGTGTCTCTGGAATCTTCTTCATTGGTCCAAGTTTCTGAAAGAGCTCAAAGCTGATGACACTCATTTTTGCTCCAGTGTCAAGCAATGCATAGATTTCAACTTGTTTTGTGCGTGCATAAGCTTTTATGTAAGGACTGCACCATGTATCTTCCAAGTCGTTGATGATGCTATCGTCCTGAGCCCTAAGGTCTGTCATGGTCGTTTCTAATTCTTCGCTTTGTATATCCACTTCGATTGTTTGGGATGTTGAAAGGGGATATTCATCAGTCATCATTGGGGTGACCATGTTTATTGTCCTGAGAAACTGCTTTCGTTTAGAAATCCGTTCTTTTGCTTCTTGTTGTGCCTGGTCTTGAATTCGTTGTTGTTCCTGTCTATATGTTTTTCCATGATGCATTTGAAACAACATTTCCAGTGTTAAAGGGAGATGATATTTTTTTAAACGACACCCACTTATCCAGTTCGGCATTTCTTTTCCATCTAGTGTCGATATTTTTATTGCTCCGCTGGACGATATTTCTTGGATCACATAAGGCCCCCTTCCCCTTTTCTTTAGCTTTTTGGCATGTTGTTTAAGGGTGTATACTAAGACATAGTCGCCCGTATTAAAGTGCTTGTTCTTGACATGTTTGTCAAAAAACTCTTTCTATTCTCTTTTTTTTACATAGATGGCCGCTACAGCCTAGAGTTGTAACTCATCTAATTTTTCAAGGTCCTCTAACCGTTCTGAAAGTTCATGCCCTGTCCAGTCCAATTGTTTGGCTACCCTTAGTGTGGGGATCAAAAAGTCAATAGGAAATATTGCATTTAACCCATATACCATATTAAATGGTTCAGCATTAAGTTTTGTTTTATATGCAACTCGATAAGCCCACAATGCCGAATAGAGCATCTGATCCCAATTTGTTCTTGTTTCACTAACCAGTTTCGTAAGAACCGTGCACAATATTTTTTTTGTCGCTTCCGCTTGGCCATTGGCTTGTGGATGATAGGGTGCAGATTTGCGATGAATTACCATAAACTCATTTAAGAGATGTTGGATAACTTCATTTACAAAGTGTGTCCCTCTATCACTCACCAGCTCGATTGGAAGGCCATAACGTGTAAAACCATATTCATATAAGAATTGTGCCGTGGTTCTAGCATCTGCTTTCGTTGTGGCTTTTGCTTCCACCCATTTGGTCATGTAGTCTGTGGCCACTATGATATATTGTGCTTGTGAACGATACGCTGGTGGAGTGATAGGACCAACGAAGTCCAATCCCCATTTAGAGAATGCTCGAGCACTCATCATTGGTCTTAAAGGAATTTCGTCTCTTTTAACTGGTACCTTAGTTCGTTGACATTCATCACACCTTTTCACGAATTCTGCTGCATCTTCAATCATGGTTGGCCACCATATACCTGCAACCATAATGATTTTTACAGTTCTCTCTTCTGAAAAATGACCACCTGCTATGCCTGCATGAGCCTGTTCCAATAATGGAAAGTAGTCATTTTCATGAGGATCTAACCTCAGCTGGTCATCAATTCCTCTTTTGTAAAATTGGTCACTAATGAGGGTATACCTATTCGCTTCGATTTGTAAAGCCTTTTGTCTGGCTTTAGACCAATCTCCTGGCAGCTCCTTATTATTCAAATAATCCACAATAGCATGACTCCATGACGGTGCTACTGTCACTTGGTATAATGTGGCATAATCCACAGTGGTATTGGATGTGCAAAAGTCGCATTTCTTGATGTAATTTGCTACATCACCTGCCATTCCTGGCCAATACACTCCAAGTCTTCTTAATTGTGCACACATCATTTGATTTCCTCTATGTAATCCCCCTGTTTGTGTGTGGGCCTCCTCTAGATACGCTTCGTACTCCTCTGGGCCTATACACAACCTTAGAATCCCATCGTTCCATGATGGTACATTCTTCCCGCAAGCATTGTGTGATTTCGTGCTTGTCTAATGTCTTCCACCGTGTGTTTGTCATCAAGATTCATTCCATATGTCAGCAACAGAATAATTTGCTCTGACCATTTTGGTACCATCTCTATATTAAACAGGTATGCGTCTGGGAGATCATCATCTACCCGAGTAGCTTTTTCACCATGTAGTAATCGAGAAAGGTGGTTTGCTCTTTGATGAGATTTTCCTTTCTTAACCACTACCGTAAAATCAAACTCCAGCAACACAATGAACCATCTTACAATTCGTCCCGTGTTGCAAGGTTTGTTTACTAAGTACAAGAGTGCCTGATGATCCACAAAGAATGTAAATTTGTTCGCGAGTAAGTAATGCCGAAATTTCTTTACAGCATATATCATACCCAATCCTTCTCTTTCACTGGTAGTATAATTCTTTTCTGCATTGTTGAGTTGTCTACTAGCATAACTGATTGGAAAATCCGTCTTTCCCTCATTTGGTTATGCCAATATACAGCCTATTGCAAATGCCGAAGCATCTACATGTACATGGAAGATCTTTGACCAATCTGGTGCTTTTAGAATTGGTGCAGATACCAATGCATCTTTTAGTTTCTGGAATGACTCCTCACATTCATTTGTCCAAATGAAAAGCGTGATTAGACTATACAAGGGTTTTGCTATTACAGTGTACATGAAGATAAAACGTCGGTAGTATCCACAATGTCCCATAAATGATTGTACCTCTCATACAGTGTTTGGTCTTGGCAATTCTATGATCACCTTCACCTTGTCTTCATCAGTGGTAATTCCATTAGCCGACACTATGTGGCCTAAGATTTTACCTTGTCGCACCATGAATACTCATTTTTCTGGGTTGAGGCAAATCCTATACGTTTTGCATTTTTCGAATACTTTTCTCAGATGATCTATATGGTCTTCTCTCAATAGAGAATAGACACACAAGTCGTCCATGTAAATATCCAAGAATTTTCACAAGTATTCTTTAAAAGCGTGTGTCATTAATCTCTGAAATGTGGCTGGAGCATTGGTCAAGCCAAATGGCATTACCCTAAACGCATATATTTCCCATTCTGTTGCAAATGCTGTTTTGTATTGATCTTCTAGTTTGACCCCCAATTGGTTATAACCAGAGAATCCGTCCATAAAGCTATAGGCTTGCTTGCCCGCCACTCGTTCTAGGACGTGTTCAGTGATAGGAAGAGGGTAGTTGTCTCTTATTGTTGCTGCATTTACCTTCTTGAGATTTACACACACTCGTAATTTCCCATTTTTCTTAGGTACCACCACTATCCAGGATACCCAGTCCGTATATTCTATCTCATAAATAAATTCAGCCTCAATAAGTTTGTCTATCTCCTCTTTTATCCTTTTGGCGAATGTCTCATTATACATGTATGGACGTTGTTTTCTTGGCTTTGCATCAGACTTCAAAGGGATTGAATGTTCACAAATGTTAGGATCCACTCCCTTCAAATCTTTGTACGACCATGCAAATACATCTCGAAATTCCTTAAGTGTTTTGATCAGTAAGTCCTCTTCTTCTCGACCTAGATCTATGGCAATGTAAGCAGGTCAAGGATTTTCTCCTGGCTCTGCTAAGTCTATTTTCTTGGCGTTCTCTGGCCCATCGTAGGACTCGTTCGATTTAGGCTCCCTCATTGGCTGTTGAACCACCAATCTTCTTTCCTGAATGGTGTACTTACAATAGTGAGGAGGTACATCTATCTTTTTACTCCCATCACTAGCATTCGTTCCATCGCTACTTTCCATTTCAGTTGTCCATACATTTTTAATCTTTTGTTTCAACTCATTGTATCTCATTTTCCGTTCAATTTTCGTCATAATTGGACTACCACAGACATTCAGTTTTTCTTTTTTTGGTTTGCTGTTTTTTTTAGGTTTCAACAGTTTGGACTTAAATCCTGAGTCTTCAGCCACCTTAAGAAATCTTCCTGACACTTTATCCTTAGCACAATCAACTGCATGAATGTTCATAAGGAAATGTGTCTTACCCTCAAACTCCGGCATGGGTCTCAACCTGGTTGGTGTACTGATGTGGTGTCGTTTACTCTTGTATCTTTTTTGTCGTTTCTCACTTTGGTTTGGGAAATTGTAGAAGACGTCATTGTCTTGATCTTGATTGTCGTCTCCCTCTGTATTTTCCGACTTCTTGTCATCCGCGTTATCCTCGTTATCACTTTGATAAGAAGAATCATAAAATTCTTCTCCTTCCTGCTTGATTTCTTTAGTGGGGATGTCCACATAGCCCACTATCTTAATCTCAAGTTTCGTTTCCGTTTTATGGATCCTCGTATTCTCAGTATCTACCTCTTCCTCGTCCTCCTCCACAATTTTGCTCAACATGTAGTATGGTATGATATAGGAGCCATTCTCATCACAAAATTTGGTGGGCGTGACTTCATTGACGCATACATCCAATGTAGCCAAAATTTGAGACCATTCTAGGGGTTCTAGCTTCTCTTCAGGAAAAGGTTCTCGTATATAGGCATCGTCTGCCAAGACCCTCTCTAGTGTCCTTTCATCGTGGTCAAATTCACTACATTGAGATGCCCCACACATCCATATCTCTTTTTTCTTACAAAGCCACGCTGGGACTTCTGATCCACTAATGGTGGCTGAGTCAAATTCTGCCACAGGGGTTCTCGTGACATCATGGTAGCTATGATTTTTCATGTTTATGCGTGTAGTAGTTTCAGCATGTCTTAGATACAAATAATCATACCCCCAGTCCTGTACCATTTTGAGTTGCCTCATGAATGGCCTACCAAGGATAATTTCATAGTTGTTCTTCTTGCCGAAATCCACTATGGCAAAGGTATGTTCGTATTCGATGCCACAAGAAGATACCACAATTGCCTCAAGCAATCCTATAGGCCTTTCTATGTGCCCATCCGCCAGTTGCAATTTCATTCTAGTTGTTCGTATTGCTGGTTTTCCCCATTTTTCCCATAGCAATTTGGTCGCAATGGCAATGCCAGCTCCACTATCAAGTATTGCCTTAGTCTCTATGCCATTATACTCAACAGGTAGGGTTGTGTTTCCGTCTTCACCCTCACAATACTCTCCTACCTTGTTGAGTGGCACTCGTCTAGTGTTGACTTTCTTCGGTTCTGTGTCATCAAGCTCGGTTTCGAAGAACTTAAGAGGCATCCTTATGCCAAATTTTTCAAGACATTTGCCTACTTTCGTCCACATTCTTGGCCTAATTTTTAACAATTCTTCCAATGTGATTGTACACTTGACCGGAGTGGTCAACAAGTCTGTCAGGATTTTAGTGTCCAATTGATTTGAACCACCTATTCTCTGAGAAGGTACTCTTCGAATTTCTGATCTTGCCTCATAGTCCCCCATGTATGATGGAAAAGTTCTGAGAGATTGTGGTCTGCTATCTTCAGATGCAGCTGAACCATTATCCCCTTGAAATGATTTAACGTCTAGATCCCATTAAGTTTTATTCAAGTTCAGCTCCGAGAAAGGCACTGACTCGACTGTTTTTGTCTCATATTTTTCTTGAGCTTTTCTCACCGTTTCCCATAGCTCTTCAGGCCAATTTTCTTCCACAATAGGGGAATATGGTGGAAAATCTTTCAGTGATTCATCAGTGCTATTAGGTACGTCTTTTGCATCCTCTACATCCGGCAAGGATTTAATGTTTTCTATCTTGTCAGGTATCCTTTGTTCGGTTTTGTGAGGTGTTTCATTGTTTGGTGGTTTGATTACTCTATCTCCTGCTTCCATAGGTGGAGGCTCTAGTAAAGCTTGTGCAGTTTCAATCAGCTGTTTGCACATCTCTAGTCTCTGTTTTTCTATCTCTGGATATGGATATGTCATCCACCTTTGCTCTAGGGTCTGTCTGTTCTTCAATCTTGCTTCATATGCTTGCAAGATTGCATCTAAGGGTTCATTGATCTTATCTACCAATACCGACCCTCCTGAGCTTGCACTCTTTCGTCCTCCCGTTGATTTTAGAGAGTCGGACTCTCTTTGCTGTTTAAGTTGCTCTCGAGCTATCATTAGCTCAACTTCTACATCTTTTTGTTTTCGCTCATGTCTAGCTTTCATTTTCGCTCTTCGTTCTTTCCAAGGATTATCACGACTGACGCTAGACTTGTCAGTCTTGATTTCTTCTTGATTTTCATCGTTACTCTTGGGCTGAATGTCATTTTTCCTTGCTTGGGCTCTCGTCAAGACCTTAACAGGAATCAGAGTTTCGTTTTCTGACCCTCCACTAGACGGTAGCGCTCCCAGCATATTCAAGGTAGTTTTTGCTCGTTTGATCGGGTTTTTAGGGCAATCAGGGATCAAGTGAGTAATTCCACACTCCGTGCAATATGCGTTGACCCTAATGATTTCGTCATGAGGGCAGTCCCTCAGCCAATGATCTCCTCCACACTTGTAGCATGGTCCTTTAGGCTGGTGAGGTGCTCCTGGAGCTCCTCTTTGTTGGTGCGCAATTCTTTGCCCGCTCATGCCTCCATTGGCTATGAACAACAATGTTCTTTCATCCAGGCTATATCGTCCTTCTCCCGCTACCTGTGCCGTAGTTGGTGGTCCTGTATTTCATATCATGCTCCATGGTTCTGGTGTAGAGGGTTCGTTTGGTGGATAATAGACAGAGTTCGCCGCATATCCATTGGGCTCGTCGTAGTATGCATGCATAGGTACCAAAGCCTTCTCGTCCGACTCAGTTACTGTGGGTGTGTATCTTATGCCGACTGGTCATAATCTTGATAGGGGTGGTTGTTGTCCCAAGACTGGTTGTGGTCTTTCTGCACCTACTGGTCCTGGTAGGTTGACAGTCTGATATCTAGGCATCGGTTGGACTTGAGGAGATGTCGCCTAAGCTTATGGAGCATATGGTCGTTCTCTTACATATTCCTTGCTATAATAACACTCCTCCGTCCCATGGTTTGTCCATTTTTGCTCAATCGCACACCATTTTGGTTGTTTAGCTTGTGGTTTGGAATACAAGTTAATTTTTTTAAGCACTTCCTCTACCAGCTGCTCTTGGCTTACCGCTACTTCCCCTTTCAGTGTTGTCTTAGCAGACATGCTCCCGCTTTGTTGTGAGGAAGAATCATCGTCAAGATCCTTTAACTTGCCCTCTTTGTAGACCACACAATTGTCCACAAGGTATAAAGCTTCCTTGGTCAAATCATTCAACGTAGTGCTTCTTTTTATATGTAAGTCCTTTTGAAGATCTGCATTCCTTAATCCTTCGATAAATATAAGCATAATTCTGGACTGAGTTCTTCCACGGGACAGAACGTAAGATATCTTTTTAATCGGAGGGCAGCCTTTCGTGTGGACTCTCCATCTTTCTGTTTGAATTTATGGATTTGGGAGACTGTATTATGAGCTATCCCCCTTTGTGAGAATTCCTCGATAAACTCGTCAAACACTTCCTCCATAGACTCAAGGTCTCTTCGCTCCACCGAGTCAAACCATGTAGCCGCATCAGCCTCTAAGGTTAAACCGAATCCTGCAAATTGGGTAGGAAAGTCTAGCACCTCTTCATCTCTAATTACACGCACAAAGGCTTCCATGATCTCTCGAATCCCTACTTCCCGTATATTTCTTGTTTACCCATTTTTGCACTTGAGAAGGTCTAATTCTACGATGGTCTCCAAATCTCATCATGGGATCTCCCCGTCCTAGTCGATATACCTCCTCTGGTCTTTTGTAGTGGCCAGGTTCCTCTCCCAATGGTGCTCCTAATCCATAATTTCTAACAGTTCTCGTGAGAGATGGTTCATCTCTCCGAACTCGTTCTCGAGGTGTTCTTCCAAGCTCAGTTGACCCCTGAGTCTTTGGATTACTCTCTCCTTGATACTGTGCATAGAGTGGTGGTTCTTGTAAATCCCTTAACCCTCCTGCGGTTTGATAACCCTCTCGGGTTCAATCTTGTTCTAATGTAGCACTCTGTCGAAGCCATGCCTGCAGTGATGGTTGAGTAGCTGGTTGGTCCTGGTAGTTGGACGTCGGTGGTCGGGTAGAATGTGAGGTAGCGTCATACTCTTCTGAAAAGGGATTAGTCGACTTGCTAGGGGTGTAGGTGGCTCTTGGTACCTCATCGGGGCCATAGGTTGATGCTCACGGAACTGTTGCCTTTTCAACCTCCTCTGGGAGAATACGTTTGTATTCTCACCCGTATCTGTCAACGAAAACAATATCCTTCCCCATAGCAGTTTCATAAGAAAATAAGTAAAGAACCTTGTCCTTGCTTAATTCATTTGGGTAGGGTTCCTTGCATCGAAAGTAAGAGAATATTCCCTCGCTTTCATGCTTGTAAATCCCTACATTCTCATTATAGGTTGGGACCCTGGTTGTTTTCTTATCATACATGAAAAGCGCTCCAGGTCGATCAATGTTAGGAGGCGGTTCTTGGGTTTCTAAAACCATTTTCCCTTTTGCCATGTTATCCCCATATCTGTTGTAATCCTCAGGGTTACTCACTATCAGATAGTTGTTTCCCTTTTCGTCTCTGAATCTGTCTCCATCATCATAGACTCGAATTATCTCTAGTCTCTGAGCCGGTCTTTCTTCAATACAAATACACTTGCGTCCCTGATAGTCAGAATAGACTAGGGCTCCCTTCGAGTTAGTTCCTTCCAAGAAGATTATAGTGAACTAGGTTTTGTGTAAAGGATGTAGGGAGGTGCTCCCTCCTGGCATTGGTCCTTCACCGATGAAACCTCCTGGCTGTTGACTCCCCATCATGAAGAAGGACTTTTTCGACGAAGTGTCAGTATCACTACCCTCTTCAATGATTGGTGCCAATGGGTCTAGTCTCGTCTGTGTTACACTCTCTTCTGTGGACGTGGTGCTAATTTGACTTTTGACACTTTTAGTTCCCGACTTAACAAAGGCTCCTGACCTTAAATACATAAGAATGAAAGTTTTGTTGCAAACTTAAAGCTTACCTGGACTCATTCTTCCTGTATAGCTTTGTGATGGCCTCCTTCTGGGATCTACACAAGGATGGTTAGTCTGTTCATAAGTGCTTTTCCCTAAATTACCAAAAAATCTTTCAAGTATCTACAGCAACCACTTAATCAGTCTTCTGGTGGTCCAATTTCAATTATGAAATGATGGCTCGGATCTATATAGAGAGTATGTTCTAGCAGTATAGTCACAAATTGCAAAAAGTGTCTGATTCACTACTTCCTTAGTCTATCACGATAGACTGACAGTTTGCTCTGGCACAAGTCAATTCAAAATTGTGACTTTACCCTTGAGTTCCAGTTACCCTCTGTAGCCTATCCCTCAAGTTTTGTGAAGTTTGGACACTTGGGTTGGGTTTTGGTCCCATTTTAGTGTTTCAGTCGGAGCTTGATTCTCTATCTGACCCTCAGCTTGACCTTTAGTGATCTAAATGCCTTGAATTTTGGTGCGTCTGCTATTTAGGCCCTGATAAAGCTCTCCCTAGGGAAAATTTGATAGAAAAGTTCCCCAGCAGAAAGTTCCTTGGTCTATCGTGATAGACTGAGCACTTTCTTCATTTTCAGCTTTTTTCCAAAGTTTTCTCCACAGTAGTTTAGTCTCCCCTTGTGTAGTGCATTGACCAATTTTGGCACTGTTTGGACATTTGGTCAAAGACTTCTTGCCCTTGTCTCTGAATTCAGACTCCACACACCAGTTTTGAAGTTTTGGGGTCAAAATTGGTGTTCAAATTCACTCAATTTTTGTGAGTACCCTTGTATTGATGTGTTAAGCTTGTGGTATCAGGGTTTTTTGCTTGTTGCTATACAAACACCACCTTCACCAGTCTATCCCGATAGACCAGGCAGTGAGCAATGGGGACTTAATTTTTTGTCTATTTTTGCATAGTCTTGTTCCCTGGGTCCATATAAGTCTATCCCTCAAGTTTTGTGAAGTTTGGACTTATTTTGACCTCAAACTCAAGCACTTCACAAATTTCACTTTTCTCTGACAATTCACAACTCCATTGCACTTGAAGTGATGCAAATTTGATGACACTGCATCTTAAACTTGTGCACATCAGTCATACCTCATGACACAGTCAGTTTACCCTTGGCTAATGGTTATATCTCATCTTGGCCTCTTTTAGGTTCACTTAATGTTTCCTTATGACAATCATCTGTTTCTTTTTTTCTTTTGCTGGTTTTGGTCACAGGTTTTATGTTTTCTCGAGTGTTGGATCATAAATTTCAATGTCGACTCTTTTCACCCCTTTCAAGGGTATATGGGGTGGGTTTTTCTTTCAAGGCAAGCAAACAGCCTTATTGTTCCTTCTTTTTGTTTGTTTTTTGCGGTTTTACAACGTTTTTCTACTCTATTTCACAAGTATCACAAGCACTCAAAACCAAAAACCATAACTCCTCTTTATCCTATTTAACTAAATCTAACTAGTCGCAGAACCTCCGCAAGACACAGGCTTCCTGGCTATCCACTAGACCTCAAGATACACTATCCTGGATCTTGTTCTAAAAGTTGAAGCTCTCTCTAGTCAAAACTAAAGTAAGCTAACCATCACACGAGTGACGTAGATCTCCCTACTTAAGGTCTTCGGTCCCCGGCAGCGGCGCCAATGTTTTTTTAGGGAAAAACTACTCCCCTCTTCATACTCACGAGCACAACACAGACAACATACTTATCATCCCATGACACGACTACCCTGTAGGTGCACGTAGGCAATCTCGTTAGCTTGTCAGGCTGAGACCAATCTACACATACGCACTTTTATGATGCATCAATCACTAACCCTGGTAGATTGCAACCCACTCTATCCCTTAATGCTCACAAAACAGTTCACACGTCCAATGAACTCGGAATCGCATCAAACTTACTAGGCACCATCCTCTCACTAGGACATATTTACCTATAAGTCTAATCTCACCAGATTTGAACCCTAGCTATCTCGAATGCTATCGCGATAGACGAACAGGTCATAATCCAAAAGTGGGCGAAACTTAAGTTTATCAGTATCTATGTGTAGCTAGTCTCTTTCTCATTCCATGAAGCACTTGATTATTGAAAACAGACACCGTTTGTGCTACTTACAAGCAAAACAAGCTCGAGGCAAAATCGATCGCGATCAACTCAAAACGGCGAATGCGTGGCGTGGGCGCGTAGCTCTCGAAGAGACTACTGCGATGGTGTGGTCGCGTCGTGAATCCGGTGAGGGAGAAGCGCGTAGCGAAGAGGATAAGACACACTCACTCTCTCTCTCTCTCTCTTTTTCTCCCAGACTCCTACGACACAGGATTAATTCAAATGTTATTCAAAAAGTGGTTCTAAGGTGACTTTTATACTTTAGTCACCTTAGCTCAAAAATGTACATGGGTTTCTCTTGCTCATGATTACAAAGTGGGAATAAATCTGAGTCTTGACTAACTGACTAATATTTACATAATCCAGACGAATGGATCAAAATGATAAGACGTCTTTGACATAAAAAATGGAATTTGATATGCTTTACAAGATGGGCTCATTACAACAGTTGGACCAATGGGCTCCAACATTGTCCTAGGCTAGCATTTTTTCTTTCTCTTCACTTTCAAACCGTTGTTTTTGTTTTCTCATCTCATATCTTTTGCTTCTGCTCCTTTTGATTCTTTGAGAAGAAACTTTTGTGTTCTCCGAATCATCAGAGGAGTTTTGTTTCTTTTTCTTTGCCTGGGATCTAGTGATTATCTTGATTGGAACAATCGGTTCGCTCTCTAATGAGCAACTAGGCATCACTTGGACTATGTTTGCAACAGTTTTTCCGTTGTTAAAAGGATTCTTAGGACAATATTCTGAAAATTGTCCTCCCTTTTTGCAGCATTGTATGCAATAGGCTTCAATTGGTTTGAGGTTTTTGTTAGGCTCTGGACATTCGTTCTTCCAATGGTCATCAGCACCACAGTTATGACAATTTCCTATTTTGGGCTTCATCATGGGTCTTTCCATGGGAGGTTTGACACCTTGATTAGCTATAGAATACATTGGTACGAGCTCTGGTGGAGCATAAGTCATGGTTTCTTCCATTGGTGGTGGATGTGGACTATATCAATCTCCCTATACCATTACTGTAGATGGACTAGGCTCTGCATAGGGTGTAACAGACACTAATGCTTGTTCATCTATTACTCCTTCCGAGTGCATGTACTTTCTAGGCACCGCATTATGTCCTGTATACAGAGGTTGTTGTCCCAACACAGGTTGAGGTCTTTCCATACCCATTTGTGGTCTTTGAGCTTAAACTATATTAGGCTGATATCTGTACATGGGTTGTCCCTGGGCCTCATGGGCACGTACTGAACATTCCCATCATAATTTGGTCTGAAGTAGCACTCGTGGTCTCATGGTTGGTCCATTTACCCTCAATTGCACACCATTTTTGCGGCCTAATTGGTTGTCCTGTGGAGGTATCCCTTGTCCTGGTCCTCTCATAGGTGCTTTTTGTATATTGTTCATCATGTCGTTCATCCTTTTTATCATATCTTCTATGGCTGAAAGTGGTGCCGCAGCAGCCGTTCCTACTTGTGCTGGTTTTGTGGATGCTGTTTTCTCACTTTGGTTATCCTCAGGGACATCTTCTTCATTCAAGATCTCGCAATTGTCTCCTAGGTCAATAGCATCAGACACACGTGCTTCTAGGGTTGTATGCGTTTTACTATAAATAGCATGAAGTTCTTTGTTTAGCAGTCCCTCCAGAAACAAAGATACAAGTCGTTCTTCTGCAGGTATCTCCATCTCTGGGCATCTGGAAATGTATTGTTTCATTTGAGTTGCACAATCCCTAACAGACTCACCATGTTTGTGTTCAAAGCTGTAGATTTGAGCTACCGTATTATGTTTAATCCCCATTTTGGAACAAGCAGCTACAAATCCCTGAGCTAATGTGTTCAAGTCCATGATTGACCTTGGTGGAATGTTTTGGAACCATGGAAAATATTTTCCTTCTAATGTCATTTGAAACCCCTCAAATTGAGTATGGAAATCAAATATACGCTCTGTTCTTAGCACTTGCTTAAAGCCGCTAAGTGGTCATATGGATCCCTTGATCCACTGTATTTTCTAACCCATTTTTGAAAATCAGCAGGTCTGACATGTCTATTTGGTTCAACACAAGGTCTTCTGGGAGTTGGTCCTGTTCCGAGTCTTTCAAAACATTCTGTTGGAAAAAGTGACTCATGTAGCCCTGGATTGGCTCTAGTGTCACCGGGTTTTCTACGTGATGAGGTGGTTTCTGGTTTCTTCACATTACTCTCAGATGATCTCTCACGATGTTCGTCTCTTGGAGTGGTTTCTGGTCCTTGACCCAATATCCAATCCCGTATGGAATACCCATGGTATTTGGTTTGTTCTACCTCCTCAGGATTCATCACAACAAAGTTGTTGTTATAACAATCCCTAAACAGGTAAGTTGGTAAATCGGAAAATCCCTTATCTTTGATCTTGAAGATAAAGATGATCTTCATGGAATTTAATTGTCTTGGTCTAGCATGAGAAGTCCACAAAAGATCTTTTGTGTTTCTATCTTCCTAACAATAGACTCTGATCCTAGGATTATCCGTACTAGGCCGCTTCAAAGGCTTCAAGTCTACTTGATTGTATCCCTCGAATTACAAAGTTGGTGGTCCTTATTTTGCTGACATATTTGGGATTATAGTGTTTACTTCTAACACCCATTTGTCTACCACATCAAGATTTTTCACTTGTACATATTGAGTTTCGTTTCAATCCATGTATATTTTTCCTTGTTTGTTTGCCCTAAACTCTTCTTCGAACTCAATACCATGGTCATCAATGCGAATAGCATACTCCTCGTTAGGGTCCAAGTAAACCTAGGCTCCATGATGGTTAGTCTTGTAAAACGAGAGTATATGCTTATAGCACATTTTTGTTCCGGTTTCTGAGTGAGTCGAGTAAGAAGACATTTCGGATGTTGAATCTGAAAAAGTGTCTGCTGAGACTTCTTCAAGAATTGTGTGCAAGGAATTGCCTTGATTCACGCTTTCTTCGGTGGATACTCTACTGGTGGTTTCTTCAAATAGGCCTTGATTTCCTAGTACATGACTAGATCTAAGGTTCATATAGACTTATGAAGCCCTGGATAGAGTCCTCACCTTGGATTGACTTATCGCCAATTTTCACTTGATTCAATTGCAACTTTTTGTCAAGCCACTGATTCCCCGTCTGCAACTTGATTCCTGTACAAAATTGATCAAATTAGCTATTTTTCTATAAGGACAGTAGAGCTCTTGAGAAATCTCGTGATTGGTCTCTATGTATCACTTCAAATCGTGCTATGGAAGTCAAAATTTGACTTTCAGATTCGGCTTTAGCAAAATCAAAGGTCTAATATGCAACCTATAAATTGAGTGTATCTGTACCAATTTTGATCCGATTGAACCCAAAATCACCATGTGGCCTTATATTATGCTGGTCTAACACTACATAAGCCCAAAAGTCAAAATTGAAGTCTCTGGATAGCAAAAGCAAATAATCCTCATTATTTACTTTTATCAAGTTTTTGCACTTTTTGATAGGTTTGGCAAGTATACAACTTGTTAAAGCCCTTGGACAAGTTTCAACAAGTTTGGACAAAATTTGATCAAGTTTACCCATTGTTCCTTGTCCGCAGACTTTAGTTTCGAGAATCTGGCTTAAGTCTCACTTTTGTGGTCCAAATTTCACTAAAATTGATTTATGGGGTCTACTTGATGTGCTTGACCTTGTGGTATACTCAAATTTGCAAAATCACCAAGTTTTGAAGCAGATGTAAATAATCGTGATTATTTACTCCTGACAAATTTTTACAAATTGTTGTCCCAATTTTGACACGGATCTATTGAGCACCTTAAGTTAAGGTCACTAGCCAATTTTTATTAAGTTTGGACATTTTTTGGTCAAATAGTCATCAATTATATGTCCAAAGACTAACTTTGTAATTTTAGTCACAATTCTCAATCTAGTGATTCAAATCTTACCAAATTTGGTTTATGGGCTTATTACAAGATGGTAAAACTAGTGGTATGCTGACTTGGTCAAAAAAGTTGAAAAATGGGACAAATGTAAATAATCGCGATTATTTATAACTGGCAACTTTTTTCATCTTTTTGATCAACTGAGCATATACACATGTTTATCACATCAATATAAGACTATGGATCAATTTTCAACAAGTTTGGATAAATGTTTTCCCAATTTACAAGCAAGATTCAAAAAGTCAGTACAAACTTTAGTTTTTACCCTGTTTTCTGCCAATATAGTGATCCAAATCTTTTGGGCCTTTGCAAAAGTTGTTTGTACACATGCAATGAATCAATGGTATGATCCTTGGCCAATTTAAAGCAAAAAGTTAATAATCATGATTATTAACTTGAGGCTTGAAATGAACACTTTTTATCAGTTTTCTCAAAGACAGTCTTTTTATGATGTTTTTAAGCCTATAAATAAAGTCAAAACTTAATTTGGCCTAAACTATGAAGAAAAAGTAAATAATCTAAGTTTTGGTCAACTTCTTGAAATTTTTACCTCGAAGTGTCTTTGAGCTTACCCACTAGTTCGAACAACTCTTAGGATTACTCTCCGGTCGGATTGAGTGAATTCGAGTATTTTCAAGCTATTTCTAGCCGTAGACCTGAAATTCTACAACTTTACATAACAACTTACACTTGATTCTTTCAGAGAGAGCAATGTTCTGAAATCCACCTCGGATCCTACTTACCCTACTCCTAGTTTCTCATGCAATGGGGTTGTGGAAAGTGTCCACAAACACTCATTTTCTTGTGTTTTTCAGAGTCTTGATCTTAAGACTTGTTTCGTCTACCAATCATTCTCCAAATCTTATTCTAAATCTGCAATCCTGCAGTCCTGAAGGTACTTAGCAAGTACGATTACTTCCAAACTACCTTTATACAGAAAAAGATGACAATCTTAAGCTATGCGGTTCCTAAAAGAAAGTTTTGAACTCTAGGCAAACCTAGAAGAAGTTAAAGGACAACTACACACGACGCTCGTGTTTTTCCCTAGTTTAGGTATCTTCGATCCCTGGAAGCGGTGCCAAATGTGGAACGCATGTCTAACCTCACCATCCTATCTTATTGCAGTATTAGCGAGAACCACGATTAATTTGTCAAACCATAGGACGAAGCTGACTCGACTAGTGCATAAAGGCTACAAGAGGTTGTCAATCTCTTGGAAAACAACTAACACCTCGCATCTAACTCAAGCTACACAAGTGACTGAAATCACCAAAAGCCCATCGCTCATTGGCAAGAAAATCACATCCGTTACAGCATCAAATGACATCCAAATGTAACGAAACTTCTAGGACAAGTTTATAAGACATAAGCACACATGCCTATGGCCTCAAACCCCACTTTAGGTCAAGTTCCAAAATCGCAATTATTAACAACAGTGTATTTTTGACATAGTCGTTTTTGACCTAGAATGCATCTAAATGCTTAGCAACGATGTCCCGATACCCCATCTATGCTTAGTTTTTGATTTAAAAGTGTAAATTCCTAGTTATAATGAAATTAGGCCGCAGGTCGGCGACGCCAAAAACTACGAAATACTGTGAATGGCTTACCTCAATGCGTAGAGCTCTTACCTGCAGTTGCAATGCAACAAGCGCAATCACAATGTGACAACCGGGGAGAGAGTAGGAAGCGCGAGAAGGAGAGGAGTGAGCGCCGTTATCTCACACTGTGTATTTCTTATCCAAAACTTATAAAAATTGGCTTTTATACCTTAGCCAAGGTTTTTGAGTGGTCAAAACTAATAATTTGGAGTTCTACCAAAGCTGGAAATTGACTGGATGATACAATCTGGAAGCTTATATCCCCGGCTCATTAATTATAAAGATTACCAAGAAAACAGGAGTTACAATATTCTCGATTTATCAAAATAATAATTGTTTTACAAGGAGAACTCCGAAAAATGGTGTCCACGTTAGCTTGCTGCTAACAAGCATAGAGGCTCGATCCTCAAAGACTCTCTGGAATCAAGAAGGGCTGAAGACTTGCAGGGATTGCTCGCCGAGAAAGGCTCTCTAGATGTTATCTATAATTGGGTACAGGAGATGAAGGATGAAGTGCTTGAGCTAGCTAGTAAATATGAGGAAGCCTTGAACTTTTCCAACAAGCTTCAAAAAGAGATAGACTAGCTGTGAAGAAAAAGGATTAACTTTTAACTGTTTATTGCCAGTTGTATCCCCCGAAAATTAGCAGACCACTTTTTGTAAAGTTTGAAACTTGGCCTTTGCGCCTGTCCCTAGTGTTTTCTAACTCAAAACCCCCTACATGGGTGTTAAGTTGTAATTTTGCTTCTCCCTTATAGATTCAAAATGCGTGTTTGGTATAAAAAAAAACAGGTGCAACAAACAGGGTTTACCTTCCCCTTATTTGCTTATTAATGACCTTAGAAAAGTGTAATAGCAAACATCATTTATATTTTCCAAGGTCAGTACGAAGCGAACAGGTGCATCTAACAAAGTTTGCCTTCCCTTATTCGCTTGGTACTGACCTCAGAAAAGTGTAATAGCAAACATAATCAATAAAGATGATGGTCAATACCAAGCAAACAGGTGCAACGAATAGGGTCTACTTTCCCTTATTTGCTTGGTACTGACTACACAAAATACAAGTGCACAAAAGTGTAGTAGCATACCTCTTCACTGTGTGTAGAGTTTGTGTCACTAGAGCACTATAGAACAGGAGTAAGAAGAGGATGCGCAAAAAGGAGGAGCACTAGAGAGTAAGAGGAGATGCGCAAAAAGGGTTGGGAGCACAAAAGAGATGGTTTGCTTACCGCATAGCATCAATGGGGTTAGAGTTAAAATGATAGGCAGTAGAGGATGCGAAAAGAGGCAGAAGAGCGCTCATCTAGGGCGAGGGTATAGTTTAAATGTTTGGCAGGGGTACTGCCTCTAAACTTAAAATGACCTTGAGGGATACTCGAGGCTCAATATTTGCTTGAATATGACACCAAATACAGGCCAAATTTTGAATAGTAGTGTTGGCTTGCTTTTTATTTCAGTCATGGGGGACCGCATCCTGGAGATAAACATTGTGGCTACAACGAAAATTCAACTTGGGTCAGAACCAAGCAAATAGGGCCCTTCGAAGATTCTTGGGGCCCCTATTCGCCTGGTTCTGAATCAACTGATGTCACCTATTATGACATTAGTGCACATGACAGAACCAAGCAAGTACAGACCTTGAGGGGTACTCGAGGCTCAATACTTGCTTGGTTATGACACCAAATATAGACCAATTTTGAATAGTATTTCTGGCTTGCTTTTTCTTTAAGTCATGGGGATCATAGTCCTGGAGACAGACGTTGTGGACAAGGATACATGTGAATAAAAACTATTCACGTTCTTATACAACACCCGTGCTCATCATCGTGCACCAGAACTATCAGGCATGTTTAATACACAGTTTTCTATACAGAGGATTATAGATTGCTCATTTGAATACCTACAAACCCACTTGCAACAGTATGAGGAAGTCATTTGTGACAATTCCATGACAGTTGATGGCATGAGATATGTGCACCCAGCGGACCTTCACCCTGACAAGAGTGCTTCAAGGAGACTAAATCACTATCTAGAAAAGTGTCCCTCCAATGCACTGCTTGTACAAGACAGGTGTATGAAGCACTTCAAAAAGTGTCTCTTAGTAGAATTCTACCATGGGTTTGTCTGTTACTTATACTTGCAGACGGATGGTGAGTCAGAGACTTCCCAGTCAACAACTTTCGATAGTTGTCCATTGGTGCCGGAGGAAGAGGTAGAGGATGTGGAGGTGCAGTTTGACCCAGAAGAAGAGTGGGTAGAGGTATTAAAGGAAACATTTGATGCGGGCTTAACTCTTGCTTCTCTTGTAGATGCGCCAATAGGGTGCAAGCAAGAAAGCCCAAATAAGGAAGTGACTTTGCCTCTGAATTGTTCTCCCAGCTTTGCTATGGCGGGCAACACCCACTACGTTCTGCTCACAGATATCATGCATGAGCTGAATATAAGGGAGGACTACTGCCTAGCTGCAATTGAAAATTTTTGTGACGCAGGCATGGGATTTGTGGATGATGATGGAGTGGACCAACATTTTATTGCTGACACAACTGTTCGCGACTCACGATTTACTTCTTGGTATGCGCATCAAGAGAGCCAGGCAAGAAGACCATATTAGGTATTATGGTAGAAATCCCTCATTATGGGAATCTTTAAATTGACTAAATTCATGTAATTTGAGAATTTTCCATTTAAAGTGGGAAAAATGTTGATATACTTGTTGATGGGGTAGAGTGAAATCTTAAAGAATTGTGGTGTTGATAAACACCAAAATTTAAGGATGCACAAAAAATGAATTTGAATAAATACTAGTAGTGAAATAAAAGAAAGAAAGATCACTACAATCAAAGGTCTTGTTTACAACCATTATAGTAACAATAGTAGCTCCATATAATCTACTCCAAATTGGATGCCATGTCCAAACTTTGATCCAAGTGTGGTTGATGATGTGCATGAGCAAGGCCAGTTTTAGCTTTTAGAGCATGCCTTTCTGGAATCTTAATCCTTGAAAATGGACCTTCTTTGTTGGGTCTCCAAGACCAAACAATCGCATCTACAGATTCCCACACTTGCGGTTCCTTATAGTTGACAGCCCAAAAACCCTTCCAACAATTAGTGTAATCTTGAGTATATGTCATCCTACTCTTTCTTGCACAAGGTGCCCGATATTGAATCAAAACTTTTTTGTAGTTTGGTGATATAGGCTCGTTGTCAATGTTTGATAAAGCCATTGCAAGCCAAACTGGATAGATATCCATGTCACTTGGATGTAGCATAACAAAGTCACCTTGGTGCACATCAGATAGAGATTCAAAGTGTTCCCTTGGTCTATCTTTTTGAGGACCACATAAATGATCATTAAGCTCTTCAAGACCTAGGAATCTTTCGGCTCTTGTTGTAAGCTCATCGTGGTGCATTGTTCGGGACGAGATTCTTGCATTTTTGGCCAAAATTGTTCGTGCAAGACTCCCTCTGATATGATTGATCTTCCACGATTGTCAATTACCTTAGTCCAGTAATCTATCACGGGCATATAATGTTGTGGCACACTTGAACCATTTCCTAAATTTTACCAAAACTTAATATAATTCATCAACCCTGAAATCACTTCTTCATGGGCCTTGACATACTTTGCCATTGGTACCAAAGGTGGATCTCCATGTGGTAACATTGGATTTCCTTCTATGTCAGTTTTCCAAAGGCGAATACTTCCACTCCAATTTGATACACCTACATGTGCCTTATATTGCATCATGGGTGTCTCATCTTGCATAAAAAACCTAAACTAAGGAGCTTTGGAATGGCCAACAAGTATTTCTTGTCCATCACAAAGATAGCCATCACAATATTGCTTAAAATCAAGGACCTTTCTGAGCATAAATGGAGTTGGAGATGAAGATGATCTATTCCTTAGTGTATCCATCAAATGAGGCAAAGTATAAGTTTGTGTTACTCTCAACTTCTCTGAAAACTTACTGAACATTGCATCTATGTCCTCAATTGTATGCTCAACCATAAAAAATCCTAGTTGGATGGTTGTGAAAACGCCTCTTGCAACAAGCATGGACAAATAGGCAAATAAGTATCAACTTGCAAAATGATGACCCCAATTCCTCTTCTATAGTTTTTGATGTCTACACAATGGGCTCTTATCCGTCAATCAAGTTGTGGTAGTCCAAAGCATCCCTTGAGTTCAAAGGATTAAGTAGTGAGATAGATCTCCTTGGTAGTCCCTTGGTTGCTAGATCACCAAGAGGATGCTTATCTATCCTCTCTAGGTTATGTAAACAATTAGCAATTGAACCAATTGTAAGATTTGGATCAGCTGGCCACAAACCATTCCAGACAAAGTGACCGTAATGAACTTCTCCATGTCCATGAGTGATCATACCTATCAATGCCTCTTGCAAATTGTATCCAGAGTCCACACCCTTAGGAACAACGTGTAATCTAGGATTTGCAGTCTTCTTTTGATCCATCTTATCATGATTTATGCATACATACTTTTGTGGTTGAGTTTTTGAATATGTGCACCATGCATAATATAGGCTCGTGCAAATCTTTTGTTGTGCCATGTGAGCTTCACTCTCTCTCTCTCAAGAGTAGAGATCTCTCATCAAGAGAAGGTTTAGCTTCCAGCCTTGCCTTGATTGAACTGCAAACATTGCACTTAGAGAACTCACTTGTCTTTGTTAAAGTGACACATGGATACTCTTTGTTCCACATCCTATTAAAAGAAGACTGAGATAACTTCTTCTCATAACCCATTTGGTCAAGTGTCATGTTCATTTTGCTTAAAATGTCAACATATTTGTATGTTGATGGAATCACTAATTGAGTGTCTCTTGAGCCATCTAGTAGTGTTCTACTTCTGTGTGGCATCTTCTCAGAGTTGTTATCCACAAACTCATTTAGCAATGCTCTTGCTAAAATAGTATGCTGAAGTCCTTGTCTCAACGTGCATGTGTTACCATGCACATAATGGCGCACACCATTTTCAAACTTTTCCTTGTAGTGGTAAAATGATGTCTTTTGTATTCCATGCAGCTCATACCATGCTCTACAACAAACAATAGAGACATTTATCTTGAATTGGTATCGCATCTTTTCATCTTTAGCATATAGATAGGACATCATAAACATAATTAGTGCGTGCTTTTTGAGACTCTCCCCAAAATTATTGCCGTAACCTTGTCACCATATCCTATTCTACAAACTAACAACATTTTTGTCCACAACAATCAATACATGAAACCCTTTGAATTGACTCAGGATAGGAAGAAGAAGCTTGTGCTGCTCTTGTTTTCCAAGTTCTGCTGATTAAAGTGTAGCATTGCTTCCTTAACAATGTAGCAACAGTATTCCCATCACCATATTTTCTAGCATTATCATCATTGGATACATCAGATTCTGCACATCTAGCATGCATCCCATTAATAGGAAAAAACTGTTGTAATGAGATCCCATTCAACATGGTTGTCTGCTTGATGGGCCACTTTACCAAAGTGATGCTAGCCACATCAGGCATGTTTTGACTAATTTCATTCTCCCCTTCAATACCCACACCCACAAAATCATCACCAAGTACATGGAAGTTAACATAATTGTTTGGAAATACATATAAGATGGTCCCTTCATGTACAATTTGCATCATTGTGTCATCCTTTAAATGTATCCTTTGATTTCTCCAAAATTCTCGTATCAATGTTTCAAACTCTGGGCTTGTTATAGGTATTGCATCTGTAAGTAGAGAATGAGGTTGATCCCTTGTTCATCACCAATGTAGCTTTAATTTGTGTCAATTGGGTTGTCATTTATCATGGAAGACTTTAAAAGAAGCTTGGGCCATCGAATGACACTCCATAATGAGCTTTGAAGAGATGTAGTATCCATTGTAGGAAAAGCGAGCACCACATTCTTCAAACATTCCTCCACTAGTATAGATACATTTCCTTGCCCTATCTTTGTACCACCACATGTGGAATTTGGATCTGTTCTACACACACAACCAATACCAACAATTTCATTATCAAGAATCAAATGTACTTTCTCCCCATACTCGAAGTCCATCCTGCAAGTGAAAAAAATACGTTGTCAAGTTCATACTCATAGGTACTTCTCTTTGAGCAAAATTTTAGAATTTCCATTATAAAAGACATGAGGGTTATGAATGTTAATAGTCCGCCAACTTTCAATTTGAAGAGCCCCAATCAAAGTGGATAAATGGTGATCCACTTACTATATTACATTATAGCTTGGACAAGTGGTGGACCTAGTTCCAATGTCATCACTAAATGACTATCCAACATGCATCTCAATGTCCAAGTAATCCTTAATTATTTCAATGGAAGAAATATTTGAGAAGTGGTGCATATTGGCTCAAGAACCCCCTCCCTATATAAGTGGCATAGCTTGGAAAAGTGGTGAACTTAGTTTTAAAGCTTAATGTCCAAGGTGAACTAGTGCATGACCCTGCTTCCTAGTGTCCAAGTAGTCATTGCCCCAAATCATCCATGGTAGTAAACATAGTAGCTCCACCCATTCAGCTATTGACCTTGAAACAATAGAGAGAGCTAATTCTTTCAATAGAGCTTGGACAAGAGGTGGACCTTAAAACCACCTTGGGTTAAACCTCCATAATACAATGGTTAGTAGGTCTATCACGATAGTATTTATGAAAGTGAACTTGAGATTGATGAGAATTGATTTATATAGTGATCAATGTGACCAATGATATCCTGATTCATCAAGGTATGACATATACTGCTTATTCTAGTGGTATGGGACACTAGAATAGGTAGTATGTGGATGACGGTAGGCATAAGCAATGTTGTTTATTTTCATTATTTTTACTGTATGCAATCTCTTTGACGCAAATTTATAAGTATTGTTTTTGACAAGTATCTTTGCAACTGAGGACAGTTGCTTTCCAACAGAGAGGTATGTTATGGAATTAATATTTTATTATTTATTGTAGCTGACAGGTGGAAAAGGATTGACCGAGCTAAGCTAGTGCAAAAGGATATTATATTCTATGTATATTTTATTATTCAAGTGCTTTTTTATGAGCTTTGGCCATTTATGACCAGCCGGCCAGTTTGTACTCGCATTTGACCATTCAAGAAATCTATAAATCAAATACGTGCAATAAGAAAATGGTCACTCTTGCACGGGGGGAGATTGCACCTAGTGTCTGTGTTATTCTTCTCCTCTCCTCTCTTCTCTCTCGCTGCGTCAGCATAGCACTCTGCTCTAGGAGGTGTGCCTCCACGTGTGCTGTCTCGCTCTTGCTCTGTGTGTGTGTGTGTGTGTGTGTGTGTGTGTGTGTGTGTGTCTCTCTCTCTCTTCTTATGGCTTCGATTCTATGCTATGAGACTCGTCAAGTTTGCAGATTTCTCGGTTTTATGGTTGCAACATGTTATTTTGCTATTTTGTAAAAAACTCCACGCCTTCGACTGTAGCAGGTACGCCACTTGTCCAACCTACTAAACATTGTGTAATGGAGGTTTTAGCCCAAGGTGTTTTGAAGGCCCCCCACCTATCTATTAAAAGAAGCTATCTCTATTGTTTCAAGGTCAATGCATGAATGGAGCCAAGCTACTATGTTTACTGCCATGGATGGTTTGGGGTAGAGGTCCACCACTTGCCCAACCTACTAGTCATTGTGTTATGGAGGTTATAGCCCATGGTGGTTTGAAGGTTCACCACATGTCCAAGCTAGTTCTATTGAATACTCATATCTCTATTGTTTGAAGGTCAAAATTTGAATGGAGTGTAGCTACTATGCTTACTACCATGGATGGTTTGGGGAAGAGGGTGCACCACTTGTCCAACCTACTATCCATTCCTGTCCAAGCTAGATCCATTGAAAAGTCCTACATCTATTGTTTGAATATCAATGTGTGAATGGAGTGTAGCTACTATGTTTACTACCATGGATGGTTTGGTGTAGAGGTCCACCACTTTTCCAACCTACTAACCATTGTGCTATGGAGGTTTTAGCCCAAGGTGGTTTGAAGGCACCACCTGTCCAAGCTATCTCTATTGTATATTCCTATCTCTATTGTTTGAAGATCAATGTGTGAATGGAGTGTAGCTACTATGTTTACTACGAGGGATGTTCTGGGCAGAGGTCCACCACTTGTCATCCACAACAAATCAGCTCCCTATCACCCACAAGAAAACAGACAAGCTGAGTATACGAATAAAATTCTTAGCTCGGTACTGACCAAAGTGGTTATTTTAGGAAGTACAAATTGGAAAATGAATCTCCATGCTGCTCTATGGGCTTATCAAGTTTCATTCAAAATAGCTCTAAATGCTACACCCTTTAACCTTGTTTATGGTCTTGATGCCATACTGCCAATAGAATTTCTATTGCCGACATTAAGAGTAGCATAGAATCTTGAGTGGACTGGACATGAATTGTCAGAAAGACTTGAATATTTGGAAAAGCTAGACGATCAAAGGCTAACTGCTGTAGCTCATATCTATGCACAAAAGCGGAAACAAAAACCGTTTTTTGATTCCCACTTAATCACAAAAAATTTCAAGAAAGGGGACTTAGTTCTAGTCTATTCCCTTAAGCAACACATTCCGAAGTTTAAGAAAAAGGGAATGGGACCATTTATCATTGAAGATGTATCTCCAAGTGGAGGAGTAAAATTGTCCACCCTAGATGGTGAACCAATGGCTAATTGGATTAGTGGATGTCGTTTAAAGAAATACAATTTTCCACTAACCAATGAATTGCTAGAGAGAATGCATGCAGCCAAGCAAAGGAAGATCAAGCAATAGAAGGTTATTAATGAAGCCCTAGAGGAAGCTAGACTTCGGGTACTCAAGCGTAAAGCTGCTCTCAAGAATCAACAGATACCGATTCCCATCAACACTTTGGAACTAGATGATCGACAATGGGAATTACCTAAAGACGCAGTTTCAACAGATGACTACTGGTTAGATGCAATGGATCTGCGCATCAAAGTACAGCTCAACAATCATAGAACCAATGCTTTGGTAGACACAGGAGCTAGAGTGAATGCAGTAAGTTATTCCACATACAAGAAGGCAACAAGTCAAGCATTGACAACAGGAATAGCGACAGTCAAAGGATGCAACAAGAATCCGACTCCAACATTGGGAGTAGTCAACTTGAATGTGGTAGTACATGGATGTTCATGTCCACATCAGTTTGTATGCTTTCCAGATGAGCACATGAATGAGATGATGATTCTTGGCATTCCCTGGATGCGTACATACAAAGCAGTACCAGACTGGGATACGAATCAGCTAAAAGCTATCACTTACAGGAGAGCAATTCATTGTTCCAGTTGCACCAAGCAAGGAGGAATGGAAAAGAAGTAATCAACAGACCAATCCATGAAGCCAATCTTCTCCATCCCCTCGTCAATCAAATGCTACAGGTAGCATGCAAGGAGTCAGGTAGATTTGGGTACCAAAAGCACAACTTAAGGATAAACCAATTCAGATCTGGGTGCCTAAAACTTCACCGAAGAAACATATGACGGTTCCAAGGATTCGAACAAATCGAGCATCTAGGAGCAAGGAACCTAACATGAAAAGGGTTTGGTAGAAAAAGGAGCACTTATCTTCTCCACAGACCGCAAAAACAATGAAGTAGTGGCGAGTTAAGTCTCAACAAACTCCACCACACCATGCAACACCAAGCCGACCAAGCTACCAATGGAGAGAAAAAGTTCGACAACAGTGTAACGTGCTACCAATAGCTCAAGCAATCAGCGTGCTAAAACACCCTGATGGTACAATCAAACAGAGAGCACAAAAGCTACAAGATTTGATCTTTGAAAGACATTAGCAGCAAACCTCGACATTGAAAACCCTTGAGTTATTTACTCAAGACCCAACTCTTGCACAACATATTGGTTTGAATTGCATTGGTTTTTATATCATGGTAGAGCCAATCATGGCTATGCATAGACACAATTGCTCAACCCATGCAGGCAGTCATCCCGGAGTACGCCATCTAAGAGGGTTGGAAGAGCACTAAGTGAAGGGCACTAAGTACTAAGTAATTAAGGGCAATGTTTGAAGAGGGAGGAAAAAGTTCCATGTTAACATGTGATTTTTTGCAAAATTAACTAATAATGTCCGTATAATTCATCAACAAGGGAAAATTCATTGATAATACCTTCCCGATGAGTGTAAATAGTGTATATACTATTAGAAAATCATCAAGAATAGTCCTTTTTCGGGTATTTTTTATCATTTTTATTGATAAAGAGATTTAAAAATGGAGAAATCCAACAAAAAACAATAAAGCTGTGTTTTTCAAGTGGTTTTCTTAATTATTGAATTTTTACTTTACTTTTTTTTTAGAATTTTGCTATTTTCTTTTATTTTTTCAAATAAACAGGTCAAAATTAATAATAAATGGCAAGAAAGCTTAGATGGAAAAATTGAAGACACGATGGTGATCAGAAGGACAAGGTGAACAAGCACAAAAATTTTCAATGAAATCAGAAGACGGAAGCGGAAAGCATAAATTAGGCGGCCAAGCCTACTTTTGTAAAATTCTTGCAGAATGAGCTACAGGAATCCGATCAAAGAAATTTTTGAGTCTAACATAGATTTCACGGCCTAGTAGGACTAACGGGGAATTTGGGGAAATTTGTTTTGGGAACTCCAGGTATAGATATCCATGGTAGGCGAAAACCACCTCATTTCCACTTGGAGCCTTTGTAGAGAGAGATTTCGGCCTCTTTCGCGTGGCATTTTCGGAGCCCACAGTTGACCTTTTTCAGCGCCGTCTCACACGAGACACGAGGGGTAAGTTCTTTACTTGATAATGATCCATTTTATACGGCCGGTAGTTAGTCTAAAGCCTTAGAAAAAACCCTAGAAACTGAGCAGTGCACGAAGACCTACGACCTAAAACTGACCATAGCGGCTTGCTTGCTTTACCAAATCGGATGGTATTTGAACCATAGCATGTCCTAATACAATAGAACCTTTCTATACCATCAGATGACCATTCGGCTGGGGTCAAGGGGGTCCCCAGTAAAAAAGTTAGGTTTTTGGCAAATGCCAGAATTTCGACCTGACTCCACAAATGGCTTGCTAATGAGGTCCATATACAATGTATATGATTGGTTTGGTGAAATCCATCAAGCAAAGCCCTCAAAAAGCAGAAAATGGCTCGAAGGTTACAAAGCGTCAAATTCGACATACGAGGCCAAACTGACTCCAAATGAGCCAGAATTGGACAGGTAGCTTCACGACTATGTTACTGACAAGTCCAAAGCCTCAAAGTTGACTGACCAACCCAACAGACAGAGTAATCACAAAAAATGGTGATTCAGAGTCGATATAGCACAAAGTGATGCCAGCATGATCAAACTTGACCAAATTCAATTTAGGACTTGTATTAGGTGTACGAAACATGTCTAGGTCAAAATTTGTGAGTTTTACAAAGTTTTTGTCACTGAAGTTAATAATCGCGATTATTTACTTTTGCATCATTTTTGCTTGGAAATTGTCAAAACACCTCACCTATCATGTGTACATACCTATTACATGCCAAAAATCAAGTATGAGCCAAAATGACCACCCATTACTTGTAATTTTGCCAAAAAACGCAAAGAAGTCTTTGCAAGCCAAAATCTGGGTCATGAACAACTTTTCTTGATCCAAATCACCTCATATCTCATAACCAAGGTCAATACCATGCCTAGAACCAATTTGTGCCAAAGAATGTCAATTTTGGAAGAAAAGTTAATATTTACTTTTTGATCAAAATTGGGGAATTTTGATATTTGGCCATCATACATCCAAAGTACATGTTGTGATAAGCCCACTAGCCAACTTTGAATCAATTTGGATTTCAAAATCTCAATTTTCCTTTCAATTTTTGTGGCAATTGAATACTTAAGGGACTTTTGTATATCCCGAAACAACTTATTCCTAAAGATTTCACTAGTTTGCGAAGCTGGCAAAGACCAATCCTTGCTGTCAAAGGGTGGAAGTGACAAAGGAGCTACATGACCACAACCAATGGAAGTTCTTGGCTCCACATATGATATATCATAAAAGAATATTCAATTATCTTCAAGTTCCTTGTGTTGTCTTCCTCGGTACATTTGCTCACCAATACATACATGGAAAGCATAAAAAATCCCAACTATGCTCTCAACTAGTTGACAATCAGTCCTATTTGATGGATAAATATATGAAACATACCAAAGATGATATCCACCACTTAACCTTCGAATATAATAATGCACTAAGTGAGATGCTCAAAATAACTTGGAGGAGATGTTTGCAACCTTAAGTCTGCATGCTGGAAAGCATGTTGTATGAGGACCTCTTTCACCCACTTGCTTTGTGCACACACTTTAAACTCTCTAACTGGTCCCTTGAAAGACTCCACGAAATCACTACGTTGCCTCCTCTTCCTCCTCCTAGTTTGCAGTAGAACCCAAATTTTGATAGTTATTCGAGATGGTATCCATGCTTGATCATTTGTATTATAACTGTTAAAAATGCTAACAGAGTCAATGGTAGTGCTAGGCCTTCGAGAAGTAGTCATGGTGTGCACTAGAATACACAGAAAGGTTAGTGCAAATATTAAAAAGGGAAGAAGTTTTGAGAGGGAAGTAGAGCTACTCAAAGTCATATTTGGGTGGGAACATAGATACTAGATAGAGTCTTCAATGAAAGTTTTCTGAAATTCATCGGTACAGAGTTAGTACGACTTATGGCATTTATGCCTTGAAAACGTGAAATTGTGCAATTTGATGAACAAAAATAATATTTTCTCCCTTTTTTCTAAAATATCTTGGTTCCAAAATGTCAATTTTCAACGTAACATTAGCCTCTTCCTCATTGGTTGAGCGCCACTCTCTCTCTAGAACTGAAAGGTCGAAAAGCGAGTCCAACTTTCTCCTAATGAACCTTCGTATCCAGGACATAATGCAGTGTATGTAAAATACATGCATTCAGAAGGAGTCATAGATGAACAAGCACTAGTGCCTGTTACATCCTATGGTGAGCCTAGTCCATCTACAACAATGGTAGAAGGAGATTAATAAAATTCACATCCACCACCAATGGTAGAACCTATGACTTATGCTTCACCAGAGCTTGCACCAATGTATTATGTAGCTAATCAAGGTGTTAGATCTTTGATGGTAAGACCCATGATTAACACTAGGTTGGTAACCTAACAGGACATAAAAGTGTCCTTTCAGGGTTTTGAAAAAAACCTCCAAAACCATAGTAGATCCACTCATTTTGTAAAATCCTTTCATGAGGTTATAGTTCAAGGCCTACTAAACATGGAAAAAATAAGAAACTTGTAAAATTTCTCATCTTTTGGTCACACCAAGCCTCCAAAGTTGATGGACCAGTGAATTTTCATCAAAACAATCATTTCTTACGTTTTGTTGCATAAAAATAAGATTAGGGATTTTTGTAGGACTTGAGATAAACTCCCTAGTTAACTTCAATGGGTTGGTGATCAGAACATATGATTGCTTCTCACTCACTATTTTTTGTTTTGCCAAAATAAATAGATACAAAAAAGTTGAATTTTTACCATTCTGCAAACCTATAATCAAAGTTTCTATAGCCACGCTCAATACAAATAATATATGCATGTTTTATTAGTTCTCTATTGTCGTTTATGTTCATAAGGAGCCATGGAGCATGTCAAAAGAATAATACATCTCTTACCAAGGGGAATCTTGGGGACAAAGATGAAGTGTTAAATACAGCAAACATGAAAAAACTGGGTTGAACATTATGAGTTGTAGAATCCCATAGAAACTATTCAATATCTAGCCAAATTTGATCCTTATGACTAGATATGGTTACTATCTACAAAATGCATGTAGTTTTCACAAGAAACTAACAATATTGAAAAAGCTATACTTGATATACTAGAATGTTTCGTTTTCTTCCATAATTGAAAAAATCAACCATCGTTGTGTACTATGCAAAATAGGGTATTAGGTGCCCCAAAACTCAAGGAATGTTAGCTTTATGTTACAATATGCGACATAGAAAATCAAAAATGAATTTGGATATCATGAAATCCACCAAAAAAATCATAGAAGAGCTAAAATTGGCTAAAAAACAGGATTTGACAATTTTTGTAATTTGGTTATAACTTACAACTTTAATATTTATTTCTCCCTAGAAGCATCAGGACATGTTGAGGACTACTAAAGATAGTTCTCTAGCATTATAGACCTCACAAACATTAATTCTAGAGTGGTATAGTTGCAAAAAGTTTAAAAAGCCAAAAACAGGACCCTTTTTTTCACACAGTTTAGGTTGTGAAATGTTGTGCAAGGACAATGTTAAAGATGGAATTGATATTCCAAAAAATGTCAAGTTTTTTTCAGCTCATGAAACAACTTTCTAGATAGATGGCACCTCAAAATCCATTTTGAAACTCTTGACATAATTCAAGGAAAATGGTCACTTCACAGGACATAAAAGTGTCCTAGGACATAAAAATGTCCTAGGACATAAAAGTGTCCCATTACCAACCTAGTGTTAAGCCGAGAACTGGGAACTGTCACAATTGTGGTCGAGATTATCATCAAAAAAATGAATGCCTAGAGCTTGACAAGAACATTAAGCTAGTTGAAGCTTTTTGTATGCAATGTTGCAAAAAGGGAGGACACTTCCGTGAAGATTGTCCAAAAAATCCTTTAAACAAGGAAAAAACAATAGTGAACGTAGTCCAAGTGATACCTAGTAGCTCATCTGAGAGTGAACCGAGTGTTCCAATCAAGGTAATCACCAAAGCCCATGCTAAGAAAAAGAAACATAACTCCTCTGATGATTCGGAGAATATTAAAATTCCTCTCAAAAGACCAAGAAAACAAGAAGCAGAGATGAGAAAACAAAAACAAAGGGCTAAAATCGAGGAGAAAGCCAAGAAACTATTCCAAGAAAAAGTGTAAGAAACTGGAAGTGAAATCAAGGAAAGCATCGTGAAATCTGGAGGATCCATTTTGGTAGACAAAATTTTTGAGACAATCAATGCAAACTTGGAACCTTACCAAGGGGGACTTAAAGAAGGCCTAAACATGGAAAAAAAATGGAAAAACTATCCTTCTCCAAATATGGAAGCAGCCAAGCTTGAAGTTTATCAAAATTTGGTAAGAATTACTCAAGAGATGCTGGAAAAACAAAAATCCAAGCTAGAAAGTATAGTAAAACTTGAGGAGTTTGTGGTAGGAACCAGTAAAGAGAAATCCAAAGTGGTGGAAGAACCCCACCTTGAATCAAAAGAGCCAAAACTCATAGTGCCTGACAGTGAAGATGTCTTAGATGGAATTGCGCTTGTAGACGAAGACTGGCCAAGACACTCATGGGAAAAAGTCAGAGATATTAATGATGGGAGCCTAACTTTGAAGTCAGCTTTTATGAAGGAAGTTTGGTTAAACAATATGCCTCTTGATATGGACATGCATGACAAGAAAAAAGGGGGCCTTCTACGCAGGTTTCGACCCTCCCCGTTGAAAAAACCGTCGAAATACGCGTCCCTATGAAAATATCGCAATATGCATCGAAACGTACTGTTATTGACGCATATTTCGACGGGCCTAGCGATGCAGATTTTGACAACCATAACATAAAAAAAAATCTTGGGCAAAGGACAGGCAGCCTAAGAACTTTGTGCAAAACCATAACCAAATTAAAACCATAAACCGGCCATACCATATTGATCAAAACCATAATGCATATAACCATAACCATAAACAAAACAATAATCATAACCATGTCTATACAAGAACAATAACCATAACCATGTCTATACAATGACAATAACCATAACCATGTCTGAACAATAACCATATTAACCATATATGTCTATACAAAAAAGAGACAAAGAAGCGTGTCTCTGTCTCACAAAACATATATATGAAATCCATTGATGACTAGGCGTCACAAACTGCACATAGGACAAGTCACAAAATTAGTATTCATATTACTTTACATATACTTATTTAATTAAATCAACTCACATATATTAACGTCTCACCTCAATCGATCAACGAGATTCTAAGGCCTCCCAGTCTACAGTCTCTCCTGAAGTCAAGATCATTCAATACTTCATAGATACCTCTGCGATATCCATTTGTCTCCTCCTGGCGTGTCGGGGCTCGATGCATTGCAAGATTTTGTGTTTATACAAAAATCAAAGTAATAAGAATACATGATTCATCAGGTTTAAAAAAATGCCATAGCTAGGATTGGATTGGAAACTCACAAACTCATAGCGAAAGGTGTCGAAGCCTCTGTTGCCAAGATGAGATGTCCTCCTGGTCATCTGTCGTATCTGCACAGCCTGACGCTGCTATCTGAACTGCATGTCCGCTGTCCGCTCATCCTCTCTGATCTGTTGCCACGTCTCGTGTGAGATGCCCGAAGGCTTCGACGAGCCGGTCTTGAAAGCCTGCCGAGCTGCATCTCGTCGATGTTTCACGGTGTCCCGTGCAACACCCTTGATCCACCTCCTCGGAACATCCTTTGAACCCAGAGCAAGCTGATACTCTCTCATGATGGTCTCCAATATATAACTAATTTTATCGCGATCCTGCTTAGGCCAAGGCATCTGAATGTTGGTCGAAAACTGCAGCTCCGCGAGCTAGAGAATCCGCTGTCTCATCTCAGTCCTGACTCTATCCATGTCAACAGAACCATCTGCCTGTACAGTATAGAGCTTGAAGGCACTAGGATCGTGTGCCCCCCAAGGTGTGCTAAGAGGTGTGTCGATAGGTGTGCTTGGATAAGATGGGGGTCGTGAGCGAGGAGGGGTCGAAGCATCTGTGGACCCTCCTCCACGGGAACCACCACCTCCACCTAACGATCGCCAAGATCGGCGAGTGCACTTGTGCTGCGGAAGATGAGGATGTACCCACCTCTGCCGCATCCCTTGGTGTCGAAGCTGCCGTGATGGGAGACCTCGCAGGCGTCGTACCCGTAGGCGTACCCCCCCCATAGGTGTATCCCCCATAGGCTCTATATTGGTCAGACCTTCACACATAATCCTTTCTCTCTCTCTCTCTCTCTCTCTCTCTCTCTCTCTCTCTCTCTCTCTCTCTCTCTCTCTCTCTCTCTCTCTCTCTCTCTCTCTCTCTCTCTCTCTCTCTCTCTCTCTCTGAGATGTAGGTGCTATGTCGCGAAAATCAATGCCTGTTCCATAGGAGTTGTATCGTAGATTCTGTACGGTTTCTCTAGAAAACTCTCCGTACTTGTGCACATGCTCATTACATATCCTACGCTTGCGCAGGATTTGATACTTTCAGAGCGTGCACGAGCATGCAATATTTTCCTCCATGTTAGTTGATGACGTTACCATCTACAATGATTATGAATGTTGTTTTAATATATATACTCCTCACAATGTAAACTACCTCGCATTCTCTAGTCTTGCTTGATCTCCATACACCTCGGTCCAGAGGTGTACGGAGATCAGGACCACCGGGTCAAATCTCGTCTTTATTGGTCAAATCCTTTATAGGTAGACACATACGTGCACTCCCAGGTGTACATGGAAATGCATGTTGTGGGCAAAACCCCTTTGCCACTTTTAGTTCCATAGTTTCTTCTAGAGGGAGAGAGAGAGAGAGATAGAGAGAGTTTTTGTCCTTTTCACACAATTGGTCAGCCAACCTAACTCTTTTACACCGACTTTCTCTATCTACTATCTATCTCTCTCTCTATACCTCTGTAGCTATCTCTAGTTAATTCTCTCTCTCTCTCTCTCTCTCTATATATATATATATATATATATATATATATATATATATATATATATATATATATAGCACTCTCTATCTCTCTATTTCTCTCTCTCTCTCTCTCTACGTACCCTATCTCTCGTTCTTTCTCTCTCTTTCTCTCTCTATTTCCCTATTTCCCTATCTCTCTCTGTGTCTCACTCTCCACTTCCCTCTCTCTCTCTCTCTCTCTCTCTCTCTCTCTCTCTCTCTCTCTCTCTCTCTCTCTCTCTCTCTGTCTCTTTAATTTATACAAACATCTCTCTCTCTCCCTCTCTGCCACAGCAGAGCTCGTCCCTTTACACCAGAGGCATACCGATCGAACGAGCGACTGAGCTAGGGAGATCTAGACGCGCACGACGGCGGAGGACTACACAACATCGACAGAGGCTGCATAAGAGGATCCAGGTCACTTTGGCTCGACATGCACAACGCTCGGTTAGACTACTGGCCATGGAGGAGATTGATGAGATCCACCAGCAACCGATGCTGGATCTCCTATGATCTACCTATCCCAGCTAGCTGTTTTAGCTGCTTAGCCCACACCCAACAGTTTAGGATTCCATAATATTTTATTTTGTCATTTTGTCATCTTGTTACTCTGACTTTGTATCTTGTTACTCTGACTTTGTATCAGATCCACCACATTGTCACTTTCTGGTCTCATAGGTCACTTTGGCCCTTTGAACACGTTAATATAACATTTCATTTCATTTATCTTTCTTTAATTTTAATTTCCTACGCATACATTCCCTCTCTCTCTCTCTCTCTATTTAATTTTAATTTCCTACGCATACATTTCTCTCTCTCTCTCTCTCTTTCTTTAGTTTCTTACACACACACAAGTTTCTCTCTCTCTCTTTGATTACCTACACACACACACACACACATTTCTCTCTCTCTCTCTCTCTCTCTCTCTCTCTCTCTCTCTCTCTCTCTTTCCTACACACACACACACCGCTCTCTCTCTCTCTCTTTCCTACACACACACACACCTCTCTCTCTCTCTCTCTCTTTCCTACACACACACAAACCGCTCTCTCTCTCTCTCTCTCTCTCTCTCTCTCTCTCTCTCTCTCTCTCTTTCCTACACACACACATACACACGATGTAGAGAGAGAGAGAGAGGGGTTTGGGGGGGAAGAGTTTCATAATACCTGCGCAGCAGGTTTCGGCCAACAGATCTGAGTGTGTCGCATGAGAAAATGGCCGCCTGTGCACGGGTTTCCCTTTCTTCTTCCCAATTTTTTGCGTCGAAATTTGCGTCGATATACTCGTGGTAATATCCATCGATATACGCATGGAAAAGTATGCCTTGCCACGCGTATTTTGATGCGCATATCGACAAGTATTTTGATGCATATATCGACGAGATGCAAGTACGTCCATAACCGCGTGGAAAGGTACGGACGTATATATATACTGCGTCGATATCTTGATGTTATGTTGTAGTGATGGATGTACAATCCCTGTAGGGAGATTGCGGCTCTGAAGCTTCAGGAATGTCTAAACCAATGACTTTGAAAACACTGCCCTCTTACTTGGAAGATAACAAAGATGAATCTGTAGTGTGTAAAACCACTCAGATAAAAAGAACGAAATGGACCCTAGAGGTAGAAAACTTCCATTCACATGTCTACACCCATTCAATGCATTCTTACTTTAGGAGTATTGTTAAAAATCAGATGATATTTATGGAATGATCTATAGAAAACTCTAGAGAAGATGGGGATAACGGGGCTAATTGCAAAGAATTTGGAAAATTTGAAACACAAATTGGATAATAAAGAGATTAGATTCGTTCCAATGAACAAAGTCAAAGAATACTACAAAGGGAAAGAAGGAAACACAACCCTTCCAAAGAGATACAATGATATAGAAACCATGGCAATACTGGATAGTGGGGCAGGCATAGCCATAGCCATGAAAGTTGTATGGGAATCATGGGGAAGACCATCCATTAGAAATACTCGAATGAAATTGCAATTGGCTGATGGACACATTGAAAGACACTTAGGACTGCTTGAAAAAGTGATAGTTAGTTCCTGTGGAATTGATTGTCAACAACTTTTGCAACAGTGAACTTTGGAAATAAACTCAATTACAAAATTATCTTGGGAAGACCTTTCATGCGACAAGTACAACTTATACAGGATTGGGGAAACAATTATCCGTACTCGAAGCAAGTGGGATCAATAACAACGGTTAATCTAAAAGATCACATTTATAGAGATGTCATAAAAACACCCATACAAGAATTTGACTCAGTCTCTTTGGCTAAGACTAAGCTTCTATCTTGGTTGAACAAAGACACACCTATTTGGATATGCGGAGCCCTAAAAAATGGGAGCTCAAAACAAGAAGAATGTATCTTATAAAGGGATTGCATAGACGAAGCCTATGTACCTGAATTCTTTCCAGAGCATTTATTTGAGCCATTTGAGTGGACTCAAATTTTAGCAGCAATGGATATTTGTGTAAATATGTCTATGCCTACTCAATTTTGCAATGAGGATGGCTATGACATAATTCCCATACAAATGATCTCAACCCTTCACATTGAAGATGAAATTCAAGAATCCAAGGACTTGGAAGGCTCAACAAGTCTTTTGAGACCTCTACTATGATGCAACAAATGAGGTAGAAGAACATTCAGCTACTTCAAATGATTTGGGGCCAGAAAAAGAACACTGAGAGCTAAACTACTCATAAAAGGAGGGGAGGAAATTTTTTTTGAATTTCCAAACCAGAAACCGAGAAGACAGAAATGGTATAGAAGAAAAAGAGACACGTGAAACTTAAAAGCTAGACCTATGCCATCAGTCTCCAGTAGGACACAGATTCTGATGCAGATAGATGCGCATGATTGTGTCAAAGACAAAATCACTAGTAGATATCCTTTAAACAAAAACCAAGAAATGTGACAAACATTGACAAAAACGAGAAAGGAAACTTAAGCAAAACCTAAATACAATGACAAGGATTCAACCATGACACGAATTGAACGAGGAAAGAAATATCAAGAGTTAAAGAAAGCTCAAAAGGAGATGGAAACCACTGGGAAGGAAGGTAAAGATATAATAATTGTTCCATCCCATTACAAGAAATATACTCTCCAAGACCAAAAAATCATAGTCGAACAACCTGTCAGAGAACTACAAAAACAAAGTGAGTTCTACGAAGGACTTGAAAACGCAAAAAAGATAGATCTGGCCGAACCAAGAGAAGATCCTAGACCTGCCTACATTGCAAATGACATGACAAAATAATAAGAAGAGCTTTTGTTGATCTTATTGAACGAATACAGATATATTTTTTCTTGGTCTTATAAGGATCTCAAGGGTGTGGATCCAGAAATCTGTCCACATACCATACCTATGAAAGATGATGAAAAATCAATCAGACAAAGGCCATACACTTATAATGAGACATTTTCCAGGAAGATAAAAAAAGAGATAGAAAAGCTAAAGGAAGCCGAATTCATTTATGAAATTGAACACACAGATTAGGTGTCTCCAATTGTGGTAGTACCCAAGAAATATGGAAAATTAAGGGTGTGTGTCAATCTTAAGAAAGTGAACGCAAGTACCATTGGACACAACTTTCCTCTTCCAATCATTGAGCATGTTTTAGAAAGAGTTGCAAGGAAAGAAGATTACAAATTTTTAGACGGCGGATGCAACCAACTTTTGGTTGACCCCAAGGATCAGCATAAAGCTACCTTTGCAACTAAATGGGGTACTATCGGTTATACCTTTTGGGTTAACTAATGCTCCTAACACCTTTCAAAGATTGCTGAGCCATGATTTTAAAGAATATATTCAGAATTTCTTGGAAGTATATATGGATGATCTATGTATACATTCATCAATCCAGGCTGATCATTATGAACACCTCAAAAAGATATTTGAAAAATGTAGACTTTATAGGATTTGCTTAAATCCTGAAAAATGCACATTTATGGGTAGACAAGGAAAAATTCTTGGACATAGTGTCGAAAAATGGCATAGCTACTGATATGGATAAAATTCATGTTAATGCTAATTTTCCTAAACTGACAACAGTCAAAGGGGTTCAAGCCTTCATGGGACATTGTGGACATTACAGACGATTCATTTACATATACAGTATAATTGCAAAACCATGTACAGTTCGATTACACTCTTTGAATGGATTGATGAGTGTGAAAAATCCTTCATGAAGCTTAAGCAAGCTCTCACTTCAGCTCCAATATTGAAAGCACGAGATTGGAATAAGATATTTCACATACATGTAGATGCTTCCAATTTTGCCATTGGGTGTATCCTAGCTCAACCAGGAGACGAAAAAATTGATTTTCCTATTCCCTATGCGAGTAGACAGTTGAATATGGCAGAGACACTATACAACCACCAAAATGGAAGGATTAGAAATGATCTATGCCGTAAAAAAGTATAGACATTACATATTAGCTAACAAATTTATATTCTTTGTAGACCACCAAGCCTTATTGTACTTGGTCAACAAGCCATGCAACACAGGAAGAATAGTGAAATGGTTCATCATACTTTTTGAGTTTCATTGTAGTTGTGAAAAAGGGCATCAGTCATCAAAGAGCAAATCATTTTTCAAGGATTGTTTCAGGAGAACCACCAAAGGGAGTAGACAATGATCTACCATATGCATATTTGTTCTCAGTGGAAATGATACCTCGATGTTCGGAAAATATGGTATCATTGATGACCATAGCTCAAGTGCATTTGCAAATACTACTTTCTATTACAATTGGATTAATTGAGAAATTGGCTATGTATCAATTACTAGCTGGAAGGTTGTACGAAAGGAATCGACATGGGATCTTGCTTTTGTGCATTAATCGAGAGGAGAAAACCCAATACGTAAGTCAAGCACATAGTACCATAGTGGGACTTCACTTTGCAAAAGATCAAACTATGCAGAGGATCTTAAGACTTGGAGTATTTTGACCAACTATGAGGAGGGATGTTCATTCATTTGTAAAACAATGTCCTCAATGTCAAACACAAGCACCCATACCTCAGTGACATTGTTCCGAATATCACTTGTTCCTAAGTGTAGTAACTATCTAGTTACTTACTTATCAAGCCGAACATTTCTAGAGGATATGAGTAAATGCCGCCAAAGTGCAATTAAAACTGAAGCAAGAGACTATGCTCTTATTGGAAACCAATTTTATTAGAGAGGAAAAGATCAACATCTACGTCTTTGTGCAAATGAAGATGAATATATTCCCATTATAGAACAAGCACATGTTGGATTAGTAGGAGGTCACTTTTCTAGTGAGACCACCACAAGAGCAATCTAAATGGCATGCATATTATGGCCAACACTTTTTGCAGATGCCAAAGAATATGTTCGAATGTGTGATGCATGTCAAAGAGAAAAAATGCCAACCCGTGTAGATAGCATGCCCTTAAGACCAATGATGGGAGCCAGAGCTTTTGCAAAATTGGGTATAGACTTTGTTAGGCCAATATAGCCACCTGCTTATAAAACCCAAGCTCAATATATCATTGTAGCTATGGACTATTTGACCAAGTGGGTAGAGGCTAAAGCAACTCAAAAGAATGATGCCAGAACCACAGCCACATTCTTGTATGGGAATGTATTCACCAAATATAGATTGCCAATAAAAATTGTCTATGATGTGGAAACTCATTTCCTCAATGAGGTAATTGATTATTTGCTTAAAAGACATATTTAGGAATTATGGTAAAAATGCGCAAAAACGGGACAATTATTTTCGTTCTCTATTTCTTGAGGATACATAAACAATGTTTTAGTTTTTAGTAATTTTCATGGACTAAAAAAACCACATATGACGTTAAGCATTTGAGTCTCAGAACTACAAACCTGTTCAGAAGTGACTACTTGTAAGCCTTCGTCCTCAAGTATGATTCTCTAAGAGTATACATTGGGTCAAAACACAACTTTAGGCCCAAACTCTAGGTTGAGCCTTGCTAAATGTACATGGTATTCAACCATGTGGCTATCCTTGTTTTGCTGACAAAGACAAAAGAAAAAGTGTTACAATATAGAGTCATGGGTATTAGATTCTACACAATGTAGACATTTTTACTGATGACAAAAATCCACATTTCAATCCTTGTGGTGTTTAGAACCAAATTGTCGTGACAAAAAGATATTTAGCCTCTACCTCAAACTTGAGATTGAGGGCCATTGTATAATCACTTTGGAGTGAAGTGTCCAAAGTCCAGACTATGCTTCCGAATCTTAGAGTCCAAAGGCCACAGGATACTCCTGTAGTTGAGAGACTAGAGCATGCTTCGAAGACTGGGTTCAGACAGTGTGAAAGTAGTGTTCGTACAGGGTCGTTCTTTTGACAAGGCAATAAGTGATTCAAGGAGCACCATTGGTTTCTTTCTTGGACCTGCCATGAGCTCGAAAGGCATGAACCCCCGGAATAGAACTATGCCTAGGACCTCTATCAGCTAAAAACACGCGTGGTCGTCGATCTCTCAATCGGTAGCTTTTGAGAGTGGTGATGTAATCAAGTTCTTAGTTTTAATTTTTTGTTTGAACTGTGTGTATTTGGAAAAATGAGCCTTGGACACATTGTGTAAACTACAATGACACAAAAAAGCTTGAGTTGGCATGCAACACAGGGGCACTTTGAACCTACCATGAGGCTTGCTCATTCAAACTTGAGGTTGAGCCCTTTCAAAACATAAGCAAAATATTAGCAAGGCATAAAGGTAGATTATATGTGAACGTGATGGCCAATTGTGAAAAGAATTCGCTTTAATTTGAATTTCAAACATGACGGTCGTCAAATATGACGGCTGGGAGCGGGGCATGCCGTCATTGCTCCACATTTCCAGCCTTCTAATACCTCCTCATTGAGGTGCCTCAGCTTCCGATGCCTCACCGAGGTGACTCAAGCTTCTTGCCAGGTGGTGTGTCGAGAACTCCTGCTTGCAAGTAGGCTCTTTGTGTTCACAGAGGGTGCAGAGTGCTCTTCATGCTTGCAAGCTCTTCCTACTTTTGTGCGATGCCACAAGCTATATCAGGATTGCCGATTTGGGCTCCTTATCATTTAGCGCCTGTGTCACATGCTAAGAGAAGTATATCATGCTGCGAAGCCTTTTGAAGAGCCTCTGTTTACTCGGTAATAGAATATGAGAGCTTGGATCTAAAGGTGCTCATACAAGGAACACGAAATTGACGATAGTCATGGAATGGATCATCTGAGCTATCATGCGATGCAGCCTTATGCATCAGAGCCTTGGGAGTGTAGTCGACATGGCACATGAAAGAATCGCAGGGAGAGAGGGTAGGCATCTACTCCTCATGTAAGCTGGAGCTGGGCCTAACGAACTCGTCTTCAACCAATGTACCTGGACTGCAAAGCCATCTTGTGCATTGGAGCATACGAGTGTGGTTGACATGGCACACGAGGGCATTGTAGGGGATAGGGTCGGAAACCACTCATGCGAGCTGGAGTTGGATCTAATGAGCTTGTAATCCACCACCTCCATTGGAAAGCCAGCGTGCAGCACCAGCTGCTCGCCTTCCTCTACTTCCATTTCTATTACACTATATTCTATAATATACTATGATCCAATCACGATTTTTATATTTTAAGTCTTTCATTTCCATAGAGGTCATTCACACTATAGCATGTAAGAGCTTAAGGCACACCAAATTGAGGACAATCACAAATTGAAGGCCACTTTCAGGCTTCTTTGTGAATGGATCACACCGAGAGTGAATCATACTTGAGAAGTCTATCACGCTGAGAGATTCCTCTTTGTGAATGGATCATGTTGAACTACTTGAGTCACACTATCTCATAGTGACATGAAAAAATTTACACATTTACAAAAAGCTTCTGTGAGAAAACGCTATAGGCAATCGAAGCACTTGTAAGGCACAATGTTAGCAAAAGATTTCTAGTATAGTAAAGCTTGACCAACCTTCTCTCTCTCTCTCTCTATCTCTCTCTCTCTCTCTCTCTCTCTCTCTCTCTCTCTCTCTCTCTCTCTCTCTCTCCCCCTCCCCTATTTCGTATTTCCCTTTTTGTATCTAACAAGGGTAGAGGCTCAAACTTAAGTTCGAGCCTCCACACATTCTTCTATTTGGTAGGGATTTAAACTCTACTCTTTTAGTATCTAGCAAGGGTAGAGGTTCGAACTTAAGTTCAAGCCTCCATGCCTTCTTTTATTTGGTAACGTTTTAGCCTCTACCTTTTTTGTATCTAGCAAGGGTAGAGGCTCGAACTTAAGTTCGAGCCTCTATGCCTTCTTCTATTTGGTAGGGGTTTAGCCTCCATCATTTTGTACCTAGCCGTGGTAGAGTTTTGGACTTTAGTATGAACCTAATGTACATGTGGATGCTTGAGTGCACTTAAGCTCGAGCGTGTAGACTTTTTTTGTACATGCCATGATAGAGGCTCGATAGTTTTGAAAGTGCTTTTCATATTTAAAATCTCTATGCTAGGTAACTTGGCTTCCGTGTATAAATTCATTTTTTACCTCTAACCAAAACCAAATATATGTTTTTCCCCTCCAAAAAGGCCACTAGTTTTAACAAATTGTTAACTTTGTATCCAAAAAACGTGTTTTTTTATGGGATAACAAGCATCTAACTCCTTCCAATAGACCTTCAAATGCCCTAAATTGAACTCATTAAAACAAGCATCAAACTCCTTCTAGTTGACCTTCAAGTGCCCTAAAGTCTTTGCTCTATTATGACTAGAGGAGAGTTCATCACATTATTTACAGAATATTATTAAGTAATGGGCTTTTCAAATAGCTAAAGTAGTCAATATGAAGGTGCCATATAAATAAAAAAGGGAGTGAGTTGAGTGTGGCCGCAAACAGATCATAGATAAAACTGCACAACAATGTTAAGTTTGTGAGTAGCATTATAAAAAATGGCTTGAATAATTCCCAAAATTCCTAAATATGTCTTTTAATGAGTTTATGGTCCCTAGGATGGACAGATTGGAAACTGAATCTTCATGCCGCTCTATGGGCTTATCAAGTTTCATTCAAGACAGCTTTAAATGCTACACACTTTAACCTTGTTTATGGTCTTGATTCCATACTGCCAATAGAATTTCTATTGCCGACACTAAGGATAGATAAGGATCTTGTGTGAACTGGAAATGAATTGTAAGAGAGTCTTGAAGATCTAGAAAATCTTGATGAGAAAAGGCTAATTGCTGTAGCTCACATCTATGCACAAACGCGAGAAAAAAAACACTTTTTTGATTCCCATCTAGTCATTAAAATCTTCAAAAAAGGGGACTTAGTTTTAGTCTATTCCCTTAAGCAACACATTCTCAAGTTTAAGAAAAAGGGAGATGGACGGTTTATCATTGTAGATGTATCTCTGATTGGAGCAGTTAAGTTATCCACCCTAGATGGTGAACCAATGGCTAATTGAATTAGTGGATGTCGTTTAAAGAAGTACACTTTGCCACTTACCAATGAATTTGCTAGAAAAGATGCATTCAACAAAGCAAAGAAAGATAAAACAACAACAAGTTATTGATGAAGCCCAAGAGGAAGCACAACTTTGATTACTCAAACGGAAAGCTGCTCTCAAAAATTAACAAATACCTATTCCCATCAACACTCTGGAACTAGATGACCGACTATGGGAATTACAGAAAGATGCAGTGTCGACAGATGATGAGTGGTTAGATGGAATGGAACTTCTCATCAGAGTACATATGAACAATCATAGCACAAATGCATTGGTTGATATGAGAGCTTGGGTAAATGCAGTTAGCTATTCCACATACAAGAAAGCAACAAGTCAGTCTTTAACAGTAGGAATATCGACTATTAAGGGATGCAGCAAGAACCCAACATCGACATTGGGACTAGTCAACTTAAATGTGATAGTATATGGATATTCATGCCCTCATCAGTTTGTATGCTTACCAGATGAACACATAAATGAAACAATGATTCTTAGAATCTCATGGATGCGGACTTACAAGGTAGTACCAGATTGGGATACCAATCAGCTCAAGCTATCACCTAAAGGTGGACAACTCATTGTTCCAATTGCAACAAGCAAGGAGGAATGGAAAGGAGGTTACCAGCAGAGAAAACCACGAAGCAATCAATCTTCTCCATCCTATAGATAAGAAAATGCTACAAGTAGCATGCAAGGAGTCACGCAAATTTGGGTATCAAAAGCACAACTTAATTAAGGACAAGCCAATCCAAATTTGGGTGCCCAAAACATCATCTATCGTACCAAAGATGGTTCCAAGGTTCAAAACACAAAGAGGAGCATCTTTGAGCAGGGAACCTAAAACAAAATGAGTTTGGAAGAAAAAGGAGAACTTATCTTCTTCACAAACTGTAAAACCGATAAAGCAATGGAGAGTTAAGTCTCAACACGCTCAACCACAACCGTACATCAATAAAAAACCAAGATACCAATGGCGGGTAAAATCTTGACAACCACCAATATTGATACCGACAGCTCAAGAAACTAGTGTGGCAAAGCATTGTGACGGTACAATAAAGCAAAGAGCACTCAAGCTACAAGATTTTCTCTTTGGGAGACAGCAAAAGAAAACCTGGACATCAGAAACCCTTGAGTTAATTTCTCGAGACCCAGCTCTTGCACATCATAATGGTTTGCAATGCATTGATTTCCAATCTTCAAAGCATGGTGGAGCCAACCAATGCTATTTCATAGACACGATTGTTCAACCCATGCACATAGGAGATGAAGTCTATAAGACTTTGGAAAATAAAAACAAGGATCTTGAGTTAGAGCTAAAGCTAGAACAATCACAAAGAAGAGACCTTGCACTAATGCGGATACAACGAGAAGAACAACTTCTCAAAGAGATAACTGAAATTAAGAGATTCAATTAGCTATTGAGAGAGGGACAATCATAACATCAAGAAGAAGCAGTTTCCTCAGAGCAACCATTTTGCTGAGATAGAAACACAATCCACAAAAGAGCTAGGAGGAGAAGAAGATTTTTAGGTACCACTGATTGATGTTGAGCAAGTGCCCATGGTCCAGCTTTCTAAAGTTGAGGAAGATGCACTCAAAGAGAAGGTTTCCTAGGAGACAGATGCGGAATGGAAAGCAGCGATGGATTGGGAGTTGAGAGTTCTCCACGCAGTCAATGTAGTTCAACTCACTTCCAACCAAATCAATGCACAGTGGCATCAGAAATCATTGCCTTACCCTTTGATCAAAGTAGAGCTACTATAGGTAAAAGAAAGATTATACAAAGATATGCATGCCAAAGGCTCAGCGGATGTCCACCCCAAGTGGAGAAAGAGCTGGCTGACCAAGAATCCGAGATATCGGATTCTGTTCACAAGAGCACCTATAACACTACAAAAAGATCCAACATTCTGTCCTGTACCAAGGGTAAAGACATGGCAAGCATTTGAAGCACTGGAAAAGAAGAGGCTGACATGGCTAAACTACTCACAATTTCCAGCTCCAGAGCAAGGAACACCAACAAATGAATACATGGTGAAAACCCTAGCGGGCGCCATGACTTTCTTCAAAAGCCTTCCGGACCTCTCATGTGCCATGTTATATAAGATTTTCAGAATGCTTCTCACATGTATTCAAGATTTTCACGAGCCAAAGCAAGCAGGAGCACCATGGATGTCGTTCCTCGAAGGCAATAAGGATCTCTGTTATGACTTAAGTGGCTAGTATTTCAAAGAAGTCCTTTACGGCTTCTACGCCCGATGCATGTTTTTTCCCTCTAGCAATAAGTTGGCATTTGAGGGAGCATTCTATACAGGTTTCTTCCTTGGCGAACGAAGATATTTGGGTTTGTGATTAGTAACCTTACATATAGATTTGTTGGCTATTCAACCATTGAACTTAAAAACAGAGTCACCATGCAGTTCTTGCAGGTTCCTGACTTGAAGCGAAAAGACTCAGATATGAGAAAGCATTACAAGTGCTTAAAGACCGCCTCGCTAGCCGTCAACTCGAAGACTACTTCAACCCATGAAGCTGTGTCAAGGGACGACACAGTGACACAGTGGAGGGGGGGAATGTTAGCAACAAGCTAACTCGGATAACATTTTACGGAGCTTTCTTGTAAAACTACTTACTATTTTGATGAATCAGGAATATTGTAACTCCTACTTTTTAGATAAACATTATAATTGATGATCTGGGGCTACAAGCTTCTAGATTGTATCAACCTGTCTTTAGTTAGAGCTCCTAGATTATTAGTTTTGACCACAAAAACCTTGGCTAAGGTATAAAATCCAATTTTTGTAAATTTTTTATAAGTTTTGGATGATAGAAACACAAAGTCAACTAACGATGCTCATTTTTCTCCTTCTCGCGCTTCCTACTCCCTCCACAATTGTCACATTGTAGTGCTGCCTATTGCGTTGCAACCGCAGGTAAGAGTTCTACGCATTGATGCAAGCATTTCATGGTAATCCGTAGCTTTTGGCGTCGCCGACCCACGGCCTAATTTCATCATAAGTAGGAATTTAAGCTTCAAAATCATAAAATAAGTATAGGCGGGGTATTGGGGCAACATTTCTAAGCATTTAGATGCATTCTAGGTCGAAACCGACTAGGTCAAAAACTCACTGTTGTTAATAATTGCAATTTTTTCACTTGACCTAAAGTGGGATTTGAGACCATAAGCATTGATAGACGTTTTTCGGCTCTCTGTAATTGCCATAGTGAGTTATCTCACCCTATCAAATCACTCAAACACTGTGGTTACCCTCACCCTTTCACTGTATATAGGTGCGTGTGAGTTAGGGGACTTTTCCCATATCTCCTTACTGAAATAAAAAACCCTCAATTAGCTAGTCATTGGGCTAGTTGAGCCAAAAATATATAAAATATAAAAAATATAAGTATATTATGGCCCATGCGTATGTAAATATTTCTTTGTATATAGTGTCACAGGAACCGAATAATAGAGATCGATAGCAAAAGATAGAGAAAGAGATCTTTGTATTGATGAATCTTTGTAGAGTTTTGATACAACAAAGGAGCAAAATATATGGGTGCACTCCGTTGTACGGAGCTCGAACCTCCCGACCACCCCCGAGCTTCAGTTTGCTTGCATGCAGCGTCTCACTCGCACTCGCACTCGCACTCGCACTCTCACTCTCACTCGCACTCACAGAAGAAGAGATTGGTGAATGATCCCCAACCGCACCACCCATCGTGCTTTTATCCTTCTTTTCCTCGAAAAGCCTGCACAATTTTCGTACCAAGTATACCTGCGAGAATAATATAAGAACGTGATCGCTAAGCAATCCGTAAAGGTTAGATTTCTATCATGACACTTTGCACAGATCCTGTTTCACACATTGATTTCTGCATCGCCTATAAAATAGCCAAAACAACATACTCGTGCAACCAATTCAACATTATAATCAAAGTAAAAAAACATAATTATATACCTTCATAATCTCAATTGCCATACTCTACCATGAAGAAACAATCCACTTCTTGGTTGATAGCAGGGAGAACTGTATGATGTTGTATGTCTGTCTGTCCCTGTGTACACTACACTGCTGCTGCCTTCTGTTTGTTTTCATCATAACTTTTACAAACAAACTCAGAACAGAGCAATCCAGGTACTCAAAACGACGGGAATAGGTCTGGTCTACGACGGGAATAGGTCTGGTCTTTAGTGTATTATTTAAAAAAATAATATATGTTCTCTCTTAATATCTCAACTCATTCGTATAAGCTCTATTTAATAGACTATTCAACAATCTTTCAAATCGTGCTCAAGAAAGATATGCTCTGCTACATTCTTTTCGACTTTAAGAACTTCAAAGGCTAGTCCTATTACATTCTCCCCTTATCAAAATTAACTCTGTCCTCAGAGTTGGTCTAAAGAGAGGAAAATTCTCTTTGCAAAACACTAAGATCAATCCATGATGCATCCTCTACTGGATAGTTCTGCCACTTAACCAAAACTTCCAAAATGTCTCTATTTCTCAGATGTTTAAAACGCCTATCTAGTACTAAGTCTGGTTCTACAGTCAATGGTCCGTCATCTTTCAACTTAGAGTTGTCCTCTAAACATGATGCACATTAGGAACATACTTTTTCAATAAACTCACATAAAATACAGGATGCACTTTGACATGAGAAGGCAATTCCAATTTGTAAGCTAATGAACCAATGCGCTTCAAAATTTTAAATGGCCCAACAAATCGTGGAGACAATCGCTTATCCTTTCCAAGAATCAAATGATACTTCTCGGGAATAACCTTTAAGAAAACCATATCCCCAGTTTCATACTCCACAACCCGATGTTTCTTGTCATAATACAATTTATGTCTCTTTTGGGCTTCTCTAATATTCCCCCTGATTTTGGCCAACTCGTTATCCATTTTCTCAAGCATCTCACGTGACAGTTCTACCTTATTCCTCGAGCTAAGAAAATTTATACGTGTGGGATAGTTATAGCCATACATTGCCTCAAACGGAGTCATCCTAATAGATGAATGATATGAACTGTTGTATGCAAATTCAACCAAAGGCAAATATTCATTCCAATTAGATTGGTTTTCATTGACATACATTTGTAACATATCTTCTAGAATACGATTCACTCTCTCCGTTTTCCCATCTGTTTGAGGATGAAAAGCAGTAGACATGCGTAACTGGGTACCTATAGAGTCAAAAGTCGCTCTCCAGAAATGAGAAGTGAACTTAGAATCTCTATCAGACACTATGCTCTTGGGCATGCCATGCAAACGAAATATCTCTTTCATAAACAAGTATGCAATGGTCAATGCAATATAAGTTATTTTTACAGGAAAGAAGTGAGCTTGTGTTGTGAGTCTATCTACCACCAGAAAGATCGAATCATACCCTCCACGAGTAGTAGGAAGTCTAATGATAAAGTCCATGGATATACACTCCCACTTCTGTAAAGGAATGTCTAAGGGTTGAAGGTCACCAGGCATCCTCTTATGCTCAAACTTAACTTGTTGACATTGAAAGCACTCACACACATAATTCTTAACATCCAATTTCATATGCGGCCAAAAGAATAAGGTTTTAATCTTTTCATATGTCTTATTTAATCCAGGATGACCAGAAAAAGGTGAATTATGACACTCATGCAGAATTTGACTCTTAAAAGAAGAATTTATAGGAATACACAAGCGGTCATAACAATACAGATTTCCCTTATACAAGTGATATCTGTTCTCATACATCTCACCAATATTCTCACGCAAGAATTTCAAAATAGGCATGTAAAAAGAATCATTTTCAACTTCGGCATGTATCTCATCAATCAAATTGGATCGCACAACAGTCAACAAATTACACATGGGCCTACGACTCAATGCATCTGCAACTTTATTTTCTTTTCCACACAAATACTTCAAATCAAAATCATACTCAGCCAGCAATTCAATCCATCTCCTTTGCGTGTTGTTTAACAATGGCTGAGTGAAAATATACTTCAAACTTTGATGATCAGTACGCAATTCAAATTTGACACCAAGAAAAAGATTATGCTAATGTTTCAATGCATGAACAACAACAAGCAATTCTAGATCATGTGTTGCATAGTTCAATTCATGTCGTCTTAATTTCCTAGACTCATATGCAACCACTCTTCCTTCTTGTGTCAAAACACAACCTAGTTGTTCACCACTAGCGTCACATGACACAACAAATGGTTTGCCTATCTCAGGAACTTTTAAAACACAATTTTCCGCTATTTTAGCCTTCAAGGTCTCAAAAGGAGTCTCACAGCTAGAAGTCCACACAAAACCCTTGTCTTTCTTGGTCAATTCGGTCAAAGGACTTGCTATCTTAGGGAAATCTTTAATGTGTGCTCTCTCATATTGTGCTAGACCCATAAAGCTTCTTACATCTCTTACTAACATAGTCTTAACTTTATCAAGATCAATGTGAATCCCCTCTTTAGAAATCACTCTTCCCAAATACACAATCTGATCCTTTGCAAAAGAATACTTACTTGCTTTGGCATACAATTTATGTTCACACAAAACCTCAAATGTTTTCTTTAAGTGCAATGCATGATCTTCTTCATTCGTAGAATACACAAAATATTATCCAAGAATACCAGAATGAAGTCCTCAAGATACGGGTGAAAAATATTATTCATTAAGAACATGAAAGTTGTTGGTGCATTAGTCAAACCAAAAGCAAGAACTCTAAATTCATAATGTCCATAACGTGTACGAAAAGAAATCTTTGGAATGTCCTCGGCCTTGATACGGATTTGATGGTAGCCAGAACGAAGGTCAACCTTTGAAAATATTGTGGCACCACTCAAATGACTAAGCAGTTCATCTATGTGAGAAAGAGGATATTTGTTCTTAATGGTCTTTTTGTTTAATCCCCTATAGTCGATGCATAACCTATATATACCATCCTTTTTCTTTTGGAATAACACAGAAATACCCCAAGGAGATATACTAGGTTTAATGAAACCCTTTTTCAAAAGATCATCAAGTTGTATCTTGAGCTCTTTAAGCTCATCAATATTGAACCTGTATGGTGATCTGGAATAAGGTGTCGCTCCTGGATATAGATCTATGGCATGGTCTACCGCTCTAGGCGGAGGTATACCAGGAAGATCGTCCGAAACACATCCTTAACTTCATGTAAGAGATCCTCTATAAATTTTGGATTTGTCTCTTTATGTTTATCCCCAGATTATTCTTTAATCTCATTAGGAAACACAAGCAACGTCTCACACTCTTATCTAAGTCACCTTATTAATTCCATTGCCCAAACTAGATTTAGAATCTCTTTCTTTCCACAAAGTGTGTGACTTATCATCATCAAATGATTAAAGATATATTTTTCTTTCTTAACAATCAATCAAAATATGATTTTCAATGATCTAATTGATACCAATGATAACATCATGCATATCAATGTTTATGTTATAGAAATCATCTTTATGATTTCAACTCTTCAAAGAAAATAAAAATAAAAATTCTACTAACTCTTTCCTGAAACTATTATTACCACTAGTTAAGTCCACAAGTCTTTTAACTTCTCGATTTAATTTCAAGTTTAATTTCTCAATCAATTTAGACGATAAGAAGCAATGAATACTATCCAAATAAATTAAGAAATTCAAATTTTAATCTCAACTTCTACGCATAAATTCGATCTCACAGAAGCTTTCAAAGGACGTATCAAAGACATAAAACATCACAAAGAAGGGGTAGACGACTTACCTTTATCGTACGCATCACCAAAAGTCTCCAATTGAGCCATCTTGGTACGTATTGTCTTATCGGTCACCTTGCTTGAGCATTCGAAAGTCTCGTGGTCGTGTTCTCGATATTGAAAGTATAATCCAAATCTTTGAGTTCTTCAATCCACGCTTCTAAATCTTCGCATATCTTTCTTATGCCATCAAACTCTTTAAGCTTAGTCTTAGTTAAGAATGATTTGGTTGTCGCTTCTCCCATATCGTCATCGTTTCTTTTAACAGTACCCAAGCGCCACCACGATGATTATTGTTTCCAGGTGGATTAGCATGGTTTTCACCTTCATGTTGGCCATCAAGGTCTACATAGATATCAAGCTCTCGTGTTGCTTTGCCCCGCAGAGCCTCAACACGCTTCCGATTTGCAATTTTCAAATCTTCTCATAGTTGCTGAATCAGGTCTTCTTGCTCCTTCATCCTCCTCTCGTATCCTTCCATGTCCAGCATCAACCGCTTGCTCTGATACCAATTGTCACAGGAACCGAATAATAGAGATCGATAGCAAAAGATAGAGAAAGAGATCTTTGTATTGATGAATCTTTGTAGAGTTTTGATACAACAGAGGAGCAAAATATATGAGCGCACTCCGTTGTACGGAGCTCGAACCTCCCGACCACCCTCGAGCTTCAGCTCGCTTGCATGCAGCGTCTCACTCGCACTCGCACTCGCACTCGCAGAAGAAGAGATCGATGAATGATCCCCAACCGCACCACCCATCGTGCTTTTATCCTTCTTTTCCTCGAAAAGCCTGCACAATTTTCGTACCAAGTATACCTGCGAGAATAATATAAGAACGTGATCGCTAAGAAATCCGTAAAGGTTAGATTTCTATCATGACACTTTGCTCAGATCCTGTTTCACACATTGATTTCTGCATCGCCTACAAAATAGCCAAAACAACATACTCATGCAACCAATCCAACATTATAATCAAAGTAAAAAAACATAATTATATACCTTCATAATCTCAATTGCCATACTCTACCATGAAGAAACAATCCACTTCTTGGTTGATAGCAGGGAGAACTGTATGATGTTGTATGTCTGTCTGTCCTTGTGTACACTACACTGCTGCTGCCTTCTGTTTGTTTTCATCATAACTTTTACAAACAAATTCAGAATAGAGCAATCCAGGTACTCAAAACGACGGGAATAGGTCTGTTCTACAAGGTCGCGTGGATAGAATTGCGAAAAACGTCTCTGTTTGGCTAAAAACGTTACTTTTAGGTCGCGACTCATAAAACCTCTATTTTTGGGTCTCCACTACTTTTACAACTTATTTTAAGTCTACCCATGCATTTTAAGCTAAAACACATAAATATCAAACATTGATATTAATAAAAATCTCAATTTTTACTGTTCATAGACAGACTATCTGTTATTCATTAATCTTTATCAAATAGGTCTTTAGTGTATTATTTAAAAAAATAATATATGTTCTCTCTTAATATCTCAACTCATTCGTATAATCTCTATTTAATAGACTATTCAACAATCTTTCAAATCGTGCTCAAGAAAGATATGCCCTGTTACATTCTTTTCGACTTTAAGAACTTCAAAGACTAGTCCTATTACATATAGGGCCTAAATAAAAGATTTTTTCATAATTATTTTGGTATTTATTTAAATATTTCTACCTAGGTGTGTGTTATTTATGCTCTGTACATTGCCTCACCATTACCACAATTTTTCTTACCATTTTTCATACTCTTTATTCCATATAGAAATATTTTCATGTAAGCTTCTCTTATATTTGGTGTAAGTCCACCGCAACAAAAATTAAAAAAAACTAGTTTTATTTATGTGTATATTTTTTCACTATTGTGATTTTTCCCCTCCTACATCTATCTAAAAAATTAGAACACCAAAAATATTTATCTTTTTATGATAGCCTCATAATGAGAGAGATTTCTTTTGACCCCTTTATATTTTTTCCACTTATACTATTTATATTTGACATGTATATATTTTTTAGACCCCTCAATATTTGATTTTCTTAGTTGTACTATTCACTTATATCATGATCTCAACAATATCTTCAATTATAGACCTACCAAATAAGGTCAAGGGTAGGTGGCATGCATACAATATGCACTATGGAGGGCTCACTCTTGGAGGTATTCAAAAGAATCATCCAAAGAAGGATCCCACAAGGACCTTGTGCATTGGAAAAAAACGGTCGGTTTTGCTGAGTTTTTAAAGTTCACTTGCTCTCCGAATTTAAAAAAAGTGATACAAACAAAAGTTGTAGCTAGTGGGCTGAGCTTTTGCCTCCAATTTTTTCATATTTTTTTGAGCTACGAGCTGTGAGCTATGATCTTATTAGTGGACCCCAGTTTTCCCATGCTATGCAGCCACACTCTCTCTTCCACTTTATCATTTTTCTCTTTCACACACACTTCTACACTCATCATCCCCACCTCTCTCACCACTCCTCTCTGCACCCTACTCACCTTCTCCTCAACCTTGAAGAATAAGAGAAACCATGGTGAACTCATACCTCCCACACACAATTCCATTCCAAAATTGACCACCTAGTCTCATTTTTCCTCCTCCAAATTACCCATATCTATCAAAAAAACCACAAAATTTAGCCTCTTCTCTTAAAAGACATCATCATGGTGGTTGATTACTTAGCTTCAATTACCTTGTCTCTCAAGGAAGGTCAAGAGTGGAGAAAAAATGTATCGTCAAAGCTAGTGGACCGTCAACAAGCGTCAAAATTGGCCCTACTCAAGACACTTGGAGCATCAACCTTGTAAGAAATCCAGCTTTTCTTACCTCTTATGAGTTTTTCTTCCTTATTTGTATCCTACATGGATACTCCCATTGTAAATATCCAATTCCATTTGTAAATTAATACTAACTCTACTAACACTAACCCACTATGAAAAGTCATATCACCTCCATTTCTCTCCTCTCTCTTTCCCCACCAACTTCTTGATAATTCCAAGCAAAAGAAATTAGATAAATTGCTGAAAATCTAACCCAACCATGGTTAGAGGAGTAACCCTAGCCTTCAAAATTGCTATAAAAGGAGGTTGTAGCTAGCACAACAAGGGGGAGAAGAAAGAGCACTATGCTATAGCTTGAGAAGCCAAGCTCAACCTCTTGAGTGGAATCTCATTGGCATTAGGCATATGTATGTGTTGTATTAGGGGTGATTAGCAAGGGAACTCTATGCCATTGTAAGAGAGAGTGATCATTAAATTGAGAGTAGGAAATCTATCATTTCTCCTACTAGAGTAAGCCCAACATTTGCTGAATCAAGGAGGGTGAATTTGGACTAAGCATGGATACCTTGTCTCCCTTCCAACGTGAAGTCATGGACAATAATGATGTGTAAGTGTCTTGGTGTTTTATTTAAGTTCTTGATAGCTTGTCTCCGGGTATTGTTATCAATTTAGCCATAAATCCCACATGCTGTAAGAGGGCGACAGGGTGGAGAGGACTCCCCTGGCCTTAAGACAGTGATTGGGGTGGCTTTTTTCTTGTGATGTGTTGTGGTGTAATTTACTCAGGCTATGTTTAACAAATACTAATCTCACTTTGATTGGTCATGACAGATTTGTAAGAAGTCAGTAGTGCAACAAGCACTACTGATTGGTCATGACAGATTTGTAAGAAGTCAGTAGTGCAACAAGCACCCCCTTCCCCCTTCTCTCTCTTTCTTACATATATATATTTATGTTTGCTTGATCATTAATGATACACTTCAAAGCAGCCCGAGCACCATCTCTCTCTCTCTCTCCCTCTCTCTCTCTCTCTGTCTCTCTCTCTCTCTCTCTCTCGTGTTTTAGTGTGTGAGAGTGTTCCATTGGTGTTAGGGTTAGTGTAAATTCCTTGCTTGTTTTGTGGGTTTCTCTAACGATTCTCCTCTTTTGCGTCTTAGTTCGCTCTTAAACTAGGTGGTGCCCCTTGTGTAGTTGGGATTTGGCTGGGGGTTTGTTGTTTTGGTTTGTGTTGTGTTGTGCCCCAGCCCCATTGAGCAGCACGGGAGCCTTGAAGGGTGTCTAGAGGTTGCTCTTCTTGTTGCCCGCCCCGGACCGCTTCAAATTGGTGCCCCCACTGAGGAAAACAACTCATGTATGTTTTTGTGTAGGATCAACTTTTAGCATAGTCAAGTAGTTTGCATGAATCACGAGAGTTTGTATGATCCTTTCATTCCCATTGCAAGGCAAAAGATACATATAATTGTTAGTACTAAGTTGCAATTTCAACGGGTAGTTCGTAGGATTTTAGGTCCTCTTAGGTTAGCCGAGATAAACACTTCGGTAAATCCTTTTATTTTGCCTCTCATTAGGTACGATATTAGCTTGGACATCTATATTTTTGTGTTATTTTAAGCATTAGTACATGCATAGGCCATGGATAATGGCCCGGGAATAGAGGTTTTTCCCTTTCATTTTACTCCACACATTAGAATAAATGTTGCAATTAGTAGAAAGATCCATTTTCAACAACGAATGGTGTTCATGTTTGGTGCCCAAAGAGTAGGAGAAATTCTTGCATCACCAAACCCTGTCATTCTACCTCTCATCAACTACCACACTTCTTTTGATGTACATGTATTCATTTTATTTTAAAATGAAGTGCAACCCGGCAAAATAGTGTGTATGTTTGTTTTTTCTTTGTCCAAGTTGTTACAAGAAACAAAAAATGATCATTTGTTCTAACAGGGAATGTGTGTGCAGTGAAAGTTCAACCCTTAGAGATCTAGCTCTATTACCAATTGAGTTGCAGGAGCAAGTAGTAAGGTGTCTCCCTCATAACAAGAGGGTGGTGAAGTTAAGACGAAAGGTCCTACGCGTGGATTCCATTTTCCTCTTGTTGTTGGGCACTAAGGAAGACCGTGCATTCATCCAACTAGTGTGTGCCCTAAGATTGGTAAATAGAGTGAAATTTGGCGTTTGGCGAGTGCATTTCACCATTGAGGAAGACTCTTCAAGAAACTTGCGGCCAGAGTTCATGCTTCATAGACTCACATTTGGTGAATTTTTCCCTCATTTGCGTCTTATTAATAGTCTTCCTTTCGCTTTCAACAAAGGAGATAGGGAGCTATTCAGAGCTTGTCTTAATAAAGAGAGCATAGAGAAGATTGCAAATTTGTATAAATTCTCATCCTTCTCTACTTTCTATGACACTTTGTTCATAGAGACATTGTAAATCTCTTTATGCTTTTGAATGATTTAACCATAATCCTAAGGAGTTTTTGTCCAGGAATTTTGTAGCACAAGTGGAGTCTTTAAATCTTGCAAACTTGATTGGACTTGATGAGGATGTTCTTTATGAAATTGTGAGAAGGTTGCCTCACTCCGACTATGTGGAACTCGAAGGAAAGGAGCTCCTAGTCAATTGCTACTTTCTCACGGCCTTCGACGAGCATGAAGATCTAGTTTTTATACAAACCGCTTGTGCGTTGGGAATTGTAGAGCAAATACAATTTATCACTTGGGACGTGGTTGCTCTTTTGGATCCAAAAAATGAATTTCTAGAGATTTCTGTTTATCGCCTTAGCTTTGAAGAATTTCAACCCTTCTTAGAGCTCATCAATAGTCTACCTTTTTGTTTTGATCAAACAAATCGAGACCTCATTGAAGCTTGGATAGCTGAAGAAGAAAACCTAGAGTGGTATTTTCTTACTTCTTCATTTGCAAGCGAGTGGTTCTAAATCTCTATTTGTATCCCTTATTGTAACTCGTGTTGTAATCTTTCATAATAATGGAGAGCCAACGCCAAATGTCTGGATATTCTCTTTTCTTTGGAGAGCCTGGAGAGGATGCAGAATTATTTTTAGCAAATTTCAAGATGTCTTGCCGTATCAAGAGGATAGTAACCGATCAAAAACGTGTAGAAATGTTTGAGGTGGTCCTTAGGAAAGATGCTAGTACTTGGTTTGACTCTTTGCCTGAGGAAGTTAAGGGGGATTACACAGAAGTTTTGAATCGTTTTAAGAGATACTTCTTTGATCCCCAAAACACTCAAAAACTATGGCAAGACATTGTTTCTCATAAGCAAAAAGACTTAGATGACTACTACTTGTACAAGCAAGAGTTTCTACGTCTTTGGGCTCTATGGATACGAAATGTTGCTAACCTTGGTGATGGTGCAAAATTTTTAAAGAAGGAGAGGTTCATAGCCGGACTCTTTCCTGACCTTAAGGTAAAAGTTGAGGCGGGTGCACCTGCTACTTTTGATGCAGCTGAAACTAGGGCTGCTGAGAAGTATAGGAAACTCAAGTGCTTAAGGGGACAGGTTCCAATAGAAGGTTTTAGACCCAAAGGTAAGTCACAAGCATCAACATCTAGGGAGCTTCCTGAGGTAACGGATGAAGTGATTTAGAAGTTAAATGAATTTTTAAGCAACCTGTCAATTCACCTTGCACAAGCTATAGGTCCAAAGGGACAAGCAAAGAAGTCAGAAGAGAGAGAGCCATGAACTAGGAGAGTCTTGCAATGTTGGAATTGCGTAGAGTCTGGACATGGGATGTATAATTGTCCTTGGCCCCGTGGAGAGCCAGGGAGACCTAACTTGAATTACCCAGTGATGAATGCAGGAGAAGGAGCTGGTCAACAACCAAGGCTTCTACAAAGGCCAAATGGACCAAGACCACCTCCACAAGGGGTAGAAGGAGTTCCACCTTTGCCAAATCCAAATGTGCAAGTGGTAGAGGTGACAAATTCAAATGAGGCTGACATGGAAGCCAATGGCATTAAGCGTAGCCGAGGAAAAGGTAAAGAGAAAGAAGGAGTCACATCACAGAGTGACCATGGACAAGGCAAGAAGGCAAAGGAAACCAAGGAAACCAAGAGGACTCGACGTCGTATCAACCTCCAAGACTTCCCTCTTGGACATGGTATGGCTCCGTACAACTTGTTGGAAGACATGAGAGGTAAGGGTCCTGATATTTCATGGCCTCAATTTCTTGCATTATGTCCACAAGTTAGGAGGGATTTAACAAGGGCAGTTAGCACTAGGAGAAAGGTAAAAGAGAGTGTGCCTGTTGTAAAAATTGCACAAGCTGAAATAAATGAGGACATTACACCGGTGCTAGACTGTTACATCAAAGGAAGATTGGTTAGGAAAGGTCTAGTGGATGGGGGTGCACAAATTTGCATCATGACAGAGGGACTCATGCAAAGACTAGGCATGCACATCCATGAGACACCTGAAATCAAAGTCAAGATGGCAAACAATAGCAAGGCTAGGTGTGTAGGCATTTGTAAAAATGTCTTTGTAGAGGCCTTTGGCATTAAGAAAGCGGTGGATTTTTATGTTATGTCGACCAAGGGAAGTGGTTATCCATTTATCCTAGGAAGACCATGGCTAATGAAAATGCGAGCTTTGCAGGATTGGGAGAGTGGGAAATTAATTTGCAAGAATGACAATCATAAGAAGGTTGTCTTTGACATGAAGGAGCAACTCCAAGAGGAGCTCCATGAAGAATCATCTCAAAGTGAGACGGAAGAAGGTTGGACCGATAGCACTTCAGAAGAAGAAAGTAGCGGCAGCATTACTGAAGAGGAGTCTTCCATCGAAGTCATGGGGGTAAGGTTTAAGCCAAGCAACCAAGAGACCTCTTGTGAAGGCTTGGAGGACGTAGGTCCTCAAGAGAACGAAGGTGTTCAAGATGAAGGGATGCTGGAAGGTATGCTATCAACAACACTTACAAAGGATGAAAGAGAGGAGTTCAAATGTGTGCTAAGGAAGTTTCCTAAGCTTTTTGCTTAAGACTACACCGACGTGCGTGGGGTAGATGTTGTTCAACACAAGATTGAGTTAAAGCCTGAGGCCACACCTAAAGCTCAGAAGCTACGAAGGCTAGGAGTTATAAAGGAACAGGCTCTACTCAAGGAGGTAAGAAAGCTTCTAGTAGCAGGTTTCATTTATCTAGTGGAGAATTCAGAGTGGGTCTCTCCTGTTGTTGTCACTCCTAAGAAAAATGGCAAGTGGAGGGTGTGTGTGGATTACCGTCCGCTCAATGAGGCAACAAAAAAAGATCACTTTCCCCTCCCATTCCAGGATGAGATACTAAATGAGGTAGCTGGTCATGAGAATTACACTGTGTGCAATGGTTACTCAGGTTACTTTCAAATAGTGATTGCATTGGAGGATCAATTGAAAACAACCTTTATCACTCCTTGGGGTTGTTATACTTCTAGAGTCATGCCATTTGGTCTGACAAATGCTCTTGCAACATTCCAACGTTTCATGAATATGGTGTTTCAAGCATTCTTTGGAAAGTCAATTAGGGTGTTCATTGATGATTTCTGTATTTATAGCTCAAAATCATTGCATCTACAAAGGGTAGAAAAAGGTTTAAAGAAGCTCTACGACATGGGAGGTCAACTCAACCCCGACAAGTGCCATATAGGTGAGGATGAAGTAATCTTGCTTGGTCATAAAGTTTCTTACAAAGGCATTGAAGTGGATCCTTCAAAGGCAAAGGCTCTTATTGAGCTACCATCACCCAAGAGTCTTAAGGAGGTCATCTCATTCATTCAAAAGGTGAAGTATATGTCACGCTTCATTCACTTAGCCTCGGAGTTACTTCACCCTTTGCAAAGGTTGACACAACAAGTAGAATTTGCATGGTCTGATGAGCTTGAAGAGTACTTTTGTAACATTAAAGCCATTTTGTCAGAGCTACCAACACTCATGCCTCCTTGTTGGGAGTACACATTCTTTGTTAGCTCTAGTGCTGGGAAAGAAACAGTTGGTGCAGTTTTGTTACACCAAGATCCCTACAGTACCAGGATGCGGCCCCTCTACTTTGCTAGTAGGGTCATGAATGCTTTAGAGAGAGGCTACACGGAGGCAGAACTCATGATGCTTTCTCTCATGTTTGCGATAAGGAGGTTTGGATCCTACTTGCTCCCAAAACCTTTTATAATTCTCACCGCAGAGAATTTGTTCCCTTGGGTGTCATCTCAAATGAATCTTAGTACTAGGATCTCAAAGTGGACTATGCATTTGCAAGAGTTTCAATACTCTTTCAAGGTAGAAGATAGTGTGCGTGCACAATTGGCGGGGATTCTCACTTATAGGGTGCATGAAAAGGAGATTAAGGTGCCTGAAGTAAAAACCCTACCATTGCCACCACCAAAAAGTATTCCTAATGCTTTTACCCTGTTCTTTGATGGAGCTTTTCGTCGAGCCACAGGAAAAGCAGGGGGAGGGATAGTGTTGCTCAACCCAAGTGGAGAGGTGGTCATGAAAGAGAAGTTCAATCTACCAAGTTCAGCTAGCAACAATGAAGCAGAATATGACACACTACTTCACGGTTTAAAAATATGCATTGTCCATGGTATACAACGTCTCATGGTAAAAGGGGATGCACTTCTCATTGTGAAGTAGATTTTAGGCATTTGGGCATGCAAAAATGAAAGACTAAGGGCCAAAGTTCATACCATCCGTAGGCTATTTAATCAATTTGAGGAGGTGCAATTATATCATATTCCCAGGAAACAAAATGAAGATGCTGATTTACTTGCACAACAAGCCATTGCATGTGTAAAGAAAGAAGTGCAGGTCATCATGGTGGCGGCTGCTGTGAAGCAACCGAGGTACCATGGATTGGAGTCATTGGCTCCCATCATTGGCTACATTTTGGAGGGTGAGTTTCCACCAGACTTCACAAAAGCTCAGAAGAGGAGACTCATGAAGAAGGCAAGCATGTATCTCTTCCTAGAAGGCTCCCTCTATCAAAGAGGGAAGGATAAAGTGTGCAAAAGAGTACCAACTATCGCGGAAATTCCAGCCATTCTAAAAGGTTTGCATGAAGAGGCATGTGGTGGTCATTTTTCCCAAGAATTAACTGTGAAGAAGATTTTGCTTGTAGGGTATGTTTGGCCAAGTCTGCATGTGGATGTCCAACATTGGAGTAAAAGTTGTCACAATTGTCAGGTAAATGGGAATAAAAGATTGATTTATGGTCCAAGGCAAATTGTGCTTGCAAATGGACCCTTTGAAAAGCGGGGCATTGATGCTATGGGTCCTCTGCCTAGGACAAAAAATGGTAAACTCTACATTCTAGTGGCTGTAGACTATATGACTAGGTGGGTGGAAGCACAAAGTGTGGCAAAGGTAAATGAGAGGACAGTGAGAAAACTCGTCTACACTCACATTTGTTGTAGATTTGGCACATCTTTGGAGATTGTTTCTGATAATGGTCCAGGGTTTAGAAAGGGATTGCTCACAGAAGTCTGTGAAGAACTTCGCATTCTACATCGTCATAGTACACCCTACTATCCCCAATCAAATGGTTTGGTAGAAAAAGCTAATGGTGTCATTGCAGGCATCATTAGAAAGATGGTGAAAAACAAGACAAAGTTGTGGGATGACTTCTTGGATGGTGCCTTGTGGGCGTATCGAACCACATATAGGGAAGCCACGGAGTTCACACCATTTCACTTGGTCTATGGTCAAGAGGCTTTATAGCCAATTGAACTAAACATTCCAACAATGCGACTTCATGGAAAATCAGCACAAGATGATCAAGAAGCATGGATGGATTGACTTCTTACCTTAGCTGAGCTTGAGTGGAAAAGAGAAGCAGCATACGAGTGCTATAAAAGGAAAGCCACACAGACAAAGGAGAAGCTTGACAAGAAACTGAAGGACAAAGGCATCAATGAAGGAGATCTTGTGCTAAGGCATGACAATCCAATCGATAATCGTTTTGATGCCAAATTTGAAACAAGATGGTAGGGGCCATACATACTCAAAAAGGCTTTCAATTCAAGTTACTATCAACTTATGGACTTGAATGGGAAAGAGCACTCCAGGAAGGTAAACGGCTATCGCTTGAAGCCTTACTTGAGTCACCTTCTACCAAAGGATCTACTAGAGCAAAAGGCAACTATCCCATGTAAGTATTGTTCCATGAAGCATGAGTGTAACACAAACCAAAATTCCAAGGGGCCAAACAATGAAGATCTTGTCAAGGACTATGAAGCACTCTCTTTGGAAAAGATTCTTTATGATGGTACATGAATATACCATCATCCGGGGGGAGGGCTAATGATAGCCGTTTTTCAGCTCTCTGTAATTGCCATAGTGAGTTATCTCACCCTATCAAATCACTCAAACATTGTGGTTACCCTCACCCTTTCACTCTATATAGGTGTGTGTGAGTTAGGGGACTTTTCCCATATCTCCTTACTGAAATAAAAAACCCTCAATTAGCTAGTCATTGGGCTAGTTCAGCCAAAAAAATAAAAAATATAAAAAATATAAGTATATTATGGCCCATGCGTATGTAAATATTTCTTTGTATATAGGGCCTAAATAAAAGATTTTTTCATAATTATTTTGGTATTTATTTAAATATTTCTACCTAGGTGTGTGTTATTTATGCTCTGTACATTGCCTCACCATTACCACAATTTTTCTTACCATTTTTCATACTCTTTATTCCATATAGAAATATTTTCATGTAAGCTTCTCTTATATTTGGTGTAACTCCACCCCAACAAAAATCCAAAAAAACTAGTTTTATTTATGTGTAAATTTTTTCACTATTGTGATTTTTCCCTTCCTACATCTATTTTGTTTTTTTTCTAAAAAATTAGAACACCAAAAATATTTATCTTTTTATGGTAGCCTCATAATGAGAGAGACTTCTTTTGACCCCTTTATATTTTTTCCACTTATATTATTTATATTTGACATGTATATATTTTTTAGACCCCTCAATATTTGATTTTCTTAGTTGTACTATTCAGTTATATCATGATCTCAACAATATCTTCAATTATAGACCTACCAAATAAGGTCAAGGGTAGGTGGCATGCATACATGCACTATGGAGGGCTCACTCTTGGAGGTATTCAAAAGAATCATCCAAAGACGGACCCCACAAGGACCTTGTGCATTGGAAAAAAACGGTCGGTTTTGCTGAGTTTTTAAAGTTCACTTGCTCTCCGAATTTGAAAAAGTGATACAAACAAAAGTTGTAGCTAGTGGGCTGAGCTTTTGCCTCCAATTTTTTCATATTTTTTTGAGCTACGAGCTGTGAGCTATGATCTTATTAGTGGACCCCAGTTTTCCCATGCTATGCAGCCACACTCTCTCTTCCACTTTATCATTTTCCTCTTTCACACACACTTCTCCACTCATCATCCCCACCTCTCTCACCACTCCTCTCTGCACCCTACTCACCTTCTCCTCAACCTTGAAGAATTATAGAAACCATGGTGAACTCATACCTCCCACACACAATTCCATTCCAAAATTGACCACCTAGTCTCATTTTTCCTCCTCCAAATTACCCATATCTATAAAAAAAACCACAAAATTTAGCCTCTTCTCTTAAAAGACAACATCATGGTGGTTGATTACTCAGCTTCAATTACCTTGTCTCTCAAGGAAGGTCAAGAGTGGAGAAAAAATGTACCGTCAAAGCTAGTGGACCGTCAACAAGCGTCAAAATTGGCCCTACTCAAGACACTTGGAGCATCAACCTTGTAAGAAATCCACCTTTTCTTACCTCTTATGAGTTTTTCTTCCTTATTTGTATACTACATGGATACTCCCATTGTAAATATCCAATTCCATTTGTAAATTAATACTAACTCTACTAACACTAACCCACTATGAAAAGTCCTATCACCTCCATTTCTCTCCTCTCTCTTTCCCCACCAATTTCTTGATAATTCCAAGCAAAAGAAATTAGATAAATTGCTGAAAATCTAACCCAACCATGGCTAGAGGAGTAACCCTAGCCATCAAAATTGCTATAAAAGGATGGTGTAGCTAGTACAACAAGGGGGAGAAGAAAGAGCACTCTGCTATAGCTTGAGAAGCCAAGCTCAACCTCTTGAGAAGGAGCTCTTGAGTGGAATCTCATTGGCATTAGGAATTATTATGTGTTGTATTAGGGGTGATTAGCAAGGGAACTCTATGCCATTGTAAGAGAGAGTGATCATTAAATTGAGAGTAGGAAATCTATCCTTTCTCCTTCTAGAGTAAGCCCAATATTTGCTGAATCAAGGAGGGTGAATTTGGACTAAGCATGGAAGTAATGGACAATAATGATGTGTAAGTGTCTTGGTGTTTTATTTAAGTTCTTGATAGCTTGTCTCCGTTTATTCTTATCAATTTAGCCATAAATCCCACATGCTGTAAGAGGGCGTTAGGGTGGAGAGGACTCCCCTGGCCTTAAGACAGTGATTGGGGTGGTTTTTTTCTTGTGATGTGTTGTGGTGTAATTTACTCAGGCTATGTTGAACAAATACTAATCTCACTTTGATTGGTCATGACAGATTTGTAAGAAGGTATTAGTGCAACAAGCACCCCCTTCCCCCTTCTCTCTCTTTCTTACATATATATATTTATGTTTGCTTGATCATTAACGATACACTTCAAAGCAGCCGGAGCACCATCTCTCTCTCTCCCTCTCTCTCTCTCTCTCTCTCTCTCTCTCTCTCTCTCGTGTTTTAGTGTGTGAGAGTGTTCCATTGGTGTTAGGGTTAGTGTAAATTCCTTGCTTGTTTGTGGGTTGCTCTAACGATTCTCCTCTTTTGCGTCCTACTTCGCTCTTAAACTAGGTGGTGCCCCTTGTGTAGTTGGGATTTGGCTGGGGGTTTGTTGTTTTGGTTTGTGTTGTGTTGTGCCCCAACCCCATTGAGCAGCACGGGAGCCTTGAAGGGTGTCTAGAGGTTGTTCTTCTTGTTTCCCACCCCGGACCGCTTCAGCATGTGTGCTTAGGTCTTATAAACATTTCCTAGCAGTTTCTTAGCGTTTGGATGTCGTCTGATGCTATAATGGTTGTGACTTGTTTGCCGATAAGCGATTAGCTTTTAGTGATTTCAGTCATTTGAGTGTAGCTTGAGTTATATGCGAGTTTTTTTTGTTTTCCGAGAGACTGACAACCTCTTGTAGCCTCTATGCACTAGTCGATTCAGCTTCATCCCATGGATTGACAATTATATTCGTGGTTCTCACTATGTCCACAATAAGATAGAAGTGAGGTTAGACACCCATCCCACAAATAACCTGGTCCAAATTACTCCATCTTGCACCAAGGATGAGGAGACAATGGAGGAAGATGGTAAGTACAAGAAAGTCAAGACCAAGGATAGCTGGGGCTATCTCTAGGAGGAATCTTGACAACATCCTACCTATCATGGATGCCCAACATCCACATCAAGGGGCAACGTATCTCAAACATCTACATAGATGGTGGTGCACAAATATGCATCATGAGTGAAAAGATGATGCATCATCTAGGCATAGAGGTAAGTAGGCCCACACCTGCCGAGCTAAAATGGCAAATAGCATCAAAGTGAAGTACGTAGGCCTTGTGAATGTAGTCAAAGTGAAGGCATTCAACACAGAAGCGGAGGTAGACATTTTTGTCATGCCACACAAATGGGAGGGATACCTATCATTCTTGGAAGACCATGGCTCATGGCTATGGAGGCTAAGCAAGACTAGAGTACTGGAATGATACAGATGAAGGATGCTAAAGGAAAATCCATTTTCTATGACATGAATACTGGGAAGCAACGCAACATGATATTGGAGGCATCGGAAGATGAGTTCACGAGTGACTCTTTGACCACCCCAGGAGAAGAGACGACAACAACTGAAGAGAGCGACAGTAGCATCAAAGTCATGGGAGTCATCCTCAAATATCCAAAGAGATGGACACAATAAGAAACACCATCACAGAACCAAGAGGGGCCATCAATTACGCAACCCTTGGTGGATACAAGTAAGTTATATCGGATGCTCTCCAGTGAGTTAGCTAGTGAAGAGAGAGAAGAATACATCTCTATGCTGGGTAACTTCACCACACTTTTCATTGATGGTTATAAAAATATCACACGGATCATAGTGGTGCAACACCACATAAGACTCAAGGAAAGAAGCAAGCCTGTAGTGCAAAAACTGAGAAGGCTTGCGGTAGTTCAACAAGAGGCATTTCTCAAAGAGGTAAGGAATTTGCTACAGGTAGGTTTCATTTACCCCGTCGAGGAATCAGAGTGGGTCTCTTCAGTGGTAGTCACACCAAAGAAGAACGGTAAGTGAAGGGTTTGTGTAGACTACAAACATCTCTACGCAGTAAAAAAAAAGTGATCATTTTCCCCTCCCATTCCAAGACAAGATTCTCAATGAGGTAGCAGGTCATGAGTGCTACACAGTATGTGCTGGCTACTCAGGCTACTTTCAGATTATCATTGCATAAGAACTCCAAAAAAAGACAACTTTCACAACACCACGTGGATGTTTTTCTTACAAGGTGATGCCTTTTGGCCTCACCAACGCTTCGGCCACATTCCAACGCTATGTAACTTTTGTCCTTCAACCATGCTTTGGTGAGTCAATACAAGTTTTCATAAATGATTTGCATCTACAGTTCTTGCTTCCTCCATTTGAGAAAATTTTGTGATGGCTTGGCTAGGCTGCAAACTCTGGGTGGCCAGCTTAACATAGTTAGTTTCACATTGGTGAAAGCAAGGTCACTCTTCTATGCCATGTGATTTCAGCCAAAGGAATTGAGGCTGACCCGAGGAAGATTCAAGCCTTAATATCTTTGTCATCACCCACCATAGCTAAAAAACTGGTCTCTTTCCTTCAAAAGGTAAGGTATTTGAGCAAGCTCATTCACTTGCTTTCTCAAGTGGTTCTCCCTTTACAACAAGTCACCCATAGAGATTTATTCTTGTGGAGTGAATAAAATGAGCAACAGTTTAGCGAACTGAGATAGATCCTGGCTACACATCCCACCATTGCACCCTTAGATGGGATGAGCTATTTTATGTTAACCCCAGTGTAGGAAGTGATACACTTGGAGCCATACTAATGCAATAGGACCCCCAAACCTCTTTCATGCGTCCTATCTACTTCTCTAGTCATGTCATGACCCCATCAAAAAATGATTCACCGTGGTAGTGCACATGGTGCTTGCATGGATGTTTGCCAGTACAAAGTTCCGCTCTTATCTATTGCCTAGACCCTTTGTAATTTTGATAATGGAAGAGGTCTTTTCATACATGATCCAGCACATGGATGTCTCATCTAGAATCTCTAAGTGGCTCATTAGATTACAAGAGCAATTACACTATGCAAGTGGAAAACTCCACCAGAGCTAGTCTAGCAGGTATTCTTACTCATCGTCACTATGAGAAGAATCTAAAGGTCAACACAGAAGGTAAAGGAGTGACACCAATGGTGGAAATTCCTAAGCTAGAAAGAGCTCACTCTCTTTTCTTTGATGGAGCTTACAAAAGAACAGTGGACCAGGCTGCTGGCATTGTCATTTTCAATGAGCAAAAGGAAAAGGTATTCTCTATTGGGAAACTTCTACACTCCCCACTCCAAAAACAAAGCAGAGTATGTGTCCCTAGTTCTTGGATTAGAACAATGTGTTTGGCAATGCCATGCTCTTGATTAAGCAGATAAATGGAACTTGGATTTGTAAAAATCACGCATCAATTGTTCCAAGTTAAGAATCTTTTAAGAAATTTTGAAGCAATGTAGTTATTTCATGTCCCTAGGACAGAAAATCAAGAAGCATATGCTCTAGCCAAGGAAAGAATACAAGACGTTCCTGGAGGAGAAATCAAACTGAAGCTGCCCCTCTTTCAGGGTAGCGATGCTATGTCTGATATCATTGGTTTTTTAGATACAGAAGAATGTCCAAAAGGGTACACAAAGGGCCAAAAACAATGGATTTTTTGAAAGGAAACAAGATACCGTCTTATAAACAACACCTTGTACTATAAGGGCAAAGACTAGATTCTCAGGCGAGTGCCAATCTCCTGTGAAATCATGGAGGTAATCTCAAGTTTCCATGATGGTGTTTGTGGTAGCCACTTTGCTCCAGATATTACCAGTAGGAAGATTCTATATGTAGGATTCTCTTGGACTAGTCTGAACAGGGATGTACATCATTGGTGTAGAACATGCAGAGCTTGACAAGTATCTCGTGATCGAACACTAACCTATGAGCCACAGACTCCTATCATCTCATATGGCCCATTTCAGAAGTGGACAATAGATGCTTTTGGTCCTTTACCAAGGGCCCAATCGGGTAAATTGTACATTATAGTTGGCGTAGATTACATGACCCGATGGGCGGAAGCACCATCCACCACACGCATTACATCCCAAGAGGTGGTGAAGCTCATATTTGAGCACATTTGTTGCCGTTTTGGCACACCTCTGGAGATAATATTTGATAGAGGACCAGGTTTTAGAGGCGACTTGGTGCGAGAACTGATGAAAAAGCTAGGAATCACACGCCGGCACTCAACTCCATACTATCCACAGTGGAATGGTCTAGTAGAAAAGGTAAACGGCATGATCTGTAAGATTATCACAAAGCAAGTGAATAACCACACAAGTGATTGGGATATCATCTCATGGATGCTCTTTGGGCCTATTGCATGGAATTCCAAAGATCAGTAGGTTTCATCCCTTTCCATCTGGTATATGGAAAGGAGACTATTCTACCTATTGAGGTACAGATAGCCAACTTCAGAGTCATGGCTAGTCAATTACAATGCCCAATTTCCCATCTCCACAATCACATCTTAGATCTAGAAAGGCTTCATCTAGATAGGGAAGATGCGATCAACCACTATGCAATGCAAGCATAACAATGCTGACTTACATTCAATCAAGGGCTTAAGGAAAAGGGTATGAAGAAAGGCATGTTAGTGTTGAGATACGACAACAGATTTGACACTAGAAAGATAAGAAATTTCAGACAGATGGGAAGGGCCATTCATCGTTAAAAAGAGATACTTCAATGGCAGTTAAAAATTGATGAAAGCAAATGGTGGTCGAATTCACAAGACCAGACTCAATGGATGGAGGCTAAAAAGGTACTTCTTAAGGTTTGATCCAGAGTTCATGCTAGATATTCCAGAGGAGGGAGAACCTTCCAACTCCCCTCCTAGAGAATTAGAAGCAGAGCTAGAGGCATGAATGCCTCTAGCCAAAAGGAGAGGGCTAATAAATGGCCCGCTTTTGGAACCTTGCCGTGAGAACGACCCCAAAGGGGGAAGCTTAACAATAACAATGAAAAAAAATGTTTCTTCCTATGTAGATGCCGCCGCCACCCCTCCGTTGCTCGTGCGCATGCAGATGTGCCCCTCGCCCCCCCGGCATCACCTCCCCCTCTCCTCCATTATCTCCCTCTCTCTCTCTCTCTTCCCTCAACCTGGCACCAACAACTTCTTCTCTCTCCTCCATTATCCAATATATCCAAGCTCTCTCTCTCCCTTGTTCGTCACCAGCCAAGAAGGCCCATGATATAAGCACTCTCTCTCTCATTCATACACACACCCCACACACTCCCTAGCCCTCTCTCTCTCCATCTCTCTCTCTCTCTCACCCTCGTTACTCCCTCTCTCTCTCTCTCTCTCTCTCTCTCTCTCTCTCTCTCTCTCTCTCTCTCTCTCTCTCTCTCTCTCTCTCTCTCGTTCGTCAACCTGGGAGAGGGCGGCCATGAAGAATAATATCTCTCTCTCTGTCTCGTTCCCCATACACTCCCCCTCTCCTCAGTCTCTCCCTCTCTCACTCTCACTATTAGCAGCAAGCTAACACGAACACCAAGGATACGATTCTTTGGAGCTCTCATTGTAAAAACATTATTATTTTGATAAATTGGGAATATTGTAACTCCTATTTCTTGGATAAACTTTGTAATTGATGACAGAGGGCTACAAGCTTTCAAATTATATCAACATATCATTGCCTATCTTTAGTTAGAGCTCCCAGATTATTAGTTTTGACCACCAAAAACCTTGGCTAAGGTATAAAAGCCAATTTTTGTAAGTTATTTGTAAGTTTTGGAAATTGAAATACACAGTGTGAGCTAATGGCGCTCACTTATCTCCTTCTCGTGCTTCCTACTCTCTCCCTGGTTGTCACATCGGAGTCGTGTTTGTTGCATTGCAACCACAGGTAAGAGCATTATGCATTGACATAAACACATCACAGTATTTCATAGCTTTTGGCGTCGCCGACCCATGGCCTAATTTCATCATAAGTAGTAATTTACACTTCAAAATCAAAAACTAAGCATAGGTGGGGTATTGGGGCATCATTGCTAAGCATTTAGGTGCATTCTGGGTCGAAAACGACTAGGTCCAAAATCCACTCCTGTTAATAAACGTGATTTTGGCACTTGACCTAAAGTGGGTTTTGAGAGAATAAGCATGTGTGATTAGGTCTTATACACTTATCCTAGAAGTTTCATTACGTTTGGATATCATTTGATACTATAACGGATGTGATTTGTTTGCGGATGAGCGATTGGCTTTTGGTGATTTTGAGTCACTTGAGTGTAGCTTGAGTTAGATGCGAGTTGCTAGTTGTTTTCCGAGAGATGACAACCTCTTGTAGCCTCTATGCACTAGGTGGGTCAGCTTTGTCCCATGGATTGATAATTTAATCGTGGTTCTCGCTAAAATTGCAATAAGATAGGTTAGTGAGGTTAGACACGCGTCCCCCATTTGGTGCCGCTGCCAGGGATCGAAGAGACCTAAACTAGGGAAAAATACAAGTGTCTTGTGAAGTTATCCTTTAACTTTCTCTAGGAATTCCTAGAGTTAAAAACTTTCTTTTAGAAACACATAGCCTAAGATTGTCGTCTTTGGCTGTGTAGAGGTAGCTTGGGAGTAATAGTACTTATCGAGTGCCTGTAGTATTGTCGGATTGTAGAGCTAGATTACAATTTTGAGGATGATTGATAGACAAGACAAGTCTGAAGATCACAGTGTTCACCGGAAAATTCAAGAGCGAGGAAGGACACCAGGTAGAGCTGCAACTTCTACCCAAAAAAGTATATGAAGTCGCCGCAAAGCCTGAAACCAAAGAAGCCAATAGAAGGCTAGGACTGAGAGATTTCTATGAACAAGAGCCATGTGGGGTGGACTTCCAAAAGGCTTACGAGATTTTGTCCATGATCAAAGAAGATGTAACTACTCAGATCTCTGACACACAAGGGAATAAGGTTGAAGCTGTGATTACCAAGGAGATAGTGGCAGCAGCACTCAGACTACCGATAGAAGGAATGACAATGAGGGCAAGAGATAGGAAGATAGCCGGAACTTTCACCAAAGAAACCACCGCGGACACATTTGATGACCTCATTCACAAATAGGTGGAAGAGCCCGCAAGGTTGTACCACCATCACTTCCACTTCCTTGCTAAGAGGCCACCAAGGTATACAACGCCCAATCATGAGTTTGCAACAACCTTTAAGAAAGTCCTCATATCAACGGCCAGGCAACCCATTGACCACGCACAATATGTTTTGTCCACATTGAAAGGGACAAAGAAAGAAGGAAAAATCACATACCTAGGTGCACCAGAGATATTGATAAGGATTGCTTACCATGCCATCGGCATGACTGACAACTTGCCACCTACCCCAGATCAGAACACTTGGATAGTGTCAGCACAACCTTCTCCTCGAGCTACATTATCTGCCATTAGATCATACAAGTCAGATGAAGAGTCTGCTGAGAGCTCACCAGAACGGCACAACAATGAAAGCTCGAATAACAAAGAAAGGAGAGCGCGGATAGAAGAAATAAAGAGAAAAGTCATGGCAGCACACCAGGAGGAACCGGTACAAAAGCAAGCCAGGTTTGAACAAGAAAAAAACTCTTACTAACGTAGCTGCCAAGCACAAGAAAAGAACCCGGAAATGTGGGTGGCTATTGGGCTTAAAGGACCAAGAACCAAGCATCCCACCAGAAAGCAGGCTGAAGATCCACAGAATCCCTAGAACAATTGTATCAAAGAAGTCAAAGCCTTGAAGCTGAGGGAAGCACAAGAAGCAACAAGGAAAGCTAAAGACGTGGTAAAATAGCAAAAGCAAGCAGAGGAAGCCACGGCACAAGGAGAAGAACAACATGCTCAAGGTGATGTATCTCCCCGCATCCCTTCTCCTGTTTCCAAACACTAAGATCACCCCATGCCAAGCTCACCACCATCACCAACAATTAGAACCACATTAACTGAGCCAACAGAGCCTGAACAGCAAAAGGCAACTAAATCTACACAAGAACTTGAACGAAAAGAGGCAGCTGAATCAACAGAAAAGGCAGTTGAGTCTACATAAGAACAGGAAAAGGAGCACGACCAAGAGCCAGAAAGGGCAGCCAGTCCTGCACCATCAGGGGACAACAAGAAGTTTGAGCATCTAAGAGAGCAGGAGGCCAAGGAAACACCCTCTACCTCAACACCGCAAGAGAAGGCCGAGGCACCACCCTCTACCTCAATGGAAAAGGATCATCCACCACCACAAGGGCAATAGCAACTCGCCGCCATGATGTAGCCAAAGGATACAGAAGAAGCTGCAGAAACATCAAGTCAGCTCTGGCACAAAACCAGGACTGGAAATCAAATGACTAGGTCATCCTGCAAGTGAATGAATATGCTAAGAAACTATAGGACATGACTGAACGACTTCGCTCAGCAGCACTTGGCCATAGCACAAGGGCCAAAGAGTTAGAGATGGTGATTGATGCACTCCAAGGCCTAGTTAGATGACCGACTCAATGTCATCACCGACCTACAGAGGCAAGTGTAGGAGTTGAAAGCGAAAGATGAACAACGTTAGCTTGCAAGGAATAAGTAGCAGAAAGAAATGGAGGAACTGGGTGAATTACTTACAAATTTGTCAGATGCATGAAAAGCAAAGGATGAGCAACTGAGAGAAGTTACAAATGAACTTCTAACCACAACCCTCTTAGTTCAAAAATTTCAAGTATAGTTAGATGTAGCCAATGCTTCCCTACAGTACTCGGAACAAAGGATAAATGATCAGGCTATATTCTTGCGGAAAATAGGAGAGAATCGAGCCGTCGCCTCGATCAAAGGAACAAACAAGGTCTACAAGGCATTAGAGAATAGTAACAAAGACCTCAAGATAGAGCTTACGTTGGAGCAGTCTAAGCACAGAGACCTAGCTTTAATGCGGGTCCAAAGAGAAGACGAGTTGCTGAAGGAAATAGCTAAACTCAAAAGAGTCAACTAGCTATTGAGAGAGGGACGGTCGGAAACACAAGAAGAGGCAGGCACTTCAGAGCAACCTCACATAGAAATCCTCTCAGTTTCATTTGTCGAGATGTAGACACAGCCAATTGAAGAGCTAAGTGGCGAGGTGGAGCTTCAATTACACATTACAAAAGCAGACAGAATGTCAATGGTCCACCTCACAAAGGTTGGGGAAGATGCACTGAAGGAAAAAGTTACACAAGAGGTAGATGAGCAGTGGAAGGTATCAATGAATTGGGAGATGAGAGTACTTCATTCCGTCAATGTCACACAACTCACTCCCAATCAAATCTATGTGCAATCACACCAACAATCCCTGCCGTATCCTCTGACTAAAGTGGAGCTGCTACAAGTGAAAGAAAGGCTTTACACCGACATGAAAGTCGAGGACACAAATGAAGACCACATGAAGTGGAGGTTGAGCTGGTTGAACAAGAATCCAAGGTACTTGATTCTGTTCACAAGAGCAACTGCGGCCCTGCAAAAGGATCCTACCTTCTGTCCTGTACCAAGAGTAAGGACTTGGCAAGCACACGAGGCACTACTAAAGAAGAGGCCAACTTGACTGAATTACCCAAGATTGCTCGCTCCAAGAAAGGGCCTACCAACTGAAGAATACATGGTGAAAGCCCTCAAGGGCGCCATGTCAATCTTTAAAACTCTACCAAATTTTTCATGTGCAATGTTATACAAAATCTATCAAATGCTGCTCACCTACATCGAAATGTTCCATGAGCCAGAGCAAGCAGGCACCCCGTGGATGTCATTCCTTGAGGGTAACAAAGGGTTGTGCTATGATCTCAGTGGCCAACTTCCGAAGAAGTCCTCTATGGCTTCTATGCCAGATGCATGCTTTTACCCTCTCACAATATGATGGCGTTTGAAGAAGAATTCTACAGGAAATTCTTTACTTGGGGAATGAAAATATTTGGGCCAGTTGTAAGATCCCCAACCTGCAGACCCCAAAAACGGGATGGGATCCTTGACAGGTCTCTAGGTCTGATAACAATCAGAGTCTCTAAACCAGAAAAATCCAAGGAATAGACCTTTACCATTGACAATGGCTTGGGTCTGTAGCCTTAGAACAAGACCTAGTCCTGTCTCGCAGCGGAAATGGGACAACGTATTAAAAGTTTTAAAAAAAAACAGTTTTGGCCCTAACTGCCACAATTGGGCTAAGGTATCCTCAACCAACGGTTTTTTCCCCCTAACAGATGTCAAGGCACAGCCGTTGGTAGACTCCTCTTCCAAGTGAAGAAGTTTTCCAAACGTTTTAAGTGCACGGGGATGGATAGTTACCTGACTAATTAGGTCCACCCCTCCATGATTGACAACCTTAGTCAATCCCCACTTAGCACCCCGCTCTCACACATGATTCTTTTGTTATTTAATTACTAACACGTTCTTATCACAATTAAAATAATGATTTTAAAAGAGCCCTTGAAAATATTTTTGAAAACATTCTTTTAGCAAACAGACATCTTTAAACTTAAGACAGGGTACTGTCAATCAAAACATCGTCCATAATAACCATGACCAGTACTCTTCTTGTCTCAAGACCACCTAAGGGTGAAAAAAGGGCACCCATTCCTTATTCAAAATCCGGAGTGGATAAACCCCCACCCAAGGTTCCGGGTGCCCATACACAACACCAGTTGCCCATACAACTGGGCGGCTCCTCTAGGATTAAAAAACGGTATCCTAACTTATGTAGAAACATCAAGACATGACACGGAGTAGAAACTCATCGTTCATGGGGGTAACCGACTTATCAATGGCAAGAAAGACAATCATTATCATCAATTTATACTAAGGAGTCGGAGGTGTCTTGAGACAGGCTGTATTAAGGATGATCAATCATATCTTTCCTATTTCAACCAGTTTTAACCCTAACATTTCTTTTATATATTATAAACAAATGCACGTTGGAAGTTACCTTCTGTTTCAGCCAATTTATCCTTCCTAACTTTACGTATGCAATGCTAACTTAAAAATGAACTTTAAAAGATTTTAAGTGAACAAAATAGAAATCCACCTGGGACAGCTCGACCATCTGTTACTGGGCTGGAGCCTGCAAACTTTCCTCGGTCGGCCTATGGCTAGGCCCAACCTCATGGTCATTAGTGGCTTTGTTTCGCTTGTTGCTAACATCCTCTTCCTCAGTAAGAGGATTTCTCGTGGTTCTCTTTGGAGCCATGTCGACAACCTTATAAAAAGATTTAATCCATTAGAAGTTTAATTGAATAATCTTCATTTTCCTTGTTTAGCCAATAAGGATTTTTGAAGTAAGTAGGTATCTTTAATAGTCAATTTGATGAGATATTTCTCCTGTAACTTATTTATGCTATAAGTAATTTCTCATAATTACCATTTAATTTGTGAAGTCCTTTACTAGGTTTCTCCTTAGTTTATCTTTCATTTTAACCTTAGTAAATTATAAATTTCTATCCGCTAATATGGGTCACTCTCCCTAAATTGTAATTGAATATGTTCTATCTTTAGTAATTTTCATAAATTTGATTAATAACCTTTTCCTCCTATACTTATGGTCTAAATTAGGTAAAATTTTATTGATAGTAATTTATTATACCATCCATTTATGCTCAAGTAATGTTCCCACCCTTCAATAGTGATTTTAAACCTCGGGTATTTATTTGGTAATTAGATAAATTCGTTTACTAATTTCCCTTGTCTATTTTATATGCAAAATTGGTTACTTTTATTGAATATAAATACCTAAACTATTTATCTAAGGCTGGGTTATTTATCATGGATATCCTAAGGTGTCTTCTACCTTTGATATTTGTATCAAAGGATTTTGGATTAATTTACTATATTCCCCCTTTTATCTTTCCCTAAAAATAATGTAATTTTATTTAGATAATTAGATACATTAATTATTTGTTGGTAACATAATTATCATGGGTTTCCCAAGGTATAATTAACCTCTATTAAATAACTCATATCCATTTGAGTTCATTTGCTAGTTTCCCCTATTTAATTTGTCCAAAAAATAGGGTATTTCTACTAAAGTAATTAGAGAAATTAATTTTCTGAGCTTGATCTAATTATCAAAAATTTCCTAACATCTAATTAACCTTTGATAAATAGCTCAATACAATTAAATCTAGTTTCTAATTTCCCCTATTTAATTTGTCTTAAAAACAGAGTATTTGTGCTAAAGTAATTAGATAAATTAATCATTTGAGTTCGTCCTAATGATCAGGAGTTTTCTAACATCTAATTAACCTCAAATAAATAGATCAATTTAATTTGAATTTATTTGCTAATTCCCCTATTTAAGTTTTCCTAAAAACATAGTATTTCTGCTAAAGTAACTAAGTAGATTAATCATTTGAGCTTGTCCTAATTATCACAGGTTTCCTAGCATGTAATTAAACTCTGATAAATATTTCAATTCAATTTGAGTTTATTCCATAATTTCTCTTATTTAATTTGTCCTAAAAACAGAGTATTTCTTCTAAAATAATTAGGTAAATTAAGCATTTGACCTTGTACTAACTATCATGGGTTCCCTAACATCTAATTAACCTTTGATAAATAGCTCAATTCAATTTGAAACTATTTGCTAATCTCCCCTATTTAATTTGTTCTAAAACTAGAGTATTTCTACTAAAGAAATTAGGTAGATTAATCATTTGCACTTGTCCTAATTATCACGGGTTTCTTAACATTCAATTGATCTTTGATAAATATCTCAAAGAATTTAGGGTCAATTTACTAATTTTCTCTATTTAATTTGTCTTAAAAATAGAGTATTTCTACTAAAGTAATTAGATAAACTAATAATCTGAGATTTTCATAATTATCACAAGTTGTCTAACATCTAGTTAACCGCTGATGAATAACTCAAGACATTTGGAATCAATTTGATTAGTTTTCCCTTTAATTTTCTCTAAAAACCAGTCTAATTTAGCCTAATTAATTACGAAAATTACTCAAAAACATTATGAGATAATTTTCCTAGCTTAATCACTATCCAATGCAGCTGTGAAAATTACCTCAATGTAATCCAAGCTTAATTACTAAATTAATCATTAATTTATGGTTAATTCGACTAATTTCAGTCCTAATATGATAGAATAATTAATTAGATTAATATTTCCAAGCTTACTTACAACAATCAGCAGAGAATATTTAATTAAGAGAGTATTTATGAGTATACATAGGCCTAATCTTTAATTTATTAAGATAATAAATAAATCTAGCCTTGCTAATTAAGAAGGATTAGTCTAATTACCGTTTAGGTTAATCAACTAGAGCTTAATCTCTAGTGATTTCTGCGTAGCATTCTCTCTAGATGAGAGAGAGAGTGTCAAAGCTCCGAGTCTGTCAAATTGTGAAGTAAGGGGTCCTATTTATAGTTTTCTGGCACTCATTAGCAGTTGCTTGCAGCTCAAGCAACCCTACAGCTCGAGATGGCACCCCTTGCTGCTAAATGATTCCCTGGAAGGTCAGTGATGACCCTCCCATTACCTGCCAGCTTTTAAAATATCCATTCTGCTATATTTTGACCTAGTTTTGCTTAATTGGTAAATATCTGGGAGACCTTTAATAAAGTCTATGCTTAAATGATTACTGTAACCCTTCAATTTTTCTTAATAATTTATTTTACATTGAATCTTCCGGAAGGACTAGCGGGGTCAGTTTTGGTCCGAATTTAAATCTGAAATTTTCTAGCCTGGGGTTTGTTGTGCTTAAGATTCCAAAAATACCAATATTTGCCATGGTCGAACAATTCTACATTGCTTTTTCAATGATCATATCCGTTTGATTAAGCTTTATACAACCTTTAAGGTTTCAAAAACTGGAAACTTTACAATCACCCAACTTAAGAATTGGAGATGTCCTCATCTCAACCGAAATTAGGAAAATCTTTGAGAAGAGAAATTCATCCTCCCAAGTGGCATCTTGGAAGGGATAACCTTTCCACTTTACCAAATGTTATTGATTACTTTAAGAGTTTTTTCTAGTTTCTGGTTGGAGTTGCTTGCTAGTCAATTTTTCCTCAAGAAACTCTTAGTGTTGAGTCCATCTTAAAAACCTTTACAACCCATTTGTATCATCTCAAAAACCAGGTTAAATCAATTCCATAAAGATCCATATATCCACCTTGTCAACATGAACGCGCTCGGTCTAACTGACCATTCAGAGCAATCAGCGTTCGACAAGTATCATGTATTTCAGCTTTGCCAATCTGAACGCGCTCGGTGTGTTCTTGCCATTCTGAGCAATTTGCGTTCGGCACAAGCTTACACCATTGCACCAGAGGTACCCCCTCTGTGCTCTAACCTGGTTGACCAACAATATGTAAAGGGTTTTAAGAAGTATCATGCCAAGAGTTATTTTCGTCTTCCTATTAGTCTCGTACCTTAATACTTTCATATCTAGGTCATTTTCCAAGGAAGGTTATCGTGTGCACAAGAATGTGAGTTGGTTTCTTGATAACTACCTCATTTATAAGATTCGAATTTTTCCTTCCTAACTAGAACCTCTTTATCATTTGCTAGATCTACCCTTAATTTCTTGATTGAATACTAACTTAACTTTAGATTCATTAAGTAATTTTTGGAGAAGAAAATCATGTATACCCTTATAATATATAAGTAACTCAAGTTTTTACATTATTGATTTATAGTGGTTTACAAAGCTCTAAGATTGCTAACTATGGCCAAGCGAGTGGCTCTTTGATCTTTCTTCTTCATAAGGTTGGTTCTCCTATGACTGCATAAGATCTGGCTCCTCTTGCTCTTCCTCTACCTCGTCCTCCATTTCTACCTCCTCGTACATTATCTCCTTGATTTTGAGGAATGGTTCTAGCACTAGTTTGAGGGTTTTTCTCTTTAGGACAGTTATTTCTATAGTACCCCATTTGATTGCATCCATAGCACCTAACGTTTGGGAGGGTTTGCTCCAGGTTTACTACTGCAGCTAGTCCACGTTGTTGATATCCTTGGTTGAAAGCTCCCTTGGCTCTTCCCCTAAAGTTATTAAATCCATTATAGTTCCTTATGGAGTTGGTTCCTTCGATTGCAAGAGGCTTAGCCCTGAGAAGGGCATACTGTATTGATGTAGGCCTCATGGCTTCGAGACGTGTTGACAGAAACGGGCAATTTGTTGCTCCATCGTCATCTGGGGAGCATAGCGTCGTAAAGACACACTCTTGGTGTAGTACTCCTCTAATGAAAGTCCTAGCTGGCATAGACCAAAGAACTCGTTCATTTTGATAGCCTGATGTGCAGGAGGGAGATAACGTTCTTTGATTGCCTGCTTCATTTTTTCCCAAGATGGACTACTCGTGGGATTATCTCAGCAGTGTTGCTTCAACCAAAGTTTGGCATCTCCACTGAGACGGAACATACCCAACATTGTTTGGTTTTGTGGAGCAGTTCCTGTAGCTTTGAAATAGTCATCCATGGCATCTAACCACGCTTCGGCATCTCGCTCTAAATTGGGTCCCTCTCCTTTGAAAGTAGGGAGTTGAACTTGCTTTAGTAGTAATTTTTTCTCTTAGCTAACAGTGTTAAGGCTATTTACGCGAGTATTTTCCTGAGATTGAATTAGTGGAATTTAGTACCAGATGAAATCTTTCTTACTTATACTTTTAACTTATCTCCTACTCAAGACTTTTGCACCTAGGATGAAGACAATTGCCAAACCATAAACAAAACTACTTATAGTATACCCATGAGAACCATAGTATGTACAAGAGTTAATACAATCCATGAAGATCCTACTATGTACAAAGATAACAAAAGTCCTATAATAAAATCTTGAGGACTTTGGGTGGATCAGATATAGGATCAAAATATACAACATCTTTTGGTCCACTAAAACTAGGGCCTACACCTATGGGCCTAATTCTACCTGGGTAGATTACTTTAGACACCTGATCAAACACCCACTGATTTTGCGATACTTGGACATCATCTATTACAAGGGTTTCTTCTGAATTCTCCGTCCCAACGAAAAAGTATACTTCAATCACTTGAAGATCTTCGGCCCATTTGAGTTTCTTCATATTTACTTCTAAACCTTCTAATTCTCTCGCATCAATGAAGAAAATTCCACCAGATCCTGACCACTTGATTCTCCAAGTGGTAGGAGAAAATCTATTATCCATCCATTTCATCACGCTTTTTCACATTGAATAGTCTCGGGATAGGCAAGCCATCATAAACCTAATGTTGAAATCCAGGAATTTGAAGTAGGCCTGATGGAAATATTCCTGCAAGGATTTGGATAATTCTCTCTCTTCCTTTCAATCCCTCTTTTTAATTAAATACGTCTTTAATTGAATTTGTCAAAGATCACTTATTTCAACTTAATGCCTTAAACTTTTCCCTAGGTTCAAGACTTTAGTTAACACATGCTCTGATACCACTTGTAAGATCCCCAACCCGCCGACCCCAAAAATGGGATGGGATCCTTGACAGGTCTCTAGGTCTGATAACAATCAGAGTCTCTAAACCAGAAAAATCCAAGGAATAGACCTTTACCACTGACAATGGCTTGGGTCTATAGCTTTAGAACAAGACCTAGTCCTGTTTCGCAGCGGAAACGGGACAACGTATTAAAAGTTTAAAAACAAACTTTTTTGGCCCTATTATTGCCACAGTTGGGCTAAGGTATCCTCAACCAACACTTTTTTTCCCCTAACAGATGTGAGGGCACAACAGTTGGTGGACTCCTCTTCCAAGTGAAGAAGTTTTCCAAACGTTTTAAGTGAGCGGGGATGGATAGTTACCTGACTAATCACGTCCACCTCTCCATGATTGACAACCTTAGTCAATCCCCACTTACCACCTCGCACTCACACATGATTCTTTTGTTATTTAATTACTAACACGTTCTTATCACAATTAAAATAATGATTCCTTTTATCCTTCATGACAGGATTTTATTTAAAACATCCCTTGAAAACAATATTGAAAACATTCTTTTAGCAAACAGACATCTTTAAACTTAAGACAGGGTACTGTCAATCAAAACATTGTCCATAATAACCATGACCAGTACTCTTCTTGTCTCAAGACCACCTAAGGGTGAAAAAACGGCACCCATTCCTTATTCATAATCCGGAGTGGATAAACCCCCACCCAAGGTTCCGAGTGCCCATACAACCGGGCGGCTCCTCTAGGATAAAGAAACGGTATCCTAACTTATGTAGAAACATCAAGACATGACACAGAGTAGAAACTCATCGTTCATGGGGGTAACCGACTTATCTGTGGGTAGAAAGCCAATCATTATCATCAATTTATACTAAGGAGTCGGAGGTGTCTTGAGACAAGCTGTCTTAAGGATGATCAATCATATCATTCCTATTTCAACCAGTTTTAACCCAAATAATTCTTTCCTATATTATAAACAAATGCCCGTTGGAAGCTACTTTATGTTTGAGCCAGTTGATCCTTCCTAACTTTACGTATGCAATGCTAACTTAAAAATGAACTTTAAAATATTTTAAGTGAACAAAATAGAAATTCACCTGGGACTGCTTGGCCATCTGCTGCTGGGCTGGAGCCTGCAAACTTTCCTCAGTCGGCCTATGGCTAGGCCGAGCCTCATGGTCATTAGTGGCTTTGTTTCGCTTTTTGATAACATCCTCTTCCTCAGTAAGCGGATTTACCCTGGTTCTCTTTGGAGCCATGTCGGCAACCTTATAAAAAGACTTAATCCATTAGAAGTTTAATTGAAAAATCTTCTATTTCCTTGTTTACCCAAAAATAAGGATTTTTGAAGTAAGTAGGTATCTTTAATAGTCAATTTGATGAGATATTCCTCCTATAACTTATTTATGCTATAAGTAATTTTTCATAATTACCATTTAATTTGTGAAGTCCTTTAACTAGGTTTCTCCTTAGTCTATCTTTCATTTTAACTTTAGTAAATTATAAATTTCTATCCGCTAATGGGTTACTCTCCCTAAATTGTAATTGAATATTTTCATAAATTTTATTAATAATCTTTTCCTCCTATACTTATGGTCTAAATTAGGTAAACTTTTACTGATAGTAATTTATTATACCATCCATTTATGCTGAGGTAATTTTCCCACCCTTCAATAGTGATTTTAAACCTCAGGTATTTATTTGGTAATTAGATAAATTCGTTTACTAATTTCCCTTGTCTATTTTATACGCAAAATCGGTTATTTTTATTGAAGATAAAAACCTAAACTATTTATCTGAGGTTGGGGTATTTATCATGAATCTCCCAAGGTGTGTTCTACCTCTGATATTTATATCAAAGGATTTTTGATTAATTTACTATATTCCCCCTTTTATTTTTCCTAAAAATAATGTAATTTTATTGAGATAATTAGATAAATTAATTATCTGATAGTATCATAATTATCACGGGTTTTCCAAGGTATAATAACCTCTATTAAATAACTCATATCCATTTGAATTCATTTACTAATTTCCCCTATTTAGTTTATTCAAAAAAGGGTATTTCTACTAAAGTAATTAGAGAAATTAATTATATGATGTTGACCTAATTATCATGGATTTTCTAACATCTAATTAACCTCTAATAAATATCTTAATTCAATTTAAATCTATTTTCTAATTTTCTCTATTTAATTTGTCATAAGAATAGAGTATTTTTGCTAAAGTAATTAGATAAATCAATCATTTGAGCTTTTCCTAATTATCATGGGTTTCCTAACATCTAATTAACCCTTGATAAATAGATAAATTCAATTTGAATCTATTTGCTAATTTTCCCTATTTAATTTTTTCAAAAAACAGAGTATTTCTACTAAAGTAATTAGGTAGATTAATCATTTGAGCTTGTCCTAAGTATCACTAGTTTCCTAACATATAATTAACCTCTGATAGATATCTCAATTGAATTTGATTCTAATTTCCACTATTTAATTTCTCCTAAAAATAGAGTATTTCTGCTAAAATAATTAGGTAGATTAATCATTTGAGATTTTCCTAACTATCATGGGTTTCTTAATATTTAATTAACCTCTGATAAATATATCAATTCAATTTCAATCTATTTGCTAATTTCCCCTGTTTAATTTATCCTAAAAACAGAGTATTTGTATTAAATAAATTAGGTAGATTAATAATTTGAGCTTGTCCTAATTATCATGGATTTATTAAAATTTTAATCACGTTTGATAAATAGCTCAAAGCATTTATGATCAATTTACTAATTTCTTCCATTTAATTTGTCTTAAAAACAGAGTATTTTTGATAAAGTAATTAGATAAACTAATAATCTGAGCTTATCATAATTATCATGAGTTTCCTAACATCTAATTAAATACTGATAAATAACTCAAGACATTGGTAATCAATTTGATCAGTTTTCCCTTTAATTTTCTCTAAAAACCAGTTTAATTCAGCCTAAGTAATTATGAAAATTAATCAAAAAATTATGAGATAATTTTCCTAGCTTAATGACTATCCAATGTAGATTTGATAATTACCTCAATTTAATACAAGCTTAATTACTAAATTTCTCATTAATTTGTGGCTAATTTAACTAATTTCAACCCTAATATGATAGGATAATTAATTAGATTAATATTTCCAAGCTTACTTACAACAATCAACAGAGAATATTTAATTAAGAGAGGATTTATGAGTATACATAGGCCTAATATTTAATTTATTAACAAAATAGATTAATCTAGCCTTGCTAATTAAGAAGGATCAGGCTAATTATCGTTTAGGTTAATCAACTAGAGCTTAATCTCTAGTGATTTATGTGTAGCGTTCTCTCTAGATGAGAGAGAGAGAGTATCAAGGCTCCGAGTCTGTCAAATTGTGAAGCAAGGGATCCTATTTATAGTTTTCTAGCACTCATAAGCTTTGACATGCTGAAAATAGCAGTTGCTTACAATTCAAGCAGCCCCACAACTCCAGATGGCGCCCCTTTCTACTAAATGAGTCCGTGGCAGGTCAGTGATGACCCTCCCATTACCTGCTAGCCTTTAAAATATCCATTATGCTATATTTTGACCTATTTTTGCTTAATCGGTAAATATCTTGTAAATATCTGGGAGACCTTTAATAAAGTCTATGCTTAAATGATTACTGTAACCCTTTAAGTTTTCTTAATAATTTATGTTACATTGAATCTTTCGGAAGGATTAGCGGGGTTAGTTTTTGACCGAATTTAAATCTACAATTTTCTAGCCCGGGGTTTGTTGTGGTTAAGATTCCAAAATAACCAATATTTGCCATGGTTGGACAATTCTACATTGCTTTTTCAATAATCATATCAATTTGATTAAGCTTTATACAACCTTTAAGGTTTCAGAAACTGGAAACTTTACACCAGTGATCAACAACCTGACATCAAGGTTTGTAGGCTACTCAGTAGTGGAGCTAAAGAACAAAATCACCATGCAGTTCTTGCAAGTGCCAGATAAAGAATGAAAAATCAGATACCAAAAGCCACTCAATCCACTTAAAGACCACCTCGCCAGCCATCAACCCAAAGACTACTTCAGCCCATAAAGCTGTGTCAAGGGACAACACAGGCGAGGAGGGGGAGAATGTTAGTAGCAAGCTAACACGGGCACCATGGATACCATTTTTTGGAGCTCTTATTGTGAAAACACTTATTATTTTGATAAATTGGGAATATTGTAACTTCTATTTTTTGGATAAACCTTGTAATTGGATAGCCGGGACTACAAGCTTCCAGATTGTATCAACCTGTCATTGCCTATCTTTAGTTAGAGCTCTCAGATTATTAGTTTTGACCACCAAAAAACTTAGCTAAGGTATAAAAGCCAATTTTTGTAAGTTCTTTGTAAGTTTTGGATAATGAAATACACAGTGTGAGCTAACAGCGATCACTTCTCTCCTTCTCGCGCTTCATACTCCCTCCTCGATTGTCACGTTGCGTTTGCTGCATTGCAACCGCAGGTAAGAGCTCTACGCATTCACGTAAACACACCACAATATTTCATAGCTTTTGGCATCACCGACCTACGGTCTCATTTAATCACAAGTAGGAATTTACACCTCAAAATCAAAAACTAAGCATAGACTGGGTATTGGGGTATCATTGCTAAGCATTTAGGTGCATTCTGGGTCGAAAACGACTAGGTCAAAAATCCCCTTCTGTTAATAACCGCGATTTTGACACTTGACCTAAAGTGGGGTTTGAGACCACAAGCATGTGTGCTTAGGTCTTATAAACTTGTCCTAGAAGTTTCATTACGTTTGGATATCATTTGATGTTGTAACGGATGTGATTTGTTTGCCGATGAGCGAATGGCTTTTGGTGATTTCAGTCACTTGAGTGTAGCTTGAGTTAGATGCCAGTTATTAGTTGTTTTTTGAGAGATTGACAACCTCTTGTAGCCTCTATGCACTAATCGAGTCAGCTTCGTCCCATGGATTGACAATTTAATTGTGGTTCTCGCTAAAACTGCAATAAGATAGGAAAGTGAGGCTAGACACGCGCCCCACACTCACTCACGCCCTCTCTCTCTCTCTCTCTCTCTCTCTCTCTCGTTTCCCCACCCAAATACACACACACACACTCACCCTCTCCCTCAGCCTCTCTCTCCTCCATTATCCACTACCTCACCCTCTCTCTTAATCTCTCTCCCTCTAACTCAATCACGCTCCCTCGCTCTCTCCTTTCCTGTGTCGCAAGCCAGCCAAAAATATCTCCCTCTCTCTCTATCTCTCTCACGCGTTTCCCCACTATACACACACACTCACCTACACACACACACACACACTTCCTCAGCCTCTCTCTCCCCATCTCTCGCTCACTCCATCTCTCTCTCTCTCTCTCTCTCTCTCTCTCTCTCTCTCTCTCTCTCTCGTTCCCACACACACACACTTATTGACGTACCTACACACATACACCTACCCACAAACACTCACATACATACTCTCATTCTGTGTAAGAAATCTCTCTCTCTTAACTTGTACACACTTGCACACTTACAAGCACACACAAACAGTTTTATACACCCACACACGCACATACACACTCACAAGCACATACATACATACATACACAAGTACACTACACGCATGAGCATGCACACCCATTTAC